>NC_057389.1:51123757-51723757 GCF_019320065.1 Cervus canadensis
ATGGATAAAGCTTGTTTTTGAAAAAGTTTCCATTATGTAGATGGAAAGCTTTGGGGGAAACCACATTCTGAAACTCTGGCTGGAACAATTAAAATTAGTTATTTCATATCAGTCTGGAAGGAACTGAAGTAGATAAGCTCTAGGGTCAGCATATGCCTTGTTCAGCTTTCTTTAAAGGCATGGGGAGTAATAAAGCTTTCCATTTTATCTTCGCTGAAATAATACTGCTGAAATATCACCTCATTTTTGATGTCAGTGATGATTTCTTCTTACCTCCATGATGTCAAAAGGGAATTATTATTATTAGAATGACAGATTACTAATGATGCTGTAAAAAAAAAGAGGAAGAGCTGAAATCATTACAACCCAAACATCCAATATATCCCTTCTTGTCTGAGCCTCAACGTTTGAATAGAGTCACTTGGCAATATCACAGCTGTGTGAAAATTATTCTAAGTAGGAAGAAAATCAAGAGCAGGTGCCTATGAATTTTCACTAGCAGAGCACTAGCCTTTAAACGTTCTCAGGACTGGATGGCATAATTAGGAGGTGTGATTTCTGTATGCAGCAAGAAAAAGATTCTTTGGGGGCCAAAATGTGTCACAGGCTTTTGTGGCATCTCTACTCTGCTGATGCTCTTTCTTCCCAGGAGAACACTGGCTGGGGAGGAAGTGTGGACAAGGGGCCTCTCCAGGCTTCGGATTCTGTTGCCCTCTATGGCATCGTGATGGTTTGGTCTGTTGGTTCAGGGCTTCACTTACCCATTCATGTTGACTTCTGGGTTCTGATTCACTGTTTTTGACCTACGGGGCTGAGGGCTTGAGAACATGGAGGTATCAGGGACCACCACTTTTGTGTCCTAGAGGTAAAATCCACAGAACTTAACATTCCTCCACTGTGCCAAGGTGCTTGGGATCTGGATGCTAATGGGTCATTAGTCAAACTTTATCACTCCCCTGATCTGTCCAGTGGACAGAGAGAAAAGATACATTTCAGAGAGAAGACAGTAGTTTATTACAAAAGAACAGCTTAAGAATAAGAATGCTTTACATTTCCATGCTACTTTTCTTTGAGGAGTTTGACAATTATGATATTGTTAACACCACTCATCATTAAAGAACTCAAGGACTTTGCCTCTAGGGCTATTCCAGGCAGGTTAAAAGATGCATTTCCCTTCAACTGGAAACTTACAACCATTTCAGGCAACAATAAGCCAATTGAAAACAAAGGGAAAAAGAGATAAATTTAATAAGAACATGATATTGTGCTATATTTGGCATTAAAAGAGAGGTGAATATGTATTGTATTAAAGAGAGTAAGGAAAAGAAATTTCTCACTGCTCATGGAATAAGGCAAGAGAGTATTAATCTCAGACCACCATTCTATTTTTGCCTCAATTTAGGATCTAGATTGTTTTTGCAGAATCTAGTCTATCCATAGGACAAAGTGCAACGTCGTCTGAGCCCTCCTGAAGAATTACAAAATCCTTTCCAGACCTCCTCTCCCTTGTTGCAGTGACTTGGTTAAATGTTTGCTGGAATCTTTCTCAAACCAGCAGTGACCACGAGGCAACATGGCAGCTCTTGGTAACTGTGTGGCCTTCATTGGAATTTACTGGCAGGACTTAGCCTCTTGCTTCCCAGGAGTCAGGGGCTGCTCCTATTAGGCAGATCCTATTCCATTCCGTCCAGAGTGTCCCAGAGGAGCTTTCACCCTAATGTAGAGAGTATACTCTAGGGAGGAAGTAATCTCAACCATCAAATGACTAAAGAACACTGAAGGCAGGTCCTGTTGTTTTGTTTCCAGCCAGGAAACAGAAGCCCAGAGTTACAAGGCTGCTTGTCCAAAGTTGCAGAGCAAGTAAGCAGCAGCGTGCTGGTGATGGGATGAAATTTTCTGAATCCCCTCACCAGGTGTGCCCATTTTAAACCACTCTGTTTTCATGATTTCTACAAGGAGTCATGAGTTTGAAGGACATTTAACAAGGAGCTGTTGAGACCTGTTAAATATATTCAGAACTACCAAGTAATAATCAAGTGACTCTTGATTGTACTTCCAGAGTTTTAGACACTAGAATTGGGTATAAGTGGGATACAAGTTAAATACATGTTGATTTTTAAAAAACTGAATATGATAGCATGAAAAATATGTCATAGAATATGTCAACCATTAGTGAAACCTTTTTAAAAGAAAAACTGAAGAAAACGTCAATTTATCTTAGCAATAGGGCCTGGAAACTAAAAATTATATAATTCTATTGGATGGATATTCTCATCTCTCTTTCTCCTTTAAAGGAACTAGAATACTGACCAAAGGACTACCACCAGCAGCTCTATGCCAATAAAATGGACAACTTGGATGAAATGGACAAATTCTTAGAAAAGTATAACTTTCCAAAACTGAACCAGGAAGAAATAGAAGATCTTAACAGACCCATCACAGGCAAGGAAATCGAAACTGTAATCAAAAATCTTCCAGCAAACAAAAGCCCAGGACAGATGGCTTCACAGCTGAATTCTACCAAAAATTTAGAGAAGCAGCTAACACCCCTACCTACTCAAACTCTTCCAGAAAATTGCAGATGAAGGTAAACTTCCAAACTCATTCAATGAGGCCACCATCACCCTAATTCCAAAACCAGACAAAGATGCCACAAAAAAAAGAAAACTACAGGCCAATATCACTGATGAACATAGATGCAAAAATCCTTAACAAAATCCTAGCAAACAGAATCCAACAACATACTAAAAAAATCATACACCATGACCAAGTGGGCTTTATCCCAGGAATGCAAGGATTCTTTAATATCTGCAAATCAATGTAATACACCACATTAACAAATTGAAAGATAAAAACCATATGATTATCTCAATAGATGCAGAGAAAGCCTTTGACAAAATTCAACACTCATTTATGATTAAAACTCTCCAAAAAAGCAGGAATAGAAGGAACATACCTCAACATAATAAAAGCTATATATGACAAACCCACAGCAAGCATCACCCTCAATGGTGAAAAATTGAAAGCATTTCCCCTGAAATCAGGAACAAGACAAGGGTGCCACTCTCACCACTACTA
Source organism: Cervus canadensis (assembly GCF_019320065.1). Classification (NCBI taxonomy): domain Eukaryota; kingdom Metazoa; phylum Chordata; class Mammalia; order Artiodactyla; family Cervidae; genus Cervus; species Cervus canadensis. The sequence continues at coordinate 51,126,836 of NC_057389.1, forward strand.
TTCAACATAGTGTTGGAAGTTTTGGCCACAGCAATCAGAGCAGAAAAAGAAGTAAAAGGAATCCAGATAGGAAAAGAAGAAGTGAAACTCTCACTGTTTGCAAATGACATGATCCTCCACATAGAAAACCCTAAAGACTCTACAGAAAATTACTAGAGCTAATCGATGAATATAGTAAAGTTCCAGGCTATAAGATTAACACACAGAAATCCCTTGCATTCCTATACACTGACAATGAGAAAACAGAAAGAGAAATTAAGGAAACAATACCATTCACCATTGCAACAAAAAGAATAAAATACTTAGGAGTATATCTACCTAAAGAAACAAAAGACCTATACATAGAAAACTATAAAACACTGATGAAAGAAATCAAAGAGGACACAAACAGATGGAGAAACATACTGTGTTCATGGATTGGAAGAATCAATATTGTCAAAATGGCTATTCTACCTAAAGCAATCTATAGATTCAATGCAATCCCTATCAAGCTACCAACGGTATTTTTCACAGAACTAGACCAAAGAATTTCACAATTTGTATGGAAATACAAAAAACCTTGAATGTTGAGCTTTAAGCCAACTTTTTCACTCTCCTCTTTCACTTTCATCAAGAGGCTTTTTAGTTCATCTTCACTTTCTGCCATAAGGGTGGTGTCATCTGCATGTCTGAAGTTATTGATTTCTCCCAGCAATCTTGATTCCAGCTTCTGCTACATCCAGCCCAGCGTTTCTCATGATTTATTCTGCATATAAGTTAAATAAGCAGGGTGACAATAAACAGCCTTGACATACTCCTTTTCCATTTGGAACCAGTCTGTTGTTCCATGTCCAGTTCTAACTGTTGCTTCCTGACCTGCATACAGGTTTCTCAAGAGGCAGGTCAGGTGGTCTGGTATGCCCGTCTCTTTCAGAATTTTCCAGTTTATTGTGATGCACACAGTCAAAGGCTCTGACATAGTCAATAAAGCAGAAATAGATGTTTTTCTGGAACTCTCTTGCTTTTTCGATGATCCAGCAGATGTTCCTCTGCCTTTTCTAAAACCAGCTTGAACATCTGGAAGTTCATGGTTCATGTATTGCTGAAGCCCGGCTTGGAGAATTTTGAGCATTACTTTACTAGCGTGTGAGATGAGTGCAATTGTGTGGTAGTTTGAGCATTCTTTGGCATTGCCTTTCTTTGGGATTGGAATGAAAACTGACCTTTCCAGTCCTGTGGCCTTTGCTGAGTTTTCCAAATTTGCTGGCATATTGAATGCAGCACTTTCACAGCATCATCTTTCAGGATTTGAAATAGCTCAACTGGTATTCCATCACCTCCACTAGCTATGTTCATAGTGATGCTTCCTAAGGCCCACTTGACTTCACATTCTAGGATGCCTGGCTCTAGGTGTGTGCTCACACCATCGTGATTATCTGGGTTGTGAAGATCTTTTTTGTACAGTTCTTCTGTGTATTCTTGCCACCTCTTCTTAGTATCTTCTGTTTCTGTTAGGTCCCTACCATTTCTGTCCTTTATTGTGCCCATCTTTGAATGAAATGTTAGGAAGTGTTATAAATTCATTCTTTACATGTAGCCCTCCAGTTTTCCCAGAACCGTTTATTGAAAAAGCTGTCTTTGCCCCATTGTATATTCTTGCCCCCTTTGTGAAAAACAAGTTACACATAGGTACATGGGTTTATTTCTGGGTTTTCTATCTTGTTCCATTGGTCTATATTTCTGTTTTTGTGCCATACCATACTGTCTTGATGACTGTAGCTTTGTAGTATAACCTGAAGTCAGGAAGGTTGATTCCTCCAGCTCCATTCTTCTTTCTTAAGAGTGCTTTGCTATTCAGGGTCTTTTGTGTTTCATATGAGTTGTGACATTTTTTGTTCTAGTTCTGTGAAAAATGCCATAGATAATTTGATAGGGATCACATTGAATCTGTAGATTGCATTTGGTAGTACAGTAATTTTCACATTATTGATTCTTCCTACCCAGGTACATGGAATATCTCTCCATCTGTTTATGTCATCTTTGCTTTCTTTCATTAGTGTCTCATAATTTTCTGTGTACAGTTCTTTTGTCTCCTTAGGAAAGTTTATTCCTAGATATTTAATTCTTTTTGTTGCAGTGGTGAATGGGATTGATTCATTAATTTCTCTTTCTGATTTTCCATTGTTAGTATATAGAAATGCAAGTGATTTCTGTGTATTGATTTTGTATCCTGCAACTTAAGCAACAAATGTTTATTGAACATTTATGTGCAAAACCCTCAGTACAAAGATAAGAAAAAACAAAATTCTGCCTTCAAGAAGCTCACATCCTAGGTGAGATAAGCTGTGGATTGTTAAATACTAATATGAAAAATGATGCTTTCTTTGGGAGAGAACCCAAGCAAATGGTAAGTGAACAGGCCAGATCAAGTGTGATAGGACTTCAGAGAAAAGATCATTTGGTCTAAAATAACATGTAAGTAAAAGATGAGGCATATGAATCAAGCAGAATATGACACAATTGCAGGAGGAACCATCAGGACATAAAAATGGGAAATATCCAGAGCTATGGTGTACATCCAGTTTGAACTAGAGAAGTTCAAAAAAAGTTTAGAAAGATTAATTAAGGTACTTACAATAAGCTTCAGTGTCTTTTTTTAATTCCTGTAAGTGAAAGTCAGCTGAATCTATGGGAAAAGAAAAGCAGCAACTGGATACCAGAGCAAATAGAAAATACAGACAAAAGACATTGTAGCCAGAGTTCACCTGTGAGACTGAGGTTCAGGAAAGTTAAATAACTTGCCCAAGGTCACACAGCTAGACAATGGTAGTCTGACCTTAAGCCTAAGGCAGTCTGGCAGCAAAGTCCCACTATTAAACATCACGATCCAAGAGAGAGGAATACATATGTTCACACAAAAACTTGTACATGGATATTGGTAGCAGCATTATATGGTATATAATATATAGTTTAAAATATATGTATAGTATGATTCCATTCATGTGAAAATTTTATAATAGGCAATTTCATAAAACAAGAAAATAGTGTTCTCCTAGGGCTGCAGAAATTAGGGAACAGGAGTAAGTGCTAATGGGTATGAAGTAGTTCAGGGTTTTGTGGGGGGGGAGGAGATGATGCAAATGTCCCAAATTTAGACTTTGTTGATGATTGCATGGTTGGTGGTGTTATCTTTAATATAATCATATAAACTGTAAAATTTAGATGAGTAAATTCTATGGTATGTGAATTACATCTCAAAAAAGTAGAAAAAAATGTTTAAGCATCTAAGAGGACTACATTTTGGTATGTAGCAATGTATACCATTGCTGGTATCACAATGATACCTAGCGACCATGCTGCTAAGTCGCTTCAGTTGTGTCCGATTCTGTGTGACCCCAGAGATGGCCGCCCACCAGGCTCCGCCGTCCCTGGGATTCTCCAGGCAAGAACACTGGAGTGGGTTACCATTGCCTTCTCCATCAGCGACCATGGGGAAATGTGAAACAGAGCTTGTGCAAGCGGTCAGCTCTGTGAACAGGACCAGTTCCATGAGAGTCCTTCCATGAGAAACATGATATAGAAACCAGTGACAGCTTGTTCTACTGCCAGGGAGCTGATAGGTCTGCTAGCAACTTACAATCTGCCGATTCCAACCCCATGCCAAGTTAGACGGTTGGCTTTCTAGCTGGCCCAAACACATTCACATCAGTTCATAAGGAGGTACTAAGTTTGTTGTGTTTTGCTTTTTGTTCTGCAGTTTTTGAAGAGCCAGAAGATCCAAGCAACAGGTCATTTTTCTCTGAAATTATCTCTTCAATTTCGGATGTGAAGTTCAGCCACAGTGGGAGGTATATCATGACCAGAGACTATCTGACCGTCAAAGTCTGGGATCTCAACATGGAAAACCGCCCCATCGAGACTTACCAGGTACAGACCCCCACCCACCCAACACATACACTGGGCACTTGAGGGTTCTGAGTCAGCCTCTGTCTGCGTAAAAGACACAGTGAGCCACTTCAATATCCAGAAATAGCTGGTAGGCAGGTCAGTGTAAGTTTGGATAGATCTAACCTAAAGGAAAGGTCAGGAACTACCCTGAGGCCCTAGGGATTACAGGCTGAGGGAATGGATCTGGCAAGAGAAGTTGGAGAAAAGTGCTGGTGAAATGGGCCAGAAACTGAGAGGCGTCCTGGAAGCCAACTGGAGAAACTGTCTCAAGGAGGAAGTCACCAACTGCTGAACAGTGTTGTTGAATCAAGAGAGGACTGAGAAAGGGCCACTGGATTTAGTGACATGAAAATTATCAGGTACCTCAATGACAGAGGTGAAGTGGTAGGAATAAATGTCTGGTTGGAGTGGGTTCAAGAGAGATTGTAAATGGAGAATGTGAACGTAGTGAAATTTGGAAAGAGATTTCGTTTTGAAGAGGAACAGAGAAATCAGGTAGTAGCTGGAAGAGGATGCAGGATTGAGGAAGGCATCATAGCTTGTTTTAGGGTGATAGAAAGCAGCCAGTAAAGAATGGGCTAACTGAAGCAGTCAGCTTCTCAAGGGCACATACTCCATTGCAGAATTAGATATAGATGAGATGGACAATTCATCCATCAAAGGAAAGAGAGAAAAGTAAAAACAGCTACAGATGCAGATTTGTGATGGGAACATATAGATGGTTTCTGCTTATACTATTTTCCAGTCAAATAAGAAGCAAGCTCATTAGCTGAGTGAGAAGGGAAAGTGTAAAATATTCCTCTAAAAGAGCAAATTGACTAGGGCACTATGGTAGGGTTGCAATGGGATCCACTTATTTATATATTTTAAGTAAGACAAATCTGGTGATTGTATCTTTCTTCCCAGCCACATGAGCCTGCTTGGTACAGGTGAGGAAGGCCAGAAAGTTAGATTTAACCAGTGGTGGGGTTTTACCAAGTGACTACAAGGGAAGGAGGGAAAAAGGCAAGTTTGTTGAAGGTATTGATTAAAGTGATTGGAATGAGGGGCCACTGAGTCTAAGGTAGGTAAGGAGGGAAATGAAGAACTGATAGAATCAAGACACTAAAGGGCTTGAATTAAAGTGATAGGAGGCAGCAATAGAGTGATATTTATAAGACAAGCGCAGTTACAGTGATGACAAGGCTCATAATATGACCACGAAAGCAAAGGACAAAACTCATTGAAAATAATGAGGCTAAGTAAGAGTCCAGAGTGTTTGAATTCCTACGAATGATGGCAGGAATGGTGATGGAAGAGAGATCGAGGCTGTAGAGTGGCTTCCAAGCATGAGGCAGAGGGACTCTTAATGACTGTAAGAAGGATGCGGAGCAGGAAGTAGTGTTTGATGGCTTGAATGATGGTCCAGAGGAACACAGAGCCCACTCACCTTGGCACATGAAGGCAGAAGTCCAGCTGCCACGTGAGAGGCCTCGGGAGAAGCAGGAAATGTTCAGAGAGGAGGCTGAGGACTTTGATGACTGACTGTGATGCTGTAAAAGGTTTGGGGGCTAGAATTGCAGATGAGGTGGAGGTAGTCTGGTTAACCCCTGTGGGTCACCTTGTGGTCCAAAGAGCATCCCCTGTGTGCTTGCAGTCTTACCCTCCCCTAACCCTTGCCTTCAGGCCCCTGCTAACAGCCCAACCATTTGGTGTTAAGTGCGGGAATTAGAAGCTAGGAGAGTGTTGTTGACAGAGGTGTGGCCTGCTGGAGAACCCCAGCTAGAGAAGAGTGGATTAGGCTACACCATGGGGGAGCAGTTGGTACTTTTATTTTTTATTATACCATGTTCATTACCAGGATCATAGTAAGTAAAGAAAAGAATACTTGTATAGAGATAGGTTTTAAGCATAACTAGTAAAGTAAGTATTAAAAACTGAACCGTTAAAACTATGTTTTAATTATTCCTAAGTAAGCATTGGGGCTTCCCTATTAGCTCAGTTGGTAGAGAATCTGCCTGCAATGCAGGAGACCCCGGTTCAATTCCTGGGTCGGGAAGATCCACTGGAGAAGGGAAAGGCTACCCACTCCAGTATTCTGGCCTGGAGAATTCCATGGACTGTATAGTCCATGGGGTCGCAAAGAGTCCGACACGACTGAGCGACTTTCACTTCCAACTAAGCATTACCCTGGAGATGAGCTTGCCTTTCTCAATGGATCTGAAACTGATTTTTCTTCAAAAATGAAAGCTTCATTTTTGTGGCTGCTTTTTCAACAGCAGATTTCTCAGCTAATCTATGGTACTTTTATTTTAGACAAAGACTTAAACTATATTTAGCAAGTGGTAGGCTTAGAAATCTTTGTAGAATACTAAGAAATAGAACCCATGTACAGAAATTAAACAATTTTTTGCATTATTTTAGATGGTGTATTTGAAAGCAATCTAAGTTTATATACCATGTCAAAGGTGATAATACACTATATCAGAAATGGTAAACTCATTAAGTGATTGTCTGGAACACAGTTAAAAGAGATTATAAGGTCAGCAGACTCCACAAGTACATGATGTGAGAATCTCTGTGTTGGGAGACTCAGCCTAGTGTCGAGAAGGCCATAGCCAAGCTCATTGGAACAGAGTGAAGAAACAATATTTGGAACATGGAGAGAAAAGCATCAGCTAGGATGAGTCTTAAGGTAAGGCATCCATGTGAGTGTGCTGAGAGGGAGAAACACTTGGCTGAGCAGGTTTCTATGATACAAGCTTCTCAGAGATGCTTCTTGTGTCTGTGTCTGTCTTACCTTTTTCTCTCCCCTGATGGTGAGAGTCGGTGTTCTCTGCCTAATGTTTCTTTTTTACAACAGAATATATATGGAGCATACCTTCATAGTCTAGAATCTTCTCCTGTAGATGTCCTCACCTGGAGGTAGTCAGGAGCTCCCCAAGGGTAGAGGCTGGAAGGAAAAAATAAGGGTTCAGACTAGGTTTTCCCTTTGAATCTTTCCTGACTTTTAAGGTCTGGAGAACCTCTGTGCTGGGAGACTGTATTGGTTTGTTTTTCTATTTCAGGGATTGACAGACTGTTCCTGTAAAAGGTTGTCTTTTAAGTCATAGAGTTCTTGGTGAGGTGATTCCTGCAATAAGGGGCTCACAATTTCAAAGTGCACATGCTTTGTTTGATACTTATCACTCACCTGTAGGGTTTCTGCAAGACAAATGGTCAGGGGACAGGCTGAGCAGGACCTTAAATGGCACACCACTGCCCAATTTATAACCCTTAATGCTCTGCTCCCTTTAATCCTAATTATTCAAGGCACTATTTGGTACTTCCCCTACCAAAAACAAATTTGGGGTGCTTACAGTAAAATAAAATAATATTCTAGTCCCCTCTTATAATTTTATAATTCCTTGATCATTGCAGAACTCTGAGAAGCCTGCTTAACCAAGTGCTCAGAACACTCATGGGTATGCCTTACCTTAAAAGTGCTCTGTACAGTTGGTAGGAATGTAAACTGTTAACAGCCACTGTGGAGAACAGTATGGAGGTTCATTAAGAAACTAAAAAGAGAGTTACCATGTGACTGAACAATCCCACTCCTGGGCATATATCTGGAGAAAATCATAACTTGAAAAAATACATGCACCCCCCACATAGAACTACTTAGAATAGCTAAGACATAGAGGCAGCCTAAGTATCCATCACCTCTTGCTGATGAATGGATAAGGAAGATGTGGTGTGTGTGTATACACACACACCATACATATCTATGCACAGGAATATTACTCAGCCATTTACAGCAACATGGCTGTTCCTAATATTATCATACTAAGTAAAGTAAGCCAGAGAAAGGCAAGTATCATATGTTATCACTTATATGGGGATTAAAAAAAATGAAATAATTTATATGCAAAACAGCAATAGTCCCACAGATGTAGAAAACAAATTTATGGTTACCACATGGGGAAAGGGGAGATAAATTTGGAGTCTGGGATTAACATAAACACACTATACTATATATATAAAACAGATAATCAAGAAGGTCCTACTGAATAGCACAGGAAACTATATTCAATATTATATAATAACCTGTATAGGAAAAGAATCTGAAAAGCAATGCATAATGTATAACTGAGTCACTATGCTATACACCTGAAACTAACACAACATTGTAAATCAACTATAATATAAAATCAAAATTAAATTTTAAAAAAAATTGTAAGGACTGGTCTTGTGGGAAGGAACCCTGTCATCAATTACTAGCACCTCCCCTGAGCAGGGAGATACACAGGTGATAGTTCTGGCAGTTGCTCTCAAGCATGTTTCCAGGAATAAGAAGCTATAGCCTTAAGTATTAATATAATGAACTATTTTCACATTTTCCTATAGAACAGGGGTTGACAAACTGTGGGCCAAATCCAGCCCTGCATCTGTTTTTTGAAAAGCAGTTTTATTGAAACAGCACACCTGGTCATTTACCTATTGTCTACGGTTGCCTACAGGCTACAAGGGCAGAATCAGGTCATTGTGATAGAGACTATATAGCTCACAAAGCCTAAAATATTTATTGTCTGACCCTTTACAGTAAAAGTTTGCCAACCCCTAAAATAGAAGGACAAACCAAGAGAGTCTAATCTTGCCAGCCCTAGAGTGGTCTATCAGCTATACAGCAGCAGGCTCCACAAGTACGTGAAGTGAGAACCTTTGTGTTGGGAGACAGCCTAGTGTTAAGAGGGTCATACCCAAGCTCATAAGAACAGAGCAAAGAAACAATATTTGGAACTTGGAGAGAAGCATCTAATACGACAGGCTTTAAGTTCCCTCTTACTCTGCTCTCTAGATGCTTCTTGTGTCTGAGTCTTACCTTTCCCTCTCCTCGGATGGTGAATAGTCAATGTTCTTTGCTGAAGATTTCTTTTTATGACAGACTATACATTTGCAGCATACCTTCATACTTAATGATCTTCTCCTGTAGACGTCCTCACCTGGAATTGGTCAGGAGCTCCCAGAATGTAGATGCTTGCAGGAGAAAATAAAGGCTCAGACTGTGCTGTTCCTTAGTCACAGAGTTCTTGGTGAGGTGGTTCCTGCAGTAACAGGCCCACACTTCCACTCACCTGTAGTGTTTCTGTAAAAAAATTTAAAAAGCCAAAGGGGAATGGTTAGGGGTCAGGAATGGTTCACAAAGAAGGGCACAGGCTAAGCCAGACCTTAAAAGGCACACAGCTGCCCAATTTATAACCTTACTGCTCTGCATCCTTCAATCCTAATTATCTTTGGGGCAGTATTTGGTTCTCCCCCTACCAAAATCAGATATTTTGGGTGCTTATATTAAAATAAAATAATATTCTATTCCCCTCTTATAATTTTATAATTCCTTGATCATTGCAGAACTCTTGAGAAGCCTGCTTAACCAAGTATTTCTCCCTGCTCAGAACACTAGTTATGTATGCCTTTGCTATAGAAGTGCTCCAAACAGTTGGTGGGAATGCAAACGAGTCCAGCCACTGTGGTGAGCAGTATGGAAGTTCCTTAAAAATATGAAAAGATAGTTACCATATAACCCTGCAGTCCCACTCCTGGGCATACATCTGGAGAAAATCATGATTTGAAAAAACACATGCACCCCACGGTTCCTAGCACTGTTTACAATAGACAAGACATGAAAGCAAACTAAATGTCCATCATCAGTCACTGATGAAGGATAAAGAACATGTGGTGTATGTATGTGTGTGTATATATATATGTGGGTGTGTATATACACACACAATGGAATATTACTCCAGCCACTTGCAGTATGTTTAGACATAGAGAAATGAAATAAGCCAGAGAAAGACTAATATGATAACACTTTTAGCAAGGATTCAAAAAAATGATATAAATGAACTTATATACAAAAGAGAAATTGACCCACAGACATAGAAAACAAATCTATGGTTACCAAATGAGAAAGGGAGGGGATAAATTTGGAGTTTGCATTTAACATATACACACTGCTATATATATATAAAATAACCAAGAAGTTCCTACTGAATAGCACTGGGGACTATATTATATATTATATATTATATATAAATATTTTATATATTATATATCAATATTATATAGTAACCTATATGGAAAAAGAATCTGAAAAAGATATATGTATATATGTAACTGAATCACTCTGCTGTACATCTGAAACTAACACAACATTGTAAATCAACTATAAAATAAACATTTTATTTTATAAATTTTATACTCCAAAATAAAATAAATGAAAATGAAAAGATTATTAGGACTGCTCCAGTGTGTAGGAATTCTGTCATTAACTACTGGCACCTTCCCTGAGCAGGGAGACATACAGGTGATACTCCTAGGTCTCTTCATACATCCCCATCAGCTGATCTCAAGCATGTTTCTAGGAATACAAAGCTGTAGCCTTAAGCATGATGACCTAGTTTCATCTCTTTCTATGAACAGGGGTTGACAAACTGTGACCTGTGGGCCAAATCCAGCCCCCTATATTTTATAAAAGCAGTTTCATTGAATCAGCCACACCTGATCATTTAACTGTTGTCTGTAGCTGCCGACAATGGCAGAGTTGGGTCACTGTGACATTATGGCTCACAGATCCTAAAATATTTATTGTCTGACCTTTCACAGGAAAAGTTTGTCAACCCCTGAAGTAGAACAAACCAAGAGAGTCTAATCTTGCCAGGCCTACAGTGGTCCATCAGTTATACAATGGCAGGTTCCACAAGTACATGATGTGAGCACATCTGAGTTGTGAGACTCAGCCTAGTGTCAAGGGGGCCATGGCCAAGCTCATAGGAACAGAGCACAGAAACAATATTTGAAACATGAAGAGAGAAGCATCTAATAGGATAAGTCTTAAGTTCTTTCTTACTCTGCTCTCTGGATGTTTCTTGAGTCTCTGTCTTACCTTTTTCTTTCCTCTGATGGAAAAAACCTGATCTTCTTTACTTAAGCTTTTTCCTACAATAGAATATATATATGCATCATACCTTCATAGCCGATGATCTTTTCCTATAGATGTCCTCACTTGAAGGCAGTCAGGAGCTTCCAGAATGTAGGTGGTGGGAGGAGAAAATAAGGGCTCAGGCTAGGTTTTTCCTTTGAGTCCTTCCTAACTGTTGTCTTTTAAGACTTAGTTATAGAGTTCTTGGTAATGTGGTTCCTGCAATAAGGGGCCCACATTTTCAAAGTGCACATGCTTTGTTTGATACTTATCACTCACCTGTGGTGTTCCTGTAAGACAAATTTCATAGGAGAATGGTCAATAATTGTTCCTAAAGAAGGGGACAGGCTGAGCCAGACATTAAACGGCACACTGCTGCCCAATTCTTAACCCTTAATGCTCTTCCCCCTTCAATCCTAATTATCTTCAAGGCATTATTTGGTACTCCCCGTACTGAAAACAGAAATTTTGGGTGACTATACTGAAATAAAATAGCATTCTATTCCCCTCTTATAATTTGATAATTCCTTGGTCATTGCAGAACTCTGAGAAGCCTGCCTCATAGAACCTGTTTAACCAGGTGTTTCCAAAACCTGTTCTGTCCCTGCTCAGAACACTCACAAGTATGCCTTCCCTTAGAAGCGCTCCTTTCAGTCGGCGGGAATGTAAACAGGTACAGCCACTATGAAGAACAGTATGGAGTTTCCTTAAAAAACTAAAGAGAGCACAGAAACAATATTTGGAACATGAAGAGAGAAGCATCAAACAGGACAAGTCTTAAGTTCTTTCTTACTCTGCTCTCTAGATGCTGCTTCTTATGTCTGTGTCTTACCTTTTTCTCTCCTCTAATGGTGAACAGTTGATCTTCTTTGCCTAAGTTGTTTTTCTACAACAGAATATATATGCAGCATACCTTCATAGCCAATGAGGTCCTGCAGATGTCCTCACTTGAAGGCAGTCAGGAGCTCCCAGAATGTAGGTGCTGGGAGGAGAAAATAAGGGCTCAAGACCAGGGTTTTCCTTTGAGTCCTTCCTGACTTTTGTCTTTTGAGACTTAGTTATAGAGTTCTTGGTAATGTGGTTCCTGCAATAAGGGGCCCACATTTTCAAAGTACACATGGTTTGCTACTTATCACTCACCTGTGGTGTTTCTGTTAAGACAAATGCCAAAGGGGAATGGTCAGCAATGGATCATAAAGAAGGGGACAGGCTGAGCCAGATCTTAAAAGAAACACCACTGCCCAAATTATAACCCTTATTGCTCTGCCCTCTTCAATCCTATTTATCTTCATTGCACTATTTGGTACTCCCACTACCCAAAAATATAAATTTGGGGTGAATATACTGAAATAATATTCTATTCCCCTCTTATAATTTTATAATCCCTTGATCATTGCAGAACTTTAAGAAGCCTGCATTACAGAAACCTGCTTAACCAGGCATTTCTCCCTGCTCAGCACACTCACGTGTATGCCTTACCTTAAAAGTGCTCCTTTCACTTGGTAGGAATGTCAACTGGTACAGCCACTGTGGAAGTTCCTTAAAAAACTAAAAAGACTGTTACCACATGATCCAGCTATCCCACTCCTGTGCATATATCCAGAGAAAACCATAATTTGAAAAGATATATGCACTGCAGTATTCATAGTAGCACTATTTACAGCAGCCAAAACATGGAAGCAACCTGTACATCCATCATCTGTCACTGATGAATGGATAAGGAAGATATGGGGTGTGTGTGTGTGTGTACATACACACACACTGGAATTAATACTCAGCTGTAAAAAAAAGAATGAAATATTGCCATTTGCAGCAACATGCATGCATGCAGAGCTTATCATACTAAATAAGCCAGAGTTAGACAAATATCATATTTATATGAAGGTTCTAAAAGAAAATTATACAAATGAGCTTTTATATACAAAACAAATAATTTTGGTTATGGGAGAAAGGGTGGGAAGGATAAATTAAGAGTTTGGGACTGATATATACGTACTACTTTATATAAAAGAGATAACCAACATGAAGCTACTGGATAGCAGGGAACTATACTCAATATTATGTAATAATCTCTAAGGGGAAAGAATCTGATAAAAAGTAGATATGTATGTATACAAAATGGGAAAGGGGGAATATTAAATAAACATGTAAATTGGGGTTTGGGATTAGCATATACACACTGCTATATATAAAACAGACAATGAAGAAGGTCCTACTGAATAGCACAGGGGATTATATTCAGTATTATGTCAAAACCTTTATGGGGAAAGAGTCTGAAAGAGAATAGATATATGTGTAACTGAATCACTTTGCTTTATACCTGAAACTAATGCAACATTGTTAATCAACTATAATATAAATAAAAATAAAATTTAGACAAATTTTAAGGACTGGTCCAGTGTTTAGGAATTCTGTCATCAACTATTTGTGCCTCCCCTGAGCAGGGAGACCTTAATATATCCATCAGCTGATCTGAAGCATGTTTCCAAGAATAAGAAGCTGCAGACTTAAGTATAATGAGCTGTTTTCACATTCTCCTATAGAACAGGAGTTGACAAACCTGTGGGCCAAATCCAGCCCCACATCTGTTTTTGGAAAAGCAGTTTCATTGAATCAGTAACACCTGGTCATTTACTAAACTATTGTCTACAGTTGCCTCCATGCTACAAGGGCAGAGTCAAGTCATTGTGACAGAGACCTATGGTTCACAAAGCCTAAAATATTTATTGTCTGACGCTTCACAGAAGCAGTTTGTCAACCCCTGAAACAGAAGAACAAAACAATAAAGTTTAATCTTGCCAGGCCTAGAGTGGTCTATCAGCTATACAACTGCAAGCTCCATAAGTACATGATGTAAGAATCTCTGTGTTGGGAGACTCAGCCTAGTGTTAAGAAGGCCATACCCAAGCTCATAGGCACAGAGCAAAGAAACAATATTTGGAACATGAAGAGAGAAGCATCTAATAGGATGAGTCTTAAGTTCCCTCTTACTCTGCTCTCTAGATGCTTCTTGTGTCTGTGTCTTACCTTTTTCTCTCCTCTGATGGTGAACGGTCGATGTTCTCTGCCTAAGATTTCTCTTTACGACAGAAGATACATATACATATATATATATATATATATAGGGCTTCCCTTGTGGCTCAGTTGGTAAAGACTCCGCCTGCAATGCAGGAGACCTGCGTTCAATCCCTGGGTTGGGAAGATCCCCTGGAGAAGGGAAAGGCTACCCACTCCAATATCCTCTCCTGGAGAATTCCTTGGATTACACAGTCCATGGGGTTGCAAAGAGTCAGACCTGAGTGACTTTCACTTTTATATATATATATATATATATATGTATGTATGTATGATATGCAGCATACCTTCATAGTTACTGATCTTCTCCTGTAGATATCCTCACCTGGAGTTGCCAGAAGCTCCCCGGAATATAGATGCTGAGAAGAGAAAATAAGGGCTCAGACTAGGTTCTCTCCTTGAATCCTTCCTGACTTTTAGTTATAGAGTTCTTGGTAATGTGCTTCCTCCACTAAGGGGCCCACACTTCCAAAGCCCACACGTTTTGATATTTATCACTCACCTGTGGTGTTTCTGTAAGACAAAATTCCAGGTGAATGGAATTTTGAAAGAAATATTGGTATAAAGAAAAAGATTGGTGTGTATATAGACACACAATATAAAGAAAAATTGGTGTGTATATATACATGTGGTGGTGGTTTAGTCACTTAAGTCGTGCCCGACTCTTACAACACCATAGACTATAGCCCACTAGGCTTCTCTGTCCATGGGATTTCCCAGGAAAGAATACTAGAGTGAGCTGCCATTTCCTTCTCCAGAGTATCTTCCCTATTCAGGGATCGAACTCACAGACCTGCGTCCCCTGCATTGGCAGGCAGATTCATATACATATTCAGCCAAAAGAAGAATGAAATAATGCCATTTGCAATGACATGAATGGACCTAGAGATTATCATACTAAGCGAAATAAGTCAGAGAAAGATAAATATGATATCACTTATATGTGGACTCTATGAAAAAATAATACAAATGAATGTATATATGAATCAGAAAGAGACACACAGACATAGAAAACAAATTTATAGTTACCAAAAGGAAAAGGCAGGGGGGATAAATTAGGAGTTTGGGATTGACATATTTACACTACTCTATATAGAAGATAAAAGATACAACCAACAAAGTCCTACTGTATAGCACAGGGAACTATACTCAATATTTTATATAACGACCTATAAGGGAAAACAATCTGAATAAAAATATATATGTATTTATAACTAAATCACTCTGCTATACACCTGAAATTAGCACAACACTGTAACTCAACTAAAACTTCAATTAAAAGATGGTACTCAAAAAAATAAATAAAAGTTTGAGGAAATATTGAAAAAAAAAAAAGTGCCCCATAACAGATAAAAGGAAGGAGTAGGGAGAGATAAGATTTAAAAGAGGATCTATTTTGCTCATCTTTTTCCTCCAAAAGGTAGGAGATCTGGAGTATGAGGATGACAAATGTGGCTTCCTTTGCCTACTGGATTAATTCCAGCTTGCCATTCTTCCCCTTCAGAAGCCCACTCCGCTTCCGTGTCTCCCTCTGTTACACAGATCTTGGAAGCAAGTCAATGAAAAAGTCAAGAAAAAGCAAGAATTAGGCTTGCTTTCTAGAAAAGAGATCAATTCTTGAGGTCAGTATCTTCCACCATCAGAAGAAAAGTACGACCCCGCAGTGGATGTCCTTACCTCCACCATCCCTTTCTTTCAAGGAAATAGTCTGTGCTGATTGGGAAGAAGGGAAATTATAGTCAAGACTTATAGTCAAGGGTTAGGCAAACTATGAACCAGAAGCCAATCCTGTTGCCACCTGTATTTGTAAATAAAGTTTTATTGGAACACAACTCTTAACTCATTCATTTATGTATTATCACTACTTTTGCATTACAAAGGTACACTTGGATAGTTGTAAGTGAGGCTACATGACTCACAAAGTATAAATATTTATAGTTTGGCCCTTTTTAGAAAATGTTTGTGAAGATCTAGCATCAGCCCTCTCTTCGTCCTGGGACTCTTCTGCTTTAAAGATTCTTCACAATAACTAGAGAACTTTAACAAGCAGAAATGGCCCTACAAACAAAATGGCCTTCCCTATCAGATCTGAGCCACTCCTAATATGCACAAGATGTGGTAGAAGAGGAAGGGAGGACAGTGAGTTAATTTATAGCAGAATTCCTAAGCTTAGGACACAAGCCTCGCCCTTATTCTCCCCATCTAACAAGCTGCCAATGGATTCACTTGTCACCATAACCCTGAAGCAGATACCCTGAAAAGGCCCAGAGCTATTTGGGAACACGCGCGTAAAGGTGAAGGAAATTAATTTGCAGAGTTAGAAATCCTTACCCTGTCCAAATAACTCAAGAGAGCTTTTCAAATACCCCAAACATCTAATGGAACGTAGAATGAATCTGACCTCATTCCTCTGCCCAGGGCTAAGCACACAGCTGAGCCTCTGAGCTCAAAATCTGACAGAACCCTGGGGCAAGGGAGGAAAGGGGCCCAGGCTACAGAAAAAGAGATCACGAACCATCACTCTTCATCTAAACCAAGTCAAACTGTGCTTTCCATAACATCTCTCTGCCTTCACCCAATTCTGTCTGCCTCTTGGCCCCACTTCAGTGCATCATCACAGCTTAGGACTGAGACTCTGTGTAAGGCGAGGCCGATGAGGCAGAGCGAGTGGGAGGCAGTTTGCTAGAGCTGGCAGGAGCAGGTGCTCCAGAACCTAAATCCCTGTTCATTTCCCATTCTGTCATTTCCTTTGCTGTGTGATCTTGGACACATGATGTCATACCCTGCAGTTCATGCTCCATTAAAGTGAAGAGAATGACAGTACCTACAACCTAAGATGCTATTAGAGATGAGATGAGATCTACGGATAAAGAGCCCGGCTAATAATAACAAGCTGGCATATTATGTATGCCTAATGTCATTGCCACTCCCCACAGTTGATCTCAGGAAGAACTGAAAATGGCACCCAGATTACTATGCTCCAAGCCTCAATCATCTGCCTGCTTGCCATCTTCACCTGAATTGCTGAATACAGCTGGAGAGAAACACCCAACCATGCTGACCAGACTCATTTAAAATTCACATCTGGGTGGCTAACAAACACGTGAAAAGATGCTCAACATCACTCATTGTCAGAGAAATGCAAATCAAAACCACAACGAGGTACCATCTCACACCAGTCAGAATGGCTGCTATCAAAATGTCTACAAACAATAAATGCTGGAGAGGGTGTGGAGAAAAAAGAACCCTCTTACACTGTTGGTGGGAATGCAAACTAGTACAGCCACTGTGGAGAATAGTGTGAAGATTTCTTAAAAAACTGGAAATAGAACTGCCATACGACCCAGCAATCCCACTGCTGGGCATACACACCAAAGAAACCAGAATTGAAAGAGACACGTGTACCCCAGTGTTCATCACAGCACTGTTTATAACAGCCAGGACATGGAAGCAACCTAGATGTCCATCAGCAGATGAATTGATAAGAAAGCTGTGGTACATATACACCATGGAATATTACTCAGCTATTAAAAAGAATGCATTTGAATCAGCTCTAAATGAGGTGAATGAAACTGGAGCCTATTATACAGAGCGAAGTAAGTCAGAAAGAAAAACACCAATACAGTATATTAATGCATATATATGCAATTTAGAAAGATGGTGATGATGACCCTATATGTGAGACAGCAAAAGAGACACCAATGTAAAGAACAGACTTTTGGACTCTGTGGGAGAAGGTGAGGGTGGGATGATTTGAGAGAATAGCATTGAAATGTATATTATCATATGTGAAATAGATCGCCAGTCCAGGTTGGATGCATGAGACAGGGTGCTCCGGGCTGGTGCACTGGGATGACCCTGAGAGATGGGATGGGGAGGGAGGTGGGAGGGGGGTTCAGGATGGGGAACACATGTTCACTCATGGCTGATTCATGCGAATGTATGGCAAAACCACCACAATACTGTAAAGTAATTAGCCTCCAATTAAAATAAATAAATAAATAAAATTCACATCTGGGGACTTCCCTACTGGTCCAGCGGCTACGATTTTGCACTCCCAATGCAGGAGGCTGGGGTTCAATCCCTGGTCAGGGAACTAGATCATGCCACAGCTAAGAGTCTGCATGCCCCAACTAAAGATCCCGAGTGCCACAGCAAAGGTTGGCATAGATAAATAAATAAAACGTTTTAAAAAATAAATTCACATTCAACAACTTCAAGCAGCCCTCAGTGCCCTCCAGGAACCGAGCACTGTTGCCAACCACCTCCCTGCCCCAGCCTTTTTCACTCTCAGCTGATAACCTTGCTTCTTATTTCACTGAAAAATAGAACCAGGAGAGGATTGCCACGCAGTCCAGGGCTGCAGTGTGCACAGCAGCGTCTGCTGGGTGTTCTCTGCTTGCACAGACATCGCCAAATTATCCAACCCCAGAGCGAACATGGCCACTCCATCCTTCCGCCTGCTCACAAGCACGATCCAGGAGCCACCTCTGACTCCGGTTTTCCTCTCCACACTTGACAGCGGCTCCATCCGCAAGTCCTATCAACTGTCCTTCCAAACTCGTCAAGGCTCTGACCACCTCCCACCACTGCTCACCGTGGCCCTGCAGGCTTACGCTCTGTCACAACACAGCAGGCGCAGCACCCTTCCCGTGACGTCTGTTCACATCACTCAGAGTAAGGGGCCTATGGGCACTGGTTGGCACACGCTGAGGCCCCCCACTCTGCTCCTTGCCACCCTCCACTCCACTGCCTCCAGGACTCCTGCCTCTGGGCCATTACATTCGCTCTTCTCAATGCTTAGTAGCTCAGTGGTAAAGAGACTGCCTGCAGTGCCGGAGACCCGGGTTTGATCCTTGGGTCGGGAGGATCCCCTGGAGAAGGACATGGCAACCCACTCCAGTATTCCTGCCTGGAGAATTCCAGGGACAGGGGAGCCCGGCAGGCTACCGTCCGTGGGGTCACAAAGAATTGGACACGACTGGGTGACTAACACTTTCATTTACGCTTGGAAAGCCTTTCCCCAGATACCACTGAGATGCACTCATTTCCTCCAGGTTCCTGCTCCAATGTCTCCTTCTCAGGTGAACTTGACCACTCGCCCTGTATAAATAACCCCCCAGGGCTCCCACTACCCTTTTTCCACTCTTTTTTTGTTCTCATTTTGTCACCATCTAAAATATCTTATGCTTGTCGTCACACAGCAGAAAGACAACACTGTCAAGCAATTCTACTCCAGTTAACAAATAAAATTTAAAAATCCAAAACGAAAAATATCTTATGTACTTACTTGGCTACACAGTCTCTTCCCCAGCACTGGGAGGAAAGCACCCCAAGGGTATTCTGTTCATGGCTCTATCCCCAAAACAGAGCCAGCATTCAACAAATACTCATTGAGTGAAAGGCTGAATGAATGGTGTCGTCTAAATGGGCTAAGAGACTTCCCTGGTGGTCCAGTGGTGAAGACTCTGCACTTCCACTGCAGGGAGCATGGGTTCGATCCCTAGTTGGAAAACTAAGATCTCGCATGCCACGCTGCATGGCAAAAAGTTAATTTTTTTAAAAGATACTGACCAAAAGTAAATAATAAATAGGCTTAGAAAATGGGAATCCCCTGCTTACTGGGCTCTGTTCTATGCCACCATCTATGTAAGCAAGTTTGTTTAATCCACATGTGCCATGTAAACTGCTCACCAAACCATCCTGAAGTCCCAAGGCTGAGAAGGGCCATGCCTGGGCTAAGAGCCAGAACTATCTGATTCAAGCCACATTTGCACTGGAAGAATGAACAGCTCCCATCCAAAGAGGAGCTTCTCACAGAGGAATCATTTTTTTAAATATTAATAACTAACACCCTCTTAATGTGTTTTCCCTGCCCCTCCAGGTTCACGACTACCTCCGCAGCAAGCTGTGCTCCCTCTATGAAAATGACTGCATTTTTGATAAATTTGAGTGTGTGTGGAATGGGTCAGACAGGTAAGAAAGGTCTGGTGGCTGGGAACCTTCCATGGGGGGCCGTCTCCTTGCACCCACCCTGGGCCGTGTGTCCTAAGGGGGTGCAACCAAAGAGCCATCAGAATCGGCCCTGGGGCCTGGCAGGGCTGCACCATGTGGCCCACCGGGTGACCTTGAGGTCAGGTCTGGAAAGGAACAGGGGGTGGGTGAGATCCTGGACTCCTCTTTCAGAACTGGCTCAGGTGACCCGTTAGCCTCACAAAAATCCTACCTTATACAGGCAAGACCCTCCCAGAGCTGGGTCCATATGCCTAAAATGAAGCTCCCCTGGCAAATTTCGAGGATGAACCATTCCAGTGACTGTAAAGCGTGCTGTCTGGATGGGAAATTATCCCTCGAGGCTACCAGTAGAGACTGGCCTAAGGCCTGGTGGTCATGAACTGAATTCTCATCAGCCTCATTTATCCTGTGCCCTCAGAGGGATTTATGACTATTTGAGGCCTTTGATTTCAACAGTACTTCCTAGTACCTCTCCGCAGTTTCTTTTTGGCTTGACAAATAGATGCTGCTGTAATTTCCAGGAGAAGCCAGCACAGGCTACCAGGGACTGTTCCTTAGTGAAGGCAGCACCAGCAGTCATACTGAAAAGCAGGGAAATTCTATCACTAAAAAGCATTCAGAGAGGCGAGCTTCTAGTGAGCACAGACTCTACCTCTCTGACCCCTGTTGGGTTTTTTGGAGCCAGTGATCCAAAACCAGCCTTCCACTCAGCAGGCCTAGAAGGAGTCACCACATGGTAGACGACCCAGATCACACCACCCAGTTGGTGGAGGGCAGAGGGCCAAGAGCAAAGCAACTGTTACTTAGTGGAACAAAGGCCTTCAGGGGAAAAGTAGTTATCCCTGCCCTGTTATTTTGTTTATTTTCATTTCCATTGGTCATTTATTCATTGTTCATTATGAATAGATTTTTTAAAATATTTGTGGTTATTATTGTTCAAGTTCCCCTTCTATCTGAACCAAGATTCAAAACCTATACTTACTCTAGGTACTTTCACACACATCGTGATTTTTTAGTCCTGACCACAATCCATCAAGATTGCTTTCACTGTCCCCATTTTAGAGCTGAGGAAACTGAGGCTCAGCCAGGTACTAGTTCAGGAGCTTGGGCAGATCACTGTAAGTAGTAGAGACAAGAGGAAGAATTTAAATCCTAAAATGAACATTCTTTCCACCACATTACAGTTTCTTTCCATAACCGAAAAAATGTTATTCTTGGTCCAGATAAGGTTGAGATTACTTTTTTTTTTTTTCCCAAAAAAGACTTTCTCTTACTGTTTAAAAACAAGTCGGATGGTGGTAATGGAAGCAGAGGTCAGTGCGTGGGAAGCAGTAAGGCCAAGTGGCTTAATGCTTATGCCCCGGAGTCTGGCAGATGTGGGCTGGAGGCCCAACTTGGCTACTTACTGGCTGTGTGACACCGTACACGCACTCACTTTTCCTCCTGTATAAATCCTTTAACATGGAATGACGGAAAAGGAAGTGAGGGTAGGGGTAAAGCACTCAGCACCCCTCGTGATGAGATAATAATTGCTCACCCTATGATAGATACACACATTTCATGGCATCAGTTTCCCAGGCCAGGGTAACAAAATCTAGCCCTTGATTAATTTCCGGGACAACTAACAAATACCCAAAAACTCAGCCTCCTGGCCGTGACTCACTCTTGTCGGTTTTCCTTCACCTTCCTCTAACCCGAGACAAGAAGATGTGGTGTTCTCCCATCCTAACCAGCCAGTCAGAGGCTCCCCCACAAATGAGGCCAAGCCCACCTCTCCGGGGGTCAGCCATAAGAGGGTGCTGCTCGAGGGACATTATGTTTCCCTTGGCCTGTCACCTGTCAAAACTGTCACCATTAAGTAGAGTTGGTCCATGGCTTCTGGGAGGCTCTTGGCACACCCTGCTCTCTTCATCAATGGGAGATACTCCTAGGAATGGATAGCTCTTTTAAGAAGTTAGGAAACCATCTGTCAGTCCACTACAAAGGCTTATTTCCTCATCCTACATCCTTTTAAAAATTCTCATTTTTGTTTACTCCCTCCCAAGACTATGATGAGATCCATTTTTTAGATAAGTTTTCAGAAAAGGCAGAATGTCGATCTAGTTTGTAGCAGGAAGAGGACACGATGTGAGCATCCCTCGGTACTGATGGGAGAAAGCCTCATCAGTCGGGCAGCACAGTCCCTCCTGCCACCGCCATGCTCGAAATGAACGCGATACAAGGACAGCTGTTTCCAGTGTTCCTACTCTCATGACTTGACTGCAGCCTCAGAATCCTGATGTGAAGGAGGTGGGCTGGGATCATTAAAACCACGAGACTGACTTATGGAACAAAATAACCTAAAGGAATCTATTGATAAATAACAAGGAGGGCTATCATCACCCTTCACCCAGCCCGAGAGCTTGTTTGCCTTAGTGCTTCTAAAGTCGACAGTCACACTACAAAGCCTGTTGCGGTTTTTGGTCTCTTAGCTGTAGAAAGTCTATGTCCATGGCACTCAGTCACTCGCTGTTTCCTCTCTGCCTTGCAGTGTCATCATGACAGGCTCCTACAACAACTTCTTCAGGATGTTTGACCGAAACACCAAACGCGATGTTACCCTTGAGGCCTCGAGGGAAAACAGCAAACCCCGAGCTATCCTAAAACCACGCAAAGTGTGCGTGGGGGGCAAGCGGAGAAAAGATGAGATCAGTGTCGACAGTCTGGACTTTAGCAAAAAGATCTTGCATACAGCTTGGCATCCTTCAGAAAATATTATAGCAGTGGCGGCTACAAATAACCTATATATATTCCAGGACAAGGTTAACTAGGAGGACAAGTTATTACTTAATAATCTCACATACTGAATACTAGTCAAACACGTTTTTAAATGTTTCTTTGGGTGTTCATTTGATGCATCGACTTTTAATTTCCCTCTGCAGGAGACAATTGGAATAGAAGTCCATGGAGTCCAACCTTCCCACATCCCCAGTTCTAAGAAACTTTTGTCAAACCCAGTAGGTTCTGGGACACTTCTGTTTAGAATCGAGAGCTGCCAGCTAACAGTAATTCTTCCATAGTTGACTTGAATTTCTGATGCTTTTATTGCCCCGTTTTCTCTGGTGGGTCCAGTGTTTTGTTTCTAGGTGTCTGCTGAGATAAAATGAGGTTGTCTGTAGTATTTAAAGAGAAAAGAGATAAGTTTTTTTTAATTAAGCAATTCCATTTGATTGAAAAAAAAATTCAACGAAAAATAAACACTGTTTACTCTTAGAGAAATTCTCCTTGTTTTGTGACAAATCAGAACCAGTCAGCACCCCCCTGTCCCTACAGCACTTCTTTTTTTTTTTCCCCATTTTCTTTTTCATGATTTCACTTGAGCCAGAGATTTATTTCACAAGGCTGCAAAGAGGATGCAGAATGGGAAGGGGAAAGGACCACATCAACAGTGCTATATTCTTTTTTTGTAAGCGCCATAGAAACAGCCTGAGAATTTGGCCAGGAAGCCCCATGAATGCTTCAGGGGACATCAAGAGAACACTTCGCTTCTCAGAGTTAGCTTGGCAGGGCCCTGTGGGGCCACATTCCATCTGTCGCTTTGTTACTCTTGCTTTTTGTCATTTTAAATGGCTCCATATAATCCTCTACTTACAGGTTCCTTGGCTTTTTCCCTTCACCCTTTTCCAGCTTATTTATTCCCTTGACTTCTAAAGGCCGAGTCCTTGTTGTTTATGATCTGGCTTCTAAATGCAGCAGTAAGCTGAGGGCTGGGGCACCTCCCTGAGAAAATGTATCTCCCAAAGCAGCCCCTGCCCCCTTCCCTGGGTTTTGTAACCCAAAGTAACACTCCATCTATCTCCACTACAGCGAGAACAAAAACAGCCAATGGAAAACGCTGCTCTGTAAAGGCTATTCAAGTGCTTCTGACCCACCATAAGTTTACCATCCAGAAAAACAGACCAGAGGGCTCTCCTGCAGAAATGGAATATGGGGGAATCAAGAAGCTTTGACATCAAAGTGAAGTCTGCTTGAAACTGTAGAGGCTGGTTCATCCCCCCCGCCTCCCGCCCCCTGCCCTTGAGGATTCAGACATGTAACTTCCAGAAGTTTCTCTGTGACACACCTCTGGGAAGGAGACAAAGTTAATTCAAAAGACGGAGAAATTTGAAACGGAGGCTCAAGGAGGAAGTGGGTGGGTCTCCAGGCCGGGCCTGGGCTCCCAGTCTCCATTCCTGTCACCATGACTCATCTCCCCGGACTTGCATTTAGTGACTAGGAAATGGCTTGAGATGAGGATTTTCCTTTTAAAGAGAAATTTTCTTTCACTTTGTATATTTATTAGAAGTCCCAACTTTCAAGTGTAATTTGTTTTGGAAGAGAGAAAAATAGTGAAAGAACCATCTTTCAATGCTAAGCTATTACCTACTTAATAACAGTTTTTTGGCAAGGAAATAACTATCTACTTAAGCAAACAATTTTGTAAGATGCAGCTCAATTTCAGAAACGTTAAAATATGAAAAAGTACGTCTCAAAACTGAGAGAGCATGTGGAGGAAGACGTGCTTTTTTTCTCTGTGTTTATCTTTCCTGCAATAAAAGTCCTGGTAGAAACTCTCTGGGCAGGATTCCTGGCCTGATGGGGACCAGGTTCTTGGAGGAGACCCAAGAAAGCCACAGAAACTTCTCCAACTCACAGAGAATCATGGTAGCAGGACAGACAGAAGGACCAGCAGGCTCCTGTCCTGAGCTGACCATCAACTTCCTCACGGCCTTTTCTCTGCTCCCTTGAGACTCAGCCCCTCTATCTGTACCAGTTGACAGGATGAATCATTGTTCCTCAAAATTTAGCATCGACCTACCTTTATACCGTTACTCATTTCACACTTAAGTCACCTTTTCTAAAAGCAAGACATAGCCTCCTTCCAACAAAGAATGTTCATGAAATGTCAGCTTTAATGTTTTGTTCTAAAAGAATCACATAACCATTAATGAAACAAACATGTACCCATTCACCAACTGCAGGCAACTTGTGAACCCCAAGATGCATGGTTACCAAACTTGGGGAACACTGAGTTCTGATGTGGCAGAACACTGAAGCCTTTGGAGGCATTAGAGACTTAAAATGGACAGTAGTCCACAAATTGGGAGTCAAGCTTGCTTCTCAGAACACATGCATGAACAATTCTGCTCACAGCTTTAAGGGGTTCACAGGCCCACCTACAGCCTTTCTGTGGCCTTCACCTCAAAGCTCCTACACTAACCCAGTGCCCTCAGCCCACAGATGTACACTTTGAGATCTACAAAGTGGGAGGAATTTGAAGAGATCAAAGCTAAGAACAGAGGGCCACCACCTTCCCCGTTACCCCATACAAAGGAGGCACCAGAGCCAACATCCTCGACTCGTACGTGGAAACAGGAGGGGAAGGCCCTAGAGACCAGGCCTCGGCAGCAATGCCCACCACCCTGCTTTAGCAGTGACCTGCTCTGTGCTGGTTATGGAGCCAGGTGTTTACACCTGCCATCTTCTTCCACCCCAGTGCTGGTGATCTTCTAGGCTGATGGTGCCTAGAAGTCAGTCCCTTTTCCAGCTGACACTCAGAGTTACGTGGAAGCTGACTTACCACCTTTTCAACAGCTTCTTGGGCTCTCAGATCCCTGCCCTGCAGCAATAGTCTGTTCCTGAGGCAATAGTCCATTCCTGATATTTTAACAAGCAATTCGAAAGCTGAACTTTGGCAGACATCCACACTTTCACTTCCAGAGGAAGAAGATGAGTTTGAACAAAACAAAGAAGACACGAGGCAGCATGCAGCAATGGGGTGTCCATCGGTGAATGGGCAGTAGGAAGCCCTGAGCTTCCTAACTCCTTCAGGTCTGGCTTCTGCCTTCAGTCTTCTGTCAGGTACTGGGGGGGGGGGTGCAGGGGAGCATCTCTCAACCTCTCATTGGTCTCGTAACTAACTCAACATGCACTAGGCAACCCAGCACATGTAAGGTGAAACAGTTGTCAGTGAAAGGAACAAAGGCGAAACTACAATTCTTTTAGCTCAGTGACCCGATGAAGCAAGTCAGCTGTCTCACATATATTTCTTTTGAACCTGTAGGGCCCGTTATAATAAAAGTTAGACCCTCAAATGCTTCATCACCGACAATGTTGGAGACCATTGCCCTTCCTTCAAACTTACAGAGCAACAAGTCCAGGCTTCCCTCTGAACCCCCAACCCTGGGCCCTATTCTTTCCTCAGCCCCTCTGCTGACTGCCTCCAAGAGTCAGGAAGGCCCTAGTAGGCCTAATAATAAAGCTTTGGGAGGACACTGGAGTCCACAGCCTGAATGAAGGAGGCCTTACTAATTTGTCTTCTTCCATTATGGCCGTGTGCAGATGAGGATGGCGTGTTTTAACACTACCCTCAAAGACACAGCAGCCCCTGGTTCACCGCTGGGAAACAGTCACACACTGTGCCTCTTGTCACACCTTAACTGTCCTCTTGCCCCTGCATTTCTAAGTCAAGTCTCAGGAGCCACTTTCCATGGGAATGACTCGCCTGGTCAATGGAAAGAACATGGATTGAGGGGACAGGAAATGCAGATCCTGCTCCTGGCTCTGTGGAGTAACTGGGCAACCTGGGCAAGTCCTTCAGTGCCTACATCAGTCACATCACCTGTAAAACGGTCAGAAAGCCATCAGCCCTCGCTCATGGGATGATTATGAGGGACACAAGAAACTCATTTTTTTATAACTGCTTTGATAAGCTTAAAGCCCCACAGAATAGTAACAGCAACAATATTCACTGAGGACATATGACTGATTTCTCCTCATCTCCTTCTCTGAACCCCATGAGATCCATGCCAGGGTAATTTCCATTTTTGCCACTGAGGAAATAGACTCAAGTTTTCAATGTAGCCAAAGGCACATAGCCAGTAAGTGGTAGAACCAGGTCTCCAACTCAAAGTTTCATACTCTAAAGCCAGAGTTTTTAAAATACTGTTTCTTATATATGAGGGTAGCTAACACTTACCAAATGTTTACTATGGGCCAGGCTTGGTTCTACAAATTTCCCAAGTATTAATTCATTTACTTCCGTAACTCTAGGCACAGATACATTATTGTTCCCATTTTACAGATGAGGGAACAAAGAGATGATATAACTTGATTAAGTTTGTACAGTTCACAAGTACCAAAGGCAGACATTTTGATCAGAGTTCTTATCCTCTCTCCCCATCTCATATGTGTGTGTGTGTGTGTGTGTATAAAAAGAGAGAGAGAATATATACATATATATAGAGAGAGATGGAAGTTACAAATTAGAAAACAAGTTCCAGTAACATCCTGTAAGTTCATCAAGGTTAAATATTTACTGAGCTCCTGGTACATATCAGCCCTAGGCACGGGGCTGGGGTTCCTGACATGTGTAAGCCACTGGTCACCACCCTCCAAGAGATGACAGTCATGTGTGTTGGGGACATATTTACAATGTATACAGTGCAGAAATGATACAGAGAAGGAAATGGTTAACTCATGAGGACTGGTAGGTAAGGAGCTTCTTGGAATAAGTGACACCTAAGCAGAGCTCTAATGCAGTTTTCTCAACAACGAACAAAACACATGGACTTCCCTGGTGGTCCTGGGGTTAAGATTCTGCATTTCCACTGCAGGGGCACGGGTTCAGTACCTGGTTGGGAAAGTTCCAGATGCCACGTGGTGCAGCCAAAAAAAAGAAACACATTTCTGAGAGAGAACAACATATATGAGTCACCAAAGTAAGAATGAATTTGGCATGGGAGCATGAAATCAATATTTCTCTACTTCTATTAAAACACATTTTCAATTTTCCAAAACTGACTGACCCCTTCTTTCATTCATCCAATAATAAATATTTATTAAACTCCCATGTCTAAGGACTGTTTGAATATAAAAATAGATGGAAGGAAAAAATAAAAGGAAACCAATAATTATGAGCACTTATTAGGTAACAGGTGTTGGGCGAGGCACTTTTTTAAGTCCGTACAGTCACTTGATGGGTAAATACATTATTCCACTTTTCTAGTTGATGAACAGACTCAAAATCGAAAGTCACTGTGACAAAGCCAGAGGTTTTATCTAGACCTGCCCTGACCCTAATCCTGTACTTCTTTCAAGGGAATGCATAGCTACCTTGTCTTGTGTCTTTCCACTAGTAAGGATATTCACAAACCTCTCTGCAACCAAACATTGCCTGACAGCTAACCAGGAAAACAAATTTGCTCTGTCACCAAAGCAGAGAGTGAGGTCAAGTGGCTCCCAGAGGTCTCCAACCCCTGACCCTGACCTTATTATTACTGTTTAACCATCCCCCCAATTTACACCTTCCACGCCCCACTGGTTAAACTGCTGGTGGCAGAACCAAGGTGATCTGTGTGTCTGCCAATTCCTGCCTCAGATGCTGTCAAAAGCAGTGATCACTGTGGGATCAGCTCGGTGATTGTTTGCAGATTCCCAGTCCACTCCCTACCCTGTCAAGCTTGATCTCTTGAATGGACAGACTATTCCCCACCAGAGCCCCTCCTGCCATCTCAGAACTCCTGGTTGCAATCCCAATCACTTGGTTTGCTGTATTTGGTTTGAATTGAGGACAGCATTTCTCCTGAACTCATCCTTGTGTGGGAACCCTGAAACCACAATAAAGTGGAACCAGCCACATGTCCTGGGATTCTTGCTGTGGTTAGCTAGTGAGACACATCCTCCCAGTCAAACACATTAAATTATTGTGGAGGTCAAAGGTAATCCCAGGAAGGCTGGAGCAGAAGCGAGGGGAGAAGACTATCTCACTGGCAAAGGTAAAAAGCAGTATTGGGGCACTCTGTAAGCAGTCTCTCAGTTAGGTGTGATTTTCATGCATTTATTCACCCAGTCCTCAATAAACAGTTAAAGACTGGTCATGCCAGGCCCTGTGCTAGAGTGATCTGGGGAAGCAGTCATGACAGTCTCTGTCTTCACAGGGCTTATGGTGTCATGGGAGAAGCAGGCACGCTCCCAGGCAACTATAGCAGTAGAAGATCAAGAAGGTTAAGAGCCCAGGTGTGGGACTTCCCTGGTGGTCCAGTGGTTAAAAATCCGCCTGCCAGTGCAGGGGATGTGGGTTCAATATCCCTTGTCCAGAAGGATCCCACATTATGCACACACTAAGCCTGTGTGCCACAACTACTGAACTCACATATCACAACTTTACTGAAGCCCCCAAACCTAGAGGCCACGCTCTACACAAGAGAAGCCACCACAATGAGAAGCCCGCGTCCCACAACGAAGAGTAGCCCCCGCTCACCGCAACTAGAGAAAGCCTGTGCACAGCAACGAAGACCCAGTACAACCAAAAACAAATAGATAAAAAATTTTTTAAAAATTTTAAAAGGGCCCAGGATGCTTGCATGGGTTGAAATCTAAACTTCACCACTTATAAGCTGAATGACCCTTGACAAATTAACCTCTATGTCTCAGTTACCTTACTGATAAATTAAGGGTAAAAATGGCCCCTGTCTCATCAAATAGATGGGAAGATTCCTAGCCAACAATAGTCGACACATGTTTCTTGCTCGTGTCCTTCTAGCACTGTACAACAGCGTGGTGTGTGCCCTCCTAGGTATCTCAGATGCCAGGAGAATACAAAGGAACACCACTTCACCCAGACCACAAGCTCCCCAGAGGAGGTGATGCCTACAGTAAGCCTGAAAGATAAGCAGGGAATGAGTTATCCAGGAGATGAGAGAAGGAAAGAGTGCTCCGGGTATCAAGATGATCTAGGTAAAGGCAGAGGAGCACATGGTATATTGAAGGAACTTACAATATTCTGGTATGACTGACCAATAAAAAACAAGAATGTAGACCAAGAGAAGTAAGGGGACATGAAGTCAAAGGACAGTAACGCATGATATGAGAAACAAAAATGCATGGCCTTAGTGAGGTTTGCATATCACTGGAGGGTTCTCCAATAGCTAGACTATGATCTGCTCAACTGAGGAATAATAGTTCCATAACACAGCAAATATGAATGGCCCAGGCACAGGGAGTATACAGAAAAACTCAGCTCAAGTGTCAACTCCTAGGAGAAGACTTTCTTGACCACCCTAACTTCCATGAGAACCAAGGTATTCTTTATTCTTCCCCTTCTGGTACCCCCAAAGCATTAAGAAGGGTCAGGCTCAAAATGCGTTTGTGTATGCTTAGTCACTCAGTTGTGTCCAACTTTTTGCAACCCCATGGACTGTAGCCTGCCAAGCTCCTCTGTCCATGGGATTCTCCGGGCAAGAATACTATACTGGGCTGCCAGGCCCTCCTCCAGGGGATCCTTCCAACTCAGGGATCAAACCCATGTCTCCTGCATTGGCAGGTGGGTTCCTTACCACTAGCACCAGCTGGGAAGCCTTCTGGTATTCTCCCCCTCTGGTATCCTCATAGTATTGAGAAGGGTCTGGCACAGGGTAAGTGCTCATTAAATAGTGGTTGAATGAGTGAATGAAAAAACGAGAAAAACAGGCACAGCCTCTGCCCTCAGGAAGCTTACAAGCTGAGCACAGTCCCATGGGAGTTTAAGTTAAGGGAAGTTTGGTACAGGTCATCATAAGACTGCTCAGATGAGTCAAGGAATGAAAAAGAAAAAATGGAAAGTCAGTGAGCCAAGATGTGTTCAGAGCAAGTGACCGAGCTCAGATAGCAGCATTAGTTAATAAAGCACATGTGTGCCTGCCTGATGCATTACCCTTCCAGGCGCAGTGAGCCTTCGGGGACCTCGCAAAGCATACAAAAAGGTTGACAGCTTACAATCAATACCATGTTCACCGACGCAGGAAGTGACATTATCACGTCCGGGATATCACCCCCACATCCCGGCTCAAGCACTAAATATTCCCCATAACAAGGCTACGGGAAGTGACAGGAGCTATTACTTTTAACCCTTCTACATGGAAGCAAGAGGTGAGGCAAACCTTTCCCTGAATGTGCTTAAAGGAAGGCAAGCCAGTTCCCCCAAAGAAACTGCTCAGAGCTGAGCCCACGCTTAACACAGCAAGACAGGGATGGGGAAGATTGGCATTTTCATTTGCCTGGGTGTCCACAATATAGAAGGGGAGGTTCTGTGGGCAACTGAGAGGCACAACAATAAATTAGAAGGGTTGGCAGGATGTGTGAGGTGTGAATGCTAGACTCACTCGCATGCCCAAGTCACTCTAATAAAAAAACAACTTGACTGCCACTCACCACCCCCGACCCAGATGGCTTTCTTATTTCACCTTTTCTGACTGTGGCATAATTGAAAGTCATATTTCATCTAGGCCAGTGATTTCCAATGCCAAGTGCAGGTGGCTTATGAATAGTCAGCCCAAATTCATCAAAGAGAGCAGCAAACAATTGCATATTAAACAGCACCCCTTTCTCAGCAGGGGAAGGGGAAATGGGTCATGTCACATCCCAGCCCCCACACAGTTCTGCTGTCGGGTCCACTGCAGCCTGCTTCCTTAGCCTCTGGGGGGACTCCAACAGGAAGAAGGCTGGGGCTAGGACAACCAGGGTTGATTTCTTAGTTCCGAGGTGCATTTATTTCATGGCAGCCTCCATTTGCCAGCCCCTCATTTCCTCTCTGACAAGATGAAGGGTATGGCTCTTAGTTTTCATATTCTTTTTGAAAAGGCAGAAAGGTTAATTAGTTATATTTGAAATGGTTCTTAAAAAGAATCAGCTGAAATTCAAAGATGGTTATATTCATTGAAGATGCGACAAACATAGACGATTATGAAGTGTCCATCGTGGAACAAGAAAGCTCAATTCAAAAGCTAAAACTTTCCAAAGTACAGAAAGAATACCACTTCAGGAAGGGAACGTGGTTCAAAGCAGCTCTTCCCTTTGACCAGCACAGGAACAGTTAAGGAACTCCGCCGGTGTCAGATGATGTCCCGAGAGGGGCATTGCGGATGCTCCTGCAGGAGCAGTGATTACAGCTTTTCCCTCTTCTCCAGCATTAAACACATGATGGATTTTTCTTAACATCACACACATACACACAGCCTCAACGTCCCACTAACAGACTCCCCCCTCTCTCGTAGCATCATCTCTGAATTTGTGATCCTTCCTTTAGGAATGGTGGATGCTTCCTGGCTGATTAAGGACACAGCCTGGAAACAAAGGCTGTAAATCTGCTTTATTGTATTTTATATCAGGACTGGAGATCCATTTACAAATGAAAACCCCACTGACCTGGTTGATAATAAACTTATATGACTCCACATAAGACTGTAACAACTCCTTTTTTCACCTGCTCATGATATTGCTTACTTTGAGTGGAATAAGTGTCCTGGTGATGAACAATAATTGAGCATTATTGGTTGTGGAGACATTTCAATTGACTGAGGCACTTTCACAACCAGAGGAGTGATGCCAACTGCCCGAGTCACTCCAAGACCAACACTGAAACCAGGTCTTTGGAATCTCTAAGATCGGCCTTATTTCATGGTTGTTTTCCATTTTTTCCATGTGTCTAAAACCAGTGGGTCAACTCAAACCTAGATCGAAAGTCTTGGTAAGATATTTAATTCCTACTCAAAGGAGCATTTCAGCATTTCTGCCGCAGTGCCAAAGACCGTTTCCCCAGGGGTGCTCAGAAGACTGCCTCATACCCAGGTTCCCGGGTGGCCAGGCTGGCACAGATTCGTATAGGTAGATCCACTGCATTTATTCACCACATTACATGTTACTTACCTACAAGAGTAAATGCTATCATGCGGCATAGCAGAATCACATTTTAAATCAATTATTTCCAAAAATTTTTTGAAGATTAAATGCTATCAGTTATTCACACCTGATCATGTGCTGCAGAATAAGCAATGTAGGTAATCAAGGCATGATTCCTGTCCTCAAGGAATACAGTCTAACAGAAAATGA
Source organism: Cervus canadensis (assembly GCF_019320065.1). Lineage (NCBI taxonomy): Eukaryota > Metazoa > Chordata > Mammalia > Artiodactyla > Cervidae > Cervus > Cervus canadensis. The sequence goes on from NC_057389.1 coordinate 51,159,675, forward strand.
AATTCCAACAGGTGACTTCAGTATAACATGACTAAGGTAATGGCAGAGACATGTGTGAGTGATTAGGGGTGTACAGAGTTAAAGAATATGATCTCCTGGAGATGAAATGAAGTTCAACCCTAGAGGAGGACAGGGCAGCCAGGGGACCAAAGACATAAGCAAAGGCACATGGCTGAGAAGCTCCACCGGTCTCTGAGAACTACTATCAGGTTGATTTTGCTGCAGACTCTGGCCCAGGACTGCCTGGAGTGCTTATGAGAGAACAAGGCCCAGACTGCAGAAGGCCACTTAGAGAACTTAGATGTCCTTAGCAGCCAATGGAGTACCACTGGAAGATGGATTTTAAGAAGAGAAGGGACATGGTTGGAATTTCCATTTCCAAAGATCCCTCTGGCAGCTGAGTAAATGGCATATCTGAAGTAGACAAGATTGAAGACAGGAAGCTGTTGCAGTGATCCAGGTAAGCAATGAGGAGGGCCTAAATTAGGGATGCGGAAAACACTGAAAAGGTGGGATCAACATAACGTAGAGACTGACTTGTTGAGAACAAAGAGAGACGTTAAACATGCCCAGGTGGATAGCTAAGGTGATCAGCAATGGCATGACCAGAGTTAGAGACTAAAGGGATGCGAGAGAAGGGTTTAGGGGGAGGAAAAGAGAAAGCTGAAGAGTGTAATTTGGGACACAGTGAACTCAAGGAGCTACTAGGATAGCCAAGTGAAGGGAGAATCCCAGCAGACATCAAGATAAAAAGATCTGTGACCAAAATGTCATTGATAAGACGGAGAGGTAGTCACTAGTGTGTCCTGGCCTTTATGGAGAGGATGACATAGGGAGAAAGTAGAGAGACACTATGTTGGCTGAGAAGAGGGTCCTGGGGAGCAGTATGTTGAGGAATAGACAGAGGCGGGCAGCCAGCCAAGCAATAGAGAAGGAAGCAATGAAGTCATAAGAAAACTAGGGACAAAGGACATCATGGAGATAAGGGAGTAGAGCTCCCCCATTGAAATATGCACTTCCTATAAGTCTATGTTAAAAAAAAACAACAAACAACCTAATGTCCATCGACAGATGAATGTATAAAAAAGACGTGGTACTTTGTTACACGGAAATATCAAATGGAATATTACTCAGTCATAAAAGGGAACGAAATTGGGTCACTTGTAGAGATGCAGATGGACTTAGAGTCTGTCATACAGAGTGAAGTAAGTCAGAAAGAGGAAAACAAATATCATATATTAATACAGACATATGGAACCTAGAAAAATGGTATAGATGACCCTATTTCAGGGCAGGAAAAGAGACGCGGACATAGGGAACAGATTTATGGACACAGTGGGGAAAGGAAAGGGTGGGACAAATTGAGGAGTAGCACTAATGTATAACACTGCCATGTGTAAAATACATAGCTAGTGGGAACCTGCAGTATACACGGGGACCTCAGCTCCATGCTCTGTGATGACCTGGAGGGGTGGCATGGGGGTGGGGGGAAGGAGACTCACAGGGAGGGGATGTGTGTACATAAAGCTCACTCACTCTGTTGCACAGCAGAAAATGAACATAACATTTTAAAGCAACTGTACTCCAATTAAAAAAAAGAGAGAGAAATTCAGCAAAAAAGTGGGTAATGGATTTGAAGGCAATTCCCATATAATATCCAGAAAAATTAATGAACATAAGAAACATTCTCCACTAGTGATTATGAATGGCCACAAAATGGTTGCAAATAGAAGGGCTGACACTAACAAGCATTGGCAAAGCCTTGGCACAACTGGCACACTCACACACTGCTGGTGAGATTATCGATCCACCACTTTGAAAAGCGATTGTGAAACTATAAAACTCCTAGAGGAGAACATAGGCAAAACACTCTCCAACATAAATCACAGCAAGATCCTCTATGACCCACCTCCCAGAATATTCGAAATAAAAGCAAAACTAGACAAATGGGACCTAATGAAACTTAAAAGCTTTTGCACAACAAAGGAAACTATAAGTAAGGTGAAAAGACAGCCCTCAGATTGGGAGAAATAATAGCAAATGAAGAAACAGACAAAGGATTAATCTCAAAAATATACAAGCAACTCCTGCAGCTCAATTCCAGAAAAATAAATGACCCAATCAAAAAATGGGCCAGAGAACTAAACAGACATTTCTCCAAAGAAGACATACAGATGGCTAACAAACACATGAAAAGATGCTCCACATCACTCATTATCAGAGAAATGCAAATCAAAACCACAATGAGATACCATTACACGCCAGTCAGGATGGCTGCTATCCAAAAGTCTACAAGCAATAAATGCTGGAGAGGGTGTGGAGAAAAGGGAACCCTCTTACACTGTTGGTGGGAATGCAAACTAGTACAGCCGCTATGGAAAACAGTGTGGAGATTTCTTAAAAAACTGGAAATAGAACTGCCATATGACCCAGCAATCCCACTCCTGGGCATACACACCAAGGAAACCAGATCTGAAAGAGACACGTGCACCCCAATGTTCATCGCAGCACTGTTTATAATAGCCAGGACATGGAAGCAACCTAGATGCCCATCAGCAGATGAATGGATAAGGAAGCTGTGGTACATATACACCATGGAATATTACTCAGCCATTAAAAAGAATTCATTTGAATCAGTCCTAATGAGATGGATGAAACTGGAGCCCCTTATACAGAGTGAAGTAAGCCAGAAAGATAAAGAACATTACAGCATACTAACACATATATATGGAATTTAGAAAGATGGTAACGATAACCCTATATGCAAAACAGAAAAAGAGACACAGAAATACAGAACAGACTTTTGAACTCTGTGGGAGAAGGTGAGGGTGGGATGTTTCAAAAGAATAGCATGTATACTATCTATGGTGAAACAGATCACCAGCCCAGGTGGGATGCATGAGACAAGTGCTCGGTCCTGGTGCACTGGGAAGACCCAGAGGAATCGGGTGGAGAGGGAGGTGGGAGAGGGGATCGGGATGGGGAATACGTGTAAATCTATGGCTGATTCATATCAATGTATGACAAAACCCACTGAAATGTTGTGAAGTAATTAGCCTCCAACTAATAAAAAAAAAAAAAAAGAAAAGAAAAGCAATTGTGGCACTATCTACTAACATTGGAGATATTCACACCCAGTGACCTAGCAACACATTCTAAGCATACACCCAGGTAACTTACGCACATGTACAGCAAGAGGCAGTTCATAGCAACACTATTTGTAAATGTTAAAATTAGATAAGAACCCAAATGACCTCCAATAGAACAGAACAGTATGTTCCTCTTGAAGTATGGAATTCTATCAAAAATAAGTGAACTACAACTTTAGCCAACAACATGGATGAATTTTACAAACAGTAGGTTAAGTAAAAGAAATCAAACAAAAAATATTTGCGGCCTGACTTCCGGAGCGAGGTGTGGGACGGCGTTCCTTCCTAAACACAGGCTGGGCTGGGAGCGCGAGGGCTGCGAGCTGCGGCAATTGCTAGGCGGAGACCGCTCGGTGAAGAAAGATCTGAGACAGGATCAGGACGGGCGGGTGACAGCAGAAAGGAACCTACCCCACGGCTGGAGCCAAACCAGATGCCTTCTTCCACTTCACCAGACCAAGGAAATGATGACCCAGAGGCCTGTGTTTTAAGGTTTTCAGACTTGGATTTGAAAGACAAGAGTCTTATCAATCCCAGTAGCAGTCTCAAAGCAGAGTTAGATGTCAGTACAAAGAAGAAATACTCATTTGCAAAGAAAAAGGCATTTGCCGTTTTCGTTAAAACTAAAGAAGTTCCAGCACCTCCTTGTGGATGTAAAGAAAAATGGTGGAAATGCTGTCAGCAACGATTTACAGACCCGACCGGCATCCACAGACATGTGGCGACGCAGCATGCTGACGAGATCCGCCGTGAGACTGCTGCTGTTCTGAAGCAGCTGGCTGCGACATCGAGCCCCTCCACGGGTCCCGAGTCCGCAGACAGCGGGAACCCTTTCAGAGATGCCCTCACCTGTAACCAAGAACTGTCTGCCTGGCTGCCGGATACAAGCTGCTTCAGCCCCGATGAGCTGATAAGTGGCCAGGGCGACGATGAAGGGGAGGTGCTACTTTATTACTGCTACTGTGACCTGAAGGATCCCGACTGGGTCTGTGCCTGGCAGACAGCTCTGTGTCAGCACCTGCATCTCACGGGCAAGGTTCGAATTGCTACGGAAGGAATCAACGGGACTGTTGGTGGGAGCAGACTGGCCACCAGACTCTATGTCAGCGCCATGCTTTCCTGCCCACTGTTTAAGGATTACCTCTGTAAGGATGATTTTAAGACCAGCAAAGGAGGAGCTTGCTGTTTTCCAGAATTGCGTGTTGGTGTGTTTGAAGAAATTGTGCCCATGGGGATCAGTCCCAATAAGGTCTCCTATAAGAAGCCTGGAATCCATTTATCCCCAGGTGAATTTCATAAAGAAGTAGAAAAGTTTCTGTCTCAGGCAAATCAAGAGGAAAGTGATACTATCCTACTGGACTGCAGAAACTTCTATGAAAGCAAAATAGGACGATTCCAGGGCTGCTTAGCCCCAGACATCAGGAAATTCAGTTATTTCCCTAGCTACATTGATGAAAATCTAGAACTTTTCAAAGAGAAGAGGGTGCTAATGTATTGCACTGGGGGCATCCGTTGTGAGCGGGGTTCAGCCTACCTGAAAACCAAGGGAGTGTGCAAGGAAGTGTTCCAGCTCAAGGGTGGCATCCACAAGTACTTGGAGGAGTTTCCTGATGGTTTTTACAAAGGGAAGTTGTTTGTTTTCGATGAGTGTTTTGCCTTATCTTTCAACAATGACATAGTGTCAGCATGTTCCTACTGTGGGGTCCCCTGGGACCACTATAAGCTCTGCTCCACGCCCCAGTGCCACCAGCTCGTCCTGACCTGCCCTGCCTGCCAAGAACGAGGACGCACAGCCTGCTGTGTCCCGTGTCAAGACAAGGGGAGCAGACAGGCTGCAAGCCCAGCCCAGAGCAACTTCAAGGAGGAATGCCAGTGTACCGCCCGACGGCCACGGGTACCGAGGGAGCGCTCACAGCGGGGGCCTCTCGCAGCAGGAGCCTCTGCCCTCCCGCCCGGGGCCCAGGCTGGACGTTGACGGGAGCAGCCCCCTCAGCATCCCCCAGGCCCTCACACAGCTAGGTCTGGAGGATGTCAGGGCTGCGCTAACAGGAACAGGGAAGGTCAGGGCCGCCAGAGCCACTGTGGTCAGCTGGCCACCATGTTGGCCCCTGTCCTCCACAGGAGAAGGGAAGAGGAATTTGGGTGCTGACCTCTTACCAGAGACATTCTGGCTCAGCGGTGCTAGACCACAGAAAAAGGTGAGCTTTGTGGGATCCTAAAGTTCCTAAGGGAGAGCCTTGAGCCTGGTGACCTGACCTGCCCCTTCTGCACCATGCAGCAGGACTGGCTGGTCATTGTTCTTAGCAGCAAATCTGTCTGTCCTGATGGCAGAAATGAAAGCCGGGCGGCCCGAGAAGCAGACTTCTCAGAACCGGGCCTCTTAGGTCAATCCACCATCCACCCCTGCCCTTCTTTTCCCTGCCAGCCTCAGCACTGCACCAGGGTCTGCCAGCTACAGCATGTGGCCCACCTCTTTCTGTAAGTAAAGTTTTACTGGACTAGCCACAGCCATTCACTTACATATGATCTTTGACAGAATTAAGCATTTACAAGAAAGACATTATGGCCTGCAAAGCCTACAGTATTTACAGGTGTACCTCGGAGATATAGATTCAGTTCCAAACTACCACATCAAAATGAGTTACACAAACTTTTTAGTTTCTCAGTGTATATAAAAGGTATGCTTACATTATGCTGTAGACTATTAAGTGTACAATAGCATTGTATCTAAAGAAACAATGTGTATCACCTAATTAGAATTTTTTATTGCTAAAAAATGCTATCATCTGACAATGTGGGGTTGTCACAAACCTTTAATTTGTAAAAACTGAAATATCTGTGAAGCACAGTAAAGCAAGGTATGCCTGAACTATCAGTCCCTTTACAGGAAAAAAAAAAGAAAAAAACCTTGCCACCTCTAGTCTAGATGAACAGCTCATCTGGTGAAGGAGAGTCCTAAAGATGTGACCATCTTCATTTTTTATGGGTTTGTTTTCTGAGAGATTTCCCTGTAATAGTTTCTGCTTCCCTCAACACCCACACTACTAGCTCTTCAGCGTCTTTGAGAGAACCACTTTATGAGCTCGACGACACGGACATCTGGGCTGTAGTTTTTAGGTTACACCTCAGAACAAAGACAGCCTGCATGAGGCTGCTGGGCACTGCTGCGGCAGCTTCCCAGCCTCTGGCCCACACGTCCCAAGAAACACATGCACAGCCACCCACAGACCAACAGATTTAATGTTATATTGCAGTTTCCAGTGATGCAGAATACAGCTGCAACTGTGTTTCAAGGAGAAGCCGAGCAGGGCTGGCCGTGCCTGCCGCACGGAGCCAGCCCTGGGCCCGTCTGCAGCCTCCGTAGACGCCCCTCCGTGGAGGGGAGGCCCTGGCTCCGTCTCTGGTTGCCCTGTCCTGTCCACATCGTTACAGTTACAGTCCGTGTGCGAGACTTTTTCATCAAAAGCCTCTGCTCCGTGCTCCGCAGCTTAAGTCTGTGTTCGTCTGCTCTTTGGCCTCTCCTTTGTCGTAAGATTTGCCGAGTCACTCATAAAAAGAACTCCCCAAGCAACAGAAATACTAGTTTAACTGGCACTGTGGCATAGTAAAAGGCACAAGGGCAGTGTGGCTTAGCCTTTTTGCTGGATCCCAGGAGGCACGTGATGTTAAAGAGGGATCTGGCGGAGATGCCAAAATTACATTTTCAGAATTCACCCTCCTGGGTGGTTTGGCCAGGTTTCCTAATTCTTCAATATCTAGATTTTCTTCACCATTGCCCTTTAGAGGTTTCATTTACAGGCGAGATCAGTGGTGACTTGTCTAGTAAGTGATGTGACAGGGTGGCTGAACGCTGTAAGCATAAGCCATGATGGACTGGAAATTCATCTCGATAATGATTTACCTCACATAAGGCATTGGCCCACTACTGACTGCAATTATGAGTGCTCTCAAGTATTTGGCCAGAGGTTCTCACATCCACTGTGAGGTTGGCATTCAGTAAGGAAACAATTCTTTCTGACTCCACTGTTGTAAATAAATCCCAGATGTTGATAAAGAACATCCAGGGAAATGCTTGTTGCCTGGAATTGGTTTTTGTTTTTTTAAAAAAGGATGATTTTAAAATTTGAATTTTCATTACTGGCTTTTTCTGTCATTTCCTGGTAACCAGCAAAAGGATCGTTCTTTGATTGCTGGCAGAGCTCTGTGGGCTTGTCTTTCTTGAGGTGAAAAGAAAACAAAACAAAACAAAAAACTGTTTTTGACCCAGAAATCAATTTAGCAACTTTAATCTTGAGGTTCTTAAAATTTAAAGGAGAATTAATAAAGAATGATGACCTGTTTGTTAAAGAAAAAATATATATATATATATTTGCTTCATGAATACAATTATATACAATTCAAAAGCAATTTTATAGATTCACAAACAGGCAAAACTGAACTATAATGTTTATGATTCATACGTAGGTAGTAAAACCATAAAAAAAAAACAAGGAAATGGTTATTATAGAATTAAGGACAATAGTTATCTTTGGGCCAAAGGTGTGACTAGGAAGAAGCATTCAGAGGACTTTTGCAAAGCTGTATGTATGCGCTCAGTCATTCAGTCGTGTCAGACTCTTTGCAACGCCATGTACTGCAACCCACCAGGCTCCTCTGTCCATGGAATTTTCCAGTCAAAGATACCAGAGTGGCTTGCCATTTCCTCCTCCAGGGGATCTTCCCAACCCAGGGACTGAACCTGTGTCTCCTGCAGTTCCTACGTTAACAGGTGGATTCTTTACCACTGAGTCACCTGGGAGGCCCCTCTGAAAAACTGACATGAAATTAATTCACCATTCTGAAGAATTTCCCTTTATAAGAATTCACTAAGTTTTCCATTTGTGCTTTTCAATTTTCTGTGTATTATATTTCACAAAGATTTTTTTTAAAGCTAAGAGAAGTACTCAAACTCTTTGACTATATGACAGTGTTACATGTTGGGGAAAACAATCCTGACTACATGCTAAGAGCCCTACAGGGCATCATATTGAATCACAACCCAGGACACCACACTTATAATGATGACCGTTAGTTATCAAGAAAATACCAAGTTCACTCTGTATGTGCTGCTGGACAAGGCAAGGAAGCATGAAATACATAAAAAACGAAGGCAAGTTACAGAGGTTGCAGCAGCTATAGCTGACAGAACACCAGTGTTCAGCCTAGGAGTTGAGTGTAAGTTCACATTCTCTCTCTTCCTTCCAGGACTATTCCTCATCCTTCTCTCTTCAGTGATCTTTTTCTAAACTCTCCTGAGAAAGAACAGCCACTGTTACTGTCCAGCTTCTAGTGGGGAATAAGCATACCATCAAGAAACTGGGTGGAAACATCACCTTCTCAAGATATCTGGGTGCATTACTGGACTATTTCCATCCAATATTTCCATTTGCCTCATTAAATAGCAAAATGAACTAAACAGAGCATTATTAATGCAGCCAACATTTGTTTTCACTACTCAGAATTCTGCCCTCTTTCTTACAAAAAACCCCTAGATGTCTCTTAGGATAGGGCCTCGCTGGTGGCTCAGGGGTAAAGAATCTGCCTGCCAATGCAGGAAGCGCAGGAGACGTGGATTCAATCCCTGGGTCAAGAAGATTCCCTCCCTGGAGGAGGAAACGGCAACCCATGCCAGTATTCTTATCTGGAGAATCCCATGGACAGAGGAGCCTGGAGGGCTACAGTCCATGGGGTCGCAGAGTCGGATACAACTGAGCGCAATCTTAGAGCAGACCACTCGCTCCCAGCACCTGGCCACATACCGTGAATGAAGCTGACCTCACTCTTAGCCCCAAGGATGGAGCATGATATCCGGGCCAAGCCAGTGAGCCTTGGCCACTATTCGTAACAGATGACCTAAGTCAGGCCAATCAGGGCTAGCAAGGGTGAATTCTTGGACTTTGTTTGAACAATGAGAGAACTGAACATGTTCTTCCTTAATGAATATGAACAGAAAGGGGTTAGAAACAGGAACAGCTACAGCCATCTCGCCACCATATAAGCCTAAGAATAGTAAAATCCAATAGAATAGGAGTCAGTCAACTCTCCCTATAAAGGGCCAGATAGAAATATTTTAGGTTTTGCAAGCTATACTGTGTTGTAACTGCTCAACTGTGCCTTTGCAGCATGAAAACATAAATAAATGAGGGTGGCTGTGTTCCAGTAAAGCTTTATTTACAAGAATGAGTGGAGGTGGAATTTGGCCTGTAGGCCAGAGTTCTCCAACCCCTGTTTTAATGCACAGGTTCTAAAAACTAGAAATATCACATAGACGTGAATCCTGGCTCTCTTATATGCATAGTCCTGAACAAGTGACTTCATCTCACCATACCTCACTTGCCTCATCTGTAAATGGAAATACCTACCTCCTAACAGTCACTGCAGCCATGAAATTAAAAGAGGCTTGCTCCTTGGAAGAAAAGCTACGACAAACCTACACCGTGTATTAAAAAGCAGATATCACTTTGCTAACAAAGGTCCATATAGTCAAAGCTCTGGTTTTTCCAGTGGCCATGTACAGATGTGAGAGTTGGACTATAAAGAAGTAGAAGTCTGAGCACTAGAGAATTGATGCTTTTGAACTGTGGTGATGGAGAAGACTCTTGAGAGCCCCTTAGACAGCAAGGAGATCAAACCAGTCAATCCTAAAGGAAATCAACCCTGAATATCCATGGGAAGGACTAACGTGGAAGCTGAAGCTCCAATACCTTGGTCACTGGATGCAATCAGCCAATTCATTGGAAAAGACCCTGATGCTGGGAAAGATCAAAGGCAGGAGGAGAAGGGGGCAACAGAGGATGAGACTGTTGGATGGCATCATCGACTCAATGGACAGGAGTTTGAGCAAACTCTGGGAGATGGTGAAGGACGGGGAAGCCTGGCATGCTGAAGTCCATGGGGTCACAAAGAATCAGACATGACTGAGCAATGGAACAACGACAACAACCTCGTAGACTCAAGAGGATTAAATGAATTAGTGTCAAGTGCTTAAAACAGTGCCTGCACACTGGAGTGCTGTGTGTACTCCCTGCTATGACTTTCATCATCATAATCTCTATCAAAGCTGCCAAGAAAAAGAAACCCAGGCTTGTATCATTGGAGCCCAAGATCAAAATGGGCCCATGGTGTTAGCCCAGGCTATTCAGTTGCATGAGGTAATAAATTCCATTTTTGCTTAAAACAGTTTGAGCTGGTTTTTTACCTTATAACTGAAATTACTCCAACTGAATAAATGTATGAAACCCGGATAGAAATGACAACAACGTGACAACTGTGTTGCAACTTTGCATCACAGACATCACCAATCGAACACAGCATTTTCTCTCACTAAGCTCCGACAGGGCCTTAGACATGGATGGGAACTGAATTACATCCCATCCCCTTCGTATGGTGAAGCCCAGTGTAATGGTACTTGGAGATGGGGCCTTTGGGAGACCATTAGGATTAGTTGAGGTCAGGAGTGTGGAGTCCTTAGGATGGAATTAGCATCTTTTTAAGAAGAAATATTACGGGGCTTTCTTCCTCTCTTCCCCTCCACCTGCTCACACTAAAGAAAGGACATGTGACAGCAGTGAGATGACAGCCATCTACAAGCCTAAGAGAGGGTTCTCCCGAGTCTCTGACCCCGCTGGCACCTCAGACTGCCAGTCCCCAGAAGAAAGAGAAGCAAGCTCCCATTGTTTAAGCCACCCAATCTATGGTGTTTTGTTACGGCAGCCCCGGTTGATTAAGACAGACATGTTTTCCCCTCAAAACAAGACCTAAACAGTCTCTCTCAGTCAATCAAAGTCAGTACGTGAAATGAAACCTCTTTATCCCTGCTTTAGGTCATGAATTCTAGGGGCTGATCCAGAGTAATATTAATGAGCTTTGTAAATGGTCTCTTTAGCATATGCTTGTGAGAGAGCAAGAAATTTGCACAAAGTGCTATATTCATTTTGAGATGTGTAATCTCCATCTCTAACTTCTCATTTATGAGTCTTTATTCCATTTCAAACCCATATACTTTAAGCTACCTGCAAAAAAAAAAAACGTGAAATCATCTTATATTTCTTTCTCTTTTCACCAGATACCTTTTCTCTTAGAACATTCAATAAATGCTGTTTGCATGAATGAGGTCAGCAAAGGCTTGTAAAGAACAAGTTTCTCCTCTTACCTAGGAAGTGATAAAATTAATAGACTTGAAAATGTAGAGTGTCACTGATAAATGTAATGTCCTTAATCTACAGTAGAAAAAACAATCACATAATTGATTTGTTTTATAGTCATAGCAAGAGGGGATCTTGAATTTAAAATGCAAATGAGCCAAGAACCTGGATATTTTTCTTTTTAATTAGCTATTGCTAGCAATATTTCATACTTCCCAAATCCTTAGCTCACAAGGTGGGAATACCACTACCACCTCCCTGAAAACCTATTCAGACACACTTAGTCGTCTCAAATCAATAGAGATACCGTATGTTCATTAAGAAAAGGATTCCTGGTAATGCTACAGCTATTTATGAACTGTGTAGAGCAAAGGTCCTCAAACATAAATCCACATCAAAATCACCCTGAGAGCTCACGAAAACCCACACTGCAGACGTTCCAATTCAGTAGGTCTCGGGTGGGGCCTGGGAATCTGGATTTTTAACTAGTTCCCAAATGATGTGATGCTTAGCTACAAGTGATACATTTGTGTTAGTTTTCTACAGCAGGCAATAAATTACCACAAACTTAGGACCTTTGAAAAACACAAGTATATTTTCTCACTGTTTCTCTAGGTCAGGAGTCTAGCCATGAGTTAGCTGGGCTTTCTGCTCAGAGCCTCCAAGGTGCCAGAGCTGGGGTATCTGTCCATCATTACAAGGGTGTTGGCAGAACTCATTTCCTTGCACCTGTGGAAGTCATGGAAGCTGTCTCGTCAACGCCAGCAGGAGGGTTTCTCTCACACTCTGAATCTCTTCTGTCCTCAGGAAGACATGGTCCCTTTTAAGGACTCACCTGATTAGGTCAGGCCCACCCAGGTTCATCTCTCTTTGGATGAACTCAAAGTCAACTGATGAGTAACCCCATCTCAGGAGTGCTATCCCATCTATTCACAGGTTCCACCCACACTTGAAATGAGAAGATTATACCAGGGGGAAGGTAAGCAGTATACACTAAGAACTCCAGAATCACAGAGGCCATCCCAGAATTCTGCCTACCCCAACCTCTATCACAGTACCTAACCTCACAATACTGAATTATAAATTTGCCTATCTGTTCCCTTATTGAAAAGTACCATTTTATATCAATATCTTCAACACCAAACACTGAGTGCCAAAAGGTAGTCCATAAACACCAGATAGCCAAACTAACTGATGAATTCTATACCATTACCTCCTAGTGAAGACCTTTTCTTCCTTACTTGTTTCAAGTTTAACTTGAAAGCTTCTAGAAAAAGTAAATGACATATGTGATTATGTGTAATACAATTGGACAAAAGAACTGAGGAAGGAAGCAATAATAATCCTAAGCAAAATTCTAATGACGTGTGCACAATTCTGGCTTCAGAGGGTAACACACTTCACATAACAGATATTTAAACATTAACTAGGTTTCAGTGGAGATCGCTGAAAGATTTGACACATATGCTTTGAAGCTTCATCTTGTGCTTGACCATAGTACTTCAGTTTATAACTGTTATCATGCAAACAACCTAAATGTCCCTCAACAGATGAATGGATAAAGAGGATATGGTACATATATACATATATATGTATACACATATATATACATATATACATATACATATATTCAGTTATATGTACTGTATATATGTATATACACTTAATATATGTATTATGAATATATGTATTCATCCATAAAAAAGAATGCATTTGCAGTGACATGGATGCAATTAGAGATTATCATACTAAGTGAAGTAACTCAGAAAGAGAAAGAAAAATACCACATGATATCACTTACATGTGGAATCTAAAATCTGACACAAATGAATTTATCTATGAAACAGAGAATCACAGATGCAGAGGAGAGACTGCCAGTTGCCAAGAGGAAGGGGAGGTGGGAAAGGGATGGATTGGGATTTGGGGATTACCAGATGGAAACTGGCATTTATAGAATGGATAAACAACAAGGTTGTACTGTATGGCATGGGAACTATATTCACTATACTGTGATACACCATAATGGAAAGTATGAAAAGGAATATATATGTGTGTGTGTATAACTGAGTCACTTTTCTGTACAGCAATAATTAATACAACACTGTAAATCAACCATACTTCCATTTAAAAAGTAAAATATAACTGTCATTACTATTTATATTGATCATTTGAGCACTGACTATACGCCAGGCATCTTGCTAGATGGTTTGAAAGCAAACATTCTCCTAGAACGTCCCATGAGGGGTACAGATTATCTCTCTTTTTCACTACTTTACCCGTGTCAACCCATTGTCTGGCCACTTGTGGGCTCTCAGTCAAACGGCTGTCAAGTGAGTGACCAAAAACCCTTGGAAGAAGTTATTATGCCCATTTCAAAGGTGAGGAAACATGCTGAGAAATTAGATATCTTGCCTAAAGACACACAGAGACAGGATTCAAACCCAACTGCTTCACTCCAAAGTCCACACATGTCAATACTCATCTGTAACACTTCACTTCTCATCTATGGAATTCCCATATCACAGTAAATTTTGGCAGCTTAAAAACTGGACTTAAATTGGCCTAAGTCTCTACAGTAAAGAATCTGCCTGCAATGCAGGGGATCCAGGTTTGATCCCTGCGTTGGGAAGATCCCTTGGAGAAGGGTATGGTAACCCACTTCAATGTTCTTGCCTGGAGAATTCCACGGACAAAGGAGACTGGTGGGCTACAGTCCACAGGGTCGCAAAGAGTCAGAGGTGACCGAGCAACTATCACTTTCACTTTCCACTTAAAGCAAAGTTTTTTGTGTGTACAAGTCCCGGTTCTTACAGGGATCTGCCTGTCAAGGAAGCCTGTTTTAAGGGAGGAAGATGAGAAAGAGAATCACTGGTTGTAACCAAGGCCTACACTCCTGTAAGTTTATACCGCACACTCTTTCTTAGGTAATGTAAGGAAGAGCACTGACAAATTCATTTAGGATTTAATCTGCATGTCTTCCCTAGATGCTAATGGTTTTTGAAGTCCTCACCATCCTTGAAAGACCTTGACCTTTGCTTGACTAAACCCCAAGTGGACATTTCAAATCCTTCCCATGAAACAGAAAATTAACCCACAAAACATTGTGTGGGAAAGACACAAGGGCTTTAAGAGTTAGTGCCATCTGGGAAATTGGATGCTCAAAAAATATTGGGATATAGAAGCAGAACTAGACTGGCAGGAAGGGTAAACATGATGGTGTGTGCATGTGTGCTAAGTCGCTTCAGTCATGTCTGACTGTGTGCAACCCTATGGACTGTAGCCCACGAGGTTCCTCTGTCCATAGGATTCTGCAGGCAACTGGAGGGAGTTGCCATGCCCTCCTCCAGACGATCTTCTTGACTCAGGGATCAAACCTGCATCTCTTATGTCTTCTAAATTATCAGGCAGGTAACTTCCCCAAAGGCTCTGGTGAGGACAATCATGAAACAGACTTAAGACTTCTTCTCTGAGCTCAGTCACACATTTAGAGTCACCTCCCAGAGTCCTGGCAACCAAGCAACCAAAAACTTCTGAGGACATGTTTAGAAGAGAAATAGAAATCAATAGTGCTAGAGACCTCCCTCGTGGACACATTCCAGGGTATCCCTGGGCTCACACCTTGAAGGTGTTCCCACCCACGTGGCCACACTCCAGGCTGCCGTGGTTTCGCCCTGTGCTGCCACCTGGCGGCCATAGCTGCACAGACCAAAGTGTTGTGAAGACCCTTAAAGCAAAAGTCTGACACACAGACCCCAGGGGGGCTGGGGCCCTGACTTTGTGCAGTGATTTTGCTCTAGTTTCCTGCAGAGGGGTGCAAACTTGACAGCTGAGGGGAGGTGCTCTACAGTTTCAGTGTGAAATACAGCCATGCCTGCCCACTAGCTCTTTGTTAACAGTCCATGAGAAATTAATGTACATAAATTGAAAGTAAGCATTTAGAAACTCTTAGAGTGGGGGAACTAAGATCCCATATGCTGCAAGACAACTAAGCCTTGCACCGGCAACTAGAGAAGCCCACGCAACACAAGAAGATCCTGTGTGCTGCAACCAAGATGCAACACAGCCAAACAAATATTAAATTCTTATAGAACTTTGACAGAGTAACTTTAGGACTATGGAATCTAACAATCAAAATCTGAGTATATTTTATTTTGGCATAAATAAGCTTTATTGTGTTTTGGCAGAGTTTGAGGAACACTGGATTTCAGAGAAGCAAACATGGATCTGCAGACATTTAAAAGAAGAGGCAAAGGCAGATGTTTGTGAAGGGGTCCTTGATATCAGTTCATTTCTGAGACTTGATTACCCCCAAGTCATTAGGGGCTTCTTTAGGGGGTGCCAGTGGTAAAGAATCACCTACACGAGACACAGGTTCAATCCCTGGGTTGGGAGGATCCCCTGGAGAAGGAAATGACAACCTACCCCAGTATTCTTGCCTGGAAAATTCCATGGACAGAGGAGCCTGGCAGGCTGCAGTGCATGGGGTCACAAAGAGCTGGACACGACTGAGCGACTGAGCATGCACGCACATGTCATTAGATTCAAAAAACATTCCTGAGTCCTTGTGATGAACATTCCTTTTCTGCTGAAACTTGCTCATGCACTTTTATGGGCCTTGAAAGTGGAGTCCTAGCGAATACATTCACATCAATCTCAGAGGAGGAAAAAAGCCCTACAGGTCTTTATCCTAGTTTCCTAAGAATGTCTCCTAACCTGAGACTCCATCGAAGCAATTCAGAACAATTACTCTTTCATTCTCATCCTTGACTAGACCATTAATTCTAAAATAAAATGGTTGTTCATGTAGGAATCATGGAAAAGAGAAGGAAAATGGTTGAGACAGAGGAGCATTAGTCAATAAACATGTAGAGAGAGTCTACTAGGTGTTCTCGTTTAGCGAACATGTGTGAGCAGGTATATGCAGGTTGCCCTGTGTAATTCAGGTCATAATGGGAGAAGAGTGCTGACAAGTCAATAAACAAGATTATTTCAGAGAATGATACATACAAAGAAGGAAATTATATATGACAGGAAAAACAGACCAGCCCCTGAAAAACAGACCAGCCCCTCAAAACCACCAGCTAGGGCAAGGAGGACGGCGAAGTAGAAAAGAAAGGACAATAATTATAAAAAAAAAATCATTTATTAAAAACTCCATGTCAGGCCTGCTAGATACTTTAAGTACCCTTACAACAACCCTAGGAAATGCTGTTATCATCCCCATTTTACAGATGGGGGGAATGTTCAGAGAGATCCTCTAATATGCCCAAGATAACAGTTGGGAAAACTTGAAGGCAGGGTATGCAACTAAATATTTTATCCCAAAGCCCATACCATTAACCACCCATGGAGAGCAACAGAACAAAAAGATGAGCCTCAGCAACATGACTATTTTATTTTTATTTTTTGGTCACTCAGAACAGTCATGCTCAAACAGTCTTGCTTCTTAGGAAAAAAGGACCATGAAATCCCTTCACATACATATTCCCTTCTGAAAGCCAAATGCAAAGGCCTCCTGTTTTGTGAGGCTGGTGGTTATCAGTTAGTAGAAACCAACAGTAACCAAGTACTTTGGGCCAAAAAAAGCTTTTTTTAAATTAAATGAAGTATGGTTTGTTTACAACATCATGTTTGTTTCAGGTGTACAACAGAGTGATTCATTTATACAGACATATATATGTATATATATTTATACACACATATATTCATTTATACATATTTATATAAAAATTTATATAAAGTATACACCTGAAACAAACATGATGTTGTAAACAAACTATACTTCAATTTTAAAAAAAGCTTTTATGTGGCCCAAAGCACTTGGCTACTGTTGGAAACATAAAAGCTATCTTTGCAGAGAGCATCTCACAAAACAGAACAGGAAATAAGGTTGGATCTTATGACACTATTTCTCCAAGCAGTGGCAAGAAATGGCTGTAAGACGTCTCTTCAAATCCATCAAATGTACAAATGGCATGAACTTAAGTTGAAAAGCGATTCAGTGAATCATTGAATATCTGGACTGGATTGCCAACAGCCAGAAGAGCCCGGGGCTCAGGTCTTTGCTTATAGATGCCACCCAATCCATCACAAACCCCCTCCACCATTTAAGCCATGTCCTCCCTCTCTCCAGGGCGTCCCTCTCTCCCTCTCACTCTTTTTCTCTTGATAGGTTAATGCATATGTTTTCTAATAACAGTTTCAGGTGACTGAAGTCGTCCATCTTCTGGACCTTATTGGTAGGCAGATTTTGAATTTAGGCCCCATAATCAGCTCCAGGCAGATCCCCTGACATCCAGGCAATGAGTGAAGATGAACACAAGGAAGCTGGGTGCCTTCAGGTATGGAAAAGATTTATGGGATGGTGGCTCTAGTGCAATAAAAAAAAGCCATTCCAACTTTAGAAGTCTAGAATTTGCTGCAATCTAAGATAATTTTTATTGGATTTACCTGCAAGATGCTTATGAAATAAATGTACACTACAGCAATTGTTTTAATATATTTTATTATTTTTAAATTAACTTGGTAATTAACCTGGTCACTCAGTTGTGTCCAACTCTTTGCGACCCCATGGACTATACAGTCCATGGAATTCTCCAGGCCAGAATATTGGAGTGGGTAGCCTTTCCCTTCTCCAGGGGATCTTCCCAATCCAGGGATTGAACCCAGGTCTCCCACATTGCAGATGGATTCTTTACCAGCTAAGCCACAAGGGAAGCCCTTAGTAAAATTAGCCCTCTGCAAACACACCATGTGCTATTCATCTAAGAGTTATAGTTGACCAGATATCACTAATAATAATATTAACTGCTCCACAAACATTATTTTTCTATCAGATCCCACCAGGCTAAGTGTTACTACAGCCCTATGGTGTAGAGAGTATTATCCCCACTTTAAGGAAAAATTAAATTCAAGCTTAGAAAGTAAGGGTTTACCAAGGATACCTCAGGTGAAATTGAAAGTAGCTCAGTCATGTCTGACTCTTTGCGACGCCATAGACTATACAGTCCATGGAATTCTCCAGGCCAGCATATTGGAGTGGTAGCCGTTCCCTTCTGCGGGGATCTTCCCAGCCCAGGGATTGAACCTAGGTCTCCCGCACTGCAGGCAGATTCTTTACCAGCTGAGCCACCAGGGAAGCCCACTTCAGGTATGACTCAAATCTAAACTCAGGAGACAGGATCAAGAGTAGGAACACAGTGGGAAGACCTGAGTTCCTCCTTGCCCCACTGAACACATCAAAACCACAACTACATATAGAGCAGTTCTTGCGGAGAATGACCTGAAGACTAGCAGAATAGCTCTTGACCACCAAGGCTATCAAGAAAGAACCACATGGAGTCTGGTAGGAGTGGAAGAGAAGCAATCAAGCCCCTAGTGGGTGACTCAGAAAAGGAGAAGAGTATCACAGGCTCAGGGATCTTCCTCAAGGAGCAAAGGTTTGACCCCCAGACTAGGCACCCCACCCCTGGGGTCTGGCACTGGAAGGATGAGCCCCCTTGGCTGAATTGAAAATCAGTGAGGCTTGCTGTAAGGCTATAAGAAACTAAGACTTTGCTCTTGAAGATCATGCACAGACTTGCTTGCTACCAGTCTTAGCACAGAGGCAGCAGATTAAAAACCGCCAGGTGCTCTCATCTCATCAGCTCACCAAGACTGCCCAGTGCACTGCCCTCTCTCCAACTCCCACCAGGCTCTCGTCTCAGAGAGGGGTTCCACGATATATTGAAAGTGTTGAAAGGAAAATACCTATACTCGAGGATACTCTACCAGGAAGATTATCATTTAGAATGAAAGAAAAAATAAAGAATTTCTCACGCAAGCAAAAACTAAAAGTTCACTAATACTATACCTATCCTAAAATGTTAAAGATTTCTCTTAAGGGGAAAAGACAAGGCTACAACAAGAAGTAAGAATACGTAAGAAAGAAAAAAATCACACTAGGAAAGGCAAATATATAATAAAAGTAGTGGATCAACCACTTAAATAAGCTAGTATAAAGATTAAAGGACAAAAAAAATGGTAAAAATTAATTATAACCACAATAAACAAGTGAAGGGATAAACATGAAGATGTAAAATATGACATCAAAAACCCAAAATGTGGGAGAAGGGAGTAAGAAATAATGTATATTTTTTTAGAATGTGTTTGAACTTAAATGACTGCCAGTTTAAAACAAATGGATTTAAAAAAAAAAAAAAACGGATATAGTTACAAGTCAGGAAGATCTCCTGGAGAAAGAAATGGCAACCCACTTCAATATTCTTGCCTGGGAAATCCTATGAACATAGGAGCTTGGTGGGCTACAGTTCATGGGGGTGCAAAAGAGTCAGACATGACTAAACAAACAGCATATATGAACCCCATGGTCATCACAAATTAAAAACATAATAAACACACAAAAACTAATAGGAAAGGAATACAAGCATACTATTAAAGAAACTCACCAAATCACAAGGGGAGAAACCAAAAGAAGAATAAAAGAACAGAGAAGAGATACAAAAAGAACTGAAAAACAAGTAACAAAATGCCAATAAGTACATAACCATCAATAATCACTTTTTTGTCAATGGACTAAATGTTCCAAATAAAACATAAAGGGTAACTGATTGGGTAAAAAACAAGCAGACTCATTTATATATTGCTTACAGGAAACTCATTTCAAAGCAAAGATATGTAGACTAAAAGTAAGAGGACAGAAAGATACTTCATGAAAGCAGACACTACAAGAAAGCAGGGGTAATATTAATAGTACTCATATTAGACAAAATAGACAAAGAAGGGCCCTCTGTATATAAAGGGATCAATACAAGAAGAGGATTAACATATATGCTCCCAAAACAGGAGCACATAAATATATAAAGCAAATACTGAGAAACAAAAAAGGGAGAAATTGAAAATGTAATAATAATAGGGGACTATAATACTCCACCTATATCAACAGACAGATCATTCAGACAAAAACTCAATACAGAAGCAGTAGGGCAACAATAGATCAGATGCACTTTAATAGACATCTACAGGACATTCCATCTAGAACAGCAGAATGCACGTTCTTTTTAAGTTCACATGAAATATTCTCCATGCTAGACCACCTGCTAGGCTGCAAAACATAGCCTCACAAAACACAGCAAAATATGTTTCAACAAATTTAAGAGGACAAAAATTATTTCAAGCATTTTTTTTTTCTGACCACAGTGTTTTGAAACTAGAAACCAATTACAGGAAGAAAAATGGGAAAAACACAAACGTGTGAAGACTAAACAACAGGTTACTCAAAAAACAATGGGTAAACAAAGAAATCAAATGAGAAATCAGAAAATATTTCAAAACAAATGAAAGAAAAAACACAACTTTTCAAAATCTATGGGATGCAGCAGAAGCAATTCTAAGAGGGAAATTTATAGTGACACAGGCCTACCTCAAAAAAATTATAAAATTTTCAAATAGACAACCTAACCTACCCTCTAAAGGAATTGGAAAAAGAAGAACAAATGAAGCCCAAAGTCAGCAGAAGGAAGGAAATAATAAAGATCAGAGTGGAAATAGAGACTTTTTAAAAAAGAGAAAAGATCAATGAAACTAAGAGATGGTTTTTCAAAAAGATAAACAAAATTGAAAAAACTTCAGCCAAACTCATTGAAAAAAAGAATTAAAGAAACTAGAAATGAAGGAGGAGAAAATACAACTAATATCACAGAAATAAAAATAATTATAAGAGAACAATATAAACAGAGGAAAACAATAGAATGAGAAAGATTACATACCTCTTTAAGAAAATTGGAAATACCAAGCAAACATTTCATGCAACAATAAGCATAATAAAGGACAAAACCCAGCAAGGACCTAACAGAAGCAGAAGAGATTAAGAAAATGTGGCAAGAATACACAGAAGAACTGTACAAAAAAGCTTTTAATGACCCAGATAACCATAATGCGGTGGTCACTTTCCTAGAGCCAGACATTCTGGAATTCGAAGTCAAGTGGAACTTAGGAAGCATTACTACGAACAAAGCTAGTGGAGGTGATGGAATTCCAGCTGAGCTATTTCAAATCCTAAAAGATGATGCTGTGAAAGTGCTGCACTCACTATGCCAGCAAATTTGAGAAACTCAGCAGTGGCCACAGGACTGGAAAAGGTCAGTTTTCATTCCAATCCCAAAGAAAGGCAATGCCAAAGAATGTTCAAATTACCATACAATTGCACTCATTTCACATGCCAGCAAGATTATGCTCAAAATCCTTCAAGCTGGCTTCAGCCGTACATGAGCTGAGAACTTCCAGATGTACAAACTGAATTTAGAAAAGGCAGAGAAGTCAGAGATCAAATTGCCAGTGTTCGCTGGATCATAGAAAAAGCAAGGGAATTCCCCCAAAAAAATCTAATTCTGCTTCACTGACTATGCTAAATGCTTTGACTGTGGATCACAACAAACTGTGGAATATTCTTAATGAGGTGGGAAGACCAGACCACATTACCTGCCTCCTAAGAAACCTGTATGCAGGACAAGAAGCAACAGTTAGAACTGGACATGGAACAACAGACTGGTTCAAAATTGGGAAAGGAGTATGCAAGGCTGTGGCTTCCCTGGAGGCTCAGAGGATAAAGCGTCTGCCTGCAATGTGGGAGACCCAGGTTCGATCCCTGAGTTAGGAAGATCCTCTGGAGAAGGAAATGGCAACCCACTCCAGTATTCTTGCCTGGAGAATCCCATGGACAGAGGAGTCTGGAGGGCTACAGTCCACGAGGTTGCAAAGAGTCAGACACAACTAAGCAACTTCACTTTCTTTCTTTCTTTCATGCAAGGCTGTATATTGTCACCCTACTTATTTAACTAATATGCAGAGTACATCATGTGAAATGCTGGGTTGGATGAAGCACAAGCTGGAATCAAGATTACTGGGAGAGATATCATCCATCTCAGATATGCAGGTGACACCACTTTAATGGCAGAAAGTGAAGAGGAACTAAAGAGCCTCTTGATGAAGGTGAAAGAGGAGAATGAAAAAGCTGGGTTAAAACTAATATTTAAAAAACTAAGATCATGGCATCCAGTCCTATCACTTCATGTTAAACAGATGGGGAAAATGTGGAAACAGTATCAGATTTCATTCTCTTGATCTCCAAAATCAATGCAGACAGTATCTGCAGTCATGAAATTAAGACACTTGCTCCTTGGAAGAATAGCTATGACAAACCTAGAACAGTGTATTAAAAAACAGAGATATCACTTTGCTGACAAAGGTCTGTATAGTCAAAGCTAGAGTTTTTCCAGTAGTCATGTATGGATGTGAAAGTTGGACCATAAAGAAGGCTGAGCACTGAAGAATTGATGCTTTCAAACTGTGGTTCTGGAGAAGACTCTTGAGAGTCCCTTGGACAGCAAGGACATCAAACCAGTCAATCCTAAAGGAAATCAACCCTGAATATTCATTGGAAGGACTGGTGCTGAAGCTCCAATACTTTTGCCACCTGATGCAAAGAGCTGACTCCTTAGGAAAGACCCTGATTCTGGGAAAGACTGAGGGCAAGAGGAGAAGGGAGCAACAGAGGATGAGATGGTTGGATGGCATCACTGACTCAATGGACATGAGTTTGATCAAACTCTGGGAGATGGTGAAGGACAGGGAAGCCTGGTGTGCTGCAGTCCATGGGGTTGCAAAGAGCTGGACACAAAACTTAGAGACTTAACAACAACAATAAATAGTTACACATCAACAAATTGGACAACCTAGAAGAAATGGATAAATTCCTAAAAATATACAATCTTTCAAGACTGAATTAGGAAGAAATAGAAAATCTGAAGAGACCAATTACTAGTAATTGAAGAACTGCCAACAAGAGAAAAAGTCTAGGAATGGACAACTTCATAGGAGAATTTTACTAAACATTTAAAGAAGAGTTAATACCTTTACAAACTACTTCAAAAAAATTAAACTTCCAAACTCATTCTACAAGCCCAGTATTATCTTGATTCCAAAACCAGACAGACATTTTTAAAAAAGAAAATTATAGGCCAATGCTCCTGATAAACATAGATATAGAAATACTCAACAAAAGATTAGCAAATCACATTCAACAAAACATAAAAAGGATCATATACCAGGAACAAGTAGGATTTGTTCCTGAAATAAGCGGGATTTATTTCAGGGATGCAAAGATGGGTCAATATTCATAAATCAAACAATGTGATATACCACTTTAACAAAACAAAACATTAAAATCACACAATCTTATCAATGCAGAAAAAGCATTTCATAAAATCAGAGATTTTCCTGGTGGTACAGTGACCAAACTCTGTGCTCCCAATGCAGGCAGCCCAGCTTCAATCCCTGGTCAGGGAACTAGATCCCACATGCCACAACTAAAATTTGCATGCCAAAACTAAAAATTCCACAAGCCACAACTAAAGATTCCATATGCTGCAACTAAGACCTGGTGCAGCTAAATAAATAAATAAAAACTTTTAAATTTGACATTTAATCATGATAAGAACTCTTAGAAAGGGGGATATAAAGGGAACATACCTCAACCGAGTAAAGGCTACATATGATATACCCACAGCAAACATACTAAGATCAGGAACAAAAACACCCATTCTCACCACTTTTATTCAACATGGTATTGGAAGTCCTGAGCACAGCAATTGGACAAGAAAAAGAAATGAATCCAAATTGGAAAGGAAGAAAAACAACTGTCACTGTCTGCATGTAACATGATACTATATAGAGAAAAATCCTACCCAGAAGTCACCAAAAACTACTAGAGCTCATCCATGAATTGCAGATTGTAAAGTTGCAGGATATAAAGTTAATGTAAATAAATTTGTTGCATTTCTATACACTAATAATGAACTATTGGAAACAGAAATCAAGAAAATAATGTACAATTGTATCAAAAAGAGTAAAATACCTAGGAATAATTTTAATCAAGGAGGTAAAAGATCTAAACTCTGAAAACTATGAGACACTGAGTAAAGAAATTGAAGATGATATAAATAAATGGAAATATATTGCATGCTCATGGATTAGAAGAGTTAAAATTGTTAAAATGTCCATATTACCCAAAGCAATCTAGATTTAATGCAATCCATATCCAAATACCCGTGACACTTCTCACAGACCTAGAATAACATTAAAATGTATATGGAACCACAAACACAAGCCAAAGCAATTGTGACAGAAAAAAAATGCAAATCAAAACTACAATTGTGTACCACCTTACACCCCTCAGAACGGCCATCATTTTAAAAATTTACAAATAAAAAATGCTAGAAAGAGTGTGGAGAAAAAGGAACTCTCCTATATTGTTGGTAGGAATGTAAATTGGCATAGCCACTATGGAAAACAGCATGGAGGTTCCTCAAAACACTAAAAATGGAGTTGCCATATGACCAGCAATCCCATTCCTGGGCTTATATTCAGATCAAACTATAATTCAAAAATATACATGCATCTCTCTGTTAAACTATTCACAATAGTCTGTGGCACTATTTACAATAGTCAAGACATGAAAAAATCCTAAATGCCCATTGACAGGTGAATGAATAAAGATGTGGTATATATATATATATACACACACACACAATGGAATACTACTCAGCCATAAAAAAGAATGAAATAATGCCATTTGCAGCAACACGGATGGATCTAGAGATTATCCTACTAAGTGAAGTAAGAGAAGGAAAGAGAAGAAAAATACTATATGATATCACTTCTACATGAAATCTAAAATGTGACACAAATGAACTTATCTACGAAATAGACTCACAGACATAGTGTTGTGGTTGCCGAGGAGGAGGGGGTAAGGGACAGATGGACTGGGAGTTTGTGACTAGCAGATGCAAACTATTAAAGAATGGACAAACAACACGGTCCTACTGTATAGCACAATGAACTATGTTCAATATCCTGTGATAAACCATAATGAAAAGAATATATGTATAGATGAATCACTTTGCCATACAGCAGAAATTAACATGACATTGTAAATCAACTATAGTTCAATAAAATAAATTTAAGGAAAAAAAAGAACTAAGCTGGAGGTATCACACTCCCTGACTTCAGACTATACTACAAAGCAACAGTAATCAAAACAGTATGTGCTAGCACCCAAAACAGACAAACACACCAAAATAGAATAGAAAGCCCAGAAATTAACCCATGCACATATGGCCAATTAATCTATGACAAAGGAGGCAAGACTATACAATGAGAAAGGACAGCCTATTTAATAAGTGGTGCTGGCATATCTGGACCACTTGCAAATAAAAGAATGAAATTACAACATTTTCTCACATCATATACAAAAATAAATTCAAAATGAATCAAATCTAAATGTAAGATTAGAAACCATAAAACTCCTATAAGAAAAAAATACGTGTGTGTTCTTTGACACTGGTCTTAGCCATATCTCTTTGGATCTGTCTCCTTGGAAAGGGAAAAGACAAAAATAAACAAAGGGGACCCAACTTAAAATGGGGATCAACTTAAAGGCTTTTGCAAAGTGAAAGGAACTGTCAACGAAATGAAAAGACAACCTACTGAATGGGAGAAGATATCTGCAAATGATAAGTCTTATAAGGTGTTCTTATCCAAAACATGTAAAGAAATCATATAATTCAACATCAAAAAACCAAATAATCTGACTTTAAAATGGGCAGAGAACCTGAATAGGCATTTTTCCAAAGAAGATATACAGATGGCCAACAGGCACATGAAAAGATGCTCAACATCACTAATCAGGGAACTACAAAATCCACAGTGAGATATCACCTCAAATATGTCAGAACGGCCATTATCAGGAAAGTCTACAAATAACAAGTGTTAGTGAGGATGTGGAGAAAAGAGAACCCTTGTGCCCTGTTGATATGAATGTAAATCAGTGCAGTCATTATGGGAAACAGCATGGAGTTTCCTTAAAACATTAAAAACAGAACTATCATAAGACCCAGTAATTCTACTCTTGGGTACTTATCCAAAGAAAACAAAAACACTAATTCAAAAAAGATGCAGGCACCTCAGTGTTCACAGCAGCATTATTTATGATTGCCAAGATATGGAAGTAACTTACGTGTTGACAGATGAATGGATAATGTGACACACACACACAATGGAATATCACTCAGTCATAAAATTTTGCCATCTACAACAATATGGAGAGACCTAGAGTGTATTATGCTTGATGAAACAATTCTGACAGAGAAAGACAAATACTGTATGTTTTCACTTACATGTGGCATCTAAAAAAATAACAAACAAATCTAACAAAACAGAAACAGACTCACAGATACAGAGAACAAACTAGTGGTTACTGGTTGGGAAAAGGGTGATGGGAGGCGCAAGGTACAGGAAGGGAATAAAGAGGTACAGACTACTGTTTAGTCTATTCAGTTTAGACTATTGTTTAGTCATTCAGTTGTGTCCGACCCTTTGCAACCCCATGGACTGTGGTTCTCTGTCCAGGGGATTTCCTAGGCGAGAATACTGAAGTAGGTTGCCATTTCCTTCTCCAGGGGAGCTTCCCAATCTAGGAACTGAACCAGAATCTCCTGCTTGGCAAGCGAATTCTTTACCTCTGAGCCACCTGTGAATACTATTAGGTATAAGAAGAAGTTACAAGGATATAATGTAAAGCACAAGGAACATAACCAATATTTTATAATAACCTTATATGGGATATAGGCTGTAAAAATTTTGAAATGCTATCTTGTACATCTGAAACTAATATAGTAATTCAACTATACTTCAATTTTTTTTTTAAAAAAAAAAGGAATGATAAGCAAATAGAATTGCTACATCAGACAAAAGAAAGGGAGTGGGTACAGTAGCTTCCTAAATCACCTGACATGGAGATGGGCATCTAGGATACTGAACAAGAAAATCCAAATCTAGTCCTTAGGCACTCAGGAGTGAGTAGCTCCTGAGCTTGACCTATCAGCTTGACCCTGTGTTTCTGGTTCTAGTTAAGGGTCAGACAAAATACCAAGGGATCATAGGGACCAGGGGTAAGGCTATACTATTAATATAAAGCTTTGCTCTGAAGCAGCCCTGTATGATTCTGTTCAGAAACACAGGATAGGATCATGCTGTCATGGGCCATTTGTGCTCCCTTCTGGATACCCCCTACTCCTTGACTTTTGGCCCAAGTTCTAATCTGGATAATCTCTCATCTACTGCCTGCTATATATTAATAGTTTCCTCTCTGGCCTTCAGTATATTTATTGGTAGAATGATAATCTCTGGTTACCTTGTATCTGTGGAGTGATATGGATATGAAAGGATTTGGGGAAATGCAGTGAGTTAAATGGGGTGGGAGGGCAATGACCTCTTCCCAATTTCGCCATTCCTGCTTCAGAGCCATTCTCCCAGGTCCCAGCCTCCAACTCTATCCTAACCTTTTGATCAGTCTTTGCCTGTGTAGTCACTCAGTCATGTCCGACTCTTTGCAACCCTGTGGACTGTAGCCCACCAGGCTCCTCTGTCCATGGGATTCTCCAAGCAAGAATACTGGAGTGGGTTGCCATGTCCTTCTCTAGGGGGTCTTCCCAACCCAGGGATTAAACCTGGGTCTCCCGCATCACAGGCAGATGCTTTACCCTCTGAGCCACCAGGGAAGCCAGTCTGCCTACCAAGGGGCAAAACTACATGTTATCCCAAGGAACCGGGATGACTATTAGACTCCGTTTCCTCTCTTTACCAATTCCTCTGACCATTCTTCAACCTAGAAACTGGGACCACTTTCATGATTGGTGGCAATTACTGACTTGTCACAAAGGGAGTGGCATGTACACTTCATAGAGGGCATTTCCATCATGAATGGGGTGATGCGCTCAGCAGTGTGATGTAACTGCTGGATGAGGCCTGAGTTCCCACCAGTTACTGATTTTCACAGAATGAGTATGCACAGAGTGCCAATTGAAAAAAAGACAAGAAAACTACCTGTAATTTCCTCCTCTCAATTCCAGCCTCCACCTCCTCTTCCTACTTCTTCTTGCTCTCACTGTCCAACTCACCTTCCTCCCCTGTCTCCTCCATCTTTTGGCCCTTGGCCTCCTCCCCAGCACCATCCTCCTCTCTCAGTTTTGAGCCCCACCCGTTTCTCTCCTCTGACTAGTGTCATCCCTTCCTGCCACCCTACCTTAAGGATTTCCATGCCTGACTCTTCCCTTGTTCCCTCCAGACCATCCACTTGCCACCCTGTTCATCCTGGCCCATCGTCTCTTTACTCCTCTGTCCTTGCCCCTACTCCTCCTCCGACCCCTTCTAGTCCCTTGGACTCTGACTCTCACTAACACTCCAGCTACCCCCAAGCTGGTAATTCACAAGTATCATCCTGGAAAGATGGGTTCCCTACAAGGGGACTAATCTGGTGAAGTTCAATCAGGAATTAGATTGTGGATTTCCTGGTGGACATAGGGAATTCAAGATGATGGCCAAACAACATTCAGCATAAAGGGTAAGCTCAGTTCCTTACAGGACCTCTTCTCCATCCTCGTTATCTTACTACTATCCCTAGTTTGCCTTCATTTTCATCTTGTCACTTCTCTTAAGATGCCGGAGACATCTTCAACAAACTCCTTTCTTCTGGTCCTTTCCTCTCCTGCCTGATCACCAAGTCTGCACAATTCTCTATATTTCTAATTGACTTCTCCATGAAACTTGGTCTGCAGCCACAGAGCAAATAGTGAGACCAGTGACAGAGAAGGTAGAGAAGAGTGAGGAGTAGAAAGCATCTTACCTTATCTCTAGGTGGGTAAGTTCTATTGCTCTACCCTGGGTTAAAGTGAGCCCAAGCGTGGGTGACCCCTGAAAACTCACATATGGGGCACAAGGTCCCTACTCCAGATAGATGGGGACTCAAGGGATTTTAGTCTGGTTCTTCCAAGGCTTCCATTTTTTTTCTGTATCCTAGAGTTCTAGAACCTTGCCAGGGACTTTCCGCCCCTGAGAAGAGGAAGGGACCCTCCACCTGTGTTCTCATCAAAGAGGTAAAGCTTGAGCCGCTTCCTCAGTCAGCTGCTCATACCCAGAATGTGGAAGGTAGCAGAGACTGGAAGGCAAGGACAGATCCAGATCCTACCTAGAAGATAGCATCAGATGAACGGGTGTTATTTTTTTTTTTTTTAAATTTTTTTATTAGTTGGAGGCTAATTACTTCACAACATTTCAGTGGGTTTTGTCATACATTGATATGAATCAGCCATAGATTTACACTTATTCCCCATCCCGATCCCCCCTCCCACCTCCCTCTCCACCCGATTCCTCTGGGTCTTCCCAGTGCACCAGGACCGAGCACTTGTCTCATGCATCCCACCTGGGCTGGTGATCTGTTTCACCATAGATAGTATACATGCTGTTCTTTTGAAACATCCCACCCTCACCTTCTCCCACAGAGTTCAAAAGTCTGTTCTGTATTTCTGTGTCTCTTTTTCTGTTTTGCATATAGGGTTATCGTTACCATCTTTCTAAATTCCATATATATGTGTTAGTATGCTGTAATGTTCTTTATCTTTCTGGCTTACTTCACTCTGTATAATGGGCTCCAGTTTCATCCATCTCATTAGGAACTGATTCAAATGAATTCTTTTTGACAGCTGAGTAATATTCCATGGTGTATATGTACCACAGCTTCCTTATCCATTCATCTGCTGATGGGCATCTAGGTTGCTTCCATGTCCTGGCTATTATAAACAGTGCTGCGATGAACATTGGGGTGCACGTGTCTCTTTCAGATCTGGTTTCCTCAGTGTGTATGCCAGAAGTGGGATTGCTGGGTCATATGGCAGTTCTATTTCCAGTTTTTTAAGGAATCTCCACACTGTTTTCCATAGTGGCTGTACTAGTTTGCATTCCCACCAACAGTGTAAGAGGGTTCCCTTTTCTCCACACCCTCTCCAGCATTTATTGCTTGTAGACTTTTGGATAGCAGCCATCCTGACTGGCGTGTAATGGTACCTCATTGTGGTTTTGATTTGCATTTCTCTGATAATGAGTGATGTTGAGCATCTTTTCATGTGTTTGTTAGCCATCTGTATGTCTTCTTTGGAGAAATGTCTGTTTAGTTCTTTGGCCCATTTTTTGATTGGGTCATTTATTTTTCTGGAATTGAGCTGCAGGAGTTGCTTGTATATTTTTGAGATTAATCCTTTGTCTGTTTCTTCATTTGCTATTATTTTCTCCCAATCTGAGGGCTGTCTTTTCACCTTACTTATAGTTTCCTTTGTAGTGCAAAAGCTTTTAAGTTTCATTAGGTCCCATTTGTTTAGTTTTGCTTTTATTTCCAATATTCTGGGAGGTGGGTCATAGAGGATCTTGCTGTGATTTATGTCGGAGAGTGTTTTGCCTATGTTCTCCTCTAGGAGTTTTATAGTTTCTGGTCTTACATTTAGATCTTTAATCCATTTTGAGTTTATTTTTGTGTATGGTGTTAGAAAGTGTTCTAGTTTCATTCTTTTACAAGTGGTTGACCAGTTTTCCCAGCACCACTTGTTAAAGAGGTTGTCTTTTTTCCATTGTATATCCTTGCCTCCTTTGTCAAAGATAAGGTGTCCATAGGTTCGTGGATTTATCTCTGGGCTTTCTATTCTGTTCCATTGATCTATATTTCTGTCTTTGTGCCAGTACCATACTGTCTTGATGACTGTGGCTTTGTAGTAGAGTCTGAAGTCAGGCAGGTTGATTCCTCCAGTTCCATTCTTCTTTCTCAAGATTACTTTGGCTATTCGAGGTTTTTTGTATTTCCATACAAATTGTGAAATTCTTTGGTCTAGTTCTGTGAAAAATACCGTTGGTAGCTTGATAGGGATTGCATTGAATCTATAGATTGCTTAGGTAGAATAGCCATTTTGACAATATTGATTCTTCCAATCCATGAACACGGTATGTTTCTCCATCTGTTTGTGTCCTCTTTGATTTCTTTCATCAGTGTTTTATAGTTTTCTATGTATAGGTCTTTTGTTTCTTTAGGTAGATATACTCCTAAGTATTTTATTCTTTTTGTTGCAATGGTGAATGGTATTGTTTCCTTAATTTCTCTTTCTGTTTTTTCATTGTTAGTATATAGGAATGCAAGGGATTTCTGTGTGTTAATTTTATATCCTGCAACTTTACTATATTCATTGATTAGTTCTAGTAATTTTCTGGTAGAGTCTTTAGGGTTTTCTATGTAGAGGATCATGTCATCTGCAAACAGTGAGAGTTTCACTTCTTCTTTTCCTATCTGGATTCCTTTTACTTCTTTTTCTGCTCTGATTGCTGTGGCCAAAACTTCCAACACTATGTTGAACAGTAGTGGTGAGAGTGGGCACCGTTGTCTTGTAGTGCTCTCTTCAAACTGATATATAGATTCAATACAATCTCAATCAAAATCTTTACAGATATTTTGGGGGAACTTGGCAAGTAATTTATATGGAAAGGTAATAAACCAATAATAGCCAAGATTCTTGTATGACAAAACCCACTGAAATGTTGTGAAGTAATTAGCCTCCAACTAATAAAAAAAAAAAAAAAAGAACTAGTAGGAACAACTTCCCTACCAGATAGCAGGACTCACTGTGAAAATTATAGTAGTTAAGATAGTGTTAAGTTATTAACATGGCTGGTCTCTTGCAGTCTCCCAACATAGCAAGTCATTCCTAAATCTAAAATTATAGTAGTTAAGACAGTATCTACTCGTGTAAGTGTAGACAAATAGACAGATGGCCTAGAACAGAGTCCAGAAACAGATTCGCACATGTGTGGATATTTAAGACAGAAGTTTCATGGGGTTAGGACTATCTTTTCAATAAATTGGTTCTGAGTCAGTTGGATATTCATATAAAAAAATTAAGCTAGGTTACTACCTTGTACTACACTCAAAAATTTCAGAGAGAACATAGATATAAATGTGAAAAGGTAAAAACAGTAACTCTTTTAGAACTGCTCTGGTCATGCTTGGCTATTAAGCACTTGAGATATGCTATTACATGTAAAATTCACACTAAATGGTAAGAAAAAGACAATAAAATCTCAATTTTTATACTGAAATGCTGAAATGGAAATAATCTAAATATACTAGTTAAACTAAACATTTTTAAATTGTTCAGTTGCTAAGTTGCTTCTGGCTCTTTAAGTACATATCCAGACCCTTCAATCTCCACAATTCCACTAGATTGTCCAGACATCTATTTCATGAAACTGTCATCAACAGCTACTTGACAGAAATAAAATATTTTTCAAAATCACTCTAAAATCCACAGCAGACTTGTACTCTCCAAGACGGGAAAAGAAGTGAGTTTTCCCTGTGGCTAAAAGGTTCTACCAATCATGGAATGTTCTAATCCATCTCACACAATTCACTTATAAAGCCTTGAAGTTCTCAACAGCAATCCCCTACTTTGTCTCTTGTTCCCTCACCCATGCCACCTTACAAGTGAATTATTTCACCTCTCTGAGATGCAAGGCCTCATCTGACATGGCAATAATAACAGAACCTAAATCTTGTAGCTGTTATAAGGATTAAGTGAGATCATATACATAAAAAGCTTAGAACATGATAAGTCAATAAACTGGAGTACTGGGGTCCAAGAAAGGAAAGGAATTAATTTTTCACTGAGTATTTATTTGTAGTACTTAAATTTTTACCATGCAGATGTACTAATTTTTTTTAACTGTTGAAGGTCATTAAAATCAATGGTCCGGCTCGAGTCTCTCTGCCTGGACGAAGCAGAGAGACCAGGCCCTGGCGGTCTCTCCTCCAAGCTTTCAGAGCCTTGGATGCTCCCTGTTCTCCTCTCCTGCTGCCTTGACCGACCGACCACCTGTGGATCTCACAGTCACCTCCTCAGGGTTACAACTCGTAAAAGCATAGCCCCAAATTAGGATGCCATATGGAAAATACTATGACAGAGGTCCACGAATTTTGAAATGTGGTTCCTGGCAAGCTGAGTGGATTTGGATTTAAAACTGTTGAGCCCTCGAGCTCAAATATTTGACAGATGCTCTAAGGCTTTACAAAGCACAAAATAAATGATGTTTTTCGAGATATCTGGTTCCTCTACCTTCCTTATTGGCCACTAACCGCAAGGGCACTGGGGCGACCCTCTCCCCATTCTAACTAATAGCTCAGAATACATCCCTGAAGTGAGCAGAGAGCTACTAGCTTTCTAACAGTAAGATGCACAAGAATTCAAGCTTGAAATCTGGAGGGGTGGGGAGGGGGGAAACATTCCCCATTGACAAGGCCTCTTTTGGTGGTAAAGTAATCAGAATGAACACAAATCCTTTTCCTGGATTATCACCCTCTTTCTTGCTGCAACTTAGAGGGTACTGCTAGTGGTAAAGAATCCACCTGCAATGCAGGAGTTGCAAGAGACAAAGGTTCCTAAGTTGGGAAGATCCCCTGGAGAAGGAAATGGCAACCCACTCCAGTATTCTTGCATGGAGAATCCCATGGACAGAGAAGCTTGGTGGGCTGGACAGAGGAGCTTGGTGGGTTCCAAGGGGTCCCATAGACCCGCCCTCCCACCCATTGGATGCAATCAAGTAGTGGTTGCTAACCAAATTCTTTTTCACACTTCTTCTGCTACCATATGACAGACAACCTCCAAGGGAAGTTTTCCTAGACCATAAGAAAGTGCCATCCAACCTGCCAGATTTTTTTCTACCTAAAAAGCTTGTCTGTTTCTCTCTCAACCTATGCTGTGAGTTTCTTTTGTTTTTTTTTTTCTGCTGCACCACATGACTTATGGGATCTTAGTTTCTGAACCATGGATTGAACCTGGCACCACACAGTGAAAGAACTGAGTTCTAATCACTGGGCAGTCAAGGAATTTCTTCCTTTATTTTTAAAGGTGAAAATGTCTTTCTCCCATTTTCATAGCTTTATATCTTAGTTTTCAACTCCATCTAAACTCTCTCCCACCACCCAATCACACTCTCTCTGGATGATTGAGCTGATCAAGTTCTCCAGGCCCACATGTGGGAAGTACAGGACAGGTATAAGATGAAGTCCACTTCATTAGGTCTTCTTGGCTGATATTCAAGTTAACCTACATGGGCAGATGATGCCATCTTGTCTGTAAAAACCCCTGGAGTCCCACGGGATTCTGTTTCCCCAAAAGCCCCTGCTGTTCAGAGTTGCTGAGAATCTTCATGTCTTCGGTAAACCGAAGGAATCTAGGTGTTGCTGGGCAGAGGGGATGCAGAGATGGGGGCAGGGATGCAGAGTGGGTTGGGGAGTAAGGAGCCTCTTAATTGTCTCTCAGCTTGGGTCAGAAGAAGTCTCATGGTTGCTGTAGTCTCTGCTACTGGGAATTGAAACTGAGTCCCTTAAAACTGAGTTCTCTGCTGAGTTTATGATTAAACTCTATCCAAAACTTTCTTCCCTTCCTTGTCCCACCTGATTCCCTGAGGACTGAGGAGTATCTAAGGAAAGGAGGAGGGACTGAAACCAAGCAGTATCCTGTGAAGTATCCCCAGTGGCAAGACCTCGCTTGTTTCTAGGGAAAAAAGGCTTTGTCTCCTAGGTCTTTCCTGAGTTCCAAAGAGCAGATTCAAGCGGTTATTAATTAAGAAGTGATGGAACACAGAAACAAAGGAGAAGTAGTTAAGCAAGATAGCTTGCACAATAGTACAGTGATAAAATAGAGCCCCAGTTCCTTCTCAAGGGATATATGCA
Source organism: Cervus canadensis (assembly GCF_019320065.1). Classification (NCBI taxonomy): domain Eukaryota; kingdom Metazoa; phylum Chordata; class Mammalia; order Artiodactyla; family Cervidae; genus Cervus; species Cervus canadensis. Next base: position 51,194,666 of record NC_057389.1, read on the forward strand.
TAACAACCTGACATATATCTTGGAATTTTATTGCAGAACCTAAGACCCCCACCCAGGTGGAAGATGGTGACTATCTGCTGACCCTAAGCACATAGATCCCAGACTAGTTGAACTAGAAGATTGATGATTAAGATTACCAAAGCAGCATCCTGTTACCTCACCACCAACTAATCAGAACAAAGTCTGGGAGCTGCAACCCTCACCCCAAATGCTACCTTTAAAAGTCCTTCCCTGAAAGCCACTGGGTAGTTGAGGTCTTTTGAGCACAAGCCTCCTGTTCATTATCCTTGCCTGAAGTGAAGTGTTAGTCGCTCAGCCATGTCCAACTCGTTGTGACCCCGTAGACTGTAGCCCAACAGGTTTCTCTGTCCATGGAATTCTCTAGGCCATACTGGAGTGGGTTGCCACACCTCTCTCCAGGGGATCTTCCCACCCCAGGGATTGAACTAAGGTCTCCTGCATTGCAGGCAGATTCTCTACCATCTGAGCTCTAAGGGAAGTCTTATCCTTGCTTCAGTTCGGTTCAGTTCAGTTCAGTTGCTCAGTTGTATCTGACTCTTTGCAACCCCATGGACTGCAGTATGCCAGGCCTCCCTGTCCATCACCAACTCCTGGAGTTTACTCAAACTCATGTCCATTGAGTTGGTGATGCCATCCAACCATCTCATCTTCTGTCATCCCCTTCTCCTCCTGCCTTCAATCTTTGCCAGCATCAGGGTCTTTTCAAATGAGTCCGTTCTTCACATCAGGTGACCAAAGTATTGGAGTTTCAGCTTCAGTATCAGTCCTTCCAAGGAATATTCAGGATTGATATACTTTAGGATGGACTGATTGGATCTCTTTGCAGTCCAAGGGACTCTCAAGAGTCTTTTTCTCCAACACCACAGTTCAAAAGCATCAATTCTTCAGCACTTAGCTTTCTTTACAGTCCAACCCTCACATCCATACATGACTATTGGAAAAACCATAGCCTTGACTAGATGGACCTTTGTGGGCAAAGCTTTTTAATATGCTGTCTAGGTTGGTCATAACTTTTCATGCAAGAGTAAGCATCTTTTAATTTCATGGCTGTAGTCACCATCTGCAGTGATTTTGGAGCCAAAAAAAATAAGTCTGCCACTGTTTCCACTGTTTCCCCATCTGTTTGCCATGAAGTGATGGGACCAGATGCCATGATCTTAGTTTTCTGAATGTTGAGCTTTAAGCCAACTTTTTCACTCTCCTCTTTCACTTTAATCAAGAGGCTCTTTAATTCTTCTTCGCTTTCTGCCATCAGGGTGGTGTCATCTGCATATCTGAGGTTATTGATATTTCTCCCAGCAATCTTGAGTCCAGCTTGTGCTTCATCCAGCCCAGTGTTTCTCATGATGTACTCTGCACATAAGTTAAATAAGCAGGGTGACAATATACAGCCTTGACATACTCCTTTTCCTATTTGGAACCAGTCTGTTGCTCCATGTCCAGTTCTAACTGTTGCTTCCTGACCTACATACAGATTTCTCAGGAGGCAGGTAAGGTGGTCTGGTATTCCCGTCTCTTGAAAAATTTTCCACAGTTTGTTGTGATCCACACAGTCAAAGGCTTTGGCATAGTCAATAAAGCAGAAATAGATGTTTTTCTGGAACTCTCTTGCTTTTTTGATGATCCAGTAGGTGTTGGCAATTTGATCTCTGGTTCCTCTGCCTTTTCTAAAACCAGCTTGAACATCTGGAAATTCATGGTTCACGTATTGCTGAAGCCTGACTTGGAGAATTTTGAGCATTACTTTACTAGTGTGTGATTTTGGTCACCTGATGTGAAGAACGGACTCATTTGAAAAGACCCTGATGCTGGGAAAGATTGAAGGCAGGAGGAGAAGGGGATGACAGAGGATGAGATGGCTGGATGGCATCACTGTCTCAATGGACATGAGTTTGAGTAAACTCTGGGAGTTGGTGATGAACAGAAAGGCCTGGCATGCTGCAGTCCATGGGGTTGCAAACAGTCAGACACAACTAAGTGACTGAACTGAACTGAACTGACTAGCATGTGAGATGAGTGCAATTGTGCAGTGGTTTGAGCATTCTTTGGCATTGCCTTTCTTTAGGATTGGAATAATAACTGACCTTTTCCAGTCCTGTGGCCACTGCTGAGTTTTCCAAGTTTGCTGGCATATTGAGTGCAGCACTTTCACAGCATCATCTTTTAGGATTTGAAATAGCTCAGCTGGAATTCCATCACCTCCACTAGCTTTGTTCATAGTGATGCTTCCTAAGTCCCACTTGACTTCACATTCCAGGATGTCCGGCTCTAGGTGAGTGATCACACCATTGTGATTATCTGGGTCGTGAAGATCTTTTTGTATAGTTCTTCCAAGTCCCTGCAAATAGATGCTGTATACCCCTTTCTTAACCACAACCCAGTGTCAGTAGATGGACTTTGCTACATGGTGGGTAAGCTGACTCAAGTTTGGTCCAGTAACAGAACTGTCTCAAGAAACCAACCCTCAGTTTGAAATGTGGGCTCCTTTGGCTAAAGTAGGATTTCCCAAGGACATTCTAAAGAACACACATTCTACAGGATGTTAGTAAAGCTGATAGACAAAAGCTTCTCCGGTTAAGGCCAGCGGAGAATGCAATAATAAAAAGGGACTGGCAGATTTCTTCATTACAGGACTCATCAGAACCTTTATTGGGCAAATAGTCTGTGCACCTATAAGGAAGAGATCTGACATGCAACATTTCTTATCGTTGGACCACGAAGTCTTTCTTTGAGCAAATCATGGCATGGTTACTATTCTGCAGAACACCCTCAGAAATGTGCCGCCACATGAAATCTCTGTAAGGGTCCTCTTCACAAATACTCCTGTCTGGTTACACCCAGGGATTAGCAGAAATACTCTCTTAAGTCCTCACCACCCCTCTGATTCCATGACCAGCTGAAGATGACAAAATATCAGAACCCACTACTTCCTGTTTCATTTTAACTGGTTCAGGATTTCTTTGTTCAATTCAATACAAACAAGGGGAGGAGGGGGAAGCAGCAACAACCAGCTGGGTTACTTTTGCTCTGAGCATTATCTGCCAGGTCCCCTGTAGGGTTTTCTAAAATCTTCCTATGTGCTCTAGAAAGCAGGTTTCCCATTTCACAGACACAGAAAGTAGACCTGGCATGTGTTAAGTAGCTTGCTCCAGCTCACACAACCAAAGGGTGGCAGAGCTGAGAGCTCCTGAGCAGTGTGTTATGCAGAACCAGCTCGTGACCAGCGGGAGACAAGTCCCTCAGGAAAGTCCTGGGGACAAAGGGGAGAGGATGCTCTTCCTAGAAGCGGCCCAAGAAATATTAGCATGAGTTTGGCTTCCAGAAGTCTGCCCATATGGCATACCGGGACTAGCACAGGTCTGGGCGCTCAGAAGGCTAGCAATATAAAGCTCTGAATAATGTCACCCTCTGCCTGAGGATATTCAGTCCTCAGAACAGAGCACACACAGAAAAGGAGAAAGCCAAGGGGGAGAGACGGCGGGGACAGGAGACCAGGGCCCACGGAGACACAGCACCAGTAAGAACATTCCCATGGCAGGGAAAAGCTGACACATTTCATGACCCAAATCTGCCATTTTTCCCCCTACATTGCAGGGTAGCCAAAGCTTACAAAATACCTAGGCGCATCCTCTCTTTCCTCCCTGCACGCTGGCCCGCATTCAATCCCTTGGGAGATTCTCTCAGGGCACAGGAGCTAGCCCTGAATCCCAAAGCTCTCAGAACTGCTCCTGAGCCCAGTCATCTATTGACACCTTTCCACTGGTACAACCCTAGTCCAAGCCATCACCATGTCTCAGCTGCTCGACCACAGAGTCTCTACCTGTTCTTCCCACTCTGTTCCTCCACCACAACCCATTCTACACAAGCTAAAGCAACCTCCCTGCCTGAACCACGAACCAGGATATGTCACGCACCTGCTGGAAAGTGTCCTGTTGTACAAGAATACAAGCCAAATTCCTTATTCTGGCCTCCCAAGCTTTACTTATCCCTCGTCTCAGACCACATCATCTCAGACCACACTTTCCTGTCACACTGTCCTTTCTAAAATGACCTCATCTCCTTCCCACCTCAGACTCAAACTTGCAGCTCCCTCTGCCTGGAACACTCTTCCCGGAGATCTTCACATAACTGGCTCCCTCCTACCTTTCAGGTGATGGCTTCATTATCACCTCCTCAAAAGCTCTTTCTCTGACCTCACACCCCACTCCACTCTGCATCATGTCACCCTGTGTTATCACCTTCAAAGTGCCTGTTACACCTGAATTTGCTGGTATATCTGCTGTGGACTCATTTTTGGTCAATCGGGCTTGAATATAAGCTTGAAGAGAGGAGGACCTTCCTTCTTGTTCAAAACTCCTGCTCCATGGCCCATAGTAGGAGCTCGGGAAGCAGTCACTCTGTGAATGGAGAGATAAGTGGTGCCCGTGTTGGTGTTTCTCTGAGGGAATGAAATAGGGGGGTCACGTCTACTGGTGGGAAGGAAGCTGGGGAGGGAGACTGGTGCCTGTAGGACCAGCTCTCCAGCAGAAGACATCTAAGCTTCTCCCCAGAACCTTCAGAGACTCTGAAGAACAACTCGGTGGCCCTCCCACAAAATGTGTCATAAAGTACCAGTAGCTCCATAAGGTTGAGGGACTCGGAATTATGTGATCTAGGTTACCTAATTTAATCTTCACAGCCACCCACTGGAACTGGCAGGATCCCTAAACTCACAAGATGAGGAAATGCAAGTTTGGAAAGGCTGAGTCACTGCCTGGTGGTCGAGTCCTTATACTCCTACACTCTCTCTGTCAACAACTCTGTATGCTGGGTTGAGTTATATTTACTCTGTGGCATTTGCCATCTTCTCAGACACCCATTTTTGGTATCATCTAGTGCTGGGGAAAAAAAAGCTTCCTTGAGTCAACTGAGAGAAAATGGCATTTTTTAGACAGCCAACTCGAGGTGATGGCAGAATTCAAAGGAAACTTAGGAGCATTGTGTCCACAGATATATCAGCTCTTTTTCACCTCTGGAAGCTTGAGTCTCTGCTTCTGAAAGAAAGTCTGAGACTCCAGCCTTCCAACGAGACCACCACAGAGGAGCTGGCACTGAATTCCAGCACAGTCACTGGCTGGGGTTGGAATTTATAACCTCTAGTTTTCCTGGCTCCTCTTAATGTGATTTTTCCCTGCAATGATATCTCTGAGTGATGAATAATTGACATAATATTCAACACGTATGAAGATCGATGTGATCCCAAGGCTATCAATCTACCTATTTTAATGCTTCCTTTGCTCACATCCCTGATGGGCCCAGAGATGAATGGGGGAGGGGAGGTTCTGCAAAGTCTGAGGGTGAAGGTGATAGAACAGCCTCAAAGTACAGTGTCCCGCAGATTGTGTGGGGGTGGGGAGAAGAATTTGGACTCTGCAGTGCTTTGTTAAGACTCCCTGGGGAGCTACTAGTCAGGCTGAGAGGCAGACCCCAGTGATGAATAGTCTTCTCAGGCCTTTATTTCTTGGTGTCTTTTCTGTTCTCAGTCATAAGATGACTGGGAAAGAATATAGATGCAGGAACATGCACACACAGATAAATACATCCAGAGAGAGATACATAAGTAGACACACAGATACATGCATACACACTGGATACATATACACAGAGACACACACACACAATCTGCTTAGTTTTCAGACAGACTGCTAGGATGCTCCCTGTTTAGGTTTAAAAAAATCAGAAAATAAATGACTGCAGGGTGAGGTTTGTCTTAGGAATCAAAAAGATAGGGAGAATCTTCCAAATTTGAGAAACCTAGTATTTTCAATAAATCTTGTGTGAATTGAATATGGATATATTCTTTCAAACTAGATTTTGAGAAATATTCTGAAGGCTCCTTTGAATTCTCAAGACTCATGGGATCAATTCAAGGACAAACATATGCTATAATTTTAAGTTTTTCAGCTTGCTTTTGTGAATGGGATCCTGTTTAACCTGTTTAACAGTGATAATAATAAAAGTCTTCCTAGCAGTGAGACCAATATGTATGAACACAAAATGTTGAAGTTACTGGTAACAATAATTATTCTGTTCCATAAACTTTATTTAATATTTCTAGCATCTCTATAAAATCCATTTCCCCAAGTGGCCCAAAGCACTCTGACCATATGTTTTAACTACAGTTTTGCCACTTGGCAATCCATGGTCTGAACTTCTCAATTAGTCTCCAGGTGATTTGATAATTTAAAATAACAGTGAATATGATCTAGAGTCATCTGATACAATTACAAAATATTAAGAATCTCAGACAGAGAAGAACTGACAGATATTATTAACTGAATTCTTATTCATGCCAGACATTCTACATATAGCTTTTCATTCATTAGCTCATGTAATCCTCACACCATGCCATAAAATGCACTGTTAACCCTATTTGCAGATGAAAAAAGTAAGGTAAAGAAAGATTCAATTGTCCTATACTAGGTGAGTGGCAGAATAAAGTTTGGATCTTGCTCCCCATTCTCAAATTCTGACATAAAGCCCATGCTCTTAACAACTATTAAGCCCAGGCTCATAACATTATTGTATATTATTTCTCAGTGGCCAAAACTCAAACACACTGTTTTGTGGGAAATGGTGGAAGCAAATCATTTGGAAGCTTATGCATTCTAACATATGCCCCTCAAAAAGTTGCAATCATTTTTCAAATTTACTGTGGTTTCTGAAGTCATAAAAATGATACCTTCCATGCTAATAATCCCAAGTGATCATCAACCAACAGAATATAAACTACCTTTATTCCTCAGGAAGATTACAACAAATTCAGGGCATTGCCACCAACGAGCTTCAGGTAATCTATGAAGCCTCTCCTAAAGTGAAAGTCAAATTTATCTGTATCCACATGCATTCTTCTGGGATAAAAGCCTAGTTTTGACTCATTTTGCAAAGAGCTACAGGACCACTACATGAGAAATAGTATTTAGATACTGCATACTTTCCTTGGAAGGAAAGCTATGACAAACCTAGACAGTGTGTTAAAAAGCAAAGACATCACCTTACCTTCAAAGGTCTGTATAGTCAAGGCTATTGTCTTTCCAATAATCATACCTGTATGTGAGATGGACCATAAAAAAGGCAGAGTGCCAAAGAATTGATGCTTTTGAATTGTGGTGCTGGAGGAGACTTTTCAGAGTCGCTTGGACAGAAAGGAGATCAAACTAGTCAATCTCAAAGGAAATCAACGATGAATACTCATTGGAAAGATGAAGGCTGAAGCTACAATACTTTGGCCAACTGATGGGAAGAGCCAACTCATTGAAAAAGACCCTAATTCTGGGAAAGACTGAAGGCAGAAGAAGAACAGGGTGACAGAGGATGAGATGGTTGGATGGCATCACCGATTCAATGGACATGAACTTGGGCAAACTCTGGGAGACGGTGAGGAACAGGAAAGCTTGGCGTGCTGCGTTCCACGGGGTTGCAAAGAGACAGACACGACATGGGGACTGAGCAACAACCACTGTACCAAAAGAATAACACCTAGAAATTTCATCTTCCTCAAAGGTGCCCACCAATAAAATACCAACATTTCAAGGAATTAAAAGAGGAATACTTACCTGGCAGGGGAGATACCATGATCACAAAGGTGGTTTTCCCAGGGTGAGGCTTATCCATTGCACTCCGGATGTGCTGACCCCTGCGATTTCCCCAAATGTGGGAAACTCGACTGCATAATTTGTGGTAGTGGGGGGCTGCATTCGCGCTTTCTAAAAAAAAAAAAAAAAGAGGAATTCTATTAAAGACACATGATTTAGAACTCTGCTAATAACTGTATACCCTTATTCATATAAAGCCTAACTCTTTCTTCTTGACTCCTCTCAAGCAGTATTTGAGACAGCCTTAGGAAGGAAAAGATTCTTCTGAGTCACTTTTGGCCTTAGGCAGTCTTGTTGGCATTGTACCAACACTTGGCTTTCCCTAATTCAATATAGATGACCATTATATCTACTACTGTGGGCAAGAATCCCTTAGAAGAAATGGAGTATCCCACATAGTTAACAAAGGAATCTTGAAATGCAGTACTTGGGTGCAATCTCAAAGACAACAGAATGACCTCAATTCATTTCCAAGGCAAACCATTCAACATCACAGTAACCAAAGTCTATGCCACAACTACTAATGCCAAAGAAGATGAAGTTGAATGGTTCTATGAACACCTATAAGACCTTCTAGAACTAACACTGAAAAAATATGTCCTTTTCATCATAGGGGATTGGAATGTAAAAGTAGGAAGTCAAGAGACACCTGTAGTAACAGGCAAGTTTGGCCTTGGAGTACAGAATGAATCAAGGCAAAGGCTAACAGAGTTTTGTCAAGAGAACACACTGGCCATAGCAAACACCCATTTCCAGCAGCACAAGAGAAGACTCTACACTTGGACATAACCAAATGGTCAATACCAAAATCAGATTGATTACATTCTTTGCAGCCGAAGATGGAGAAGCTCTATACAGTTAGCAAAAGTAAGACCTGGAGTTGACTGTGGCTCAGATCATGAACTCCTTATTACAAAATCCAGGCTTAACTTGAAGAAACTAGGGAAAACCACAAATCAAATCCCTTATGATTATACAGTGGAGGTGACAAATAGTTCAAAGGATTAGATACAGTAGAAAGAGTGCCTGAAGAACTATGGATGGAGGCTTGTAACGTTGTACAGGAGGCAGTGATCAAAGCCATCCCAAAGAAAAAAGAAATGTAAGAAGGCAGAGTGGTTGTCTCGGGAGGCTTTACAAATAGCTGAGGAAAGAGGAGAAGCAAAAAAAGCAAGATAGAAAGGGAAAGATACCCATCTGAATACAGAGTTCCAGAGAATAGCAAGGAGAGATAAGAAGACCTTAAGTGTACAATGCAAAGAAGTAAACAGTAGAATGGGAAAGACTAGACATCTCTTCAAGAAAACAAGCTATCAAAGGAACATTTTAGACAAGGATGGGCATGATAAAGGACAGAAATGGTAAGGACCTAACAGAAGCAGAACAGATTAAAAAGAAGACACAAGATTACACAGAAGAACTATGCAAAAAAGTTCTTAATGATCCAGATAGCCACAATACTATGGTCACTCACCTAGAGCCAGACGTTCTGGAGTATGAAGTCAAGTAGGCCTTTTAGGAAGCATTATTGAGAACAAAGCTAGTGGAGGTTATGGAATTACTGCTGGGCTATTTAAAATCCTAAAAGGTAAGGCTGTTAAAGTGCTGTCCTCAACAAGTTAGCAAATTCAGAAAACTCAGCAGCAGCCACAAAACTGGAAAAGTTCAGTTTTCATTCAATCCCAAAGAAGGTCAATGCCAAAGAATGTTAAATGAAAAAATCTGAGTACTGAACAGTATGCTTTGTATGTTTCTCTTACTTTTGTTTGTTTTGCTTTGGGGGTTTTATATTCAGCTTGGTTTTAATTTTAAAAAATTTTCTAATTGGAGGATAATTGCTTTATAATGTTGTGCTGGTTTCTGCCATACAACCCTGAATCAGCCGTAAGTATACATATGTCCCTTCTCTTTTGAATCTACCTCCCACCCCAATCCAATTCCACCCCTCTGGGTTGTTAAAGAGTGCCAGGTTGAGCTTCCTGTGTTACACAGCAACTCCTCACTGGCTATTTATTTTACACAAGGTAATGTATACGTTTCGATGCTACTCTCTCAATTCGTCCCACCCTCTCCTCCCCCACTATGTCCACAAGTCTGTTCTCTGCATCTACTTCTCTATTCCTGCCCTGCAAATAGCTTCAGCAGCACCATTTTCCTAGATTCCACATATTTGCATTATTATATAATATTTGCTTTTCACTTTGACTTACTTCACTCTGCGTAACAGGCTCAAGGTTCATCTACCTTACTAGAACTAACTCAAATTCATTCCTTTTTATGACAGAGTAATATTCCACTGTATGTGTGTATGTGTGTGTGTGTGTACCACAACTTCTTTATTCATTCGTCTGTCGATGGACATCTAGGTTGCTTCCATGTCCTAGCTATTACAAATAATGCTATAATGAACACTAGGGTATATGAATATTTTTCAATTATGGTTTTTTCAGGGTATATGCCTAGTAGTTGGAGAAGGAAATGGCAACCCACTCCAGTACTATTGCCCGGAAAATTCCATGGATGGAAGAACCTCATAGGCTACAGTCCATGGGTTACAAAGAGTCGGACACAATTGAGCGGCTTAACTCACTATGCCTAATAGTGGGATTGCTAGGTAATATGGTATTTTTATTCCTAGTTTTTCAAAAAATCTCCTTACTGTTCTCCACAGTGATTATATCAATTTATATTCCCACCAATTGTGCACCAGTTGTGAGGGCTCTCTTTTCTCCATATCCTCTCCAGCATTTATTGTTTGTAGATTTTTTGCTGATCTGACTGGTATGAAGTGATACCTCATTGTAGTTAGTTTGGTTTTAAAGAAGAAGAAGAGAACAAGGTGTGAACAAGAGAAGGTAAACATACTTGCTTGTTTTCACAGTAATTTCACATAAGAAACTAACACTTGCTGTTTCCAGGGAGGAGGAAAGGGCAAGAGAAAGGCACTCAACTGTTTAGTTTTGTAACTCTTGAATTTGAAATCACATAAAGATATAATTTTTTAAAAATACTTTCAAGACAACTTAAAGTATAACAAGCCTTCACCTTCATTTTCTATGAATTCAGCAGTTTTATTGTCCTTAACTGAAATATATGCATAAATAGCTTCTTTCTAAAGCCAATCATAGAAAGTTCAAGCACATGAATTGTCATACCAGCTTCTTACAGCTTAGAGAACTCTATCAATTATTCTAAGACATTTAGAAAATATTACTGCCTCTAGCTGCAACTGCGGCAATGTCTATTTACAGTAATTTTTTTTCTATGCTGCATGACAGTACAATCCTTTTGAAGACAGTATAAATTGCAATGAGCTATCCACATTTAATTTTAGATTTGCTTTGAATGGTGCTACCAAAAAACTCTCTCAGGCAAGGTGATAATTGGTGGACAGAGTTCTTCTATGAATTCTAATTTTGAATTTGAACAATCCAAGACATCTGACCTGTCACTAATTATTCCTCTGCCTGGTAAATTTCTTTGATATTAACTCAAAAAGCGTCTTAACTTCCAAAGCATTAAAATGAAGGGCAGAGAGGAAAAGAACACAAACACCCGCAAGCATGGCTAAATTTTAAGAGACAATCCTAAGTGTGGGCAAGAACACAGAGCAGTTGGAACCATCGCATACTTCTGATACAAATGTAAAATGGTACAATCACGTTTGAAAACAGTTTGGCAGTTTCCTACAGTATGAACCATAAGTTTCACTCCTATATTCCTAAGAGAAATAAGAGCATATGTCCACAGTAATGCATCTACATGTCCATAGCATCCTGGTAGTTCAGTTGTAAAGAATCTACCTGCAATGCAAGAGACGTGGGCTCAGTCAGGAAGAGTTCCTAGAGAAGGAAATTGCAACCCACTTTAGTATACTTGCTTGGGAAACTCCACAGACAGAGGAACATGGTGGGCTACAGTCCATGGGGTTGCAAAAAGAATCAAATGCAACTAGTGACTAAACAACAAAATGAAAATGACCTAAATATTCCTTATCAGGAAAATGATGGACTGTTTTATATCCATACCATCAAATACTTCTCAGCAGTTAGGATGGACTACTATAAACAACTTAGATGAATGTCAAAAACATTATGCTGAATGAAAGAAATCAGTCACCAAAAAAAGAAATGAACACCAAATGATCTCTCTACATGAAATTCAAAACCAGCCCAAATAATCTCCAGTGGTAGAAATTCTAATAGTGATTGCCTCGGGTGAGAAGGAAGGGTTGCCTGCAACAGGGAACAAGAGAAGATTCCAAGTGGTGGAAAACTACCGTATCTTAATCTGGGTGATGGCTACACATGTGTATGTATTGTCAAAGCTCAACAAGTTACACATTTAAGAACTGTGCATGACTCTAGATGAACTATTCATTAAGTATTGTTAGCATTAAAAATGTAAAAATTCTACAATTGAGAAAATGTGTTACACAGTTTTGTTTGTGAATGCATAATACCCAAAAATGAGATTGAAACAGAAACCTGAGCAATCCTAAAAGCAATAAGTAGGAACTCAGTAAAGGCAAATCCCATCTCAGTACTAAATTGACTGCCTTCACCCTGGCAACTTGCTCTCTTTTCCATCTTGTGGAGCAGCTGGAACAAATTACTGGATTTGTCTTTAGAACTTAATCTTTGAGAATCTGATTCAAGCAATGAACCAAAACTCTGGAAAAATAATTACAAATACTACATTTTTGCATAGGATCCCAGGGGGATGAAAATGATCTGAAGACCATCCATAGAAGCCAGGGTAGGTAGCCCTGAAGAGATGTTTTCTCATCTCTTTGTTCTAACATTGGAGGTTCTTTATTTTCTAAACCAAACCAATGGCCTCTAAAATGCAAATTGGTCCATTGAAGTATGGAAATATTGTTTTAATTAAAAAAAAACACTTATACTGTACTAATATTTAACCTATATTTAATTAGTAATAGACATATAATTTATAAATATATATAAGATATGATTTCCTACTCAAAATTTTGTATGCAAGCATGCTGAGTTGCTTCAGTTGTGACCGACTCTCTGTGATCCCACAGACTGTAGCCCTCCAGGCTCCTCTGTCCATGGGACTGTCTAGGTAAGAATACTAGAGTGGGTTGCCACGCCCTCCTCCAGAGGATCGTCCCAATCCAGGGATTGAACCTGCATCTCCTGTATCACAGGCCAATTCTTTACTGCTGAACCACTAGAGAAGCCCACTCAAAATTTTGTATAAAAAAGAGATATATGACCTAAAAAGTGCAGAGCCCCCTCTTCTCTTTCAGACCTTCAAATTTCATAAATTTGCCCACCTACCCCCAAAATGGAGACCCACATGTTTTGGGGGGGTTGGGGTTTTTGCCTTAAAAAAAGGAAGACTGATTCCCCAACTTCACTATAATTTATAAAAGAAAGACAACAAATGGTAGGAAGGACATAGTCTCAGGAATTTTTTAATCCTTTAAGACAGAATAAATTCAGCTTTTTAAATAAGTCAATACAGTATCTTGGTTTTTTCCAAACTTCACTGGAAAAGGAAAAATGTTGCCAAGCAGTTCTAGTGCATAGTCTTAAATGCTGGTCTCCCTGAAATCTCAATTCTGTCTTAATTTGCCCCCACCAAGCTTGCGTATGAGAAGAAAAAGAGTTCAGATATTTTTTTTTAATGTACAACACTGAAGCCCCCTTGTAGAAGAAGAGGAGAAGGAGGAGGAAGAGAAACAGTTCCACTCTCACTTGCATTTCTGGTGGCACCCAGTGTCTCAGCATTAACATGAGGGCTAGAGCCAGGGAAAGGAAGCCCAGAGGGAAATAAATACAAAGATTACATAGCCTTCAGAGGCAAAATAAGTTTTTTTTAAAAAAAGAGCAATATCAACAACCATCTACTGTCAACATGTCCTACACTATGTCATATTGGTGTGATCTTATTAGTCTTTTGACAACTAACTAAAACTCTGCATAACCAGTAGAGAAAAAGACACTCAAAGAGGTTATTTATCAGATGTCATCCAGGTAGTTAGAGAAAGAGACTTGAGACCAGGTCTGCCCAATATCAAAGTCCATCCTTGAACTCAGAAACAGGTCCTGTGAGATAAAGCAACTGCCAAGGTCATAGATAGAGCTCTGGTATAAACCCTGGGTTCAAATCCTACTATTCCTCCCCAGTGACCTTCAGCAATTGTCCCTCTGAATCCCCAATTTTTTCCCCCTATGAAATGGGGTTATTACTGCCTGTATCCAAAAGTTACCTTGAGGATTAAATGACATAAATAAATATGTAAATAAAGCTCCAAGTTCAGTAATCGGCACATCCCAGGAGCTTGACAAGTGCTGGTCTGAGGTTTCCCTGCCTTGGCTGGATCAGCATGGTACTGTTTTCCCGGAAGTCTCCACTCAGTCCCAGCCCTTCACACCCATAGCTCTGCAGAACTCATTCCAAACGGAAATGCACATGCCCCACTGCTCCAGTGGGACCCAAGGCAGGCACTCACCAATGCAAGTCTCTCCTTCACTGGCTCCTGGTAATGAATTCCGCGTAACCAGCCTGACGCAGCCAGGCCTCCTATTCCCAAGCTGAAGCCCATTAGCATACACAGCCCCATTTACTGATAAATGCATGTAATTTGTTTCTAGCATGTCACTGTTTTATCGCTGCTTCCTGTCTTGGGGCTCAAATGATAAAGTTTCATGCAGTTGTGAGTTTTTTTCCCCCTTTTAATTGGAGCTTTCGATTTTAAGAGATTTAAAAAAATAGTGTTTAATTTAAAAATCACCCATGGGTTTGCAATCCTTTGGTGCATTAAAAGAGGGGAAAGAGTGATGAACAAAAAGGGGAGAAGGAATTGAATAGATCAACTGGGTAAAGAAAATCAAGGCTGCTCTTCTTGGGTTAAAGGGAGAAAACACCTAGTCATGTGTCTTTTCTGAAGAAAAGATCATTCCATTCTTTTTCTCAGAAGCTGCGACCCCATCTAATGGACCAGGCAAGCAGAGGTAAGGGTCCTTTGAATCGGCCAATGGAAAGAACGATTCTGGTATCTGATGTCTGTGGGATGGAGTCCCAGCCCTGCCACACACGCATGACCTTGGTCAAGTTATTTACCTTGTATGAGTTTCAGTCTCCTCTCCTGTAACATAGGGAGAATAACAGCACTGGATTCAGAGATGTGACAGGGTACTTGGTTGAAAGCAAGAAGAGTGTACTGGGGGACTTTCATGGTGGTCCAGTGGTAAAGAATCCACCTTCCAAAAGAAGAGATGTGAAGTCGATCCCTGATCAGGGTACTAAGATCCCACATGCTGCACGGCAACTAAACCCACGTGCTGCAACTAAGCCCGCATGCTCTGGAGTTCACAATGAAAACCCAGCGCAGCCAAATTTTTTTTTTTTAAAGTGTGTGTGTTGGAATTCACAGAAGTCAAGATGGGCACCATGCAGGAGCTGTAGGACCCCCAAGCTCTCTGACCACTGGGCAGTACCTCGTCTAGAACGCGGCCATGGCAGGACATACTCCCACCCCATCTCTGCCCTCATAACTCTCGGCTCAGACTCACATTCAAAGAATCGAGCAGGAGTGTCTGAGGGCTGGCCTGTCTTCTGGAGGCAGGGAGAGGGAACATGAGGCATCCGTGGAGTTGGGGCCCTGTCTGGACCCGCCTCCCACGAGGGAGAGTCACATGAAGACACGCACAAGGGTGCTGACTCCCCCACCCCCACCCCACCCCCAGGGAGAAATGCCTAGGACAACAGGATGGTTGTGGAGAATAAATGAGATAACACAGAGAGAGCCCTTAGCAACTTACGAGAGCCTAGCAGATGGCCAATAAATGGCAGCTATTATTATTGCTGTAATTAGCATTATTTTCAGCGACTACCACTCTGGCCGCTGGGGGGAATCCATGCAGATGATAGAAATAGACTCATTTTAGATGAATTCATGATGAGAGTCATGGGGAGAGGCTGGAACTATAGACAATTCAACATAGAGGCCAGTGCCTCTGATCTGAGAACATCAAGTCTACTCGTGAACTACCCTTGATATCACTGTCAGCCTGGTCACCTCCTCACCCAGGGACCATCGTCTGCTCTGCAGCTAAACTGACCCTGGGATGCCAGGGCCTCCCTTGCTTTTTCCGGGTTTCACCACACCACACGCAAGCTCCTCAGCTCCACACAGGAGGGTTTTTCCATTTTAATGACTTGCCTCAACTCCCATGTGTCGGAGAAGAGGGATCTGAGGTCCTCCTGGGGTTCACGAGCAGGCTCCGACAACCTTGTCATTTAAAAAAGGACAGGGGCATGTTTATGCACTGTTTGCCTCAAAAACATGGGTAAAGTCTAAAGATCAGCCCAGTGTAACTATGCAGAAAATGAAGCCTGACATAGCAATTAATTCTTTGCATTCCTCTGCTGTCTACGACGGGGATTTTTTTTTTTTTTATGGTCTGAGTTCTCAGCACAGATTCAAGTCCTATTAGTCAGTGGCTTAGAGCTAAAATTAAAAGTGAAATACTACCTTGGAAGCCATGGTCCTGAAGTCATTCTGATATTGCAGGGGAAGAGAAACTGTTCTCTTAAGTACATGTGGTCTGAATCGCCTCTGACAGTCCAAAACTGACCCTGTTTTGCTTTGTCTTTTCTCACAGCCAGGGTGTATGATGGTATGTACATGATAAAGCTGAGGCCTTGAAAGGCTCAGGAGAGTTTTTTAAAATTAAAAAGAAAAGAATATGTATATGTATAACTGAATCACTTGGCTGAACACCTGAAACTAACACAACATTGTAACACTGTAAGTCAACCACATTCAAAAAAAAATTTTTTTTTAAATAAAAAGAAAAGAAACCTATTTGGTATTGGGTAAATTTTAGTGACTCATTGGAAAAGACCCTGATGCTGGGAGGGATTGGGGGCAGGAGGAGAAGGGGACGACAGAGGATGAGATGGCTGGATGGCATCGCTGACTCGATGGGAATGGGTTTGGGTAAACTCTGGGAGTTGGTGATGGACAAGGAGGCCTGGGTGTTGCGATTCATGGGGTCGCAAAGTGTTGGACGTGACTGAGCAACTGAACTGAACTGAACTGAAATTTTAGTGAAGTTAAAATAAAATCTAGTATTGGGTCTAAGTTCACCCTCCACCCCACGCCAAATCTTTCACTCATCCTAATATAAAGTTGTAATCCAAGTTGTGAGAGTGATAAGGCTAAATGATGGTAATCAATCAAAATTCAGTTAAAAGTTAATATACTAGGTAGTCATTCCTTCATATGAACAATCTCAACACAAGGCCTACTGTCTGCCAGGAACCATGCTGTGTCTGGGACTGCGGGGCAGAAATAGTGGCAGTCAGGGACCTTGGGGATTTCCCAGGCTAAGCTAGTGATTGGACAAAGAAACACAAAGTAGTAAAAGTTGCCAGGACTGTCAGAGGGATACTCTCTCCAGGTAAAAACTGCAGGCTCCTCAGGACTTCCCTGGTGGTCCTGTGGCTAAGACTCCCAGATCCCAGTGCAGGGGGTCCAGGTTCAATCCCTGGTCAGGGAACTAGATTCCTCAACTAGAGTCCAAATGCCACAATTAAAACATCCTCCCACATATTGTAACTACAGATCCCGTACGCGGCAACTAAAACCCAGCACAGTCAAATCAAATAAACAAATAAATATTGAAGAAAAGAAAAGAAAAAAAAAAACCACCAAAGTCTTCTCTGAGGAAATGTGGCCAATAAGCTGAGACCCAAGAGATGTGAGTTGGTACCAAGGTGAAGAGTGGATGGGGGTAGGTGGAGAGGAGGGTATTTTGTCAGGTGGTCATCCAACTTGTCTTTATCCTCAGCCTTCCCTCGGAAATTCAAAGGTCCCTGAACATCATCATTAATAGGCTGGGAGGTATATTCCTTAGACCTGGCGGGCCAACAACCTGAAGGACAAAATTCTCGAATTGAACGTTTGTGAACAAGGGAATGAACGTTACACTAGTGAGAGTAAGGTCTGCCTGATCCCTGCCTCCGCAGTGCCCGGTTTAGTTTTGAAGACAAGTTCGTAAATAGTTAAGAAAAACATGTAGGCTGTTCAATGCAACAACCTACATAAAAGAAGGCAGAGTCTTCCATTCATTCAGCAAATATTTATTTAGCAATTATTATGGACTCAACATTGTGTGGGAAACCAAAATGACTAAGACTCATTATCTGGGTCAAGAAAATAGGATTCACCACACACCTATCAGGCTGATCAAAATCCAGAACACTGACAACACCAGATGCTGAAGAGGATGTGGACAGACAGGAACACTGTTAGAGGGGATGCAGAATGCTACAGCCACTTTGGAAGAGCTTCCCGGGAAGACAGTTCCTTACAAAACTATGATCCAGTAATCATGCACCTTGGTATTTACCCAAAGGAGCTGAACTTGTATCCATATAAAATCCACATGGATGTTTATAGCCGCTTCACTCAACTGCCAACACTTGAAAGCAACCAAGATATCCTTCAGTAGGTGAATAGATAAACTGCTGTTTATCCAGACAATGAAATATTATTTGGCACTAAAAAGAATGAGTTACCAGGCCATAAAAAAATGTGGAGAAATCTTACATGCATATTAGTAAGTGAAATATGTCAACCTGAAGAGGCTACCTCTTTGAAAATCCAACTAGAGGGACGTCTCTAGTGGTCCAGTGGTTAAGACTTCCAATGCAGGGGACCTGGGCTTGATTCCTGGTCAGAGAACTAGATCCCACTTGTCACACCACAACTAAATAGCCAATGTTCCACAACCAAGACCCAGCACAGCCAAATAAATTAAAAATAAAAGAAAATCTTATTATATAATTCTAACTACATAAAAAAAGGCAGAGTTCTGAAAAAAAAAAAAGCAAAACTATTGAGACAATAAAAAACAATAGTTGTTACAGGGGAGACAGGGTATGTGAGAGCACAGAGGATTTTTAGGGCAGTAAAACTACTCTGTATGATATAAAGATGGATGCATGGCATTATACATTTGCCCAAACCTATAGAACATACAATACCAAGGGTGAACCCTAAAGTAAACTGTGGACTTCAAGTGATTATTATGTCAACATAGGTTCATCTTGGTGAAAATTATACCATTCTGGTAAGCGACATTAATAAGGGGGGAGGTTATGCACATGTGGGGACAGAAGGTATACAGGAAATCTCTGTACCTTTCTCTAAGGGTTGCTATAAACTTAAAACAACTCTAAAACAAAATCTTTAGAAAAAGAAAGACAGGGCTTTTGTTGCATCTTCAGGGGGAGTAGAAATTGAATTGGTGGGAAAATGAAGACATGTAAGCCCAAAGAGATGTAATGGAGGAATGAACAAAGTCAAACAAAAGGGACTAAATGTCCAGTTTCTTTGTAACTGAAGAGTTGATCAACTCTGCTCACTCTGTACCCATGGCAGAAAATAGTAACTGACCTCCATTCTACTCTTCTTAGATTTCAGGATCTTACCTTCCAGGAAGCCACTCCTGATAAGCTAAAATATGAAACTTATCCACCAAAATTGTGGCACCATTTACAAAACTAGGGGAGAGAGGAGAGGGAGCTGAGCTTGGAGGGAAATAAAAAAGGCTGATTTAATATGTTGGTAAAGATGTGTCTAGGTGCAAACTAGTAAAATTCAGCAAGACCTGTTAACCTGGGAATCAGCCTCAGAAAGGTGCTTCGAGATTAACATTCACTCTCTTGAGCCCTCTCTGCTAGAGAAAACCACAAATCCAGGCTACTTTGGATAGGTATGAATAAGCTCTTCATTTAAGAGGTTACATAATCGATCATGGAGACCATGTAGCAAATTGCATGACTGCAGAAATGTGCTAATGGACTGGATTGGGCTTTTTCAAACTTTATTCATACCATTTCTGTTAGTGAGTGTAGAAGAGGTTGTAATGGACATACTAGCAACTAATCAAGACTGTCTTTGAAAGATGAAAAGAGAATTGAAAGAAAGTACATCTGTGTGAGTTAAATGCTACCTATATTAGGTTTCAGTGCTACCAAAACCCCATCTATTGGACCATGTAAGTTTCACATTTTTGATATATTGGACAATGCATAAACTGGCTAAAATGTATTGAGCCTGTACCAGTCATCATTTTTAAAGCATTATGCTCCAAACAACTCCACCTCATATATGAGAAAAAATAGGACATGAGGTTAAGAAATTTCCCTGAGTCATACTACCAGGAAATCATAGAGCTGGTATTCAAACCCAGTCAACCCAGCTCCAGAGGCCATCCCCTAACTAGAACACTGTTCTGGCTAGCCAGAGACTGAAGCATCTCTGTAGAGCGACACTGTGGGAAGACTGACCTGACTGGTTGCTGAAGATGTCAAGGGATGAGAAGAGAGTCTCTGGAAATGTGGAGTTTTGACGAATGGTATATACCCATTGTTTTAAGAACATACAGAATAGCATTTAACTAGTGGAGAAAGATAAGCTGGGGCCTCCATGGGTGAGAACACAACATGATTAAGCATTTTCAAAGAACATTAATTTAATATAGCATGTGTGTGCACTCAGTTGCTAAGTCCTGTCCAATTCTGTGACCCCATGGACTATAGCCCACCAGGCTCCTCTGTCCATGGGATTTTCCAGGCAAGAATACTGGAGTGGGTTGCCACTCCATTCTCCAGGAGATTTTTCCCCACCCAGAGATCAAACCCACATCTCTTGCATCTCCTGCATTGGCAGGCGGATTCTTTACCACTGAACCAACTGGGAACTAAATACAAATTCAAGATTGATTTATATGTGATATGTACAAAATCAACTACACAATTATATGTGTGTGTGTGTGTGTATAAAAGAAAGAGAAGGTCTAAGGTAATGTTTATTTACTGATTGGAGTTCAGTGCAGGAGGCAAAAATGACTCTAATATGTTAAGAACAATGAGATTTAAATCAGAGATAAGATGCAACATCGTGGAAGAATTAACTGAATGGTATTAATATTAAAAGGCTGCCTCTAGGCTCCTGTGGGAGTCTTGAGGACTGTTCACCAAGTCTTTTCAGCTCTCCACATTCTAGGCACACTTCCTAACCCCTGTGTGATTAGGTGGGACTTGACTAGTTATGACCATTGGTTTTTGTGTGACATGTATTGCTTCTAGGTCAGAGCATTTAATTGCCAGCATGATTTCCCTACACCTTGCCACCCCTCCATGTGGTACCCAGCAAAGGAGGGGTTGATGTCTGCTGTTTCAGTGTAAATCCTAGTGTGAGGCAACATGAGGCACAGCCCTTCAGCAATCCACACCTGGCACATTACAGAAACAAAAGAAATTGATCATAAAAAGAAAACACACTTCAGATTTCAAGGTTGTTTGTTACCCCAGCAGAACCTCGCCTATGCTGACTGAAATGGGTTCTGATTTCAAGATTATAACCCCCCACAGCCATAATCCAGAGGGCAGGGACTATTACTGCCAGGGAGATGTCAGGCTATTACTGTTTCCATAGCTACCGCCACTTCTGAAGCCATAGCTTCTCCAGATGGTGAAGCTAAATAAACTGTGACTGTGAAGTCCAGCTACTGCCAACATTCACATACATCAGCAGCACAAAAATCTCAGGGGGGAAAAAAAAAAAAAGACTGGTCTTTGCCTCCCTTCTACCTTCAAAACCTCCAGGGCATCTCCTTATCAAAACTTAAACCTCATCCAGGATCCTAGTGGCCAAAGAGTCAGAAAAAGGTGGTTCTTCGCCTTCCAGCCTCCACGACCGGGGGTATGGGGACACAGAAGGTTATGGAAACAGACGCTGAGCGCCAGAACTCCTCAGCGTGCTCCAGGGATCCTCTGCCTCGGAACCGTGGGGGTGCACACCAGCAAATGTCAAACATATATGGTCAGAATCTCAGGAAGTCTGGGCATCGACATTTTGACAGAGTCTCAAGAATCCTTTGATACACACTAAAGGTTGAGATCCTCTGGACTATAGCAAAAGGAATTTGCCTATAAAAGTGATGGTGAGGCTGGGCGGGGGGTGGTGCTGGGGGGTGGAGAGAAAGATGCAAAACAAAATGACTCCTACACAAAAAAATTGTTTTACTATTTTAATGGTCCCCTATAAGGCTCATGTTTCTTGCATAATTTTAAATCATATTACATTTGCAAATCATAAAGGTTATATTTAGACTTCATAGAAAATAAAACCCAACTCCTTCATTTTAAAAACAAAGAAAATGAAGCACAGACAGGTTAAGAATTTTCCTTAAGGTGAAGTATTTTTAGTCAGAGAATTCTGTGGACCAAAAACATGACTGAAAACGAAATAAATCAGATTTGACCTCAGAAGACAAGTCTATTCACCAGTCACCTGAGCATTACCCACAGATCTCAGTAACCCTTAATGTAGAAGTTATAAATGGGCAGCACTCAAGCCACAACTGTACTCTTTTATTGTCCACTGTGTATTCTTTTAACACTTGAGCTAACATCTACAATTCAGGAGATTTCATGTAAAAATCTATGTATCTGGTTGCTGACAATTAGGTCCTCTGGGAAGCAAGTGCCAACCCCCTCCAGCTTTGCTACAATTTCCACCCCTCCCTACTGTCTCCAGGAATTTCATGCTGAGAGTCAATGGCCATTATTACCATGCTTGAAATAGATTTCCTTTCTCACTGCAAAGAAAGATTTCTGAAGCAGAAACAGACTGCCAGGCATCAACAACAGATTTGTGGCTGCCAAGGGAACAGGGGGTAGGGGATGGATGGGATTGGGAGGTTGGGATTAACAGATACAAACTATTATATATAGAATGGATGGACAGCATGGTTCTACTGTATATCACAGGGATATTGATATATATATTCAATATTCTGTAATAAACCACAGTGGAAAACAATATGAAAAAGAATATATATCCATAAGAGAGGAAAGATTTCTCAAAACTATATGTTGATTAAAACAACAGAAACAAATATAGACCAATGAGGCTGTGTGAGTTATTAGACCTTCCCATTTCATTCATTTTTGTTGCCAGCCTCACCACTGGCCCCTCCCCACCCCACCTCCCCTTCACCCACAACAATTTGCTCCTCTGGCCTTAGAGCATCTGGTACCTTTCAGGTCCTAAGAACAGGACTGAGGCATGAGGTCTGAACTCCAATTGAAGGGAGCCCCCACCTGGCCACCTGCAAAACAGCACCCTGGAGAGCTCGCTATTTTCACATTCTGGCACATGCAGGGCAGTCAGAGCACTTCTCCATACTGGATACCACTGCGCTGTGTGTTTGAGGTAATTAGCTTGGCTCTAAAATTAGCAGTTAAATAAATGTTAATGAACAGCTGTTCCCAATAAACAGGATAAATTGAAATTAATAATTGCTGTATTCATTTAACAAATGAATTACCCACATTTTAAGTACACCGACATCACATGTGTGATCTCCCGCCAAGCCCGGCCAGTCTAATAAAATGCATTTAGTGGTGAAAAGGGGCAAACTGGGAGCTGAGCCGGGCAGATACCGTGCCACCCAGTCCGACAATACCAAGTAAATATGTGACTGCTTTGCTTGCTTTTACTTTGAAAGGTAAAAATAGAAGACAGATTTAATTGCTTGTGGATCTTTAAAGGAACCCAGCTGTGTTATGTCCTGGGGTAGGAGTTAAAAAGAAAAACTCTAGAAACATGGAGTTCTTGGGCAGTGAGAAGGGCGTGAGCTTTTGAGGGACAGATTTGGCTCAGTTGCCTCAGTTTCCCTACCTGCATAATGGGAACACCAGTTTCCTCATGGGATGGTGGTGAGCTTCGCATGAGGTCATATGTAAGTCAAGTAATTAGCACAATGCGTGCGGCATAGCAGTTGCTTATGTTCATTTATATACATATTAATTTCCCTCTATTTCATAAAGGAAAAAGCAGATTCCAAAAAGGAACCAACTCACAAGTACACTAAGCATAGATCTGGAGGACTTCTCTGGTGGTCCAGTGGCTAAGACTGAACTCCCAATGCAAGGGGTCCAGGTTTGATACCCAGGAGGAGAACTAGATCCCACATGGCACAACAAAGATCAAAGATCTTGCATGCTGCAACTGAGACCCAGCACAGCCAAATAAATATATAATGAATTTTTAAAATACAAACACTGACCCACCAGAGCCCTAGCTTTCACCGTTCACGAAACGGCCATGTACTGTCCAGCGTGCTGTTCCAGGCAGGGATGAAGCGTGACAAGGGTTCTGCCTGGTGGAGCTCGCACCCTGGCTCCTCATGATGCTCCAGAACTCCCAGGGAGTGACCTGCGGGACCAGAGGTCAGAGGAGAGGGCTGGGTGGCTCCCACTGGACCACAGGAACAAGTGAGGGAGCTCCTCCCCGACAGGACATTCAAACCGACTCCTGGAGGAGAACCGAAGGCTGCCGGAAGGGCCCCAGGAAGAGCACTCAGAGAAAGAGCAAGTGTCAAGATGCTGAAGTGGGAACGTGTTCTGGTATATTCCAGCAAGAAGATCAGATTGGTTGAGCACTGGTTACAGTGACGCTTTCACTTCTAAAAGATCACTCCGAGGCTTCCCTGGGGACTCAGCAGTAAGAAATCCACCTGCCAGTGCAGGAGCCACGGTTCAATCCATGATCTGGGAAGGTTCCACGTGCCATGAAGCACAACATGCCTGTGCTCCCACAGCTACTGAGGCTGCGCGGCAGAGCCCCGGAGCCACAGCTCTGAAGGCTGTGCGCCCTAGCACCCGGGCTCGGCACCCAGAGAAGCCACAGCCGCGAGAAGCCTGCACAGCTAGAGAGCAGTCCCCTCTCGCCGCGACTAGAGAAAGCCGGCACAGCACCGAAGACTTAGCACAGCCAACAGTAATGAAATTACTTTTTAAATATTTTTTAAAAAGGTCACGCTGTGTGCCACATGGGACAAAGGCAGAAGAAAGGAGATGAGAAGAAGGATCTGGAAGACAGCAAATTCAACCAGGGTTTGCCAAAAATTGCCCAGCCTACCTCTTCCCATGTAAAGTCATCCTCCCCATCCCAGAAACCCCCACAGCACATCACGCTCATGATGAAACACAAGTTTGTGACTGACAGAAGGGTTACAGCAAAAACCAGCAGAGTCCTACACAATCTCCCTCCAGCTTGGAGCTGGGCCTTGAAGGTGATACCAGGGCTGCACATAAGACCTTGCTAAGACTTCTCCATCCACTCCCTTGTCTGTTTCCCTACCCCTGACGTCCAAACCACTCATTATCAGAGTGGAAGGACTCAGTAACCATTACACGCTCAAAATATTAATCTACCATAGACATATGCAATATTTCAGAATGTTTAATAGATCTTAGCCTGATCTGAATCTCAACTCGACCACTTTCTACATTGTCAATTTACTGAACCTTCTTTGTGTGTCAGGAGAAAGTCAATAATGGGAAAACCTTTGGATATAGCATGTCAAGCTTATAGTCAGTCCTCAGTCAATGTCAGCTCTCAGTAATAGGCCCCCAATACACAAAGGTCTTCTCTCTGATTGACATAAATCCTGTTCCACTGATGGCAGTTCCATTCAAAATGAGAAACAAAGTTGGTGGTAAAATTACAGAATAGACTGGATGTTTTAAGTTTTAAATAAAAACTAATTTAGGGATCACATCAGTGGCAAACATTAGTCTCAGCAGACAACTCTATGGATCCAGTATAAAGTGCTCAAAACTTTACAGTAGAAGAACATGAATATAGGCAAAGTTATGTAAGACAGAACCCTCATCCACAGATGGAAAGGGTATAAAACCAGAGAGCCAGCTCAGAGGCGAATTTGGCCAAATCTTATCCATTTTTGAATGTGTACAAGTTTCAACTGATCAGTTTAATTCTCAAATATCTCTTCTAGAATATGATACTTACTATGCTCCGAAGATTTAAGTCCCCCTAAAATTCACTTTGACACTGGCAAAGACTGAAGGCAGGAGAAGGGGACAACAGAGGGTGAGATGGTTGGATGGCATCACTGACTCAAATTATGAGTTTGAGCAGGCTCTGGGAGTTGGTGATGGACAGGGAAGCCCGGCATGCTCCAGTCCGTGGGGTCACAAAGAGTCAGACATGACTGAGCGACTGAACTGAACTGAAAATTCACTTTGGAATTCCAGCATTCAATGTGATGGTGTTAGGTGGTGGGGCCTTTTGGGGGTGATTAGGTCATGATGGTGGAGTCCCCCTGAATGGAATTAGTGCCCTTATATCAGAGACCCACAGAGCTCCCTAGCCCCTTCTAGCTGGTGGGGACACAGCAAGAAGTCATCAGTCAGAAAAACCTGGAAGAAGGCCCTCACCTGGCCATGCTGGCACCCATATCTTGGACTTCAAGTCCCCAGAACTGCAAGAGATACATTTCTGTGGTTCTACCACCCAGTCTGTGGTATTTTGTTATAGCAACCTGAACAGACTAAGGTAACACCCAAGTGTGCCTAAAAAATACTGTACAAAGGTATTCATTACACTACTGTTTGTAATAGTGAATAGCTCAAAGTAACCTAAATGATTATCCATGGAGAAATAGCTTAAAAATCACAGTATTTTTACAATACAGAATACTATGCATGAGTGACTGAAATGCGGTAGAATTATACTGGGTTGTCCAAAAAATTTGTTTGGGTTTTCCCCATAAGAGTTTACAGAAAAACCCAAACAAACTTTTTGGCCAAGCCAATATGTAACCCAACATGCTAAGATCTCTAAAACATACTGTACTGGGTAGGGGCGGGGGGAGTTGAAGTTGAAATATTGTATGTGGGGTACAATATGTAAAAATAATGCTATGCACTTGCCAGCAAATTTGGAAAACTCAGCAATGGCCACAGGACTGGAAAAGGTCAGTTTTCAGTCCAATATCAAAGAAGGGCAATGCCAGAGAATGTTCAAACTACTGCACAATTCACATGCTAGCTCATTCACAATTCACATTCACATTCACATGCTAGCACAATTCACATACTGCTCATTTCACATGCTAGCAAGGTAATGCTTAAAATTCTTCAAGCTAGACTTCAACAGTACATGAGCCGAGAATTTCCAGATGTATAAGCTCTATTTAGAAAAGGCAGAGGAACCAGAGATCAAATTGCCAATATCTGCTGGATCATAGAAGTTGACTACACTAAAGCCTTTGATTATGTGGATCACAAAGAAATGTGGAAAATTTTTAGTAGATGGGAATACCAGACCACTTTATCTGCCTCCTGAGAAAAGTATACACAGGTCAAGAACCAACAGTTAGAACCAGACATGAAACAAAGTTCAGCTCAGTCGCTCAGTCGTGTCCAACTCTTGGTAACCCCATGAACTGAAGCATGCCAGGCCTTCCTGTCCATCACCAACTCCCAGAGTTCATCCAAACTCATGTCCATTGAATCGGTGATGCCATCCAACCATCTCATCCTCTGTCGTCCCCTTCTCCTCCTGCCCCCAATCCCTCCCAGCATCAGGGTCTTTTCAAATAGGTCAGCTCTTCACATCAGGTGGCCAAAGTATTGGAGTTTCAGCTTCAATATCAGTCCTTCCAATGAACACCGAGGACTGATCTCCTTTAGGATGGGCTGGTTGGATCTCCTTGCAGTCCTAGGGACTCTCAAGAGTCTTCTCCAACACCACAGTTCAAAAGCATCAATTCTTCAGCACTCAGCCTTCTTTATAGTCCAGCTCTCACATCCATACATGATTACTGGAAAACCATAGTCTTGACTAGACGGACCTTTGTTGGCAAAGTAATGTCTCTGCTTTTTAATATTCTGTCTAGGTTGGTCATAACTTTCCTTCCAAGGAGTAAGCATCTTTTAATTTCATGGCTGCAATCACCATCTGCAGTGATTTGGGAGCCAAGCAAATAAAGTCAGCCACTGTTTCCCCATCTATTTGCCATGAAGTGATGGGACCAGATGCCATAATCTTAGTTTTCTGAATGTTGAGCTTTAAGCCATTTTTTTTTACTCTCCTCTTTCACTTTCATCAAGAGGCTCTTTAGTTCTTCTTCACTTTCTGCCATAAGGGTGGTGTCATCTGCATATCTGAGGTTATTGATATTTCTCCTGGCAATCTTGATTCCAGCTTGTGCTTCATCCAGCCCAATGTTTCTCATAATGTACTCTGCATATAAGTTAAATAAGCAGGGTGACAGTATACAACCTTGATGTACTCCTTTCCCAGTTTTGAGCCAGTCCATTGTCCCATGTTCTGTTCTGTTGATTCTTGTCCTGCATACAGGTTTCTCAGGAGGCAGGAAAGGTGGTCTGGTATTCCCAGCTTTTTAAGAATTTTCCACAGTTTGTTGTGATCCACACAGTCAAAGGCTTTGGCATAGTCAACAAAGCAAAAATAGATGTTTTTCTGGAACTCTCTTGCTTTTTCAATGATCCAGTAGGTGTTGGCAATTTGATCTCTGGTTCCTCTGCCTTTTCTAAGAATTGGTTCAAATCTGGGAAAAGATTATATCAAAGCTGAATGGGATTGTCACCCTGCTTTTGTCACCCTGTTTATTTAACTTAAATGCAGACTACCTTACGCAAAATGTTGGGCTGGATGAATCACAAGCTGGAATCAAGATTTCCAGGAGAAATATCAATAGCCTCAGATATGCAGATGATACTACCCTAATGGCAGAAAACGAAGAGGAACTAAAGAGCCTCCTGATAAAGGTGAAACAGGAGAGTGAAAGAGTTAGCTTAACACTCAAAAAACTAAGATCATGGCATCTGGTTCCATCACTTCATGACAAACAAAAGGAGAAAAAGTGGAAACAGTGGCAGATTTTATTTTCTTGGACTCCAAAATTCCTGTGGACAATGACTGCAGCCATGAAATTAAACAACGCTTACTCCTGGAAGATAAGCTATGACAAACCTAGACAGTGTATTAAAAAGCAGAAACATCGCTTTGCCAACAAATGTCTGTCTAGTCAAAGCTATGATTTTTTCAGTAGTCATGTAGAGATGTAAGAGTTGGACCATAAAAAAGGCTGAGCACCCAAGAACTGATGCTTTCAAACTGTGGTGCTGGAAAATTCTCTTGAGAATGCCTTGGACAGCAAGGAGATCAAACCAGTCAATCCTAAAGGAAATCAACCCTGAACATTCATTGGAAGGACTGAGGCTGAAGCTCTAATACTTTGGCACCTGATGTGAAGAGCCTATTCTTTGGAAAAGACCCTGATGCTGGAGAAGACTGAGGGCAGGAGGAGAAGGGGAAGACCTAGGATGAGATGGTTGCATGGCATCACTGACTCAAAGGACATGAGTTTGAGCAGATTCTGGGAGATAGTGAGGGACAGGGAAGCCTGGCATGTTGCAGTTGAGGTGGTCGCAAAGAGTCAGACATGACTTAGTGACTGAACAGTAACAACTTTTATATACACATATTTGCATGGCAGAGTTTGCTAGCTATCTACCCCACTTGCTATTTAATAATAGAACTATGATCTTGGCTTCCCCAGTGGTTCAGCAGTAAAGAATCTGCCTCCAATGCAGGAGATGCAGGTTTGATCCCTGAGTTGGGACTATCCTCTGGAAAAGCATATGGCAACCCACTCCAGTATTCTTGCCTGAAAAATCCCATGGACAGAGGAGCCTAGCGGATTACAGTCCAAAGGGTTGCAAAGAGTTCGTCATGACTCAGTGACTGAGTGCACACACAAAGCAATGAATTCAAGCCAAAAGACTACAATTCCCAGAACCTTCTCGCAGTTAAGCACAGTATTATTACTGAATTCTAGTTAATGAGAAGCACTCAGAAGTGAATGCAAATAAGACCTCCTTCCTTCCATGTCTGGTCCAGGATGTGGGTAGAATGGTTAGCATTGTGCCACTATCTTGGACCAGAAGGTGACCTTGAGGATGGAGACGATGGACAGAAGATGGCAGTCTGGTGCCCGGATCCCTGACAACATTCTGGAGCCAGTATGTCAGCCCTGAATGCCTACCTCCAGACTTTCCATATGGAAGAAAGAAACTTCTAATTCACTTAAGCTATTTTTATTTGTGGTTACCCTGTCATAAGCAGGCAAACCTAATCCTAAGTGACACAGTAGGCAAATCCAATTAGTCTGCAAAGATAAATAAACTAATTTCAATGATCATCTCTGGGGAAAGGAAGCGAGGAGTGTAGTCACAGAGAGAAAGTCCAAGGAAAATAGAGCTCTCTCATATTTGATTCTTTAGAATTCATTCATGTATTTGTACATCTAAAAACTGATTCTAAAATAAAACGGAGGGACTTCCCTGGTAGTCCAGTGGTTAAGAATCTGCCTTCAAATGCAGGGGATGCAGGTTTCAATCCCTGGTCAGGGAACTAAGATCCCATGTGCCCAGAAGCTACTAATCCTCTGCCACAACTACTGAAGTCTGAGTGCTGCAGCAAACAGCCCCATGCACCACAACAAATACCCATCACAGCCAAAATAGTAAATAAGTAGGAAACATTCATGCTAAGGAGAGAGTCTGATGAAGCAGCAGCTAGCAGGGCTCAGGGCTCAGATGCCCCAGAGCTGCTTCACCATGCGGGCCCACTGCAGTCACAGAAGGGTGGGGCCATCATAGCAACCACACCCCCACAGGACTCTTAGCTGGACTGCAGCTGGGCACCCCCACCAGAGCCATTTCACCTGTGGACTGACCATCAGAAACCATCCAGCAGGCAATATGCCTGGTTCCCTCCCAATAAAAATGAACCCCAGCCAAGATATTCAGGGAGTTCTGTAATTGTTGAGTCATCAGACTCCAACAAGAGTTAGGTTAGAAGACATGTATTGTCAGAAAATTGTTTTATCTTTCAAGATCAGTTTTTCTAAGGCAGGTGGAGACATGGGGATATGACAGAGATGATGCTGTTTCGGCATTTTCCCATGACGAATGACACCATACAGTTCCAACCGTGTCAGCAAAGAGCCCAGGACAAAAGCATGACTTAAAGTTCTGCTGGTCCCCCAGTAACAGAGAGATGGGAAGCTAATTAGCCAGGGGTAGGAGGACATGGGGCATGTCACTCAGATTTTAAGTCCATATTCGACTCACATTCACCAGCATCACATTTTTAGTAAGATGAGCAAGAACTCCCAGATGGATCAAAACAGGGCAAAACTGGAGAGCAACAATAGATACGTCCTCATTTACTCCCGGACTTGGCCAAACCCCAACTCTGAAGAGCTCAACCATCAGCTTAGTGAAGTAAAGTGAAGCCTGGCCTGGGCAGGTGGATAGCGCTCTACATCAGCATGGTGGGGGTGGTTTAGTCACTAAGTATCCGACTCTTGTGACCCCATTGACTGTAGCCTTCCAGGCTCCTCTGTCCATGAGATTCTCTAGGCAAGAATACTGGAGTGGGTTGCCGTTTCCTTCTCCAGGGGATATTCCTGACCCAGGGCTCAAACCCAGGTCCCCTGCATTGCAGGCAGGTTCTTTACCAGCTGAGCTACAAGGGAAGCCCTTACATCAGCATCCTTCATTTCAAATAAGCCTTCGGCCAGCCCCAGCATTTCTGCTGTTTAGAGTAACAGGTCTTCAGGCCAGTCGCTCAATTGTGTCTGACTCTTTGTGACCCCATGGACTGCAGCACGCCAGGCTTCCCTGTCCTTCACTATCTCCCAGAGTTTGATCAGACTAATGTCCATTGAGTCAGTGATGCCATCCAACCATTTCATCTTCTGTTATCCCCTTCTTCTCTTGTCTTCAATCTTTCCCATCATCAGGGTCTTTTCCAGTGAGTTGGTTCTTCGCATCAGGTGGCCAAAGCACTGGAGTTTCAGCTTCAGCATCAGTCCTTCCAATGAATATTCAGGGCTGATTTCCTTTAGGATTGACTAGTTGGATCTCCTTGCAGCCCAAGGGACTCTCAAGAGTCTTCTCCAGCACTACAGTTCAAAAGCATCAATTCTTCAGCACTCTTAATTTGTCCTAATTCTCAAACCTTCCACACACTGTCCCCTGCTACTTACTAGCTGCTCTCAGGAAAACAGGGGCCAAAGAGCAACCCCTCCCTCTGTCTATATCCATCTGCCACCTGCTGTCTTCCACAGCAGAGAACTGCCCTCCTCCTATTTAAGGCCAGTCCTCAATATGGGACCCAGATCTCCTGCCTTCTCACTTACCAAAGCAATTGCCACTCCTTAGGCTGTTTCACAGAAACAGTGATCAGTCTCTCCTCTTGCCTCTGTGTTTTTTCCTCCAAAACACACACGTTGGCTTTAGTGAAGGAGAGGGACCAGTGCTCTGAACAGGAGACATAAAAAATATCAGGAAGGTTTCCCAGAGAAAGCAATGGTTGGACAGGATCTGAAGAGTAAGAAGGAGTTAGGTGGGAATACAGGGAAAAAAGAACATCCCAGCCAGTGGGACCCTGCTTGTTCATAGATCCCATGAAAAAACAGAGTTCATATGGCCCTTTGAAATTCAACTGTTTGAATCACCAATTTTTATTTAAAAATGTGTTTATTTAGTTTTGGCTTTGTTGGATCTTCATTGCTGTGCATGGGCCTTCTCTAGTTGCTGAGAGCAGGGTCTACTTTCAAGCTGCAGAGCACATGCTCTAGGCCCATGGGCTTCAGGAGTTGCTGCACATGGGCTTGGTTGCTCTGCAGTGTGTGGGATCTTCCTGGCCCAGGGACCAAACCTGTGTCCCCTGCATTGGCAGGCAGATTCTTAACCACTGGACTACCAGGGAAGCCCCATCAACCATGTATTTTTACTTGCAAAAATAAATTCTGAAGGTGGACAGTCTTTCAGACACATATCTGTTAGCTGTCTTGGTCCTTTCAGGCTGCTATAACAAAATCCCACATACTGGGTGGCTTACAGAAATATTTTTCTCCCAGTTCTGGAGGCTGGAAGTCTAAGATTAGGTGCCAGCATGGTCAAGTGAGGATCATAAACTCATTCTATCTTGACATGGCAGAAGGGAATAGGGAGCTCTGTGGGGTTTCCTTGAGAAGGGCACTAATTCCACACATGAAGCCTCAACCCTCATGACCTAATCACCTCCTACAGGCTCCACTTCCTAACACCATCACCTTGGGGGTTAGGATTTCAACATATGAATTTTGGAGGGACATAAACATATAGACCATAGCAGTAGCCAATATTCATATGTGGCAATTTTAACTAAAATTAAATAAAATGAACTGGACTTCCCTGGCGGTCCAGTGGTTAAGAATCTGCCTGACAGCGCAGGGGAGACAGGTTCAATCCCTGGTCTAGGAAGATTCCATATGCCACAGGGCAACTAAGCCCATGAGCCCCAACTACTGGAGCCCACGCTCCCTAAAGCCCGCAGTCTGCAACAAGAGAAGTCACTACAATAAGCAGCCCAGGAACCACAGCTAGAGAGAGCCCACATGCAGCCACACAGATGCAGTACAGCCAAAAATAAATAAAGTTTTAAATATAAAAAATAAAGTTAACTATCCAGTTCCTCGGTTGCATCAACCACATTTCATACTGGACAGTCCAAAGAGACCATTTCCATCATCTTACAAAGGGCTATTGGACCTTGCTGATCCAAACTACTGGAAGCAGGGAGGGGGATATGAGGTTGCAGTTCTGTTCGATTTTCTTTGTAAATAGATCATTTGGATTTAATTAGAAAAGATCGGTCAACTTATGGTCTGTGTACAAATTCGGTGAATGATATTCTTCAACAAACATGTTGACAAATGCCATTTTACTTACATGTACAAGCAGTTTCAAAGTTACAGGTCTATACTCCTAGGAAGGTAACTATTCAACTCAAACAATGAATGTTACCAGAAAGTTCTTGGCACCCCACTTTTTTTTCTTGCTTGCACCTCATGACATGTGGGATCTAGTTCCCTGACCAGGGATGAGACCCATGCCCCCTGCATTGGAAACACAGTCTTAACTACTGGGCCACCAGGGAAGTCCCCTAAGGGAACAATCAGAAGTGCAGCTTTATATTAATAAGATAATCAGAGAGATTTAACTCAGATTTGATGTTTCTCAGTTTGTCGGTAATCTCTGTTCTTTCCCTTTAGGTCTCTAAATGAAAAATAGAGAATAACCCTAGCTTGAAACTCCTGTGTCTACACCACCTTCACTTAGGGCTTCTCATCCCATTCCAAGGAACTTGTTGCGTATAGTTTTAACTGTAACTTTAAGCAAAGCTCTCTTGGGGGATTTAAAATAGCTTTGTTTCAAAGCTGTGAGGGGAAGGAAACATGGCAATTACAAGGCCAGGGTGGCAGGAATGCAAAGAGGAGGAGATGGTTGAGATAAAACGGGAGAAATAGTCATGGAGAGGTCTATCTTTAACCGAAGGAGCAATAGGAGGGCCCTGGAGGATTATAAGAGTACAAGAAAGAATGCAGAAGCAGGAAAAACTTAATCAAATTTGAGTTTTCAGAAGATGACTCTGGTTGCCTGCTGAGGAAAATTACGAAGAACAATGTGGGAGGATGCCGGAGAAAATGCAGACAGAGCTCTCAGGAGACTAACACAGTGGAGGGCAGGCTGTGAGGCACCAGCCAGAGGCTCACTCCATCCCATGTTAAAAATAAGACACCATCCTCACAAATACAGAAGCGGTTATAGGGAAACAAGTCAGAGTATTTAGAAATTCAACAATCCCACAAAATCTGGATTGTAGCAGTAGACTTACTGTAAATATGTGTTAATATGTTTTTATTTTTAATACTTAAAGTAATTTATTACTTGAAGGAGAATGCTTGACAAGCAAGCCAACTCCTATCAGAATTCCATAACAAAAATGTATTATTCACCTTGAAATTTTAATCCCAGTGGAAACAGCATGACTTTCCCCTAAAATATTAAACCCAGTCTACTTTTATTGTCTACACTCTACTCTTACCTCTTTTAAAGAGATACAATGGAAACGTCCTTTAAGAAAAAGAAAAGAATAAATCTGGGCCATGTATTGATATAATCCTGAGATTCTTGGCAGACCACAGGACAAGTTCAGCCCACTAATATGACTTTTTTTTTTAATATGACTTTTTTTTGGCCTGAATGATGCTTTATATCATCACTGAATGATGATAGTTTAAATTAAACTATCTGTTTAAGTCAGAAAATTTTAGGGAGAAACGTGGAATTTTTTTCTCCTGAAAAATCAGAACTGGCAACATGAGGGCTTCTTTCACAAAACAACCATCAGCTAGAACTAACTGCAAGCTCGTGCTTTCAGACCTGGAACCCCTCTCCAGCTCATTAACATCACCACCCTCATCATCTAGGTATCTGAGTTCGCACTTCCTTGGCGTTAGCATCAGCAACTGTCTCTCGCCCTCTTCTGACCATTTCATGCAACTTCACTTAACTGCCAAATTATTCCAGCCTGTTGATCGTCTGCAAATAGGTCAGCCACTCAAAAACCAAAATTCTTTATCAATACCAAAACAAAAATTCCTCATCTCCTCCCAGCATCAGATGATATGTATTTAAGAAATGCAAACTGGATTCTGTTTTCATAGACCATCATTTGAAAAGTGCACAAGAATGTCAAACATCAAACACAAATCTCATTATAGTATAATTTATGAATGGAATTCAGAATTACTTCACTTACATAACAAAACTTTAATTTTTTCCTCCAAAACAGCATATTAAATCATTTTCCACCACATTCCTGAATATGATTCAGTTCAGTTGCTCAGTCGTGTCCGACTCTGCAACCCCATGAATCGCAGCACACTGGGCCTCCCTGTCCATCACTAACTCCCGGAGTTTACTCAAACTCATGTCCATTGAGTCGGTGATGCCATCCAGCCATCTCATCCTCTGTCATCCCCTTCTCCTCCTGCCCCCAATCCCTCCCAGCATCAGGGTGTTTTCCAATGAGTCAACTCTTCGCATGAGGTGGCCAAAGTATTGGAGTTTCAGCTTCAGCATCTGTCCTTCCAATGAACATCCAGGACTGATCTCCTTTAGGATGGACTGGTTGATTCAAGCACAATTAATTTCATCCTGAAGTTTCTGTGAGCTACACTGAACTTAGCCATCCCAAAGACTGTGAATGTCATGACATGGTGCTCACAGTACCCATCACAGGGGTCAAAACAAAACAGGGGCTCTTAGTCACTGAGCTACTGCCAAGTGCAACACTCCAAGCGGGGAAAGCCGCTGCCTCATAGGGTAGCCCCAGTCTGCACACAGATTTTATAACCAGCTCCAACCTGATGTGGGCTTCCCTGGTGGCTCAGGTGGTGAAGAATTCGCCTGCAAAGCAGGAGACCTGGGTTGGAAAGATCCCCTGGAGGAGGGCATGGCAACCCACTCCAGTATTCTTGCCTGGAGAATCCCCGTGGACAGAGGAGCCTGGCGGGCTACAGTCCATGGGGTCACAAAGAGTCAGACACGACTGAGCTACTAAGCACATACAGCAAACCAACCTGATGTACTTAACAAACAGCTCTATTTTGAAAGTCATATATTCAACTAAAGAGATTTCTGCCCTATTTTTACCACTATTCTCTTCTCTCTAAAGATAAAATGTGACAAGAGAGCAATGCTTTGTTCACACCCTGTAAGTTAATCACCAGTTTCCAACTTGCAGCAGCAACAGCCAAAGAATACAGAATGTTAAAACAAATATTTTTCTGCAGCTGAACTGGAAGTCTAGGGGTAATTGCCAAGTGCCCCTAATCAAAAACTCCTGTGGAAATATGACAAAACCCACAGGTGTGTAAGACCAATCCGAATTAGCAAAAATGGAGAATTATAAATCTTGCAGAAATTCTGTTTAATGCATTTCAAGTTTATCATGGGGTCCCAGCAGAGCTGTGCTCTATAAAGCACTTAATTAACATAGAAGAATAAATACATCAACTACAGGTATTTGCTTGTAATGAGTGTACTTTCATCTCTTAAATTTCCAGTTTCCTAGGATTCCCTGAGACCCTATCAGGCGATCTACAAGATCAAAACTAATTTTTAGTAATACTAAAATATTATGTGCCTTTTTGACTCTCATTCACTCCTGAGTATACAGTGGAGTTTTCTAGAGGCCACAAGATGAGTGATACTTCCACAGACCGAATGCAAAAGCAGACAGGAGAATACAGTTTCATTCTATTAAGCCAGGATTTAAGGAGATTTGCAAAAATGTGGAAAAACACCACTCTTCTCACTAATTTTTCCTTTTTTATTGTGGCCATGCCACACCACTTACAGGATCTCAGTTCCCCAACCCAGGGACTGAACCAGTGAAAGCCAAGAATCCTAATAGGTAGGCCATCAAGGAACTATATTTTTTTGTTTTAGAAAATATATTTATTTCTTATAAAACTATTGCTTAATGTTAACATGTACTGGGTTGATTACAGTTTCTTTTAAATGAATTGATATTTTAAAATTTTCTTACATGGAATGCTATCAAAATCAAGAAGTTTAGGTAGGAATTTCCCTAACTATGCAGTTTATAAGAAACAGAAATGGATGAATCAGAGAGAGCACTGAAATGTGCAATAATAAAATAAAACAGAAAAATAAATCATAAAAAAAAGACAAATTTTTTTTGCTCTGCCCAAGTATCAAAACTGTGCCCCTGTGGAAGCAGAGAGTCTTAACTATTGGACCACCAAGGAAATCCCCTCAAAAAAATATTTTAAAATTTTCTCAGCTTTGGTTTCTAATAAGGTCATTATCAATAGATATAATCACATAAACAAAAAGCTCTATGGCGTTCTCAATCATTTTTAAAGGATAAAGAGGTCCTCTCAGACCAAAAAGTCTGAGAACCACTGCTTTAAACACCAGTTCTCCTGCTGCTTCCTAGATTAAGCAAATACTCAGAAAACTGAGTCATTAAGAATGTGAGAGTTGAACCATAAAGAAGGCAGAGCACCAATGAATTGATGCTTTTGAACTGTGGAGTTAGAGAAGGCTGTTGAGAGTCCCTTGGACAGCAAGGAGATCAAACCAGTCAATCCTAAAGGAAATCAGTCCAGAATATTCATTGGAAGGACTGATGCTGAAGCTGAAATTCCAATGCTTCGGCCACCTGATGCAAAGGGCCAACTCACTGGAAAAGATCCTAATGCTTGGAAAGATTGAAGGCAGGAGGAGAAGGGGACAACAGAGGATGAGGTGGTTGGATGGCATCACCGACTCGATGGACATAAGTTTCAGCAAACTCTAAGAGATAGTGTATGAAGGGGAGCCTGGCATGCTGCAGTCCATGGGTTGCAAAGAGTTGGACATGACTTAGTGACTGAACAAACACAGAAAACTGGTTTTACCCTAAATAACCCTTTTTACGTCACTAATGAAAAGCCGGGGTCAGATGTTCAGAGTTTGGTCCTGAATGCCCTAGCAGGCCTAGCACCTACCTCCACTCCCCAAATCCACAACCTTCAGTTCTTCAGCTGAGGAATGCCATTCTATCCCACTTGCTAAAGACCATGCTTTAGAGTCATCATAACAATCACAACCCATCAGGTTTTAAGATTTGATGAGACATACCCTTTGCCAGGCAAGCAGCCTTCCCCCATCCCATTCACAAATTAGTAACAAGTGTTAGTAACAGCACCTGGGGTAGGGTGGGCCCTCCTTAATCCTTAGTGATGATGGTGGTGATGTTGCTGGTGACAGTCGCCTGACAATAACCCTGTGAGGGATGTACTGGTTATATTCCCCATTTACAGATAAGGAAACTCAGTCACAGAAATGTCAGCTGCTTAAGTTCACACAGGTAATAAGTGGCAGAGCTGGGAATCCAACCCAATTCTACCTACATCTCAAGTCCACGGGCCAAACATCTGCTACACTGTACACCAGAGTTTCTCATACTTCACCATGTGGATGAGTCATCCCAAGTCCCTGTTAAATGCAGACTCTGATACGAGAGTTTGGGGTGGGACCTGGGATTCTGCATTTCTAATGGGTTCAAAAGCAGTACCCAAGCAGCTGGACCTCAAGCCACAACTTAGAAGACTGTATACCTCCTATCATGGGCATCTGTAACCATTTTTTATTTCTGTGTTCGTTTTCCTTGCGTACACTCAAATATGCTTATGCTAAGGTAATTTTCATCCATGTCCCATTCAACAATAGTCCCTAAACTTCATTCAACTTTTATTTTGTATGTTAGTCACTGATGCCTACAAACTACTTTTATTTTTTTTATTGAAGCATAGTTGATTCACAATGTTGTGTTAGTTTCAGGTGTATAAAGTGATTGTTTTATGTATACATATTATATATATATATATATATATATATATATATATAAATCTTTTTCAGATTCTTTTCTCTTATAGGTTATTACAAAATAGTGAGTATAGCTCCCTGTGCTATACAGTAGGTCCTTGCTGGTGTATCTGCTAATCCTAAACTCCTAGTTTATTCCCCCTCCCTTTCCCCTTTGGCAGCCCTAAGTTTGTTTTCTATGTCTTGAGTCTATTTCTGTTTTGTAAATAAGTTCATTTATATCATTTTTTTTAAATTCCACATTTAAGTGATATCATACGGTATATGTCTTTGACTGACTTCACTGAGTATGATAATCTCTAGGTCCATCCCTGTTGCTATAAACAGGGGCAAAAAAACAACTACCTTTAGAACAAATAAATGCACTCCTTTCTTCATCAACTGACAGTGTTTTGAGCTGTCCACAGAGGGCAGTGTCTGCCCATCAGTAGTTCAGGTTAGGCAGCAGGCTTGGCAGAGTTGTGGAATTGAGTGATTACATGAATGTATTAAAAACAAATGGGAAAATGAAAAATTAAATTGCAGGAGGTAGCCAGAAGCATAAGTCCCAAATATAACACCACTGATACAGCAATAGCCATAATTAAGTATGCCAAAATGAAATAAAGATGAAAACTATTTGGCCTCAGTAGAAGCTTTATGACAATCAACTGTGTGTGTTTATCAAAGACAAGAAAACTAAGAACTTGTCTGATACCAAGAAATAGATCAAGTATTAATGCTAAAGCCAAGTTATTATTAGGTATTTTATAGTATTAATTAATTGTACCTTGAACAGAGTTCAGCCTTATCTTCTTCATGGTCACCTTCACACACACACTTCTGGCAAAAAAGTCTTTTAAGCAATGGTATTGACATAGCACAGAGAAAGACTGGATTCATGTATGATGGAAGCTAGTAGGATCCCATTTGAAATCACAAATACATATATCATTTATTTGTAAATCTGGATAAAGACATCTATGGAAAGGTGTTCACCAAGTCACTGAGTTACTTTCACATGAAGCAGGCTGCTGCTGAGAGGGGATCCCAATGAGGAAATATCTAGGTTCTGGTCCATATAAAGGGAGAAATAACCACCTCATATGAGAAAGAGAGATGGTGCTTATTAACATTTGCTCCATTCACTTTGACAACTCATTACCTACTATTACAGTTATCAGAAAGAAAGCCTATTTTGGAGAGAAGTTAATGCACTGGAGCACAAATGCTAAAGTCAGATGACCTGGGTTCAATTTCAGGCCTATAACTCACTAGCCACATAATTTTTGAATCCATTACTTCTTGAAATTGAATGCTTATGCTGGTCAGAATGACCACCATCAAAAAATATACAAACGATAAATGCTGGAGAGGGTGTGGATAAAAGGGAAGCCTCTTGTACTGTGGATGGGAATGCAAATTGATATGGAGAACAGTATGGAGATTCCTTTAAAAAATAGGAATAAAATTATTATATGACCCAACAATCCTACTACCCGGCATATACCCTGAGGAAACCATAAGTGAAAAACACACATGGACCCCAAAGTTTATCACAGCACTATTTACAATAGCAAGGACATGGAAGCAACCTAGCTGTCCATTGACAGATGACTGGATAAAGAAACTGTGGTGCATATACACAATGGAATATTACTCTGCCATAAAAAGGAGTGCATTTGACTTGGTTCTAATAAGCTGGATAAACCTGGAGCCTTTTATACAGAGTAAAGTCAGAAAGACAATTATGTATTAACACATACACATAGAATCTAGAAAGATGGGACTGATGAACCTGTTTGCAGGGCAGCATTGGAGACACAGGCATAGAGAACAGACTTGTGGACACAAGGCGGGAAGGACAGAGTGGGATGAACTGAGAGCACAGCACGGAAACATGTATGTTACCGTATGTAAAACAGATAGCCAGCGGAAATTTACTGCCTGACTCGGGGAGTTCAAACCAGTGCTCTGTGACAATCTAGAGGGGTGGGATGGGGTGAGAGGGAGCTTCAAGAGGGAGGGGACATAAGTATACCTATGGCTAATTCATGTTGATACATGGCAGAAGCCAACACGATTCTATAAAACAATTATCCTCCAATTAAAAATAACTTTTAAAAAGAAAAAACAAATTAAAAAAAATAAACTACTGCAGGGGGGAAAAAAAAAGATTGGGTGAGATGAGACCTTGAAACAGATGCTATAAAGAACTCAAAGATTCAAGCTGATTCAGTTATCCAGGCGACCCCTGTACCCATACAACACTTCGGTAGCAAGATTTACAGCCAATTCACTGATCTCTCCAGTCCATAAAGTTGCAGAGAGCCAGACTCGACGAAGTGACTGAGCATAGCACACACAGCATAGCACGCTGATCTCCAGTGTCATCTGACATTTATGCACAGGGATAGCTCTTTCTGGGGAAAAAAAAAAAAAAATGGCTGGTTCTGGGTAAAGAATCTACCCAAGGATGTTGGGAAGGACTTGACTCGTATCAGCGACATGAGATCCTAAGGATGCCCCTCTTCCCCTACTTGTACTCTGCCCTGCACAAACACAAAAGAGAATGTTCAACTACCATTTTAAAGATGCAGATCAGGTAATAACAGGCAGCTGCATATGAGATGATATAAAAAGAAAAGGCAAATTAGCAACAGCATCTAGCAGGATCCTTTCAAAATTACATATGTGTGTACCAGAGGACAGAAGCATATAATTATATCACATTTCTGTTTAAGAGTAACAAAGGCCTTTCTTTCCCACCAAAGTGTGTGTGTGTGTGTGTGTGTGTGTGTGTGTGTGTGTGTGTGTGTGTGTGTGTGTGTGTGTGTGTGTGTGTGTGTGTGTGTGTGTGTGTGTGTGTGTGTAGAAAACGTATTTGAAAATATGTATATAGAGACACCTGGGAAGTATCATAGTTCACCTTTCTATGCAGCATTCCCTCAGAAATCCAGAAACACTCCTGCATCTGAGCTTTTAAACTCTTTTCTAGACTCTGTCAGTGACTTACATCTCCTAGAGCAGGATCCCCAACTTCCAGGCAGAGGACCTCTTATCAGATCAGCAGCAGCAGTAAATAAGAAATAAAGTGAACAATAAACATAATGGGCTTGAATCATCCCAAAACCATCCCCCACCCACGCTCGGTCCATGGAAAAACTGTCTTTCACAAAATCAGTCCCTGGTGCCAAAAAGCCTGGGGACCACTGCCCTGGAGTTTCAGGGAGGCACCCCAAGGGCCACAGCCGTAAATGAGGAGAGGGCCGCAGAAAAC
The DNA here is from genome assembly GCF_019320065.1 of Cervus canadensis. Classification (NCBI taxonomy): domain Eukaryota; kingdom Metazoa; phylum Chordata; class Mammalia; order Artiodactyla; family Cervidae; genus Cervus; species Cervus canadensis. The sequence continues at coordinate 51,236,771 of NC_057389.1, forward strand.
AGGACCACGATTCCACCCAACACTTGCTTCACATAGGACAGCGTTTTTTGCTTTTTTTCTGTCACGTGGCTTGGCGTGTGGGATCTTAGTTCCCTGACCAGGAACTGAACCCAGGACCTCAGCAGTGAGAGTACAGAGTTCTAACCCTGGGCCACCAAGGAAGTCCCAGGGCAGCTCTCCCGTTGTCACAGTTAGAGCTTCTGCCTATGATCTCACCTGAAAAGATGTTTCCACAGCTAAATAAATACGAACATCACTGGCTGTAACATTAACTCGGTACTTTCTTTACAGCATTTCCGATGATACAGTCTTATGTAGCATTACAGGAAATGGCAACCCACTCCAGCACTCTTGCCTGGAAAATTCCATGGACAGAGGAGCCTGCTGGGCTACAGTCCATGGAGTCTAAAGGAGTCAGACACGAGCAAGACCAAGACACAGCAAAACACAGTCAGACACTGAGCGACCAAGCATTAAGCACACTAACATTACAGATGGTCTTTTCACCAAAGTGCATGCTGTTCCCCCAGAGCTGTTTCAAAGCCTGGACAGGACCTTCCTATTTCCTTGATTCTCCCACAATTTCTAGGCTATCTTCACAGCTTCTTGTTGAATGACTGAAGAGTTCTTCCACTAGGACATCGATCTTTAGGGGAAACTGTCAGCTAACCAGTTCCCCAGGTAGTTCTATCAAAGACAGTAACCATTTCTCTAGATTCCATATATATGCTTAGAATACAATATTTATCTTTCTCTGACTTATTTCAGTCTGTATAATAGGTTCTATATTCATCCACCTCATTAGAACTGACTCAAATGCATTCCGTTTTATGGCTGAGTAATATTCCATTGTGTATATATGACTGAGTAATATTCCATTGGGTATATGGACCACAACATCTTTATCCATTCATCTGTCAGTGGACATCTGGGTTGCTTCCATGTTCTAGCTAATGTAAATAGCTCTGCAATGAACAATGGGATGCATGTGTTTTTTCAATTTTGGTTTCCTTAGGGTATATGCCTAGGAGTGGGATTGCTGGGTCATATGGTGGTTTTATTCCTAGTTTTTAAAGAAATCTCCATACTGTCTTCCCGAATTTATTTACAGGTCAGCAATGGAGAAACTGACATAGAGAACAGACTTATAGACAGGGGGAGAGGAGAGGAGAGGGTGAGATGTATGGAAATAGTAACATGGAAGCTTACATTACCATGTGTAAAATAGATAACCAACGGGAATTTGCTGTCTGGCTCAGGAAACTCACAGGGGCTCTGTATCAATCTAGAGGGGTGGGATGGGGAGGGAGATGGGAGGGAGGTTCAAAAGGGCGGGGATATATGTATACCTATGGCTGATTCATGCTGAGGTTTGACAGAAAACAACAAAATTCTGTAAGGCAATTATCCTTCAATTATAAAAGAAATAAAATTTTTTAAAAAGACAGGACTCAGTGGTCTACAAATTCCCACTGACTCTGCCCAAGACATCTGAAATCCTGTTTTACTCTTATCTTCCACCACAAAGACACATTCTTCACAGGAGTATTTTCTGAAGAAGCTTTCAACAACCATTCTTCAAATGACATTTGATACCAAGAAATTGTCAAATACAATATTATGCTCAAAAGTAAAGTAACTGCATGGGCTAAACTGAAACATCAGGTATTGAAAGAATAAAGACTGGGCTGTCAAATATGGAAGCTGTTAGTCGCACATGATTATTTCTATAATTTAAATCACATGAAATTTAAAATTCAGTCCCTCAGTTTCTCTGACCACATTTCAAGTGCTCAACAGCCATATCCTGCTCTAGCATCACAAAGATCTGAGTTTGAATCCCAGCTCGGCCACTTATTAGCAGTGTGAGTTTGAATTAACTTTGAACTTCAGTTTATTTGATAAATGGGAACAGAACTCCTTTTTGTATTGTCACGAGAATGAAATGAGATAATTAACATAAAATTTAGCAAAGTGCTTCATAGATACTAAAGTCGCAACAAATGGAAGCTTTGGTTACCATTTTTTAAGTGCAGAGAAATTCTGTTTAACTCTGTTTAGTCCAGCAAGTCCCAAATGTACTACCACCAAAGTTTTTTAGAATACACAGAGGTGAGAATAATAGCTTTCCAAAAGATGCCTATGCCCTAACCCCAGGAACCTGTGACTATTCACCTTACATGACCAAAGGAACTTTGCAGATGTGATTAGGGTAAGGATTTGGAGATAGAGAGACTATCATGGATTATTCATTGGGTGCGATGTAATCACAAGAGGTCTTTCATATAAGAAGGAGGCAGAAGGGACAGAAGCCAGAGAAGGAGATGTGACAATGAAAGCAGAGTTACAGAGAGAGAGGTAAAGATGAAAAGGAGCAGGACCCTATGGTCCTTGTCCCCCAAGTCCTCCATCTGCCTTTTGTCTGTGGAGAAACTTCAGCCAAAGAGCAAGTTTAATTAGAGAAGTGAGAAAATGCCTAAACAAAGGTAAATAGTCCAACAAGACTAAATAATAACGGTTGAGTCATTAAGCACAGTTAAGGACATTTATTTCCTTCTCAAGGGCTATAGATAACATTCTGGGCCGTATCCTGTGAGCTGTCTTGCAGATACTGAAACCCCGGTCAGGTGGAAGACGTTAACTACATAATGACCAAACTTGCCTCTTTACTGGCTTTTGAGTGGGGAGCAGCTGGACCCCAATTTTGGTTACAAAGATGCTATGCTGCTGGCTTAGCAGATGAAAGGGCCAGGAGTCAAGAAATGTGAGCAGCCTCTAGACACCGGAAAAGACAAGGAAATGGATTCTCCCCTAAATCCTCCAGAAGAAATGCAGCCTGCTGACACCTTGATTTTAGGACTTTGGATCTCCAGGACTGTAAGATGATTTGTGTTGCTTTCAGCTGCTATAAATTCATGATAATTTATTACAGAAGCAACAAGAAACTAATACAGAACACCTGAAAACATCTCTCAGTATACTGATTTATGTTCCACTGCGAGGTTGATCTGGTGGAAGAGTTGGAAGCAGAATCAGGAATCCAGGGTCTCTCTCAATCCAGCAACTAACAAGTTCTGAAACTGCTAGCAAGTCAAAAACCTCTGGGATGCTTTAGTTTCTTACAAAATAATGACAATATCACCTCTTCTACCTAATTTTTAAAATGTTTATGAAGGTAAAATTTATAGACATCACAAGAAGCACTCAAACTTGCATATTTCAATTTTTCAACTACTGAACAAGGGGGGAAATAATGCACAAATAAATAAATAAAACAAAAAGGTGGAAAAGTTTTAAACTCTTAGAAGAATTTCCTAAACTTTCAACAAGGATTTGCAAGGAGGGACTGAAAAATGTTAAAAACAAAAACAAACAAAAAAAAAAACACTTTTTGTTTTAATGCACTCAGCAGAATAGCTGATTGACAAACATTTTGTACCCAGGTTGAAACATTTGAAATCAAACTCTAATCCTCCTTCCCCTTCATCCAAACACCTTTTCTTTCCAAGATATGGAGCATGATATTTCATTACCGAGGATTTTTTAAAACTAAAAAAAAATTTCCTCCCCAAAGTAAACATGAAGGCCAAAACCTACAGACTGACTCTTGCATTTTAAAAAGGAGGGCAAAGTCTGGGACTCGGGGATGGCAGCGTACTCTCTTTTCTAATGGACCCCCAGGAACCTGAGATAGCATGGGATCTCTGAACACTGCATGTTCCACGCCCAGCCCATCTAGTCCTGGGCTGCCTGAAATGTGCACGATGATGCCACTCTACCTGCTGGATTCGGTAGCCATGGAAACAGCTCTAGCTGGTGCCGAAGACAGCATCACACCCACAGTAGCCACTTAGCATGGACAAGAATGTGAAAGAGTAAAATAGCAAAAACCACTGAATTGAATGTTCACTGGGTGACGTGTGCATGCATGTGTGCTAAGGGTATGTGAACTCTATCTCTATAAAGCTTTCTAAAAGGAATATGAAAAAATTCACTGTACAAGATAGACATGACAATAAAATTTTGATTTTTTTTTTAACAACTAGACCTTCCTCTAAATAATGGGATGCGTCATTCAGTAAGAACCCACAGCAAACTGTGCCTTACAAAAAAAAAAAAATAGCTATAGCCGGGAATGCGTTCATTGCATTCAAAGCATGATTTTAACCATTCTCTACCCATATGTATGTGTTAGTCCTTTACTTGCTGTTCTCCTAGGACTATGGCCTCTACAAAAAGCAGCCTGTCATCTTCACTGCTTGTGAAATCAATCCCTGAGACAGTTCTCCCTAGGGTCGTTTTGGACAATCAGAGCCTCTCATTACAACAAAAATCAGAGCTTCAGGACTTCCCTGGTGGCCCAGTGGCTAAGACTCCACATGCAGTGCAGGGGGCCCAGGTTTGATCCCTGATCAGGAACTAGATCCCACGTACTGAAACTAAGACCCAGCACAGCCAAACAAATATTATTTTTTAAAAATCGGAGCTGCAATTATAATTTCCATTCTAACAATGTAAAAAGTAAACAAAGTCTTGCAAAGAAAAAAATAAAAGGAAAGACACCATTATATCAACCACCGCTGTGTTTTATAAGACTGGAAATTTGATTTCTAGAAAAGCAAGTGTAAGTTCTCCATCAGCTGATACATTGCAGCTACCTCCTATGTTCTCACCATCCTCTTGCTTTCCATAGAGCCTTCCCATCTACATCAAACAAATTTTACCCTCCATAAAGTCAACACACAAGTTATTAACAAAGGGAAAAAAATACAGCAGGAAGAAGTCCGAAACAGTATGAAGAACAAAAAATAAGAGACTCCTGAATCCCGATTGCTGCCCAGCTACCGAGAAACCAAGTGACCTAGAACTGGTCACTTACACTTTCTGAGCATCTGCCTTCTCATCTGGAAAATGAAGTTGTGACACAGACAAACCCAAAAGGGTCCCTGGCAGATCCAACAGCCTCCCTCTGTGGGGAAGGGTTCAGATCGCCTGATTCTCAGTCTGCGGAAGGTAAAATACACAGGATGGCCATCAAGTCTGGAAACGTGTGCAACACATAATAAACAGTTACTACAACAGAATATGACTCAGCCATAAAAAGGAATGAAATTGAGTCAGTTGTAGTGAGACAGATGTACCTAGGGTCTGTCATACAGAGTGAAGTCAGAAAGAGAAAACCAAATATCACATATTAATGCATATATGTGGAATCTAGAAAAATGGTACTGATGAACCTATTTGCAGGGCAGGAACAGAGACAGATGTAGAGAACAGACAAGTGGTCACGGGGAGGGTGAGATGAACTGGGAGGTTGGGACTGATATATACACCATCATGTGTAAAATACACAGCCAATGGAAAATGGAAACCTGCTGTGTTGGGCAGGGAACCCAGCTCAGAGCTCTGTGATGATCTAAAAGGGTGGGATGGAATGGGATGGGGGCGCTGGGAGGGAGGTGACATATGTATACATATGGCTGATTCGTGTTGCTGTACATCAGAAATCAACATGACATTGTAAAGCAATTATACTCCAATAAAATAAACGGTTATTGATTTTAAATAAGGTAAGTTGATGACCTATGTTTCCAGACTTGGTGCCCACTTTGTAACTAAGAGCACAATCCATCTGCTTCCACCATCTTCCCCACAGTGGACTTAAGAGCCACTTAACCAACAGCAGAAACAAGAGGGACGGGGGAGGTGACGGCTTGTAGGAGCGGTTGTTCAGGCCCAGCCAGACCTACCCGGCACTCACGGTAGAGATGGAAGGTCACGCAGCTTTGCACCCGCAGTCTGGAACAACACTCCAAGATGCCAGACACGAAGTAATGGGACACGCCACTCAGGAAGGCCCCACCGCAAAGGATGCTTCACCAAAACCAGGAACTGTGGTCCAGAAAGGAGCACCGTCAGCGGACTGGAGAGAGGACGCTTCAGCAAGCAAGGTTGTTGTCAAAGAAAGAACCACCTACCGGTTTCCTGACCTTGGGAGTGGGAGCGCGGGTGGTAAAGACGCTGCAGACCCGAGGGCTGAGCTCCCTACGGCGGGAGAGACGGAGCTGAGCACGCTAACAAGCCAACCAAAGGCAGCTGGTCAAACCGCCCCGCGTGCCCCACTCTGCTCCTCCCAGAGCTTCGCGTGTAACATTCAGGGCCTGGCAGCCCACAGGTGGAAGGAGTTTACTCTCAGACCCCGCGAGCCAGCCACGCTCACCTCTCTGATGAGAAGCAGCTGTTCTCTGGCGTTTGCTCCTCGGCCAGTATCTTGTAGCACTCTCTCCGCAACTTCTGCTTTGTCCATCTCTCCGACTACCTAGTAGCTCCTGGAGAAAATGGGACTCTTCTACCACAGTGGGTTCCCGGAGGCTGGCATCGGGTTTGGCCCAGGGAAAGTGGCTCAGCAAATATTCACTGAAAGAAAAATAGGTGGAGTCTGGGTTAGGGCCAGGTGGGCCAGGCACCTGCCTGCGTGAGGCCTTGGACACAAGCGCTTCCAGGGGTGGGAGTGAAGGTGGGGGTGGGGGACCCAGAGAGCAAGAGGAAACCCAGCGATCCCCGCTGCCCCTGCTCTCTCCACCCAGGGATCTAGAACCCCGACTTCTCCTCCAGGACTCATGGAACAGCTCCCCTCCAGAACTCGAGTCTAGGGCCTTCGGTTCCCTCCTAGGACCAAGGGAACCACACTCTAATTCCACACCACACACCTGCTTCACATAAGGTCCAAGCTCTGATCCTAGGCCCTCAGCGTCTCTCCTGAACCCAAGCATGAAGGCTTCCAACTCCCACTCAAGACTATGGGTCCCAAGGTACCTATCCCCTCGCCAGGACTGAGGGATCCCAGACAGCCAGCTCCCTCTCTAGACTCAGGGATCCTCTATACCCAGCACCTCTCTTGGACTCAGGAATTGGAAGCACCCAACTTCCTCTTAGACCCAGGGTATTCCAGGTCCCTGACTTAGCACTAGGGATCCAGGTACATCAGTCCCAGCTCCATCCTAAACTCATGATTCCAGGTCCCCAGAAAAGAAGAAAAGAATACACATTATATTCCCAGTGCCCAAGGGCTCAAAACATGCTTGTTGAAGTGACCTGTAGTCCATTATTTGGGCCTTGGAATATTGGCCTTGGTTGGATCAGTTTCACAACTGTAGTGTTTAGAGAAGAGTGAGTACCCAGAACGTTCTTAGTGGGGCAGAATAGCAGCATACAGCTTAGCAATACTCACTCTGGAACCCCGACTCTGGGGTCAGACCCATGGGGGTCTCTCCCAACTCTCTCATCTAGTAGCTGTGCAATCTACATTCCCATGGGGGTGCTTCTTGTTATTCAGTTGCTAAGTCGTTGTCTGACTCTTTGAGAACTCATGAATTGTAGCTCGTCAGGCTCCTCTGTCTATGGTATTCTCCAGGCAAGAATACTGGAGTGGGTTGCTATTTCCTTCTCCAGGGAACCTTCCTGACCCAGAGATCAAACCCACATATCTTGCATTGGCAGGTGGATTCTTTATCCCTGAACCACCAGGAAAGCCCCATAGGCAAGTTATTCACCTCTTTGTGCCCCAAGGTCATCACCTGTAAGAAGGAGAAAGTAATACTATTTCTAGGAGCTGTCGTGAAGATTTGGGGCATAGAATGCTTAGCGCAAAGGTGGGCACTGAGGACTCACTCAAAAAAATGGATGTTTTTATTATTCCCCCTTCCCTGGATGGAACTGAGCTATAGGATAAGCTTTACCTACTCCTAGTAAGAGCTCACACCTAGTTCTGCTTTTATCAGGAGTCACTTAAAATCTTAGCCACCAATTTGCTTTGCCTTGGTTCTTTTGAGGTTTGAGTTGGCTGAGGTCCCTTGTAACTTAAAAATTTTAAAAGAGATGGAGGGTTGTCTATGTATCAGATTTATCTGTTTTATTGTTTTATTACTATTTCTCAATTTCCAAGGTTTATCTCTTGGCATCATCACTGCGGGTGGCATCCCTGTCAGGGGAAGGAAGCGTAGACTGGAACCCAGCTGAGGTGCTTGTGGGGGATGGCTGCCCTGTTACTGGTGTTGCAGGAGTGTGGAGACAGAGGAAGTCTCTGATGAAAGCCCATTTCCAAGCTGGGGAAGCTGAGCCTCGGGGTTCTGAACCCCAGCATTCTGGGGCTCTCTTCTCCCCACGGCCCTTTCCCACCTAGTACTGCCCTTTGGTTTGGTCCTTCCAGGTCACAGTCTCTCCCTGGCTCCACATCATACACTTTAATCACAGTCTCAGAATGGGATAGTCCCTTTTACTGGAGCTCACTCAGCATTCTAAGAGCTATGACATCTGCTCTTTACCTTTCCTCCATCCCAAATAACTCAAAAAAAAAGTTTCATTGAGGTATGATTTACATACCATAAAATTCACTCCTTTTCAGTGTACAATTCAAGGTTTTCAGTACATTGTTACAGTTGTATAACCACCCCCACAATCCCAGCTGAGCACATTTTTCTCACCCCAAAAAGATGCTTTGTGCTCATTTACAGTCACTCCCATTTCCCACTCTTAGCTCCAGGGAACCACTGTTCTACTTTCCATCTCTATAGATTTGCCTTTTCTGGACATTTCATATAAGTGGACTCTCACAATACGTCATCTTTGTCTCTGGCTTCTTTCAACTGGCATAGTATTTGTGAGGTTCTGACATGTGGCAGCCTGTATTCCTTTATATTGCTAAGTACTAGTCTATTGTATGAATACAGCCATTTCTTTCTCCATTCACCAACTGGCGGACAGTTGAGTTGTTTCCAGTATTTTGGGGTGGGGGTGGTGGGTTGTTTTCAGTTTTCGTCCCAAATACTCTAAATATTTTTACTGTACTTCTCCATCTGTCTCCTCCAAATCATTTATCTCCAGGATCCCTTCTATCAAATAAGAAAGGGGGGCTTCCCTGGTGGCTCAGATGGTAAAGTATCTGCCTGCAATGCAGGAGACCTGGGTTTGATCCCTGGATCAGGAAGATCCCCTGGAGAAGGGAATGACTACCCACTCCAGTACTCTTGCCTGGAGAATCCCACAGACAGAGTAGCCTGCAGGCTACAGTCCAAGGAGTCGCAAAGAGTCAGACACAACTGAGTGACTAACACTTACACTTTCACATACTAGGCAAATTCCAAAAATAAACAAAAATAAGGAAACTTGGCAAATGTCCACCAGGCATGCAATTGAATACTGTATTAAAAAAAAAATTTTTTTTAAACAACATGCCATGAAGAAAGATCAAAATAACTTGAATGCATGATATAAATAAGAAAAATGCATAGGATGTAATTCTTCTTTTAGGTTTGTTTGCTAAGTTACACTTATCCTCTAAATGGAAGTGATGTTAAAACAAAGAAAAAGTGGATATAAGCTACATACTGCTACATATTATATTTGTCTAATATCTAGATGCACAAGTGCTAATACATCAGAAGATAAACAGAGACTTGGATTGGGAGATGAGGATTGCCAAAGAAAAGAATTCCTTTTTGCTATAAGCACATAGTCTCATTTTGAGTTTTATATCTGATAATCAAGGAAGAAAACTCAAAATTTTCTGAAAACCAATTCTCAATTGGTTCAGGAAACAATGTATATGTTTATGTGTCTATATACATGCATATAAGCCTGTGTGTGTGTGCAGAGAGGGCATGAGCACAAATCTGGAAACTCTTGATAGCTGGAAAATCAGAATGATAATTCTTTGTACTATTTTTGCATTTTCCCCTATAAGTTTGCAATTATTTCAAAATAAAAAGTTAGAATCAAATTTTCATGCTGTTAAAGCCTTCTCGAACTCATTTAGCTTTTTGTTTTCTGTGTCTTCAGGAGCCTGAGCATCCCAAGTTTATAAGCCATAATGTCAAGTAGTATTTGTTTTCTTGTCCTGAGCTCCTCTCTTCCATGTACATTGAATAGAACTAGCTCTGTTGTAGCCTGTAATTCACAAAACATTCATTTGCTCTAAGAAGTACTCAAGGTGTTTCTCTGCACACCCTGCCCCCAACCATTTGCCTTCCCATACAATGGTGTGGGCCTCTTCACCCCCAAAAATGGTGCTATTGAGACTTGATATTTCACTGTCCACAGCACTAACTAGAGGTTACGGTGAGTTGCTGGGACAAGACGTTACCCCCATTAACTGTTTCATAGACACAACTACTTCCTAGAGGGAAAGGAAAACAGAAAAGATAATCAAGAACCACTGACAGCTTTCCTGATATTCAGTATGTTTTTATTGAGCCAATACTTGAGTTCTGGGATTTCAGGGAGTTTTTTTGTTTGTTTTTAGGGAGATTTTAAATGTCATCCTTAATTTCCAGAGAAAAACTAGTGAAAGCAGAGTTAGAACCAGAACCTAGAGGTCGGATTCGGAGCTCAGCACACTTTCCACTATACGACACTAAGCATTTCTGACTCAACACAGAGTAGACCTCAAAATCCTTTCAATTCCACAAACTCTTCTCCATGAACAATTCTAGCTCTTCTGACCTCCTCCAGAGTATCTTTCTGCTGCCTATTATAAAATTTCAAGACTGGTTCTAGAATCATTTTTTTCTTTTCTCAACTTTAAAATGTCATTTTCTTTAAAATCTCTTAAATGCCTTCTGCAAGTAAATTATTTTTCTTTTATTTCACTTGTCTCCGTAAATCCTTTAGGAATTCTAAAAGAAAATCTAATTCAACATTTGGTTGGTTTAATCACCATCACTTGTTTAAGTCTTCTTAGTATGTAAACTCATTCTAATGCACTGCTCTAAAATCACCTCTAAAAAATTCACAATAGACTAAACTTAGAGTAATCCATAATTAGACTTTTTAATAGGGCTTCTTACCAGCAGCTTTTTTTTTTTTCCATTATCCAGTTCTGCGCATTTGATCTCAGCCAGCTGTTCATAAGGCTGAAGTGGTGGTGCTGTTTAGTCGCTAAGTCGTGTCCCACCGTGGACAATAGCCTCCAGGCTCCTCTGTTCATTGAAATTCTCCAGGCAAGAATACTGGAGCAAGTTGCCATTTCTTTCTCCAGAGGATCTTCCTGACCCAGGGATCGAACCCGTGTCTCCTGCATTGGCAGACCGATTCTTTACCCGAAGTGGTAGTGAGGGTTGGGTAAAAGAGGAGGAAGCTCATTCCTGCAGCCGAAAGGGGAAGCACTAGTTCTTCCTAGGACAGTGTGGCCCCCCGACTCACATCGTAACATCCCTGGGAAACCTGATAGAAATGCAAGTTTGGGGGGCCCTACCCCAGACCTGCTGGATCAAGCCATGCAGGTGATTCTGACGTGCGTTCACGTTTAAAGAAGTGGGTTACTCATATGTGGTGTTGACTGTATTACAGATGGGGGTCTAGATTTAAAATCAGCTAGTTGAAAATAATTACCTTGACTGGCTCTAGTGACCCCCCAGGAACATAACCCACTTACATATATGTTCTCATTTATCATTGATGGGTCTATCGGGGAGTTTTTCACTCCGCTGGGCTGACAATGTTATTAGACTTGCTAATGAGCAGCAACCACGAGCTCCTGCTGCTTGTCACTCAATGCAGTCAAGGACTAGCACACACAGCAAAGAGCTTAGCAGCCAACCTTCTCCACAGTCTGCTCTCAAGGAATAAAGGGGAGGGCCCAGAGGTGTCATTGGACACTGACGATGACGTATTGATTTCCTACATCAAAGAGCCAAGGCAGAAAGACAAAAAGAAGCTAACTTTTGCAAGTAGGCACTAGATGGAAGGGGGTGCGCTGACAGCTGCCTTGGCAGACTCCAACACCATGAACGTGTCCTCTGCTCACCTCCACTTTGCCGGCGGCTACCTGCCCTCAGACTCCAAGGACTGGAGGACCATAGTCCCAGCTCTCCTGGTGGCTGTCTGCCTGGTGGGTTTCGTGGGGAATCTGTGTGTCATTGGCATCCTCCTCCACAGTGCTTGGAAAGGAAAGCCATCCATGATCCACTCCCTGATTCTCAACCTCAGCCTGGCTGATCTCTCTCTCCTGCTGTTTTCTGCACCTGTCCGAGCCACAGCATACTCCAGAGGTGTTTGGGATCTAGGCTGGTTTGTCTGCAAGTCCTCTGACTGGTTCATCCACACGTGCATGGCAGCCAAGAGCCTGACGATCGTTGCAGTGGCCAAGGTATGCTTCATGTATGCATGTGACCCAGCCAAACCAGTGAGTATCCACAACTGCACCATCTGGTCCGTGCTGGCTGCCATTTGGGCTGTGGCGAGCCTGCTACCCCTGCCAGAATGGTTCTTCAGCACCACCAGGCATCACGCAGGTGTGGAAATGTGCCTCGTGGATGTGCCCGCTGTGGCACGAGCGTTCACGTCAACGTTTGGTAAGCTCTACCCGCTCCTGGCATTTTGCCTCCCGTTACTCTCTGCCAGCTTTTATTTCTGGAGAGCTTATGGCCAATGTCAGAAACGAGGAACTAAGACTCAAAATCTTAGAAACCAGATGCGCTCAAAGCAACTCACAGTGATGCTGCTGAGCATTGCCATCACCTCTGCTATCCTGTGGCTTCCTGAATGGATAGCCTGGCTGTGGATGTGGCATCTGAAGGCTGGAGGCCCGACCCCACCGCAAGGTTTTATAGCCCTGTCTGAAGTCCTCATGTTTTCCATCTCTTCAGCAAATCCTCTCATTTTTCTAGTGATGTCAGAGGAGTTTAAGCAAGGCTTGAAAGGCATATGGAAATGGATGGTAACCAGAAAACATCCACCTGCTTCAGAGTCTCAGGAGACACCAGCTGGTAACTCCCAGGTCCTTCCTGACAGTGCTCCATCTCCAGAATCCCCACCACCCATGTCAGAGAAAGAGAAAACTGGTTCTCCTTCCTTCAGCAAAGAGAAAGCCAAGAAGGCAGAGATTCCCATCCTCCCTGATGTCGAGCAGTTTTGGCATGACAGAGACGCAGCCCCTTGTGTACAGGACAATGACCCTATCCCCTGGGAACACGAAGATCAAGAGACAGGAGACTGTGATAAATAGTTTCGAAGCAAAACAAATTGTGGTTACTGTATTTATTTATAATGCTGCTTATCAGTACCGTTGACTTTGCCATATGAAACATAGTAGAATTAATACCATTAGGAATTACAAAAATGCTTTGCAGTCTGCATTTGCAAAATGTACAATTTGGTAAGTAGGACATCATATTAGAATAACTATGTTATCATCTGGCTGTCAAAGATTTAACTGCTGTATTTAAGATGCTTCTGTCACAAGTGATTAGAAAGGCCAGCTCTTTTTTCACTTTTCTGCAGTGGCTGTTTCCCAGGGTAGTCTGTAGGGCCAGCTGTGTACTGGCTAGAGTAGAGCTCGTCTGTCAGAGGCTCGGTCTCCTTCCTTTTAGTTTCTTCCTGAACCTGCTAACTTTACCCATCAAACCTTATTTCACATAACCAGAGCTCAAAATCTACTTCTAAGAGATCTAACATGTAAATTTTAATGTTATCTTCATTTGCTTTAGGAATGTTAATTTACTTGATGAAAATTCATAATTTCCATGACTGAATGTTGCAGAATAAGGAATATCCTTATTCTGAGCTAATTTCAAAACATGGCTTATTTTACAGGCAAAGTCTAAGTAAATTCAGACTTTGCCTCATACAAAAATCTGCTTCATAATAAAAATAAATGAAAAAAAAAATCTGCTTCACTGATCTTTTTAAAGCACCTCAGTGAGTTTCCAGTTTCTAAGTCTGGGGATTTTAGCAGTTAACACTGAACTTAAGCAGTAAAATTAGTGTTTCCAAATATATTACCAGTATAATTTGAGTAACAAGCAATAACTGTTAAATGTATAGCATGATGAAACACACCCAATAAAACAATTGATATATGTCTTCCCCTATTAAATATGAAAAAAGATATTTGTCCATGATTTTTGGTTACTCTGTAATGGAATTCTGGGATATTTTCATTGAGGGGTTCTCTCTGGAGAAAACAAAACTGCATTTAGGCTAAGCAATAGAGGAAACGTAAAGACATGCTGTGGATGGAATTTTTTAATGTATAGTCTGTGGCTTTGTTTATTCTTTATAAATGGTCATGATTTACTTTTTTAACACAGATGATAGGGCTTTTTCCCTTGGTTCATAACACACTTCATTTTAAGGCTCACAAGAGCGCATTAAACTACAATAAACACAGGTATCTAAAATACTGTCTTGTGAGGCAATGGTAATATAATGGGATTACCTTTAAAACTGTGATGAACTATCTGAATTAAAGACTTGTGATCATTATCTATAGTAAATGGAGGATGTAAGCTTTCACTATTTGACATTTCAACTTGTAAACAAATAAAAACATTATGTTTTGCTTCAGAAAGTTTTGGAGACTTAAAAGCTTTGTCTTGAATGCTGCTTTCAAAATTATCATTTAGCACATGGGGGCTTTACAGGAAGGTAAGACCTTAACACTGGCACAGGTATCAGAGAGCAAGGAATCATGTATTCTTAAAAAGTTTGCTGATAAGCACCAAATCAAAATGAAGATACTGAAAACACAATGTAACTACAATGACCCTGTCATTAAGAACCTAATGGGGGTGTGTGTGTGTGTGTGGTAAATTATGAGTTTAGGTATAACATACACACATTACTAATAAAGAGATAAACAAGGACTTACTGTATAGCACAGGGAATTATCCTTGTTATCTTGTAATAACCTATAGGGAAAAGGACCTGAAAAAGAATAGATATGTATATATACAACTGAATCACTGTGTTGTAACCTGACACTAACCTGATACTCCAAATCAATTGTATTTCAATTAAAAAAAAAAAAAATCCTAATATACAAAGTCTTGACTTGCCCTCTTAAAGAAATCTGCATAGAAAAGCTGGATTTATACCATATGTGAAAAGTTAATTCCAAGTATTTTACAGCAAAAGTAGGAAACTAAAATAGGTATCACCATTTTCTTCAGTTTTCTACAGTGAGAAACAGAGCGTATTGAGCAGACAAACAATATTATGTGGATTTCAGAGTAACAAAGCATTCTAGAAACTTTACCTTTGTAACAGTCTTAATTCTATAATAGTTGTTTCTTTTGTCACACATTTTCAGTTTCACTTCAGACTTCAAAGTCACTCAATGGATTTACGTAAAAATCCCATTAATTACCAATTTTATAGGTTAAAATTGTAGATAACCCATTCCGGGTTTCTACATACAGAAAGAGAGAGAAGTCGCTCAGTATGTCCAACTCTTTGCGACCCCATTGACTGTAGCCCACTAGGCTCCTCCGTCCATGAATTTCCCAGGCAAGAGTACTGGAGTGGGTTGCCATTTCCTTCTCCTGGGGATCTTCCTGACCCAGGGATCAAACCCACATCTCCTGCATTGCAGATAGACTCTTTACCATCTGAGTCACTAGGGAAGCCAGCTCTACATATAGAGTCCACATAATTTCTGTGGCGCTTAATATATTTAAGCTAAGCACTATATCACAGAGATGTGACTGTGTTTTGGTATGTGTGTGATGTGTGTCTGGGTCTTTATGCATATAAAACATACCTACTGCCGTCCCTTTTTAAGGTTTTGTTGCCATTGTAGAAGGTGCGAGATAACAGGGAAAATAAATTATCCTATTAACATATTTTTTCTTCAACATTTTATTTAAGGTGGTGATTCAAACTAGAAATCTATGAAGGAATGAAATAGAGATCTTTCTAAACTGGAGAGGTAAAGCTAGACAGAGTAACTGGGAATCAAAGTTAAGTTTCATGGTATGATGCACTCAACACACTGAAAGAAATCCAAAAAGGCATTCATCAATATGTTAATATAGAAGATGAGAACAAGAAAACAGACAAACAAAAATCAGCATCTTCTTGCTATGAAGCAATAAGATATTGCTAAGAGACTGAGCACCAAAATGGTTCTTTACAAATTTCTTCCCTTTTATGGTACAAGTAATTTATTATATTCAAGCCTTTTAAAATGACGTGATACTCAAGATTCAAACCTTCTTTGCGCCAAATTACATTTGCTGCTGCTTTTAAGAACAGGTTTAAAAGAAGTATTTATACATTATATAACAATAATCATATACAATCCACATATATAAAAAGGGTTGGTTTATTGTAGTTCAAATACATAAACTGAACATTCAAACATCTTAAAATTAAAACTTTAGAAACAAAAAATTAACATTCAAATAGGAGTATAGTTTACAAGGAACATCCAAGAAAGGTAAATTTGTTGTCTAATCCAGAATATTGATAGAGATCACTTAATGGTGAATAAAATGTGTTTAACCAGCAGTCCTAGTCTGGCCAACATGTTAGTTATGACTGTGGCTCCATACCTGAGAAGAAATTACTAAATAGATCTTCTCTTAGGCTAAACAACACCTATAATTCAAAGGGGATAATCAAAGCACATAAGTGAACAAATGAAACTAAAGTATTCTTTAGAGACAAAGGTCAAAGTATGTCCATTATAATAATCTTAGCCTCTGGAAGATAAGAATTCAATTTTCAGTGTTTTTTTCTTTTACCCGCTTTAAAAAACAAAATCAAAACAAAACAAACCCTAACTTAGGTTTTTTTTTTTTGGGAATCTGTGGTATTTGCATCTTGCAAGTTCAAACCACAAATGCTCTTACGTCTTGCATGTATTATAACACTGCTAGAAAGAACATCACCAAAAGTCACTGACTTCCACATCTCATAAAATGATGATTTTTTAGCTTCAAGATTTTAGATTTACTAGAGACAGCCTATATTTGAGTATGTAAGTCAGTCATGCCATACAAAGAAAAGCATAAATATTTCCAAAGTGTTCTCTGTTCAGAAACTGTTCACGGATGCTTCTCCTTCTGCTCATCAGATGGTTCTGCAATAGTCTGACTAATGCACATACATGTAAAAACCTGAAAACTGGCTCATGCAAGCGTTTTGAATGAACAGACACCCTGTGGAAGAGTATTCCAAGTTATTTTGTTGATCGTCTTGTGGGCTCTGACGCTGTGGGAGGTGGGGGTGGACCCCGGCGATCCAGGTCATCCACATACGCCACAATCAGTTTACGCCTCTCCTCTGGCACACAGTCTAGTACTAGATACCGTTTGTCGTTCTGCAAAATTTTTTCTACGTCTTTCAGGTGCTGGTCAGATTCCTGGATTAGCTTTTTGGATCTGAAATAAGAAAAGAAGTCCAAGAATTACTTACTGCTGTTCATAGGTCTTTCAGAAATGAGCTGGAAATGTCCATCTAGTTCCTAATTGTGTTTCCATTTTTTTTTTTTAAAGAAAAATTTCACTGCAGTGGTCACCTTTGTAAGTCGCCTCAGCAAAGACTCCAAGGAGTGAAAGGGCCTCAGAAGCTGAATTACCCTCCCACCCCTGCTGGTGGTCCCTCCAGATCAGGGCTGAGGGTGGGTGGGTAACCTTGCCCGTGCTGTACCTGTTCTGTGGATGAACAGAGGACTTCAGTCTGCGGGGCTGCCAATCCCAGCATCTTTCACAAGCTTTTTCACTTTCACATCTTTCACTAAATTAACTACAAAAATGTAGAAAGAAGTCTTACTTCACATCTAATTTAAAAGCCCAAGCTGATGCAAAACATTAAGGATCCTGACCAAAAAATCCAATGACAAAATCCTAAAAACCACACCCTCAGCACTATCTATCCTCCCGTGCATACCCTTCATTAAGATGTTTCAAATTTTTCTCTTAAAAGAAGAAAAGCTGGAGCATGAAACAAAAAATAGTTTCCTGCACACTGACTGCTAAGCAATATAAAACTGTTTTCCCGATGACAACTTGTTAGGGGGTGGGGAACTACTGGGTATGTTACAGCGAGATCTTGTTTTAAAGTGCTGATTTTATAGTTTTGAAGTTTTAATTTAAAAGTATCCAGCAAACTGCTTTCATCTGAGAAAAAATGCATTTGCTGAGTTTAAATAGGATGAGTTCAAGCTTTAGAATGAACACACTAAATACTTAGTCTTCAGAGGAGGCAAAGATAATTGACAGTGAAAGATTTTTTTTTTAAAAGTCTCTTCATGAAATACAACTTTTATATATTTGAAAATACTTCTGAAAAAGCAGTGAAGTAAAAACAAAAGAGTGTTTAAAAAACAGATGGGTGGGTAACACAAAATAAGAATTAACATCTGGGCCCTTTCTTAAAAAAAAAAAACAAAAAACAAAAAAACGGTAGATATGGGCTGTACTCAGCCTTTGAGAAAAGTTGGCTTCTTCTTAGTCCTAAAAATTAACAATGTCAACATGTGTGTGAATGCAAAGTATGCTTGGCCATCAGAGTAGGACTAGTAAAGACAATGATTGGCGATATGAAACATTTCATTGCACATACCTATATGTTATAAATTTGGTCTCTTTCAAAAGCGTCCTGAAGTCAGCTTTGGCTGTGATGTATTTGTCTCTGATGTATTCTTCAAACTCTCTTTGTTTTTTCTGTAAAAAGACAGTAAGATTAGGGGGAAAATTCCACTAATTCCAAAATTATTATCAATTATTTATTAAACTAATGACCAGTAAGTCACAACATAAAATAATTCAAAAGAAAAAAGCAGTAAGACACATTTCTGTTCATGCAACATTCATTAAAAGTAAAATCTGCAGCGTACATTTTAAAGGTAAAGAGCAAGAATAAGAAGCCATATATTAGTAGCAGCTAATATATGGTTTATGTTATAACCATATATTGGGGGCTTGCTATGTGCTGCACTGTGCTGAGGCTTTTATAAAATATCTCCTTTACCCTTCATCACAACTTCACGTGGTAGACACTCTAAGTTCAACTGAGCATTTAGCTCAGTAAGAGAGCTTAGTAAGGGACCAGCAAAGACACACAGAAACTCCGAGCTTTAAAAAGACATTGTTAATTCTAAACAATTAGAAAAAGTTAAGAGACTGACTGCATGGATCTCTCAGCTATCCGTTTACCACTCTTTTCCAACCATGTATATTTTGTGGTTCATACATCTAAAATTTAATGGAGCAGGAGGGGGAAGAATATTAGATGATGGGCTTTTTAAACTCTAGACCTAGAGAAACCAACCAGGATGAGAATGATGGTAAGAAGAAAAATAAAGGCCAAGGGACAAAATGGATGGGAATAAGCTATACTTTCCTTGACATCATTCACTAATAAAGAGCCCTGTGAGTTTTTTTCCTACACAGGAGTCAGAGTGCACCAGAAGAGGGCTTCTACAAGGTTCACACAGCTGAGGTTCCCCTACTCCAAAGTCTCCGGGACATTAAGAACTAGAGATCATGTTACGTTTTGCTGCTAGCGTGATTGTAAGGGTTAAGCACTTTTGGTAGCCTAGCACCAACTGTCAGCCTGACTATATCTAGTGGGACCTGACTATACAATAAATAAAAACTACAGCTTCATTAAATCTCTTAAAAGATCCCAAAACACAGGTTTAAACCCAAGGATTAAAATTTTAAAGTTCCTCTTGTGTTGTCTTGCTAATATATCATACAAGAAAGAAAATATAAACTTAAAACTCAAGATTTATTTCTCATACATTTAAACATTATTCACTTAAAACCATCAACTTCATTTTAGTCAAGATACTAGTATTGCTGATTAAGCACCCAATTAATATTTATAAACTGAAAGTAAATCTCAGACAAAATTATCTTACCCTGTCACTGGAGGAGAATTTAATGCACCGAGGATCTTCCTTAATGATTTTTTTTACTTCTTTCCATGTGGATGTTAAGGTAATCTTTGAAAGACAAGTGAATAAAAAAATAGAATTGACTTTTCTTGAGGGGTGATATTGCAGCACATGCATACATCATATCACACAATGATCTGCAATCTCTTGTTAGGCCCAAGTGTAATGGGATTAGTAACAGAGAGGAAGGCAGCTTTAATGCAATTTCTTTTTGTTGGCTTGCCACAAGTTATTTTCATGGCCATACTGTCAAGTCAAGGTGGCCTATGACAATTAACTGCAAACCCTGTATCTCCATGGGCAATATCATAACTGCTGAAGAAACCACCACCGAGAAGAGATCAAAGAGGAAAAACCTGCAGAGAGCACAAACTGCCAATCAAGGGACCAAGGCCCCAAACTGAAAACGTAGCAAAAGGAGGGACCTGTTAAATCTACCATCAGGGAGCATCAAGGATCACACACAGGTAAGAATATCTGGAATTACTCAGGGAGTAGGTATGAGCTTGAAAACAGTAAAATGAAGTAAGTTCTAAATAGTAAGAGTATCATTTCACTTAAACAAAAAAATCAGAGAAGAGCCATAAAACCCATGAACTTCAGTAATGGCTCTAAAGACAATGACATTAAAAATCATATCAATATTTTACTTATAGGAATTATTAACAAAGATTCATCCAGATTAAAGCAGAGAAGTAGAGGACTCTTACTGCAGAAGTTTCATCCAGAAGTTGCCTAAAGTGCTCCCTCTTCTTTTTGGTAAGTGCTTCAATGTGTTCATTAAAAAGCTTCTCTTTCTCCTCTCTTTCCAACAAGGATCCAGATTCCCAGCGGTGATCTTTCCGTAGAGTTCTCCGAGTATCAGACCAGGACACATCTGAAGAACGTACCTAAAAACAGAGAATGCTATCTATCACCCGAGACAAGACTTATCTTTTTATATTTTGTCAATAAAAGACTCATTTATTTTGTTTAGGAACAATACCCTTAATAAAAGAAGCTCCTGATGATTCCATCTTAGCCAACCAGTCACTGAAAATCTACTTCTTTAAAACCAGAAATCTCATCTCCCAGAGCACATCTAAGCTATACAGTATGGGCTGAGAGGCGAGAAGGATGAAGAGAACTTATCTCCCATAAACCACAGCCCCTAAGAACTTTCAGTACCTAGGTACTTTACTCAAGATCTTACCAACTTCTAGTAGTAGAAATGGATATAAATAAGAGAGGAAATACAGTCTCACAGCATAAGCAGCTCACCAGACCAAAAAAAAAGATTTTTCAAGGTCAAATTGGGACTTAACTATATCCTGGAAGTGACACTTGCACATACAAGCAGGAATGAACATCATTAAGAAGATAAGAGAAGAGACAACGTGATAGCTCTGGCTGGGTCAGCAACCAGCAGAAAGGTATGCTTCATGGACAGCAATGGCATTACAAGTTAAGTCACACTGCTGCCAACACAAAGAAATACAGGATGCTGAAAAGACAAAAAAAGTAATAAAGAAGAAAAATATAAAAACATTTATTTACCCAAAAAAACAAGTACCTAAAAACATGTCAAGTGAACACTGAGCTTGGCACTGGGAATACAAAATAAAAAAGAACTGCCAGGAGTAGCGAGGACCTTCACCCTCCTCAGCAACAGGGAGAGCGACAAGAATCAGATGTGCCTTTTACAAAGATTTCTGTGATTGCAATAAAGAGGATGAATCTGGGGGAAGCAGAGGCAGGGAGAGAAAACAGGAAATAACTGTAACTGTGCAGGAAACAGAAAAAAAGGTCACTGAAAACAGACCAGCAGAAGCAAGGGAAGAAATCAGAAGAAGCAACAGGAGTGATGAGAGGAGCCTTGTTAAAAGAAATAGTAGGAGAGACAGTGACAAGGAGGAAAAAGCAAGCAGAACAGCAGGGTGGCCTGAGGGCATTCACTGTAGGGACAAAAAACCCTTCATACCTGAACAACCTGGGTAATACAGGAGGATTTTTTTTTTTTAAGTCTCATACAAGTGTATGATGATTTAAGATGACTTCATCAAGGACAATTTTTTAAAAGCTCTGAGACTAAAAGATTATGAAATTTTACAAACACAAAACATTAAACTTCTGAAAATATTAAATAACTAGGTTTCCCTATTCTATTGGTGTTAATACCAAGTACTCAATTTTAAAATACTTTATAGGTAACTTACTAAATTACAACTCTCAGAGTAAATAATGTCCACTAATGAGGTAATATAAAAGATTTCTAATAGTACTTTACAGAAAAAAGCAAAACAGTAATATATACCATATCAGACAGAAGAGCCTTGAAATTCTGGATAGCTTCTTCTCGTTTGTGCTGTTCTCTCTCTCGATCTATTTCTTTTGTTTGTTCTGAACGAGCCTTCTGAACCTCTCTTTCTCGTTCTCGAAGGCTTGCCTCAATGCGGGCTTGCCTTTCAAGCTCTTTTTCTTTTTCTGAGTCTAAGTTCTGTAAAAGTGAAATTACCAACTCCATTAACATATGACCCCACAGAATAACTAGTCTGCCAAATACAAGATTTCAAACCTAGTTTTTACCAAGAATATACCTAAATACTCGTTCCAAAATTAATTACTAAAGGTTCTATTAGGAATACCAACAAGAAAAATTCTAAACCCTGAAGAAGTAGCGAATACCTTTGTAATGCAATTAACGATTTTACTATTCCATGGTTACCATAAAAGTAAACACAATGGGTTACCTTGGCTATTTTTTCAATGTACTGTTTGAAAAGGTCTTCTCTCATGGATGAACTATCCACTGCTTTGTAACGTGGATCACTTTCTACTTTGTCTTTTACTTTGCTCCATCGAGACTGACTGTCCAAGTGATGATTAGATAGTAGCTCAAAGAAATCCGATTTAATCTATATTTCAAAACAGGTGTAAGGTGGGAGGAAAACAATATGCCGTGAGAAATTCTTCATAAAGATTTACAACTAGAACAAAGCTCACTGACCTTAAAGATAATAATTTGTTTAATGCATTTAAAGTGGAATTTAGTTAAAAAAATTTTTTTAAAGTATCAGAATTGCTCTTTTATAAGAAAATAAAATTCAGGCTTATGAACAAACGGCAAAAATAGTTCAACATCAAGATGGTAAGAATTTTTTTAAAAGTAGATTAATACAACTGTTAAAACTAATAGAGGAATTTGGAAACAGCTGCACCCAAACAGCAAGTCTTATCACAAATCTGAAACTTACTGTCAAAAGTGTAAAAACAAAAACTAAACTTTTATATTTTGCTTTAAAAAAGAGCAATGTTTTTACCTTTGTATGTATAAGAAAACTATATAATTTCTATGGTCATAATTAGTCATTTCTAAAACAAACAAACAAAAAAACCTATATTCAGATTTCTTGCACTTTTTAGCCATTAAACATGTATGCCTTCACCAGAATATGTGTCAATGAAATTAATGTTCTTAACAAATGAAGTACCAAATTAGTAACATTATACTAAAGATATAATATCAATCCTTTAGTGTCAACATATGCAATACTTAAAAAGCCTCTTCCAAATTGTACTTTTTATTTTTTAATACGAGAAGAAGAGAATAAACAAGCATTTGTTTCTATGCACTTTGAGGATCCATTTTAAAATCCAGTCTCATTTAGGTTATTGTGTATTGTTACCAGCGAAGACATCTGAGGTAGCTAAACTCATTTCAGCAGAGGATTCTGACCATGTCAAGATCCTCTCTTCCCCGTAGGGATTAAATATGCTGTCTCCCCATCTGACCAAGGGAATGAGAAATTAGGAATGGAAACAGAATTTCCGTGGGGGCACAAAATACAATGAATCATTCCTTAGGTCTATTTCAACCCTCTCCTTCTCCTGTAACTTCATTTCTCCTTAAAGAGGATTAAAAGGGAGGTGGATGTCCTTTTTGGAAAACACTTATAAGGTTGTAAGAAACAGAGCTTCTGTATTAGAGAACTTTCTAAAACATAAGAACTATTCAGTGGATTTCTCCACTCACGGAACTGTGCTCTTGACTTTGTTTGGATTAATAAGAAATAACTCATAAACTCAGTATTTTTATATAGCAATAAAGGAACTACTTGATGTAATAGCAATGTAACAATTTTTCTGTTCATTTATCTACTTTGTATCTGACACAATGAACATCAAATTCCCAGAAGGCAAAATTTATGTTAATAAAATAGCTAAGCTGCATCAAATAAGAATCTTTCTAACCTATAAAATGTCAATTGTCATTAGCAACAATTCAAGACCCTATTGTCCCTATTTCCCTCTCTCTAAAAATGAAAGCATCTTACCAACTAAGCTGTTTAGTTAAGGGAGAAATAGTCTCCTCAGTTAAATGTGTTGTAACAAAAATTGTTTAGCAGCTAATTTGAAAGAGAGGGAAGAGAGAAAAATGCCAACTTTACAAAAGGATTAACCCTATTATGTGCAACTTCAAATCTGCTGTTCCAAAAAATAAATTATTTGAAACACTAATAAAAATTGGTTAGAATAATAATAATAAAATTATTATCAAACAAACAAAAACTCGAGGGTAGCTACTTTGGTAAACAAAACCGTCCAGTAAAAGTTTTAGGGGCATTTTTTAAATAAAACTACCCATGAAAGCTACATGAAAATGATGACTGCACTCTAGTTTGAAAAGTCCCAACTAAAGAGAAAGAATTTCACCAAAAGTCAGTATCATTCATGATTCCAATGTATCAGTTCATACAATTCAATCATACACAGTTAAAATGCAATTAAAAAATGTACTTCAGGACTTCGCTAGTGGTCCAGTGGTAAGGAATCCTCCTGCTAATGCAAGGAACATGGGTTCAATCACTGGCCTGGGGAGATTCCACATGACGTGGGGCAAGGAAGCCTGCAAGGAACAACTATCAATCCCATGTACCCTAGAGCCTTTGCTCTACAAGAGAAGCCACCACAACAAAAAGCCCACACGCCACAACTAGAGTAGCCCTCACTTGCTGAGTCTAGAGAAAGCCTGTGTGCAGCAATGAAGATCCAGCACAGCCAAAAGTAAATAAATACTAAAAAAAATTTTTTTAATGTACTGCCAATACATGTCCTAAGAATATACAGTGGCAGTCATGAAGAGATAAAACTTCATTAGCCGGATACTTCTCAAATTTGAATATAAAATATACATTTAAACCTCTATTTTCAAAATCTGTTAGTAATTGACTTTGCATTCTTTAAATTGGCTAAGAAAAGTTTCACTTTAGTAATTTCCTGTTTCTCCCCCCATCAATGTAATAGTACAAGGCTAAACCTTTAGAGAATTCAAATTTTACAATCTAAAGAAAACAAAGCTGAATAATTAAGTTTATATAGATGCAGTGTCTATTCAATGTCTTATTTTAATTAACACATTCTGGACACAACTCTCATTACTTTATAAGAAAAGAACCCCCCCCCCCCCAAAGTAATGTACCAGAGGCTAAAAGCACCACACAAGTGTAGTGAAGTGTTGCTTATTTGTGTCCCACTCTGTGCGAGCCCATGGCTGCAGCCTGCCAGGCTCCTCTGTTCATGGAATTCTCCAGGCAAGAATACTAGAGTGGGTAGTCATTCCCTTCTCCAGGAAATCTTCCCAACCCAGGGATTGAACCCAAGTCTCCTGCACAGCAGGCAGATTCTTTACCATCTGAGCCACCAGGGAGATGCCAATTCTTTCCTCATCAGAGAATTACATTATCAGTAACTGAACAGCTGTCAGAACGAACTGACTGGCAGGCCACACAGCACAAAATTGTAAAGTCTATTCACTTGTTATAAAACAATACATAAAACAGCTACCGAAAAACATGTTTAGAAAAAGAACATCAGTTACAAATGCAAAAACATTCAATTTGTTTAAAACAATCATATGATATCAGTAAGTTCTTACTAAAAGTCAATCGTAGCAAACAATTCATTGACATGATTCTAATGCAACAGACAAAATGCTTATGTAAAACTCAATCTTCCTCTGAGAAGCACAATCATTTACTCCCAAAAAAGTTAATAGTGAAATGATTCTGGAAAAATCTACCATGAAGCATAATAAATCACATCATCAGGAAATCTCAGTTATTTTTGAGAAAAGTTATTTCACCTAAACTGTTGTTATTTTTCAATTAAAGAGGCTTCTTTTCAAGAAGAGTGGTGTTACTTCCGTAACAACATTTCTTAATAGAATTTGAAATATTTTAACTCTCTGGAATAAGAAGCAAATTTAAATGTCAAGAATAATAAAGCTTCAGAGGTTCTTTTTCTCCATTCAAAAGCACACAGGGTCACTGAGGAGAGCGGCTGCATGTTTTGATGGTTCACGCACCACTGGTGCCACCTCCCTACCAGTCTGCCTCCCCAGTGGTGTGCTCCTCTTCACTCATGACACCGCTATCAAATGACATTTGGAATTCATTAATCTTTAATAGCTGACCTTTAATTCTGATAAGCAATAATTCATATGTAAGATATGTTTACTAAAAGATTAGAAAGTCGCCAAAATGCTATCTTGTAGATGGCAAAAAATATAAAGAAGCTTTTTGAAAAATTTAAACGCTACTGCCTATGAAGAACCTTGAAATGTTAGCAGGCAAGCACCAGTGAACGGCCTAATAACCAGTTCTGGATTTAATGGGCATCTTAGAATTAATAAAATATAAAGAAAATCTATGCAGCTTAGTGACACTACTAAATGCGCATTATGGAAGCGGTCACACACACACATATAAACAACTGTAAAAGCTAGACAGTAAATATGGATCTTGTTACTGGGTTGGCCAAAAAGTCTGTTTGGGTTTGTCCATATATATGATGTTACAGAAAAACCAGATGAACCTTTCAGCCAACTTAATATTTAAGCCCATGAATGAGATTAGAAACAGCACCAGGTTAGTCCCTTACCATTCATACTCCCATCAATCACACCACTGGAACTAAACCTTCTTACCTTCTCACCTCTCGTCTTCGAATCTTCTTTCTCTTTCTTCCTTGCAGCTGCCACAAATTCATTAAACAAGGCTTCTCGATCTTTCATCTTTTCAATTGCTTTAAATCTTGAATCTTTAGCATGCTTGGCTGCAAATTCACTAAATGTAGCTCTGTAACAAAATGGCAAGTGTGCTAACTTTGGTAGAGCTATTTCTACTTGAAGAAAGGCACAGATGATATCATCTTCCCATTAAGAGTATGTGCCAACAAGACAATGAGTCCCAACATCCACCAACAGAAAGGAGTAAAAGGGCTAAAGACTAAAACTGTGGTTAGAGATCTGTATTACTATCAGCATGATGTTAGGAGGACAGACATCTAGAGCAAAAAATCTGTGTATTTCAAGAAACTTCAGAGTTCATTTAGTTCCACTCTAAGATGAGACTGACTAACTCTTCCTGAATTAGCTCTCCCTCCAAAAGCAACTATAAAACCAGACAAAATATATGAGGCAACTGATTTCAAGCACTGGACAACAGGTAGAGTAAAACTGAAGTAAGAAGCCCCATGGCCCTCTGCCTCAGGACAATTTCCCAAAATGCAAACAGCTAGAGTCCAAAAAGAGTACAGCGATCCCCATGAGCTAGAAGCAGCAAAGATCAGAGTTGGGGGTGCTAAAAAAAATTGGCAGAGGAAGAAGCTATAGAAAGAAGGTACCCCAGAAAAATACCATTTAGAAATTCCCCATGAATAAGTAGACAGCCAATACCAAGCTATAAAACAGCAGAAAAACTATTCCCTGTACCAAACTGCTACAGGCTTAAGAGCAAAAAAGAGACACTAGACACCGAGAAGCACTGGAAAAGGAACAATAGGAGGACAACAAAATCCACAAAAGATCCACAGGGACACAAAGCTGGAAGTTTGACAAAAACAATTCCCACTTTCTGAGATCCACAGTAGCAACATAAAATCAAACCTAAAATTAAAGTGATCAGCCTGTAATTGAACTGCCTGCTCAAACAAGAATCCACACTCTTGAGAGGAAGATAACAGTCTCTACCTATTATTCCACAACGTTCAATATTCAATTAAAAATCACAACACATACAAAGAAACATGTGATCCACGGGGCGGGGGGGACCTTAAGCAATAGAAAGTAACCCAAAATACCCAGATGATGTTTGAGGTATAGACCAATCTTTTAAACTACTATAATTATATTGGAAGAATTAAATAAAAATATGTTCAAAGAATTTAAACCATGATCTTAATGGATGAACAGTTAGGTAGCTTCAGTAGAGATATGGAAAATCAAGTCTATGAAGGACAATGAAGCTAAGTATTAAAGAAGTTTCTCCATGAATAAAAGAAGCATTTCTAAAGCTTTCATATAGTTGGATATATTTCAATATCTGAAGCTTTTCACCTTATTGTATATAGTAAGAATTCAAATACTCCCATGTTTAGCTTATTTTTAGAGGGGAAAAATAAAACTTACTTTTCCCTCGAAAAACCATCTATCTCAATACAAAAATAAAACACTTTATCTCATGTATTAAAGATTAAGTTCAATAAATCTATTTTCTTTCCATGATAAATTAGGTACCCTACTTTATAATTTTAAGAGAAAGTATTACTATGATTAAAGAACAAACTTCTTAAAAATGTAAAATCAATGAACAAGTGAGAATTCAATTATTTAATACATATTTCTATTATTTAAAACAGGTTTTAAAAAAAGGTAGCAATTTTTTTTAATCAGAACAGACTAAAATTTTAGCATTAGATTCCATAGAGATGTTTTCATATGACTCATCTTTTAACTCCAAAAATGCTATTGCAAAGAATTTATCATAGTATCTTGCTACATACTTTATAACACACATGGTATAAAAGTTCTTTACTGAAAAGAGGTGGATAGTTTTTGGTGATAATGGATGACAAAGAGTATAATGACTTGAAGTTAACCATAGGAAGTACACCCGAAATTTCCAACAAAAAAGAAATAAAACATAGAAGAAACAGTCACTAAGTTAGGTAATTCTTCCCAGTCATTCTTTCCCTTGGAATCAACTCCTGTGCTTTAGAGTTCTGTGCTTGTGGTCTTTTCCCAATTCAAAGAAAGTCTATGGATGGTATTTTCTCAACTTTAAGAAGTTTTTCCTCTTTGTTTCCTACTTACTAAAATGGGTCCTAATCTCTATGCCAGTGTCAAATGCATCAATTTAGCAACACAGCCCAATGCCCCAAGTGCTAAGACTTCAAGTTCTGTGCCTGATGGCTTTACTTTCTGATATAACCTGCAAAGGAAAAATTACTCCAACAATTTTATCTGCCCCAAAAGAATATTAGTAGGGTACTGTGATACAGTAAGATTTAACTTTTCAAATCTACAACAGAGAAATCTCATTGGAGTCTCAATTATTCCCAGATCCATAAAGGGTTTTTATGGATATATTTTGCTGAATCATTTGGAAGTAACCTGTAGACATCATGAGATTCCATCAATAAATATTTCAGCATGCATCTCCTGAGAGTAAATCCTTTTTCTACCATAATTACAATATCCAAGAAAATTACTAATCTCTAATCTCATGTAATACCAATTCAAATACCTTCCAAAAAGTACTTTATAACAGAGTCACAACTACACAGACCCATGAATTTTTAATCTTTTGATTAAGAAAAACGCCCAAGATCTCCTGGAGAGTCTGAAACTCTTATTACCCTTAAACAGTACCATTAAACCCAGAGATTCCATGATTCTACCCCATAGTTTCAGAAATTCTTCATATTCTGGGATATTCATAGCAATTTAAAATACTGGAATCTAGCAGAAATTCCACATTTACTCAGTGAAGTGACCTAATGTGTATAAATCTTACTTTCCTTTTTGTAAAATAGGTAGGATATGAGCACCTAAATCTTATTGGCTGTTTTGAAGACTGAATGTGGTAATACACACATACATATGCATGTTACTTTAACTGCATATATGTGAAAGTTCACATATCTAAAATATCCAATAATTGATGATATTATTATAATCCTAAGCATGTACATTTAAAATATCTCCTTTTCTTCAGCCATTACATATATTCAATATATATTAACAATCAACTGGAAGTGTCAAACAATCATCAACACATTTAGAAATTTTTAAAACGAAAGATCCTACATTACTTCAATTCAATCAAAATAATGTTCCTCCTCTGCAATTTATTGTGTAAATCTTTAAGAAGACAAGAGATTTGTAATCATTTACCAGTTTCAGAGAAAGAAATTTATTCTCAAAGAGAAGTTTTTAAAACAAGGTACCTTCCTGAAAACCAGTGCCTCAGGAACCAGTAACAGGAATCCTCCAAAGAAAATGTATTATGAAAGAAGATTCTTGGAAAGCCAGACATCAATAATCAAACAAGAAGCTTTTCATGTCCCCAAATCCAAAAGATATATATATATTTCAACTGATTTGGAGAAAATACATACATGCTTTGGTATTTGACAGTAATAAACCATATACCTCGGATTAAATTTTGCTTCCTCCATCATTTTTTTGAAATCTTCCTTGGCTTGCATTATTTTGTTTTTCTTTTCCCTCCGTTCTTCCTCTGCCCTGGTCTTTACATACTGATCAAATACCTATTACAAAAAAACCACAAATTGATATCAGTCTTTCATATTGGTACTCTAAATACCAAACTAGAGAATCTATGAAAAAAAGAAAAATGCTATGTCAACATCTGTCCCAAAATAGGAGAAGTATGTTAATTATAGGTAACTCAATTATATGCAAATGATCTATAGCAAATCTCAACTTTGAAGTAAGGACACAGTACAGCTATAACAAAGATTTTGAAAAAGCAGTTTAATCACTAGATTCTCCTTGCCAACTTTATGTATCTGGGGCACTCTTGAAACTCAGTAATAAGGCAAGGAGTGATTTTAGAAAGCAAGGGTTAGCAAATCACAATCTGTTGGCTGAATCTGGCCTGAATGTCTGTTCCTATACAGCCCAAGAATAGTTCTGATATTTTTAAAGGTGGGGGAAAAATAGAAAACTTAATTACACATAAAATTAAATGAAATTCAAATTTCAGTGTCCGCTTATTCCTTTACATAAATCTACAGGTGTTCTCACATTACAACAGCAGAGTTACACAATCATGACAGAGACCACATAGCCCACAAAACCTAAAATATTTATTATCTAATCCTTTATGTTAAAATTTTGTTGACCCTTCCTTTAAAAGGCAAAACCGTCTCTGGACTGGGAGAACATAAATTAGGAATAAGGCATACTAGATTGAGAAAACATACCGTGTTATCAAGACACAGTCCTTATCCAGGATCTCATCAGCCTAAAAATGACCTGCTCTAGAGGATCTCAATAAACCAGCTGAAATCGTCCCACAGCAAGGGAGTTTTCAACCTCAGCACTGACCAGACCATGTTCAGAAGCATCCCTGGCTGCCAGATGCCAGCAGCACTCCCTCACTGGGGCAAACTACAATGTCCTCCAGTGTAAAAAAAACCCTGGTTGAGAGCCACTGTTCTACAGTAAAGCCAACAATCATAAGAGCCCACCCAGATGCTAAGAGAGCCCAAAGAGCATTTTAGTACCTTGTTCTTAACCATTAGCAGTCAGGGTCTACAAAGACATCTAAGCAAACTCTCCAACATGAAAGTCCCCAGGTTGTGGTAGGGAAAGACAGATGGTAAAATAATTTTAGATGAGAGTTCTGAGTGCTACTGAGAGTAATGAAGGCAAAGACGTTAATCAGAAGGCATCTGGGCAAGTATCTGAATGTAAATGATTTAGTAAGTTATGCAAACACCTGGGGGAAGGACACTTCAGGAAGAGGGACTAGTTAAGTACCAGAATATTCCAGTACTGGCCAAGGCATATCAGTGTCAGTGTAGCTAGAATAAATGAACATAAAAGTCTTGAGAAGTATGCAGAGATGAGTATATAGAGAATCTTACAGGCCATGAAAATTTTATTCTAACTAAAATAGTAAGCAGTGCCAATTTTTCAAGCAACAGAATACTGCCTTAATTTGTCATTTAAATTTTAAGATCAGTCTGGCTGCTGTGTGGAAAGAGAACTTGACTACAGAGGACAGAAAGAATGGAGGAGGCAAGAAGTTCAATTAGGCGCCACAATCAGAGTATTTTGAATTAGGGTTTAGTGAGGGAAATGGTAAATAAGAGGTTGGATTTAGAAAAGGTTTTGGAGGTAGACTGTGCTGATAAGACTTGAAATGCACAGTGGGGAAAGTAAAAAATCAAGGCTAATTTACAGGTTCTGATAGGGCCATCAACTGAGTGAAAATGAGACCATCACACATGAAGAGTTTAAAATAAAAAACATTATTGTGCATGAAATACATATGGAAAGTCATGTCTTCCTATTATGAGTCTCAAATACATTTCTGACACAGTGTAAACGTCCTCTTTTCATAAAACGTCTATAATCAGAACTAAATTATTCCAACCATTAAATTACAAATATGGAAGATGGACACTACTACCAAATGAAACTGTTTACCTCAACAGCGCTATAGCAAGTGGTTCAACATACTCAACGTTTTACACAGATCAGTGTCAGGGCGGTCCAGGTAATTCAGAAACTATAAAAAGTATTGCAGTGTGCAATATTTCAGAGGAAGCATTCACTGAGATATATGTCACTGAATCACAATGGGAATAAACAGCAGCTCGGTAATAAGGCAACTCTAGTTCTTATAATTGTAGTTCAGCAGAGACCTGAAGCGTCCATTAAGTTTATTATGAAAAGACATCCTAACAGTTGCCACTGAAGAGATGTGTGTGTAGAGGGTGTGAGATAAAAACCTGCTGCTGCTGCTAAGTCACTTCAGTCTTGTCTATCTACAACACAGATACATACAGATGCATATGCTGACACACCACAGTTGGGAAGGGTCAAATGTCAAACACTGGAACTATCAGTTGGGAAGAATTGTAGGCAAGTTTTATTCCTTTCTCCTCTTCTGTATTTTGCTATCTTGCTACCTTAAATTTGCATCATTTGCCCAATAAAAATTAATAAATGTACATGAGTTGATTTTGAAACCTTGGTATAACATCAGTATACATGAAACATAAGGACAAAATGTTCATGAGGCAAAAGCCATGTCCATAATGGCAAAAATATCCAAGTATTTCTGAGGCAGAAATGACGACACAGAGGGTCACTAAGGTATGAAACGGTTCAATTTAAAAGTTATGCTGGCAAGGGATATACATTTCTTACTGTTATTTTCATTTTACCTGTTTTCTCTCTTTAGGATTGAGCAATAAGTACCGAGGATCAAAAACTATCTTGTGCAACTCCTTCTCCCATGTTGAAAAAGCAGACACCTTTAAAATAAAAAAATGTATTGCCTCATAAATTAAGTTGGTTCTAAAAACTGAAAGGTCATATAATTTTGCTTGAAATCTATGGGACGTCTACTTAAAAAGGACACATAATAAAAACCATACTGCAGTTTCCATCACTAATAAATGACAAGCAGTGGGAGGCTAGGCAAAAGCAAATTTCCACACTAATTGGCTCTGAACATTTCTATATTATATAGAAATAACACACTTAATTACTCATTAAAATAACCACTACTGTGTGACATTTTAAAAATCAGTACATCAGAAAAAGCCTTGAAGATTTGCATTTTGATTTCCCAAGCTTGCTCTAATCTTGTGAACAATGTTGTGGTATAAAGTTGAACAATTTTACTTACTCAAATGAATCTGTGAATATAATCAAAAGGTTGAAATCCCTTCTCAATTAAGCTTCATTAATAGTAATATCATAAAGTACCAGTACTCCTTTAACCAAAAGCCATTCTGTAGATATTAAAAGAATCACATTTACCTTACCTATCCCGAGTTGTCCGCCATTCTGTAATGTTAATACTCGTCATATTACTCACCAAAATTTAATGACCCAATAAATGTTAAATGTTATTTGTACTTAAAAGGATAATAAAATGGCATTTAGTTAAAACATAATATAATTAGCCAAGAAAAACGCTATCTGAAAAAGAGCACAGTGATTTGACAGGCTTCCCTTATCCCGCCCCCACGACATGAGCACTAACCTTAGATTTGACCTTTTAGCAAGACATATTTATATTACTTATACAAAACAGAAATATCTCCCCCAAAGATTGTTTTCTGACCCCTCTCTCTAGCAGCATGTCCTTGAACTGCTTCATTCGGGCCTCCAGAGGGACAATGGCCCTTTCTCGGGCAGCTTTAATTTCAGCTTCCATGGCAGCTTCTTTCTCTGAATCAATGTCTTTATTATCGTCTCTCCTATAAAAAAGAAAATACAGGCATCAACTGACAAAATATTAATAAATAATCTTACTAAAATCTTAAAATCACTGGAATATTCAAGACTCACTACTGAGCAGAATATTTTTGGCAAAAACAAATTATACTGAGCTTTTCAAATCAACTCTAAGGGATAGGCAACTTTCATTATAATAATAAAGTTACAATGAGCTTCTAATGATGTTACAGTGGCTACATTGTTAGGAAAGAAAAATACCTTTAATATGCTGTCTCTCCCTAATACTACTTGATACACAAAATAAACGACCTTACTTAAAAAACAAAACTTATCCAATATTGCAATAAAACTCTATGTGTTAGAATCAAACAGCACAGAATATAATTTTTAGTTCTTGAAACGATATAGGAAAAACAGTATTTTCCAAAATGTTTTTACATTATAAATGCATACCATTTTTAATCTAATAAAAATTGGTAAAAGTCTTACTAATCTCAAATATTTATTTTGATAATAAAATATCTGCAAATTTGGCCAAGTGGATATGTGAGATATATACCTTACCTACCTGACATTTTTTTTACTCACTTTCTGGGTGATAAGTTGAGATTTAAGTTGAAGGACAGGTCCCAGAGAGCAACATAGGCCCCGGAGTAGTTAGGTGGAATTAGAACTGTTCATCAATGACTAAACTACTTCTCGTTTCTCCAAAAATGCACCTCAGGGCTAAGGGCACCCCTGCTGCTGTACAGTACTCAGGAGAGTTTGTGAACATGAAATTAAGTCACCTCTCAAACATCTGCCCTATGAAGAAGGCCCATTCATGTGAATAATCAAAAAAAGTAATTCAGTAATACTCAGGTGTGTTTAAGCAGATCTTCCATCTTAAATTTGATCTGCTTTGTATACAAATAAAATTGGTTCATATTTCCTGCATAAATTTAAGGGAATTAAGAAAACAGAACATTAGGAAATTCAAAATCATGCTATATAGGCAAATGAAGGTAGCCCAGGAGATTTAAATGGAACTAAGGCTAGCCCAGATATGGTGAGAGGTATTTAGCAATTTAGGGAATGAATCAAAAATAGAAGATATAATCCGTGACCTGCAGGAACTTAGCGAGATAGTCTGTGACCTAAGATATGCACAAAACAAACAGGTAAAAGCAATTTGCCAAACAATATACCCTCTTATAATAATTTATTTAAGAACTATTTATATAAAGAGTTAAAAGACAAGAAATACAACTAATGAAAACAAATAACCTTTACAGAATTATACTAAATGAAAATGTCACAATACAAACTATCACTATCTATCTCAATAAAAGAAATAAAAGAAAAACTAAGCCAGGAAAAATAGGCTTTTAGCTTTGTACCTAAATAGAGAAGCTCGGGCAATCCACATAAAGGACTTCTTTGACATTCTCCTGATAAAAGCAGTTAAAAACCTTACAGAGTTGTCTATAAGAACAAACAATTAAAAACAACCTAAAAGTTTAACATTGTAGGAACATCCAAAATCATGGTACATAAACAGAATGAATACAGTCATTTATAATATTAAGAAAACAAATTCTTATTCTAGATTTTTAAAAGAAGACAAATTCAGTTGATTACAACTAATAAAAAATACATTTGGTCAAGAACTAAAAAGTCAACTGTAAAAATTCAAACAGCTGCTGTTACTGTGGTCAATTATGAGTCACACTTTAATATCTTAATTTCTTTAACACTGCTGCCAATAAAGAAACTTTTTAAAAAAAGAAACACCCTTAACAGGGGTTGTCTTACTGATTTCTTTGCCATAATTTGGCTGCATTCAATCTGTCCTCAGATAAGGACTATGATAAACCAATCCATAATAATGTCTTCAAACTTTCCTTCTTGCTGCTAAATAATGGTCCCATGCCTCCCCCACTCATATACAAACACCTTCTACCCCACCCATTCACCCCCCATAATTAGTAACATTCATATTTTACTGCACACTGGTCAAACTAAGGCTTCCGTTTATACCACTCTCTTTCTCTCAGAGCACTTTCTAATAATAATAAGCTCAGGGGTTCCCTCTTCAACAAGTAATGACCATGGATACAAGGACTAAGTGAAGTGACAAGTATATAAAAAGAGAGAGAAGTCTGGGTCTACATTTATCAGATTTTTGGAACGGTAGCTGTTGGGATCTACATTAGGAAGGACACTTCTTTTTTTATAAAATTCAGGTGTAATGAATCTCTGAAAACAATTTATCATAATAATGTCATTTGGCTTCATAATACATATTTAAATAACCAAAACTCTTCCACATCTAGAAACCGAAGGGACACCATTTCTACATCCTAAAGCAAGGCTTAGTAATAGGCCTAAAGAGAGCAATCATGACTTCTGCCTCCTAACACACACATTACCTGTCCTAATCATGAACTGACTGCAGCCTAATCATCTTTTAAAAGGTAAAAATCTACCTAAATTACATAAACTATAAGTATTACTTACTTCCGTTTTTTGGCTTTAACAGGTTCATCTTCATTCATTTCTTCCATTAATTCTTGTTCTTCTTTAACTATAAGAAAATTTAATTTAACTGTCAGAATAAAAATAAGCAAGCAACAATTTAAATATTTAGGTATGAATCCTTCTGCTAACCACTACTGGAACGCTTGTGTCAGCAGTATTTTTTTAAAGCTGCAACTTATAGCTCACTCACTTGCACTCATAGAGAACTGCCACTTTTGGATGGACAGCATTGTCGGGGTTGGGTGCCCTGGCAAAAAAAATTTCAAAAATTATGAATAGTTATATGTACATGTTACACAATCTTTTCTTTAATAAAATTACTCAACTATTTATATATCTATAACACTTCTTTATAAAACATTAAACAAATCATGATAATTCTACAACTCCTCTATTAATCTTCCCTTTAAATTTGCTTCATTCTGAAATTTTTAGTAACATAAAAATTATCAATAAATGAATATTGTATTCATTTATCAAATAAGTGAATATTTATCAAATAAAGAATAAAACCCTTACACCTTTTGCACCAGGTAGACCAAGTTCCAATAATTTGGAAATCACAAGCAAGCAGAAAATGTTAGTACCACGTGTATATATATAATCTATGAAGATTTATCAATTATTATAAATGATATATCAGGATTTGTTTCAACTAAAGTATTAAATGAGTCATTTATCGTGCTTCTATACTACATAAAGGGTTTTTTAAAAAACATAATCCTATCAATACCATGGCAAATTATCAATAAAAAATGCAATAAAAATTAAATACAAATATTTATATTTATTATATATCTTATATATTGAAAGGCTGTCTGAGGGTAAGGTGAATTAAAAGATTATCTCTTAAGAAGGTGCAGGCATCTCTCTAGTCCCAGGAATAAGGTTTACTTCCCCAAATTTCATCAAGTTTAAAAGACTGCAGTTTTAGTTAACCAAATTTTAATAAACAATATTTTAAAAATACCCTGTACAGCTTGAATATTTCAAAATATGTAACACTAATCACAAAAGGTGCTAAAAGGCTCACCGAGGAGCATTGCAGTACTATTAGTAAGAATGAAGCAAGCATCAGCAGTACAACATATCCTGGACTAACTGACAACCTTGAAAAGAACAAGATGCTTTTAAAATACATATAATAAATATTTACAAACCATAATTTTATCCAAATTCTCTATTTTTTAATCATCTGAACTCAATCTAGAAGAGCAGTCTACTTTCCATTTCTCAAATATTCCTTTCCTTATATTCCTTGAAAACAGACATTTCTAAACTGCCTCATATTTTCCATAAAAATATTAAAAGCATATTAAAATCAGAGGACAAATGCTAATTTAAGACTTACTCAGTTTCTTCACCTCTTCCATCCCTTTTTTATGCGGGGGCTCCTGAATAATTTTGTCAACATCTGCCCTTCCAATCAGATCATCGGGCCGGTCCCACATAGAAAGACGGGTGGTAGGATTATAAAAGAAGACCCTCTCATCACCAGTCCAAACAACACACCTAGGAATAGTCAAACATTTTCTTACGTTATGGAACATATTTTATAGTTAGGTCTTTTAATGCCATCCAATCAAAAGGGGAGGTGGTAGTGGTGGAGAAGGACACATTCACATTATTATTACTTACAGGGAGCCAAATATGATTTTCAGAAAAGGAGAGGTGACTGGCTATGGGTTAAGTAAAATACCAACTCAACATACTAACCAAAAACTAGGAAAAGCAAAACATTCATGATCAGAATTTAGAGTGCTCAGGAACATGTCTGGCACACTCAATGTTAACCTATCACAAAAGATGAGCCTAATAGCAAATAATAATGCTATTAAACAGTTCTAAAGCTAAAGCACATACCACAGCATCTGACCTATTACATAATACTATTTCTTACCAAACCAGACAGACTACAAACTCAAATGCAATTATTTATGAAGCTTTTAATAATTGACTATATCAAGTATCTAAAAATAAAAGCACCTATTGTGCTATGGCACTGTAACCCAGTACAACCCAGTGTTCCTATTAATTACAACTAGAAACTCAGCAACAATAAGGAAAGAAACAAGTACCTAAGAACTCTCTAAGGTTTAAAAAAAAAACGAAATACAGCTATGGAGTCAAAATTTAGAGAAGCAAGGGTATAAATTTCTCCTCCCTCAAACCTCTGCTGAGGCCCCTGGCTGCACAGTAATAGTAGCACAGGCAGCTAAAACTTCTCTTAGTTTTTCTCTGATTTCTCTTAAGCAGGTCTTTATGACCAGATAATCAAAGTTAACCAACAGCTGCCAAGCTCAAGGTGACCTAGATGTTAAAATTAATCAGACAAAGTCTCTATTGTTGAAATAATCAAACACTTTACAGCAGCAATTATAATTACACTTAATGAGATAAAGAAAAACAAAACAAAGATAAGCCAAAACTTGAAAGAAGACAGAGGTTCTCAGCAGAGAAACTGTTAAAAAAGAAAACAAAAAAAAGAATGGTGTTTCAGGAACCTATGGGACTATATCAAAATGCCTGACAGACATGTCTGGGCAGAAAAAATCTAAAGACAAAATGGCCCAAAGATATCTACAAATTTGGTAGATGACATAAATACTAAGGAAGTTCAGTGAACCCCAAACAGGATAAACGTCTAGAAAATCATTTTTAGACACAACATAAACAGATGGAAATCGAATATAAAGAAAAATCCTTGAGAGCAGCTAACAAAAAGTACGGCAGAAAACAAATAGGGAAACTAGTCCAGGGACTGTGGATTTCCTACCAGAAACCAGAGAGGCAAAAATACGTTAAAACAACATCATTAAAGTCCAGGAAAAAAGGAAATGCCAACCTAGAATCCCATATAGAGCAAAAACATCCTTCAGGAACAAAGGAAAAGAAGATATCCTCAATGAAGGGAAACCAAGAGGTTTCATTTCTATCAGAATTGTCCTGTAAGAAAGTTTTTCAGGCTGAAAGGAAGTGATACCTAAAAAAATACCAAACAAATAAATAAAAAAGCACCTGGATCCTTAGTAATGAAGGGAAAAAAACAGAAATGGTAAGTATCAAAGATTTTTTCCTCTTAAGTTCTTCAAAATATGTATGAAAAATTATGAACAACGCATGTTGGGGTTTTCAATGCATGTAACAGTAATACATATGACAACTGTAACATAAAGGTCAGTAGGTACAAGGTTAAAAAAGAACCTATATGATAACAAGGGTCCCACATTTTACGTGAAGTGCTACAATAATAAGTAGGCTATGATAGTTAAATGGGTATATTATAATAAAAGAAAATCTAAAAATTAATGCAAAGAGATATCACCCGAAAGCCAAGAGATAAATTATTAAATGCTAGAAAATGTTCAAATAATTAAAATAAAGGGAGTAAAGGGCGAATGGAGGAACAAAAATAGAGAAGACAGAAAACAAATAATAGATTTAAATCCAACCAAAAGTTACATTCATGTTAACAGTCTAAACATTCCAAAGTGAATAAAAACACAAGACACTACTATAAGCTGTTTTAAGAAACTTTAAACATAAAATTATAGAAAGCTTTAAAGTAAATGGATGGAAAAAGCACAAGACAAAAGGTATTATGAGAGAGAAACAGAGTCTTTTCATAATGATAAAAAAAAAAAAGACAATCAGGAACATGTAACAACTGTAAAACATATATAATAAGCCTGTTTACAGAGCTTAAAAGTAGATGAAATAGAAAAAAAAAAAAAAGCAGATGAAATAGGCATTTCCACTATTATAATAGATTAACAGAACCATCTCAACAACTGCCAGACCAACCAAACCCTAAAACTAACAGTACCAAGAAAGAACACCTGGTGAACAATTGGAAAAAAAAAAGTCTTAATGAATTTGAAAGTATCAAAACCAAAGAAAGCACATTCTCTGACCACAAGACAATTAAATCAGTACAAGTGAAATACACAGAAAAAATTCAAATTAAGGAAATGAAAAAAAAGACTTCTAAATAATATGAGTCAAGGACAAAAATTAAAAATAAATTTTATAATTAAAAATTGAATGGTAATGAGAATACAACACATCAAGATTTGTAGGCTGGTGCTAAAGTGAAGTGAAGTTGCTCAGTCGTGTCCAACCCTTTGCGACCCCATGGACTGCAGCCCACAGGGCTCCTCCGTCCATGGGATTCTCCAGGCAAGAATACTG
Organism: Cervus canadensis; assembly: GCF_019320065.1. Lineage (NCBI taxonomy): Eukaryota > Metazoa > Chordata > Mammalia > Artiodactyla > Cervidae > Cervus > Cervus canadensis. The sequence continues at coordinate 51,277,432 of NC_057389.1, forward strand.
GAATGGGTTGCCATTTCCTTCTCCAGGGGATCTTCCCGACCCAGCAGGCAGACACTTTAACCTCTGAGCCACCAGGGTGCTAAAGCAGTGCTTTAAAGCAAACTGTTAAGCTTTAAATGATAAGAACACTAATGACCTAAGAGTAACTTCATAATTACTAGAAAAAGAAGCTAGAAAAAGTATAAAGTAAACCCAAAGTAATCAGAAAAAAGGAAATAAGAGTGGGCAAGAGTGAAGGCGCCCAACCACCCTAAAACTTCTGGCAAACTTATGGCTTGATTGGTCCAGAAGAGAGAACAAATCACCACTATGTGGAAAGAAAAAGCAGTATCACCACAGATCACAGACATTTAAAGGATATTAAGAGAATAATAATAACAGAAACATTCAAAGGATACTAAGAAAATAATTAGAACAAATTCAACTTACACAAAATAAGCAAATTTCCTGAAAAATACAACTTAACCAAAGACAACATAAGAAACAAAACAAAATGAATGGTCCTATAGCTATTAAAGAAGTTTAAGTTGTTACCAAAAATCTTCCCCCCCAAAAAACTCTGACCACAGATGGTTTATTTGTTAATTCTATAAAACCTTAATGAAAAAGTATTATCTTACAAACTTTTTCAGTAAATAGAGGAATAGAAATCACCAATCACCATCCAACTCATTTCTTGAAACCAGCAAAACCCTAATACCAAAATCCAACAAAAACATTACAAAGAAACTTATGGATTCACATGCCACAAGTATAGATGCAAAAATACTTAGTAAAATACTAGCAAATCAAATCCAACAATACATTAAAAAGATTAATCTACCATGATTAAGGTTTATTACAGAAATGCTTGTTAAAGTTAGTTTAACAATCAAAATTCAGAGTAATTCTCCATATTAAAAGAATGTAAGAGAAAAACTCATTTCAAAAGATATAGATTTATGATAAAAACAGTATCAAATTTTTTAAAAACCATATAAGCTAATATTATATCTGATGTAAAAGACTGAATTTCTCCCCCTACAAGGAGAATAAGGCAGGGATGTTCATTTCTTCTACTTAGCATTGCACTGATATGATAGTCCTAGCAACAAGAAAAGAAAAAGAAAATACATTAAAAATCAGAAAATAAGAAACGTGCTCCCATCTGCAGGTGATAAGAGTTCTTCATGAAGAAAATCCCAGAGAAATCTACAAAACTATAATAGATGAATTTAGCAAGATTCTAGTCTACAAAATACCCAAAACCTTATCACACAAAAGTTTTATATTTTTATGAGATCAAACTTAATTATCTTTTTATTTACAGCTTCTAGGCTTTCTGTCTTACTTAGGAAGCATCTCCATTCCCTCTCCAAAACTGCAATTACATGGTCCTAATGTTTTTATAGTTCATCTGAATACCTGAAAGATAACCACTTGTCCAAATTATCTTCCAAGTTTTATCAATGAAGGAATGTATCAACAGTGTAACTTTAATTCCCTAATTATTTTCTATTTCTTATAAGATAGGTAACCGTAACTTTCAACTGTTCAGCTAACCAAGCATGCTACTTCATTTGCATAATCAAATTTTATTAGTTTATTTCTTGGTATCCTTACATGCTACTCTTCAAATTACTATTTCTTAAGAGATAAGCTAAGAAATTACATGTAAATTATGAAGTTTCATGTTTTCCTTAATTACACTGGAATTTTTTTTCTTGGTATTTCAGAGCATCGGTTTGGCTTTATTTTACCTTTTTTTTTTTTTTTTTTAAGAATAAAGAAGGATCAAAAATTATAAATTTTCTAGGTTCAGTAAACTTTAGTTTCTGGTTCTAATAAAGTTTTTAACGTTTTGATAAAACAAAAGTCTTTAAGGTCATGGAGACTTGTAACTTTTCCAATTGCTTACTAAGACTGCATCACAAAGATTTAGCATGCCATAAAGGCAGAGGAACCAGAGATCAAATTGCCAACATCTGTTGGATCAGAGAAAAAGCAAGAGAATTCCAGAAAAACATCTACTTCTGCTTCTGCTTGACTACGCTAAAGCCTTTGACTATGTGGATCACAACAAACTGTGGAAAATTCTCAAAGAAATGGGAATACCAGACCACCTTATTTGCCTCCTGAGAAACCTGTGTGCAGGTCAAGAAGCAACAGTTAGAACCGGACATGGAATAACAGACTGGTTCCAAACTGGGAAAGGAGAATTTCCAGGCTGTATACAGTCACCCTGCTTATTTAATTTATATGCAGAGTACATCATGAGAGATGTTGGACTAGATGAAACACAAGCTGGGATTAATACCGCTGGGAGAAATATCAATAACCTCAGATATGCAGATGACACCACCTTTATGGCAGAAAACTTTGAGGAACTAAAGAGCCTCTTGATGAAAGTGCAAAGAGGAGAGTGAAAAACTTGGGTTAAAACTCAGCATTCAAAAAATGAAGATCATGGCATCTGGTCCCATTACTTCATGGCAAATAGATGGGGAAATAATGGAATGAGTGAGAGACTTTATCTTTGGGGGCCCCCAAATCCCTGTAGATGGTGACAGCAGCCATGAAATTAAGACGCTTGTTCCTTGGGAGAAAACTATGACAAACCTAGACAGCCTAAGAAAAAGCAGAGACAATACTTTGCCAACAAAGGTCCAGCTAGTCAAAGCTATGATTTTTCCAGTAGTCATGTATGAAAGTTAGAGCAGGACCATAAACAAAGCTGAGTGCTGAAGAATTGCTGCTTTTGAACTGTGGTGTTGGAGAAGACTCTTAAGAGTACCTTGGACTGCAAGGAGATCTAACCAATCTAAATCCAATCTAAAGGAAATCAACCCTGAATATTCACTGGAAGAACTGATGCTGAAGTGGGTTTCCCTGGTGGCTCAGACGGTAAAGGGTCTGTCTGTAATGCTGGAGACCCGGCTTCGATCCCTGGGTCGGGAAGATCCCCTGGAGAAGGAAATGGCAACCCACTCCAGTACTCTTGCCTGGAAAATCCCATGGACAGAGGAGCCTGGCAGGCTACAGTCCATGGGGTCACAAAGAGTCCGACACGACTCAGCGACTTGACTTTACTGATGCTGAAGCCGAATCTCCAATACTTTGGCCACCTGATGAGAAAAGCCAACTCACTGGAAAAGACCCTGATGCTGGGAAAGACTGAAGGCAGGAGGAGAAGGGGATGTCCTCTGTCTGGACATGAGTTTGAGCAAGCCCCATAAGATGGTGAAGGACAGGGAAGCCTGGTGTGCTGCAGTCCATGAGTTCGCAAAGAGTCAGACATGACTGAGCCACTGAAAAACGAAGTCAAAGTGAGGCTGCCTTTATTTGCCATTCATAATTTGTTTGTAACCTGTGTTGGATTTCAACTTATGAAAAATTTATCTTTGAACTTATGGTATTTGAAATTTTATATTTACCTAGGCTGGCATGGCAACTTTATTTTTATTTACATATTTATATCAATTGATTAATTGCTGATGCATTTCTTTAGTTTATTTCCATAGGTTTTTACTCAGTATTATGGAAAAATTGAAACATACAGAATATTCAAAGAATGTCTCTAGAACAGTGAACACAATATACTGACCATCTAGATTTAGACTTAATATTTTATCATATGCTCTTTATCACATATCTATCCTTCCCCTAAGTATCTGCCAGTCTTATTTTTTTGATATATTAAATGCTGCAGATTATCAGTACACTTCACCCTAAGCACTTTATCATGCATATTATTAGCACAGGGTAGTTTTGTGACACAAGAATTCTTTGTCCATGTGCTGAGTGCTTAGTCGTTTCTGACTCTCTGCAACCCCACGAATTGTAGCCCACCAGGCTCCTCTGTCCATGGGGATTCTCCATGCAAGAATACTGGACAGGGTTGCCATGCCCTCCTCCAGGGGATCTTCCCAACCCAAGGATCGAACCCAGGTCTCCTGCAATGCAGGTGGATTCTTTACCATCTGAGCCACCAGGGGAAGCCCTGGTGACACAAGAATTCTTTGTCCATAGTCTTTCTATTAATTCTGAAATGTCCTGACAGCTTCTCACTCCACACTTACAGCTCATACCACTGGAACTGTATTAGCACACCTAGGTAGGAAAATAACCAGAAAAAAATCTTAAACTGTCTTCAGTAATCATACTCTTGCTGACACTACTGGTCTTGTCTGTGGGAAAAGCAAATGAGTAAATATGCCAAAAGGCCAGGTTTTTTTTTTTTTTTTTTAAAAGGCCAGGTTTTTCAATCTCCTCATTATTGGCATTTGGGCCAAATTAATTAATTCTTATAGGGAGCTACCCTGTATATGGTAGGGTGTTTAGGAGCAGCCCAGGCCTATACCTACCACATGCCTTTAATACCTTCCAGTTACAACAACCAAAAATGCCTGCAGACTTTGCCCAACATCCACTTCAGGGAGGAGGGGGCTGAGGGGAGGAGGCCAAAATTACTTCTGATTGAAAACCACTGCTGCTGCTGCTGCTACTAAGTCGCTTCAGTCGTGTCCGACTCTGTGCGACCCCATAGACAGCAGCCCACCAGGCTCCCCCGTCCCTGGGATTCTCCAGGCAAGAACACTGGAGTGGGTTGCCATTTCCTTCTCCAATGCCTGAAAGTGAAAAGTGAAAGTGAAGTCGCTCAGTCGTGTCTGACTCTTCGAAACCCCATGGACTGCAGCCTACCAGGCTCCTCCATCCATGGGATTTTCCAGAGTACTGGAGTGGGTTGCCATTGCCTTCTCCGGAAAACCACTGATCTAGGCAAAAATCAGCAATGACCACTAAAATCACACACAAAAAAAGGGACAACTAGATGCATCCTGAGGGAAAGGTCATCATCAATTAGTCTGCCAAAAAGATCAAGCATGAATTTGATCACATCTCTGTAACTGCCTGCTAAATTAACAGGAAATTCAGAATGGAGGATTCTATTAAAAATAAAACCCAGTAATAAAACCCAGACTGTGGGATTCTATAGAACAAATAATAAAACCAAGGAGAAAAAAGGAAAACAAGTTGAAGGGGAATTTACAGATTACAAGACTTAAGAAACAAGCCAACTCATTGCCATGAGTAGACTGAATACAGATTAAATAGAATAGGGAAAGAAAGCCCTGATGTGGGGAGAGGAAGAAAAGGGAGAACCAAATAAAAAAAGGAAAGAAAAAACAGACTACTCAAAGCTAAGATAAAAAGATGTAATTTTACACAGTTCTCTAAACATAATCATTTTGAGGATATAAAGCAATTTTAAAACATTTCAAACAATAAAAAAGGAGATTCAGGATCTTACAGTGGTTCAAATCTATAACTATAATCAGTAAATATTAATAGAGAGTTCTGTGAGAAGAGCAGATACTGCAGCAGCTGAGTTTTAGGTTTGAGAATCCAAAATAAAACAACCAAAAAACATTCAGTATTTGACACATACTTTTTTAAAGTACTTTCTCTTCCTATTGTGTAATAATGTAATAACCAAACATGGTGATAAATAAATAAATAAAACAACTTACTAATTAAAGTAACCTACATACCACGGAGTACCAGGAATAGGGGTAGTAGCTACTGGCTTTGCCTTCTGGGCAGCTTTTTCTTCCTCAGTCATCTCTTCTTCTTTGGGCTCCTATGGGAAATTGTATTACTCCCATTAAATTAATATCACAAAATTATACTTGAATATCCCACAAACATTAGACTGTAAATACCTTAAAGTAAAACTAACATAATGTCTGTTGCTACCATACAGAGGGGAGACTCTAAGTCAGAATTTCTAAATCTTTGCCCCTTAGGCAGAGCTGAATTCCATGACAGTAGAACCTATTGGCTTCCCAGATGGCACAGTCATAAAGAATTTGCCTGCCAACGCAGGAGTTTAATCCCTGGGTCTGAAAGATCCCCGGGAGTAGGAAAAGGGCAACCCACTCCAGTATTCTTGCCTGGAAAATTCCATGGACAGAGGAGCCTGGTGGGCTACCATCCATGGGGTCGCAAAGAGTCAGACATGACTGAGAAGGCACACACATAGAAATATAGACCCCGTCAAAAGAAGATGTTTCTAACTTAGAGAGTCATTAACCATCTGTTTAGGAGTAGAAATAAGGAAAGGGGTATAGAATATTAGAGGAGATTTCTTCATTTAAGGTTACTTCTTTTTCTGCTAAATTCCTTACTTAGCAGAGCGTCCAAAAAGCGGAGCTCTTTTAGTGCTGTTCAGAGATTATTCCATGCAAGAGAGGACAGGTAAACTACAATGAACAATCCCCAAATATGAAGTTGTACTTAAAATTATAAGATGTAGCAGCTTGTAAGTCAGGAGGAGACATCAGCTCTGGTCCAGGGCTCGCTCTTTTTAGGGCAGCCTTGGTTTCGTCTAAGAAGTAATTCAATGAAATTTTCATAGGGAAAACTGAATTACAAATTTCAAAGAACCCTAAAATTTCAGGGATCAGATTTACAGCAATTATCTAAAACTACAGCAAACAGATTTTCAGTTACCAGTAAACTGTATCCAACAATGAACGCTGGCTCTCTTGTCAGTAGGAAATGGCCCTTTACCTCCTTTATCTCCTTTATCGGCTCTTCTTTAGGATCTTCCTCCTCCGTCTCCATTGGCAGAGGTTCTTCAGAAGGTTCTTTAATTGGCTCTTTAATCTTCTCCTCTAGTTTTTCTATTAAAAAATAAAGGAAAAAAAAAAAAAATGGAGATAACATCACATAGTGGTTCTGATGTAACTTCTGATGAACTCTGAGACTAAGCAGTAAGGATATTCCATTTCTAGCTGTTAACCACAAAAATTATTCTTCCTGTAAAACTTTCTTCCTATAATATCATTGATTTGAATCTAATGTCATGCTCAACTTCAAATACCTTGCTATACTAATTAGGACTGTCAGCAGAAAAGAACTACTGATTTCAGAAGGACATAAAGTCTTACATTCATGTATCATTTTTGCTACAAATGAAAGGGATAACATACTAAAAAACAGAAACAGGGACTTGTGATTATAGACAATTATGAGTCCTCTTCCTCCAAGGTTCCAACAGCCTAAAGTTTTTTTTTCAGAACACACACAATACACACATTCCTTCTGGTCACTACTATCAATCTCAGTAAGGATGATGACAGTAATTCAACAGCTAATTAGGCAATTATGCAATTCCTGACAACAGTAAAAAATATATCTATTAGTGTGGACATATAATTTAACTTCTCTAAATGGTAAAATGACGGACAAACATGTAAGCAGAACAACCGTGGCTTTTTAAATGAACACATTATCAATTCAGTGGAAATAATCCAACACTATATAAACAGAAAATCCCTCAAATGTTTTAAAAAGGAATTAATTCAGAATTTCAAATACCATTCTATGTATACTATGTCCCACTAAGTCATTACAACTATACCTTTTTCCTTTAGCTCTTGTGGTTTTTCCCAGGTTGATTCTAATGTTCTATTATTATAATAATATGTCTTCCCATCTGCTGTTTTATATTCAGTCCATTCAGAAACTGCTGTTGCTCCAGCTAAGGTAGCAGGTGAAGCTGCAATAGCAACCTGGGGATGTATCATAGGTACGATAGGAGGGGCCATTCCTGGCAATACACCTAAAAGAAGAATAATAGAAAATATTAGATCCAAGTACCAAATTGTGATACAAAGTAAAACTTTAAAATATGAGCTAAATCTTTCTATCAAACATAATAAATGAATGAGCGAACTGAAACAAAAAAAATCATATAAAATATTACTTAATTACTTAAATCTGGCTTACTTCTAATGCCTAAATTCAATTAGATTCAGAAATTCAACCCAAGAAGTACCTTAAAGTCAGAAATTTGCGTCACACCTATAATGAAATTGTGATAAATCATAATAACATAAAACTATAAAAATGATAAATTCTCAAATTTTAATAGAAATATATTTTTATAAAGAATTTCTTAAGTTCTAATGAAGTCAAGGCAACAAGCACATTTACTAAGAATATTTCCTGAGGTAAAATTATTTTCTTGTTCTAAGATACTTAAAAAGGATACAAATAAAATTCCATTTCAAAGTAAATGACTGAAAAAATAAGTAAAAATAAATCCCTGACTCTGTTATCAAAGCAATTTTAACAAAGTAAGTGATTAAGTCACATAGCCCTATAAACTGACAGCTTATTCTTTTCCAAAAAGAGAGCAAAGTTTCTTTCATTTTTAAAAGATAAGCCAAGATTTATGTTTTTCACCAGACAGCTAAATAAGCTGGTGCTACATAACCAAAAATGTGAATTAAAATTGGGAAAAAAAAAAATCTTCATATCCTATACTAGAATTTAAGTTTCAGGTAGTTAACTTCAGTAACTTTAAAATGCAAATTTATACTATACACACACAAATATTCACACACATAAATTCACTAGCATGCAAGCATAATCACATCACTTTACACATGGAAATGATTTTTTTATATTTAACTTAAAAAACACACATCAAAAATAAAATTAAATGTTATGAATATGAGAATGAAGTTGTTTACACTTATTACAAAAATCAAGATATAAAGTGATCTGACCTTATTTGCTTTTGTGAACCAACGAAGCTAAAACTACAGGCAACTGGGAAAATTAAGTGTTGGCCAAATATGACAACTGCATTTATACTGCTCATTAAAAAGAAAAATATAAAAAAATCCACTCACTTGGGCAAAATAAATAAATAAAAGGATAAACAACAACATTCACTACCATGCCAACTTACAGACAAAACAAACTAAGATGGTTTTAAAAATTACCGGTCTTGGTGGTAGCGACTGTCTTTACATACGGGCAGCTGACTATTTGCATCATTGCTACACCTGTAAAATGGATAAGCAAGCATACGTTGGAAAGCTGCCATTGTATGTCGGCTACCACTGGGATTCAGGGAAATAATTTACCACTACAATTTAGAATGTTATTTCCAAATGAAAAAGACCAAGGACGGAGTAAAATTTCTTTCTGTTTGACATTTTGTGGGAAGTGGTGCCAAATTCAATGATAACTACTTCTAAGTTATAGCATCAATTACCTTTTTATCAAACCAGCTGGTAATTTTCGAAGGAGTCTCAAGAGTTTAAAATCAACAAAGGAAAAGTCCCTTCATTACATATGCATAACAGGTTTCCATGTGGGACATTTTCCCACAGGACCGCAAGTCCATGCTGCTTAAGAAACTAGTGAAAGGCAGACACAGCATGGCGCTGACAAGACACCTTCTCCGTGCTGCTGCTAAGTGGGGACCACATGCAGAAGCAGAGGCGTGGAGCACAGCCATGCAGAACAGCAAGGCGGGACAGAGTGTGAGGGCAAGGAAGAAGACTGAGGAGGAGATAGACCCAAATACTCCACTGCAAATAATAAAAAGGGCAAGGATGAAGAGGAGGGTAGCATCCAACTAAAGACAGAACATCCACGTGTAGTGCCTGCTCTGTGAAATGCCATGGGCTTGGGACACTGTGGAGGTAGGCTAACAAATTAAGAAAAATACAGCCCCACTGATGACTACATGGGTTGATAAATTTAGAAACCTCAATTTGTTGAAGCTAGCTAAAGGAACGGAAATTACGTACAGTTCTTAGAAGAATGAAGCCTCATCACGATGCATTACAATGATGATAAAAAGGGAATGAAAGGAAAAGCGGGAAAACTAAGATTTTTTTAATTGAGGAAATCTGAAATTAAAGAATGAATTTTTAAAAATTTTTAAAGGAAAAGGCCTAAAGCAAAGGGTTTGGAAATTAAATTTTATCTTCTATTTGTTTTGGCTAAAAAAAATACTAAACTTATTTTGGTACTGACAAAAATTAAAAAGAATAAACTATTTTCCCCACAAAGTACATGAAAAGAAACTCTTCATGATTCAGAGAAAAAAATTAAAGCTAAACCCCTGGGTTTATAAGTAATGTGCCTATGTTCACTCACACACACACAAAAATGCTGCCAATTTTTGCAAACTGCCTTAACTTCTTAATTATATTTTAAATAAAAACATAAAGCTAAACCTTCTATTAACACTGAAACTAAAACAAATGCACTGAATCATAAAAGCATGCTGAATAGTTATATTTACAGTTTTATTTTCCATGTTTAAAGAAAGCAATGGAAAAATTCATTTGGTTAAGGAAGTTATAGCATGTATTAGGTTTAAATTAGTATAAATACTGCCATCTGCAGGACTACTGAGCCTAGCAAGCCCGCACTAGAAATTCAAATCTTAGAATATATGAACTTTATTCTCAAAGATTGTTCCTAAAGCCATAACCCAATAAATAATTTCAACTATACAACTAAAACAGAAGAAAATCCTACCTACTGATATTTAGGCCTAACTGCCATGTCTAACATCAACCAGGCCAACAGAACTCTTGTATCTGACTATCAACATTACAGGTCATATGATAAAAGAACATTTCTGTTTCTTCTCATGTTAAAAAGACCAAATTAAGGTTTTCTGAGGATGACTACATGTGTACCATGAAGACTCACAAAATAACCAAAGAGCTAAATTTTTAGTCTTCTTTTTAAAAGGAGCAGTGATTCAATTTCCCTACAACTCCATCCATCCTCACATTATGTTCTACCAGGAAATTAGAAAATTCCATTTAGTATTCTGGATAATCCTGATGTCACTGACTATAAGCTTCTTAAAATTCCAAATAAGATTTTACAGTAGAAATCCTATAATCCTAATCCAATTCACTATCCCAAAGCCCACCTCTGAAGGTTTTCACACCTAACTCTTCCACTCCTTTCCTTCACTGTTTGAGTATCTCCTCTTTAATCATCCTCAGAGCCATATATACAATGTTTCAAACAGCACTTAAGGCTCCAAGATAAACTACATCCAAATCCCTGATTTACCTTACTACAAATATTCAACAAATATTACTTCAAAAATATTAATATTACTTTCTATAAAAAATAAGTTCCGTCTCCAAAGAATCTTTGGTATCATGCACAAAATTTTATAGATTATCTAATTCAGGTCGTCTTCCAACTGACCTAAAAAATGTCATTAATGGCTGCCATTTATTAAACGTCTTTTGCTGACAAACTTCATAGGTACTACCTCATCTGGTAACCCAAATGTTTACCAACTGTTCTAAAATTTAATGGTGGGTGAGGGCCAGAGAAGACCAAGATATTCAAAGACAGCTGTAACTGAAAGGATTTTATTGTGACAAAATTCCACTTCCTATAAAAATAATTTTGGTACTAGCAAAGAGTACTCTTTGCTATTCATTGGTACTAGCAAAGAGTACTCTTTGCTACTCACTGGTACTATTAAGAACCTCCAGAGCAAAACCAAACTCTTTCAGATACCAGCCTTTCCAATATCTCATATATGTTGTTATGCTACCTCTCAATCTTCTCTCTACAGAATTAACAACCCCAGCTCCTTAAGATGACTCAGAATTCAGGATCTGGTCTTAACACTGTCCTGGCCCTAAAGCCAAACAAGATTGCAAGAGATTATGTCATGCTTTTATCCATTTATCACTTAATTTTCTACAAGGAGTATGCCAAAGAGGAAAGTATCTAGCTGTTTATCTTTAATTTTGAAAAAGGGTAATACCTAGTATTTGAGAAGATTTTTTTATTTTCTTCTTCCTAATGATTTCAGTTTCTTAAATACCATATACTATGCATTATCTAACACTACAAGAACATGAAAAAGATTTTCCAAAAAACACACTGATTCTTAAAATTTTGGCTTCTTTCTTGCTCAGGTATTGCTGAAAGTGTTCTTTTCAAAGTAGTTACAAGGAAATAGACAATTAGAGCAACAGTGATAATTCATGTGTGCAACTCTTACCAGCTGTATCACAACCCTATTTTACACAAAAACTAATGCAATAAAGCAGCAGTCACGTGGAAGGAATGTGAAATTAGGAGACAGGCGGCCTAGGTTCTATTCATCTTTGCTACAAACTAGCCTTGTAAACTTGACCTTTTTAGTGAAAGTGTCAGTCGCTCAGTCATGTCCAACTATGGACTACAGCCCACCAGGCTCCTCTGTCCATGGGATTTCCCAGGCAAGAATCCTGAGATGGGTTGCCATTTCCTCCTCCAGGGGATCTTCCCAACCCAGGGATCCAAACCGGGTTTCCTGAACTGCAGGTAGATTCTTTACTGTCTGCGCCACCAGGGAAGCCCTGACCTCTTTAAGGGATCAATATTTTCAACTGTAAATCTAGGAGAACAGACGATGGATTAAAGGAGTAAATGTGTCTGACAACAACAAACACTCTCATATTAGGATGCTGAACACTATCATTGTTTAATTCCTATGAGGAAAAATTTTACTCCAAAATCTTTTAATTCCTTCTCTAGTTGAAATGATTTCCCCTAAAAGAATAAAACACATTCACTGCAATTATGTAAACATTTAAGTGGTATATGTTATACTTCACAATTGTTACAGGGGAAGCATGCATTCTGTTTCACATGAATTTTTTAAAGTTCATGACTCACAATTTTTTCTCAGTATAACATCATTATTATGAGCATGGTATTTGGATCTGAAGTGCCCAGACTCAAACCCAACACAATCCCTTACCAGCTATGTGACCATGGGCAAGTAACCTTAACCTGTCTGTGTATCTACCTCCTAAGATGGTGGTGAAAATTACATGACTTATTACACATTAAGTGCTTGGACCAATGGATGATATATAAATCACTTGTGGTAACTCTTATGACGTGATTTCTTAACTTCATACAGTCAATCCCTTAAAATATGGCATTTAGAACATATTTACACAAAAAGATGATCACTTTTAATTCACTGAGGCCATTATCCAAAATGAGTGTAGCTTTAAATGTGGCTCTAATTTTAAGACATGTAAACAACAATAACAAAAAAGGACATTTACCAAAACTGAAGAGAAAATATTGCAGTTAGCCATGAATCTTTCAAAAATGTTTCAAACAAGTGAGATTCAAGGCAAATTTCAAATGCAACAGACACATGAGAACAAACTAACTGACAATATGAAAACATAACTGGAAAAACTATTATCATCTATTGGTTTACCTGGAAGTGGAATTGGCATGCCAGGAAGGGGAACACGAAACGGAGGTACCATTACTGGTGGAAAAGCAGGTATTGCTGCTGCTGGCTGAGGTACTGAATGAGGAACAGCAGGAGGTAACGTCTGGGGGTGCGGCTGAGGAACGGTTTGCACAGGTGTGGCTGTAGGAGCAGGAGTTGAAACACTAACTGTAGGCGTGGCAACTGAAACAGCAGAACTTGGGGTCTGATCTTGTGTTGTGGGTGCTGATAAAAAATAAAACAAAAATATGTATCACTCGTTCATAAACGATTTTACTATACTCATTCATCATTCACTCATTCAGTATTTAAGGGCCATTCCATGCACTGCAAGGTATTTATAACAAGGTCTCTGTCTTCAAGAAGCTTGAAAATAGTTAAATGAAACACAAAAAAATAAGCAACATACAAAGTGAGATGGGATAAATGTACATGAATGTGAATCAAGACAAAAGACCACTTCTACTGTGAAATGGTACAGAAAATTTTATACTGTGACGATAGGCCTTGAAAGATTATGATTTTAACAAGGAAAATGACAAAGTGAAAAGAGAAAATAAGCAAGTGGTGAGAAAACTGAGTAAAAGCAAAGACTAGGGGACAAAAAGGAATTGTTTAGAAAACAGAAGGCAAGCAGTCAACTAGTCAAACACTAGACATACCAACAGAACCAGTAAATTACAGCTGGAAAGGTAGGCAAGAAGTATAAATTGGGAGGCCTTGAACACACAACTAATGAGTTTATACTCAACTGGGTAGGGAAAGGGAAGAACTCATAAATGCAGAGAAATAATCTAAAAGAATGAACACCAAACTATTATCTGTATACCCTTTTGTTTTTACTACACATGCTTCAGAGTTTGATTTTTCTTTTTTAATAAGAATGCATTCACGTGTTATTTATGTGACTTCATGAATGTAAAAGGGATGGGTGGAGGCCAAATGAAGGTTTTTGAATTAAAGAGTAATATTCACTGTTCATTTGATGAATTAACCTGGCAGATGCATAGGAAGAGAAGGAAAAACATAGATGTGAAAAGCAATTTCAACACATCTGGAGTTGTCCAAGAAAGGAAGAACAGAGGGAAAAAGATATGCAGTAACTAATGATTGACTGGATATGAACAAATGGAGTAAAAAAACAACTTGGGTTTCTTTATAATTATTTCAAAATAAAAAGGTTAAAAAAAGAAAAAAAAAACACTCAGGTTTCCAAAGTGAGACCAGGAGAATGTGAAATTCAGAATAATTTGGCTCTGCTAATACATTCTTTTTAGGTATGAAAAATAAAAACATTTCACCCCTAGTAATCACACATAAAATCAAATTGTGACTCTTGAAATATATAAAATTCATATTTCCCTTCTTTAAAGTTTCAGTTCTCAAATATAATATCCATGTAGTGGCACAAAACTAAACCATCTAGTTTCAAAACAAAATTTGTTTTTATAATTCATTGGTAACAAATACGTCATCTTTATCTTGACAGAAGGAAAAATGTCAGACTTTACCTATATTGGACTAGGAATGAATTCATCAAATTTATAAATAAAACAGTGCTTTCCCAACCTTTATGCCAATTTTATTCTAAGGGAAAGCACACTGTTTAATGCAAACCACCCAATAATTCAACTGAAAAATTTGTCACTATCTTTCCTTCAGCTCCTAACAATGAAAAACTCACTTAGGCTGGGAAGATGTGTGCAATTTCATACTTGTTAATGAGGGACTCACCTTGGCTAAATAGACAGCAGGGCCAAACAAGTATCTTCAGGGGCCCAGGAATGAATTGGTGGTCTAGCATAGACCTAGCCTTAGGGTACAGTATCATATTAATATAATTTTATAACAGTGTGAAAAATACAAATTACATGCAACATTTGCCCAGTCCCATACATATACCATTTATCATTTGTAATCTACTGCAAAGGCTGAAAATATATCTAGTTATTTCCCAACTTCCCTGAGAAGTAGGATTTCATCAGCATTTTTCACAAACTTGCACAAGATAAAACGAGTTTAAGCTCAAATGGGGTTAAAATATAAACTCCTTAATTTTTAGTTCCATTTACCCACAGATTTATACTGCAGTTAATAGAATTACATTTTTCAAAGTATTATGGTAATAGTACTTAGTAATATTTGTTAAAATTATGATATAAAGTACTGGAGTCAGGAAAATGAGTTAGAAAGGGATCAAATTTCAAGGGGAAAGGTACACCAATGGAGATGGCAGAAAGTATTCACTCATCCTCTTGCTGAAACAGGATTTTCTGAATTTGATTAGTGGCCGCAAGTCATGACAGAAAAGGGACAAAGGAAATAAAAGAATTAAATGAGGAGCTGATAGAATGGTAGCTAGGACTTTATAGTAGGTCAATTTCTACTAACTCCATTTGCTAAAATGACTAGTATAACACTAGATCTCAAAATATACTACTAATCCAGCCTCAGACCTTAACTAAAGACAAGAGACTACCTCTAAGAGATGGAAAAATATTAAGAATTATAGTATGGTAACACTTCATGACAGTGAATCAAGCGAAATAAAAACAGATGTCAGGAATACTCAAAGACAACATCAAAACTGATGTTTAAAGGCAGTAAAAAGAACATTTCACTGTTTTGTTCTTAGAATAAAGACATTCCTTCGTATCACTGAAGAGTAGTGCAAAAAAAAAACAAAAAAAAAACAAAAAAAAAAAACAACCAGGAATTCTGAATAGAATGGTTAATAACCACAAGACTCTATGGGCCTACCGATAGACCACTCCAATACAGAAATGGAATACATAGAGAACAGTTTGAAGTTTTTGGCTATCCACTTTACTGAACAAGTACTACAGACTTCTCTTTCCAAAGAAGGCAGGGAAAAAAACAGAAGCAACACAGAGATTCCCCGTAGGACAACACTGCTTTTAACGATCTCCTTCTCCCATTTCGACCAAAAGTACCCCATAAAAACTGGCAGCTTTCTGCCTTGCCGTACAGGTTTAAGAAATATTTGCCTATAAAAAGGCAAAGATCCTCAACCAACTAGTTCGTATCACTGCTAAACTTCTATATTTTCAGAATTCAATATAGCTACAGAAGAAATCAGGCTAATAAAGCATTATTTACATCTTCCTATTAAGTATATTTTCTCCCAAACTATCTAAAAAATATCAAATAGGGCCTTTAAAAAAACTGTCTCCCTATCACAGGTACCTTAACTACTTTGGTTACTACTTGTGTAAATAAAATCAAATTTGAATTTTTAAAATGACTAGATTTCTCTTATTTCTTATAAGGTAATATACCCCAATAATTCCCTAGTCCCCAAAGCTACTGGGGGAGGGAGAAGAGTTTCTTTCTTCCCCCTTATTCTCACCTATTATCCAGGTAGGAAAAGAATCTAAACTGTGATTGCCTTATAAGGATAACTATGTATCTTCATATCATAAATATTCAAATCAATAAAATTATTTAAATATTTGGTTGCTCAATCTGAACCTGCAGAATAAGTACAGCATTTATATATAAAAAAAATAAAACCCAGAAATGGTATCATAAATATTAATGACAGTCTTTTAAGCAAATTAACATTCTTCTCTCCTCACCCCTGAAATCTATTCAACACTGCTCATCTTTAGAGAAAAGACATACCTTTGGGCTTCTGTGATTTCATACCTGAAAGTTCTCTTACCTTTTGGACTGCTTCTAACTCAAGTCCTCATTTCATCTGCCTGCACATCATTCCAAGACCTATCTACCTTTAAACAAGATTACTGGAAGTTTTCCGCAGTTTCCCCAATTTCAACACTAACCAAAAACTGAGCACAAGAAAAAATCTTCCAGAATACTGAATTTATACAAACCACTTAGTGTCTGCCTGCCTCACCCATTTGCCTGGTTCTTAAAACTCTCCATAACCTGGTCTCTTATTCAATATATTAACTAATAAAAATCCTCCCACCTAACAATCTTACAAACTATTTACCGTCATTTCCTGACCTATGTTTCCCCCATCTGAAACACCTCTCTGAAATTTTGAACCTATTCAAATCCTATTACACACCCTTTATGATCCATCTCAATACCCATGTAGTCCACTCACTTGTCTCTCCGTTTTCTTGAATTCTTATATCTTCTAGTTTCGCTGTATAACTCTGCACACTATTTTCTAATTGTTTCACATGCATTTTTCTTGCCTCCTCAATTAGAAAAACTGGAAACTCTGTAAGATAGGGGCCAAGACTCACACTTATTTTGCAAATCCACAGCACCCAACATTACTGTTGGCCAAGTTGTACAGCTAACTCTGCACTTTCCCAGTTTAGCTTCATGAATTTCAATTGAACAAATAATTTCTTCTACTAATATAAATTTCTGTTCTTTTTAGCCAAAAGTCTTAATGTCAAAAAATGTATTTTAAATAATATCAAGGATAATACTTAAACTAGGACCATATGGGAATGCATTCCTACTTGTCCATTTCTCTAGTCCCTAAATGAAAACCCATACTGACTAATACTCACTTGATACTGTCTGCGAAACTGAAGAGGCAGTTGTTGTGGTAGAAGTGGTAGAGGATGGGGTTGATGATGATGTTGAAGTAGACACTGCAGGTGCTGGGCTACTGGTCGTAGGGGTGGAAGCACCGACCGCTTGTGCTTGCACTTGCACTTGCGCCTGGACCTGGGCCTGAGCCTGAGCCTGGGCCTGGGCCTGGGCCTGAGCTTGAGCTTGTGCCTGGGCCTGGGCCTGGGCCTGAACCTGCGCCTGGGCTGCAAGCATAGGTGTCAGTTCTGACTGCTGAATAACCTTAACTCCATCTGGCTTGGTCCATGCAGATTCACGTGTCCGAGCATTATAATAATAAACCTGCAGAGGAAGCAAAATCATCAGTTTCAAAGAACATGTCAACTATCATTTATAAATAATACAATTATATTTTGTCTTAAATAGTATTTTTTTAAAAACCTAGAAAAGAGAAAATACATCAAAATTGGCTGTTCATATGAAATTATTGGTGATTTTTCACTTTCTCCTTTTCCCTCAATTTTCTATAAAGAGCATATTGTATTTTTAACACATATCAATAAAGGAGAACCAAGGCTATATTTTGTGCACAGTTAACACAGCAGATCTAAGACCACTATCCCTAGAAAGCCATTGTCCACCATCCCCTAACTGATAGGAATGGCTCAGCTATTTACACAAACAATGCACTTTATGCTCTATACCTGCCTTCCTTCTGGAAGTCTGGAATTTCGTTAAGTGCAAGGCAGATGGTACCAGATATGGGACCAGTCCCCAGTGAAAACCCCGATTCCTCAGCTCAGGACAGTGTCCCTGGCAGACAACACTTTACCAGCGTTTTCACAATTCCATGGCACAGGAATTAAACACACTCTCATGAGACTCCAACTGAAAGGACCCCTGCAAGCTTGTGCCTGGTCCCCTCCAGACTACGCCCCATGCGCCTTTTTTCTTTGCTGGCTTTGCTTTGTATCCTCTTTCTGTAATTAGTCACAGCTGCAAATACAACTACCTGCGGAGTCCTGTGAGTTCTCCCAATGAACACTAAACCCGAGAGCTGCTAGGGGACCTGAGGTGTGTATTTAAAAACACAGTTTTCAGAATCACAGGCAGACCTATGGAAGTGCTCCAGGCCACCTTATGTCTGTGCAGAAGTCCCATCAAGTGAACCTTTCCAGGAGTCCTGCCCTACCCTGGCTTACTTGAGTTTCATTCTTAATTGGCAAGGATACAGTCATTGATCTCAATCTGCCAAACTCCCAGGTTTTACTCTTCTGTCACCAAAAGATAACAACCTAAATACATTTCATAATTTACCTTCCCATCTGGAGTTTTATTTTCAACCCAAATCTCCTCAGTAGGAGGCAGTGCTGGAGTACCAGGAGCAGTCACAGGAGGCATTCCTGGTGGAAACATCATACCAGGAGGAGGAGGCATGGTTCCCATGGGTGGAGGCATGAAAGGTGGTCTCTGTTAATTCACAAGAAGTAACGTCACTTGTGTTTCTCTTTTTTCCTTCAAATTATTACTAAATTCTACCCAAAAGTAAGGCACTGTAAGAGAAATTAGCTTTATAGTCAATTCAAATACATTTACCTAGGTTATTGTGTAAGCAAAGTTTTTCTATAATAAAAATGATTACTAAACAGACTAGAAGAATGTCAAGATACCAACAACAGTCATCTCTGGGTTATAGAATTATAGGTGAACAATATAAAATTATATTTGCTTTATTATTTATACTTTATATTTATATTTATTTATATTTTATATTTATATATATTATTTATATTATTATTTATACCTTAACTGCTATTTCATATATTGGGCACTAGATTACTTTCAGAAGAAAAAAACTGATTCTCTTAACACCAGCCACCCAATGCCTTGAGAGCTCACCTACAACAGGAACCAACAAACTATAAGAGAAATGTTATTTTACAAATAACAATAACTTAAAAAGAAAAATCAGATATACCTAACCTTTTATTCTCTTTTCCTATAAGAAAAAAATTATTAGCTAGGAAAACATTTATTTCTTAGTTTTCAAATAATAATGTAGCTCACCAAAGATGCTAACATTAATAAGTTTAAACGATACAGTAAAATAATTATTCACTTTACTTTTGGGAAAAGAATTTAAATGGTATATATTACAATTAAAAAAAAAAATCTCCTGAAACCATTACTGATTCAACACTATCCCTCATAATTCCTTCAATGATTGCTGACCCAACCCAACATCCTGAACCAAAGAATTTAACTGTAACTGAGATATCTTACTCACTAGAGTAGAAAAAAGGTCTGCAATTCTGAAAACAGATTTTGAACAGGGATTAAAAGATTTCCTCTATAATCTACACATAACATTAGAACTTAATTATCCAAAGCATCTTAATCTGGATAATGGAATTGACACTACGCTAATAATGTGAAAGTTATTTTATTTTCCTAAAAAAGTTTTCTTTTCCATACTCGTTTTTCTAGATTCAGCTGTCTTTCAAGCATCAATCAACACACAGGCCCATATTCTATAAAATATCCATTCCAAATATATGCTACACAGTTGTCTGAAAATCATTTGGATTTATTGTAAAATCACACAATGGTCTATCAAGACCAAAAAAAGCATCACATTAGGCAGTATCCCATCACAACATCTGATATATTTCCATTAGAGGGTTACACTAACCCATTCTATTTTATAATATTCTACAAGAAGGTTTAACTCTTAAAGGCACAAAGTAGAGTAAATTCACATTTAACAAGTCATACCACAGTCAACAAGTCAAAAAGTTACTTCATATTCTAGTTCTAAAGAAAATATAAAACGATTTAACAGTTTGTTTAAGAGGGCTGGGGGGAAAGGAGGGACAGGCTGTTCTTCTAGGAAGCCAACAAAATAACTAAGCAAAGTACTAAAATCTGGTGTTTCTGCCATAAATATAATTCTATCATAGCTAACATCACTTAAATAGTACCTCATTATCTCTATTTTTAGTAAGTTCATTTTGGATTATCTAAGCTAACAGAAGGCAGATGATACTACTGTATTTGGTTTCAGAACTGTACAGGCTAAATAAACAGAAAACTCAGAAACAGTCAAAAAGAATATAATCTCAAAAGTAGGTATTTGAGAGTTGATACCTTCATAACTTCACTAAAAAGGGATATATGCTTCAGGTTAAAACACTAGGAAAAATTTCATTTAAGGAAATTTCACAAAAATTCTACTTCTAAAACTTGTGACACACTCATTTTTTTTCCTGGGGAAGGAAAAAAATCCAAATACTGTGCTTACAAAATGTGCTTATTGTCACATTCTAGATTCTACTCTAGGGATCATTCCTGGAAAGAATTCTTCAGGAATATATAGATATATATAGATATATTTAAACTCACTAGTAACATGTATCATTGAAAACAAACTTCCCTCACTTTACACATAAGCTTTCAAATATCATTTCCCATAAAGAAGATTATTACAGACAATTGTCAGAGATGAAGGTAAGTTAGAACTAAACTACCTTATTCAATGCTTATACATACTTTTTCATCACCATATAAATTTCCATTCTGAATTTCCATACTAATTATCATTATCAGTGCTTCTGAAGCAACACATTAGTATAAAGATGTTCTCTTTAGTTCTCATTCTCCTATAAACCCAAGAATACAAGTTTTAAAACCAAAACTCATATATATACTATTGACACTAAAGTCAACAAAGAAACAGCTATCTCTACATTCTTTACCTGAAGGTGTGGAGGGCCCATAGGTGGAGGAATCCCTCCTGGAGGAGGCATTGGTGGCATATTAGGATCAAAAGGGGGACGTCCAAATGGGGGCCGAGGTGGAGGAGGAGGGCCTCGCATCATACCAAAAGGTGGAGGAGGTCGCATCAGAGGTGGTGGGCCTCGCATCACTGCATTTGGTGGGGGAGCTGGGCCTCGGAACCTCAAGGCCTGCTGTTGAGCCATCCTGTATGGGAAACCAATGAATTAAATTTTCTTTCTCAAAGTAACAAAAATATAGCTACTAAACTCTATCAAATTTTTAAAGCCCTTAAGAGCAAGCAGAGTTGGAAAATCATCATTTTGTATCACTGTAGCAGAGTGCATCAGTAAGAATGATCAATGGACACCAAATCTAGGAGGAAATGAGGGGGTTATTTGCATGGTTTTAATATACTGGGTGTTCATTGGAAGGACTGATGCTGAAGCTGAAACTCCAACACTTTAGCCACCTCATGTGAAGAGTTGACTCACTGGAAAAGACCCTGATGCTGGGAGAGATTAGGGGCAGGAGGAGAAGGGGATGACAGAGGATGAGATGGCTGGATGACATCACCGACTCGATGGACATGAGTTTGAGTAAACTCCGGGAGTTGGTGATGGACAGGGAGGCCTGGTGGGCTGGCATGCTGCGATTCATGGGGTCGCAAAGAGTCGGACACGACTGAGCGTTTCTTACAATAGAAATAGCGTTTCTTACAATAGAAAGAAGGCTAAACAAAACACTATGCAATAGAGAAACTGACCTAATGCAACTGAGAGGGACACAATACCACCTATTCCAAGCAAGAATGTTTAACCTCAATATAATAATAAGGAGTTATTAGACAAACACAAAATAATGTTCTGTTACAAAGTGGGGAGCAGAGGGTATATTCTTCAGAAATGCTGTTATAAAAAGAAGAAAAAAGGAAGGTTGTGGAAATGTTCTAGATTAAAGGAGGCCAAACAGACATGACAATACAATTCCAATTCTAGACAGGATACAAAACTAGAGGGAAGGAATACAATAAAGGACATACTGCATTAACAGACAACACTGGAATAAAGACAAAAATTACTTTATCAGTGCAAATTTACAAAATAGGTAACCGTGCTGTCCGTCAGAGAAGATCACTATTCTCAGAAAATAAGCACTCGAGTATTAGAGGTAAAGGGCCATGGTGTGTGTGGCCCTTTACCACAAATGGTTCAGAGTAATAGAGAGCACGTATGTGACCAAGCAACAAAGCAGAACAGGTAAAATATTAACATTAAGCACACTATTTTTGTTTTTGCGAGTTTTTGGAACCTTGAAACTACTTCTAAATAGAAGGTTTTTATAGCAGGGGAGGCTAACAGCTTAAGACATAATTAGCATTCTCATATAGAAGGGAATGCCCTTCTGTACACTGCACCCCACCCCCCTCTTCAATCTCTAGCTAAACACCCTTCTTTATTTTCTCCATGGCATTCAAGCAAATAAGCAATATCACAAGATATTCTCTATCTCCTAAGTGCTTTAAAAAAAAAAAAGTTTTAACTCTTACAAGTGCTTACTGGGCTTTCCAGGTGGTGCTAGTGGTAAAGAACCAGCCTGCCAATGCAGGAGACAAAAAAGATCTGGGTCAAAAAGATCCCCTGATGGAGGATGTGCTCCAGAATCCTTGCCTGGAGAATCCCATTGACAGAAGAGCATGACTTGCTACAGTCCACAGGGTCACAAAAGAGTCGGACACAACTGAAGCAACTTAGCATTCACGCAATCAACGTAACTCTGAAATAGATTTTATCAACCTCATTTTACAGATTAAGGCACACAGAAGTAAAACAACTTGTCCAAGGCCACACAGCTGGTTTAGAATTCAAACACAGGCAAAAGGCTCTTACATACTACACCATGCTGTCTATGTAAGCCCCTTTAGAGCAAGAATTGTCTGTCCTGTTCACCTTTATTTCCCCAGCACACAGTTATTTATGCCTGCCCATAGTGGGGCTCAGTAAGTATTTGCTGAATGAACCAATGAATATGTAGGTGATACTGTACCTTATAAATAGGGTATGGAGAATCTTATAAAAATCTTTACTATAATTTGCCATAGTCAATTTACTGAGCACCTATCACAGTCTACACAGTAGCTACAATAATTCTCTCCATTATCAACATGAAATTTACATTCCAGTGCTCAGGAGAAGATTAACAATTATATCCTCATGTGCATCTGATAATAACCATTCTGACACTCGCCTCACCAGATTCTTCCAACTTTCCTACATTTTTCAACCCTGTGCTTAAGACTACCCTTTCAACTTCCTCTAAATTTTTCACATTGTAGTTCAATTCTGACATTAAAAAAATCCTAATAAAAGAACCAATTTGCCTTCTAGGAGAGCACTAGGACTGTAAACAAATCCAGAACTACTATACCAAACATATTTCACCAAATCTGCAAATCATCCTACACTCAATGGTAGAAGTATGAGTTAAAAGCAGTGACTGCAGAAACAATAATCAGCCTTTTTCAAATTATACATACACACTCCCAAAAGGCTGATGTCACTGTTACCGAAGCAATGTCTTAACCTTTGGGACAGGAAAAATCTTCACCAAGGAAAGATATTCCATCTCAGCCTTCAGCTACACATTATTTCTTTCTTTTGAATTTCACACTTTCTAGCTATCACTTGAAGTTAAGTATTTTAGGCTCTAAAACCATGGACAGGGCTCTGCCTTCTGTTTCAGGCTTCTTACATATTTTCCGAGTCTGAACATACTCAAGTGTAAGTGAGGGGCAGTGGGGACAGAAATGAAACCTCTCTTTCTCTCTGTTCAATAAAATAATCCCCGTGAAACATCTAGGATGGCACCTGGAGCACAGTGAACTGTTTTAACCATCATTACTTTCATTCTCCCACAAAACCTAGCATAGTGCTCTAACTGAAAAGCTAGATGCTTTCAAATGTCTGCAGTGAAAATGGTAGCAAAATTCACATAATTTCCTCTATCGACAGCCTCAAGTCACCATTTTCTTATGTCAGATATGTATAGCACATGTGCTGAGCTCTTTATATGCACTTTATCACAACAACCTTACCTGCAGTGAGGGTTAAAGAAACTAATGAAGTACCTGGAACAGTGCTCAGCACATAAATATTAGTTATTATTGCTGCTACTACAACATCAGTATAGTAATGGTAGTAATCAAAAACCATAATTTAGTGACTACTAAAATTACCTTGTTAAATGGTATTAATATTAGTAGCAGTGTTAATATTATTATAATCATTATTAGCAGGCTCTATATAACCTGGCCCTTGCTGATCTCTCTACAGACTCTAGTCCTTTGACCAACTACTTCGTTCCCCTGAAGCCTCTGCACTTGCTCCCTCTGCCTGGGGTGCTTTCCCCGGAGCTTCACGTAACACTCTCTCATTCTTCAGTTTAAGCGCCAAGTTCTTTCCCACCTTAGTCTCTCCCACCTCCTTTCTATCTCATTACCCAATCTGAGTTTACAACTATAAGGTAAATGCTATGAAAAAAATCTCACTTATTTAGTCTTGTATTACCTATACTCACTAGTATTTTCTCTTTAGTATAGTGATGCCTCCCAGAGCCCAGAAGGCAGGTGTTCAATTACTGTTTTAATGAGAGTGAACCCTAGGTATTTCTTCTATACCAGGCACAGTTACAGGGACATTGTCTGTATTAAATCTTTCAATCATCACAAAAACTCAATGAGATAAGTTTGGCACCGTTTTTTCAGAGGAAACTATAGCACAGAAAAAGAACTTGTTTCATGTTAGTCAGTGGTAACACCAGCGTATTCTTATTCCCAGTGTACAGTTGAGGAAAGTCAGACAAGTACCTTGTCATAAGTCATAAAGCATTAATAAGTAAATAAAGGCCCTGGGTAAAGTATCTATACCAACATGACTCTAAAAGTTATCTTAATGATCCTTAATCATAAACAAACAGAAAGGTATTTGGATCTCCAAATAAATCTTATTGTAGATTGTTTGCATTCCTACCACTTTGGATCTTTATGAAAATAGAAGCGTACAAGCATGAACAGAAAGGCAGAAATTTTTTTTACAAGAACAAATGTATCTCCCTAGAAGTACTATATCTAGATATGCAATCTTCCCAATGGTGAGGACTGCAAATACTTTAGCACAACGGAGCAAAAATTTTTAAATGCTGATATTTGGGAGGCAAATTATAAAGTAGACTAAACGAAGAGACATAGGTTTTAATCTGGATCTTGCCAATAACTCAGTGACCTTGTGTAAATCTCTTCACACTTGTAGGCTGATTTCCTCATCTTGTGTCCTTAGTTTGAAATTTAGATCAATCTTAATTAGCATGTAAGCTCCAGGAGGACAAAGGATTTTGGTCTGGTTCAAGACTACTGCCAGCACCTAGATCAGTGACTCTCATCTCATATAGCACACAATAAATGTGAGTACAATAAATGGAAAATCTCTAAATCTCCTATAACAATTTATTTACAATATACATACCTGAAAACCTTATTCGTGAGGCACTAGGACGGTGACACACCATGACGTATGTTCAGAATAAAAATACAAAAAATTAAGCCCCAGTTTCTGTAATCAGAGGCCACAAAAAAACTAATTTCTCTTAAACCATGAGAAATGCTAAAACAAAAGTCTGTACCACATGCTGTGGAAGGAATTTCTAACCCCAGACGTTAAGGTATGAAACATTTGCAACAGAACACCTAATTTAAAGCACTATTCAAATCAGTTTTGCAGCAGTGTCTTCACTTTCTATTAATAAAATCTAAAAGGCTACTCACTGTAAAACTGAAGAAAGATACTCTCTTAAATGCAAAGTAATGTTTCCAAATCAGTCCATAAGACTAGCTTAAGTACCTCTTGAGATCAGAATCAGGTATAACCCTTTCATCACTAATACTAAACGACCCTGGCAATGGACTCAGATCACTTATTATTGAACTATATACATGGGGTTTAAAAGATCCATCCCTGAAATAAGACTTTATTTCTGCCAAACTAAAAATTTTTGTGACCACTCATCATCTCAAAGACATGATTCTTTTTTCCCCCCTGAAAACTTTAGTTAACAATACCCAGTTTCCTTATACAATTTTATCTGGAGCTCTAGACAATGCTAGAGTCCTCATAACTTATTCTACTCTTCCTCATTCTCAAAGGATAACAATGGCACAATTCAGAATGGGGGCTAAACATCTGAAATGCAATTTTTTTTCCATCCAAGCAGACGTAAAGCTCAGTATCTCGTTTTCCTTAAAAATCACTAAGGATTTTTCTCTCCAAGACAATTAAAAATTCCAGAGGCTGCCCAGAAACCAGAGCGAGAAAGGTCACTGCTGCCGTCCTTAGGGAGACGGCGTGGGCAGACGACTAGATGGGAGAAGGATAGAAAAGTGCAGGCTCCCAAGCCTGGCTGCCTGCGTTCAAGCCACTTCCTGAAGCCAAGATTCTACCAAAGACACCTGGCTCTACGTCAGTTTCCTCACCTGAAGGATGGGCAAGTCACTTAACTGAAAGTGGCTGTTGCTCCGGGGCCTGCAAAACGAGAAGAGCAACTACTCCAAAAGGTGGGCATGAGGATCAAAAGAGAAAACACTAAGGAAAGGGCTCTCTGGCTCTCGGAAGCACGAAACAAATGACTGCCGCTATTGTTACTACTCATAAACTCGGGATAAGGGATCAAACGGTAAGAGAAAGGGAGGCCGCGTGAAGTTAAAGGAAAGCAAGCGACGTGGGCAAAAGGAACCAGGCGGACGCAGGGACACCAAAAGGCGGCGGAGGGCGTGAAGAAGGCCGAGCCAGGGCGCCGAGGGGTTGCCCGCGGCATGGAGGGCTTCAGGGAGGAAAACTGGGCCCGCGGCGGCGCCGAGCCGGGAGTCAGGCTGAGGGCCGCCCAAGCGGAGGCGGACTGCGTCTGAGGCGGGGCCCCAAAGCGGGAACCCCTGGCCCAGCCTGTGGGCCGCAAGCTGCGAAGGGCGCCGGGGCCCCACGAAAACGGAAATGAGCCCCGAGAACCCACAGGAGGCCGCGGCCGAGACTCGGCCCGGCTCCCTCATTCAAGCAGCCTTCCCTTCCCCCTTCTCCAACCCCATGCGGTCCCGGCTCTTAGCCGCCGCGCCTCCTCAGCCCACCCTCCACCTCGGCTCTCCGCGCAACAGGCTTAGCCCCTGGGACGCCGGAGCGCCGAGATGTAAGGCGGACCAGCGCCCTTACCTGAGCTCCCCGGGGTTGAATCGCTCACCGTCTCCCCCGTCCCCGCCACGCTCCGCCATTACAGAGGGCCGCTTTCATCCACCCGCCGACTGGGCGTCCCCTATTGGCCGGGTGGATCGTCAATCCCGCGAGAGAGAGGCGGAGATAGCAGAGATCTGTGAGGTGATTGGTGAAACTCTCCATCAATCCCCGAGCTGAGGGTGGTGTCTGCCTTATTATTGGTGAAAGGGCCCGCCGACTTTAAAAGCGGTATGGAGACAGTCAGTTGATTGGTCGCTCAGAGGCTTTATGGGAAAACGAGACTTTAGCAACGAGGAGCCGCCGGCGCCCTCTCGAGGTAAGCGAAACTAGGTCCTCCCACGTACGGCTAGGCCTGCGGTAGCCACGTGTCTGTCGGCTTCCAGCAAAGCCAATTGTGGGGCCATATTGTCCTCATACCGGTCATATTGGCTCAGGCCTTGACCATGTCTATTGAGTGAGCCAATCAAAAATCGACCTGGGTCGCCGGTAAACCAATCACAGAGTTGTAGAAAAGAGCTATTTCCCAGATTTTTAGAATCTAGAGTCCTCAGGGGCCACCAGTTTATACCCGTGTTATTAAATGATACATTACTAACCACAAGAATACCTGTTAAATTGTATTCAATAATTAGTTGCAGGCTGATGAGCGTTACAAATTGCTCTATTAAGTTGGGGGAAGGAAATGTCTCGGCAATTTATAATTTAAACCATACGTCCTTCAATTTTAAAGTATACTTGTGTAAAATTAGCATACCCTAATACCTAGGAGGAATTCTGAATATTTATTAAACTTTTTATTAAAAACAAAAACCTTCAAATACTGGGGTTTCAAAGGCACGATACAGAGGAATTCCACCATTAAGGAGCTCAAAATATTAAGCTAATGATAGAGATTTTTTTTTAACTCAGACCTAGGGACTTTCCAGGTGGCACAGTGGTAAAGAATCTGCCTGCCAATGCAGGAGATCAAGAGACACGGGTTCAAATCCTGAGTCAGGAAGATACCCTGAAGCAGGAAATAGATCCCACTCCACTATTCTTGCCTGGAAAATTCCATGGACAGAGGAGCCTGGAGGGCTGCAGTCCATGGGGTTGCAAAAGAGTGAGACAGGACTTAAAGAGTAAACAACAACAAACCGCCTACACCAATCACTGTGCTAATTACTTTCCATGTATTATCTGTTTTAGGCCTCCTTTTAAAAAGGCCTTTTAGGATTTGAGTACTATGACCAGCCACAGTTTATAGATGAAACTGAGACACAGAGAAGTTAAGTAACTTGTCCAAGTTTACACAGCTAATAAATGGCAGAACCTGGCCTTAAACCTGACAGTATGGCAGCAAAGCCTCACTGCTAAACACCGTGATCTGAGAAAACCTGAAAACATAATATGTACACAAAAACTTGTACACCAATATTCATAGCAGCATAATTCATAATAGCCAATATGTCTGAACAACTGATGAATTGATCTAAAGACACGGTATATCTATACAATAGACAGACATGGTATATCTATACTTGGAGAAGGAAATGGCAACCCACTCCAGTACTCCTGCCTGGAAAGTTTCATGGACTGAGGAGCCTGGTAGGCTACAGTCCATGGGGTTGCAAAGAGTTGGACACGACTGAGCAACTTCACTTTCCTTCATATCTATACAAAGGAACATTATTAAGTCATGAAGAAAATTAAGTACCAATACATGCTACAACATGGATGAACCCTGAAAACATTATGCTAGGTGAAAGAAGCCAGACACCAAAGGCTACATAGTATATGATTCCATTTAATGAAATATCCAGAATAGGCAAGTCCATAGAGACAGAAAGTAGATTTTCAGGAGGCAGGAGTGACTGCTAATAGGTACAGAATTTCTTTTTGGATGATGAAAATGTTCTGAAATTACATAGTGGTGATGATTGTACAATTTGGTGGACATACTAAAACCTATTGAATTTTGTACTTTAAAGGATGGATTTTATTGTATGTGAATTATAGTATTTCAATAAATACCATGCTATACTGAATCTCAGTTAAATATGCAAAATTAACTAAGTATGATAAAATGTGATAAGACCCAAACACAATTCTGATCATAAAATTTGGAGAAGGAAAGTATGGTTAAAGTTTCACTAAATACGTAACATTTAAACAAAATGGAGCTTGAATGAGAGTGAATGGTTAGATCCCCATTTTCAACATCAGCAAACTCCAAATCCTGGCAAACTATTCTGAAAATAATACTTGTACAGATGACCCACTGCTGGGGGGCAGGGGCAAGGGGACAATCCTCAAAACAAAAACTTCATAGAAAGACAGTCACTGGCATTAACAAAAGATGAAAACAAACTGTCAATTTGAATGAATGGAAGAAACTCCTTGGGGAGGGGGCAGATTGACAGCAACTGAATTATAGATCCTAAAACTTAGTATATCAAAGTGAAGTAAGAGACAGTGTTGGCTTAAGACTAATTAATATCATCAAGGCTCTAAGTCCTGGCTATGAAGTCACTCTTCAGAATTGACTCTTGAGAAGTGGTTCCAATGCTAAATCAGGTTTTTCTTTTTAATAACTACCATTTTAAACACCTATTTTATACCCATGGTAGATATATACTTTTCATACACTGTTTTTAATCTCTTCAACAACCCTTCAAGGCAAATGTGTTGTACCATTTTACATAGGGGGCACTGAGGCTCAGGAGTGAAGACTCACCCAAGATTGTAGAATCTGTTTCCAAGTTCTCTCATCTGAATGGTGGCATGTGTCACTTTCTCATGGGTTGTTCAACTGAGGCCATACAACATGAGTCTCTTCATGGGGCTGATGACAACATGGTAGTTTGCTTCTCCTAGCATGACCAATTCAATGAAGAGAGAGAGAGAGAAAGGGACACAGAGACAGAGATAGAATGCCCAAGATGGAAGCCACAGACTTTCTGTAACCTAGTATTGGCAGTGAAATTCCATCACTTCTGCCTATATTCTGTTCATTAGAAGCAAGCCAGTAAGTCCAGTCCACACTCAAGAGGAATAGCTTGCACAAGAGCTAAATACCAGAGGTGGTACCACTGGGGACCATCTTACCTACCACACTTCCTTTTAGATCTCAACTTACCCAATTACTTCCTCCAGGAAGCATTCTTCAAATAGAAAATCTGACCTCTAGCCACCCTCATCTAGATAATTTCCTCTATCATAATTCTCCTATGGCACCCAAGATATCTTTATAACATCCCAATCACTTTTTACTACCTATTATAACATTTAGCATTATGTCTATGTCTTACATATTTTATCTTACTTCTTTTCCTGTCAACTCACTTTATTGTTTTTAATTCTGAAGTACTTTAAACTATATAAACATCATAACATTCCATCCCTAAAAAACATTACATCAGTATTTATGTATCTCTTAAACAAAAATCCCACATATCAAAAATAACATTTTCACATCTAACAAAAGTCACAGTAATATCAAATCCATATTCAAGTTTCCCCAACTGTCCCTAAGATGTCCTTTTGAACTGGTTTGGTCAAATCAGGATCCAATTCAGAATCATGCAATGTGTCTGGTTGCTACGTCACTTAAGACTTAGCCTAAAGGGAACCTTCTTACACTGTTGGTGGGAATGCAAACTAGTACAGCCGCTATGGAAAACAGTGTGGAGATTTCTTAAAAAACTGGAAATAGAACTGCCATATGACCCAGCAATCCCACTTCTGGGCATACACACTGAGGAAACCAGATCTGAAAGAGACACGTGCACCCCAATGTTCATCGCAGCACTGTTTATAATAGCCAGGACATGGAAGCAACCTAGATGCCCATCAGCAGATAAATGGATAAGGAAGCTGTGGTACATATACACCATGGAATATTACTCAGCCATTAAAAAGAATTCATTTGAATCAGTCCTAATGAGATGGATGAAACTGGAGCCCCTTATACAGAGTGAAGTAAGCCAGAAAGATAAAGAACATTACAGCATACTAACACATATATATGGAATTTAGAAAGATGGTAACGATAACCCTATATGCAAAACAGAAAAAGAGACACAGATGTACAGAACAGACTTTTGAACTCTGTGGGAGAATGTGAGGGTGGGATATTTCAAAAGAACAGCATATATACTATCTATGGTGAAACAGATCACCAGCCCAGGTGGGATGCATGAGACAAGTGCTCGGGCCTGGTGCACTGGGAAGACCCAGAGGAATCGGGTGGAGAGGGAGGTGGGAGGGGGGATCGGGATGGGGAATACGTGTAAATCTATGGCTGATTCATATCAATGTATGACAAAACCCACTGAAATGTTGTGAAGTAATTAGCCTCCAACTAATAAAAAAAAAAAAAAAGGACTGTTAGCCTAGCACAGTCCCTCTTATAACACTGACTTGCTGAAGACCCCAAGCCAGTTTCGCCTTTTGGATCTGATTGCTTCCTCTAACACTGTAATTTTTATAAGCTGGATGTTAGATCTGAAGACTGATCAAGTACAAACTGAACATTTTTATCAAGAGGACTTCCTAAATAGTAATGTGTATCTCACACCAGGAGACACATGTCTGAACTTCCTACCCTCAATGACTGACATTGGGCTAAAGGGGATGACAGCTCAATCCTTACATTGTAATGTTATCTGCACTATTAATAATTATTTTTGGACAACAGTCATAAACCAGGCCCATCTCCAGCAAAACTGAACAAATATCGCCCTACCTAATGACCATTAACCTAATGGTTTAATGATTGTATCTTTTTCTGAATCAGTACTTTCCTTTGGGGTAACAAAATAGTGATTTTCTAACTACATGTTTCTTTCTACATTTACTAACTAAAAATTTTTCTGAAAGTTAAATATTTCTTTCAACAACAGGGGCTATTGCCCCCAGTTACAGTTTCTATGCTAAAAGTGGATAAATGCTCAGTTCTTTCCCTTTACTTATCAACTTTCAAAATAAAGTGATGGTTTGATAGCCATCTCAACTGAGGACAAATTAGTTTTTCTGACATCTTTAAGTATTATTATGGACTCATGGGTTTTCAATTATTCAGTCCATTTCAAATAACTACAATGAATAATTTTTGAGGCTAGAATTTTCATACGTTATCCATACAATCATCTAAGTAAGGTAACATCACTATCTCTTTCACATGTCAAGAAACTAGGACAAAGAGAAATAAATAATATAGTAACTTCAATGTCCAGTTTGATACAGAATCCAAGAGAGTAGGAATGCATTCATGTTTTTCAAAGTTTCTCCTGAATGTAGCTCAGTACCAGTCAATAAATGTCAATGTGCAAATTATTAATGATTATCATTTCTAATTGACACCAAAAAACATTCTAATACCTCCTGAAGACTTCTGGATAAAGTAATATCTGGGATTAACTTCAAAGTAAACAAAGATGGGGAGCACCAAGGTCACGGAGAGAATGTGAGGGGAGGGGAGCAGATTACAGATGAAACAAGGTTGACTATATCTTGATAACTGTTGAAGCTAGGTGATGGGGAGATGAAGGTTTGTGATACTATCTTCTCTGTTACAATCTTTTTAACATTGAAGTTGGCCATTAACAGAGAAAATATTCTAAGCCCTTGAAACATTAAAACCTAAGAAACTTTCTAAAAGTATTTAAACTGATGACTAAAGTAATAATGTACTATTGATGTTGCAATAACTCACCATCTTAGAAATTACCTGAACTCTCCATTACACAAATGTATCAGACCAAGTGTTCTGATTTTGAATTCAGAAGATAATTCATTTGTCCATTTGGCAAACCCATTCATTTGCCCATCTGACAAACATTTAATGAACACCTATTGTGTGCCAGGGATTGTCACAGTTGCTAACAACACTGTCCATGGAGTACATAGTCTAGAAGGGAAAGCTGATAAACCAAATATAAGACAGTAAAAATTGTTGTGACTGACCATGATGAGACTTTTAGCTAAGACAATGACAGCAAGACTAGAGAAGAGGGGACATGTTCAGGAGCTATTTTTTTTCCAATTAGAAGTTTATTTAATTCAAGTTGGTCAAAGATCAGAGATATGAAATGTTGCAAATATATCAAAGATAGCTCTAAACAAACGGTGAAGTATAATTGTGAATTTGTAATCTTTTGTAGGTTCATCCTTATTACATGTAAGTCTAAAAATAGATAGAACTTTTCAGAAAAATATTTTTTAAACAGAACGGAATCACCACAAGGAGGTCACAGATATGATAGCAAAAAAAAAAAAAAAAGACTTTAGAAACTTTTAATTATTTGTTCACTTTTCTGCAAACTTTTTTGTGGGTAACCCTTGCTTGAAATCCACTGTCCCTGGTGGCTCAGATGGTAAATAAATAAATAAATAAATAAATCTACCTGCAGTGCAGGAGATTCAGGTTCAACCCCTGGGTTGGCAAGATCCCCTGGAGGAGGAAATGGCAACCCACTCCACTATTCTTTCCTGCAGAATTCCATGGACAAGGACCACTGCAACTTCTCTGTCCTAAGCTGTCTAGGTTTGAATCCTGGATCCACCTTTTACCAGCTGTGTAATTTGGGACTATTTATTTCCAGTCTTTGTGCTTAAGTTTCCTCTTTCTTGAAATGGAAATAATAATTACATCTCCACAAAGAGTTTATGTGAGGGTTAGATGAATGTAAGCCCATTTAAAATGTTTAGAACAGGGCTTAGAGTAAGTGCTCAATAAACATTAGCCATTACCATTTTTATAAATATACTTTTTATTCTTATTATTTTATCTCTTCTTACTGTCTTTCTTAGGTGTCCATGTCTGAATCTTTGTCTCTGTTTTACCTGGTTCTCTCTGTTGCTTAAACTGCTCCAATTTTCTCATTGGTTATCCAAATATCACTTAGCTAAGTAATAAACAGGGCCTTCCCAGGTGACTCAGTGGTAGAGAATCCACCTGCAAAGCAGGAGGCTCGAGTTTGATCCCTGGGTCAGGAAGATCCCCTGGAGAAGTGGCAAACCACACCAGTCTTCTTGCATGGGAAATCCCTGGACAGAGGAGCCTGGTGGGCTGTAATCCATACAGTCACAAAGACTAAGCAACTAAACAACAGCAACAAAGTAATAAATACAAACTATTAGTCTGATGTCCAATTCATAATGCATATGTCTGGTAAAAATAACCAATATAAATTGAAACTGAAAATCCCTGCCATTGCATGTGGTTAAAGGTCATTTTGACCAAAACTTTACTGAAGATCAAATCTTAAAGTGCAAATCTGTAAAATTTGATCAAGGAATCTTAGACCTGGTAGAAATAATAGTCATTGAAGAAACCTCACACAAACAATATAAGTGGTAAAATCTGATGCAGACAGAACTGCTGGATGACTCAATTCTTCACTTTGGAAAATTCTGTAAATTTATTTTTTAATTTCACTTTGAAATTTAAATGGAGAATTAATTGTCAAAAATACCTTCAATAAATTAAAAAAAAAACTAATAGTGAAGCAAATGGAAAAATCTTATCTAATATAGAAAACTATTCCAGAAATGTATTGGTGTTTGGGGGTGATTATTTATTGGAGTTTATTATACACTGGATTTTTCTTCCTGAAAATGCTTTCTCGATGAACATATAACAGTGTTGGTATAATTTTGATTCAATGTCAAAATGCCATTAGGAGAACTTCCCTGGTGGCCCATAGCTAAGACTCCATGCTCCCAATGCAGGGGGCTTGGGTTTCATCCCTGATCAGAGAACTAGAGCCCGAGTGCTGAAATGAAAAGATCCTGAATGCCCCAACTAAGGATTCTACATGCCCCAACTAAAGACTGAAGATCCAGCATGCTGCAGCTATGAACGGCACTGCTAAATAAATAAATAAAATGCCATTGGCATCCAAAGAATTAGGGTCAGGATGAGGGTATGAATCAAGGGGCATGTGTGTGTGTATTCAGGTGCACATGTGTGTACAAGAGAGGTTTGGGAAAAGCAAAAGGTAGCGTGGCCTCCTAATGAGAACACATGTCGATGCTATGAGTAATCTCCTGTTAACCTAACTGATGGGCCAGAGATACAGTAGTGCACAGGCATCAGGGTCAGGTAGACTTGGGTTGAAAGAGGGTTCCAGCAGTCACAAGCTGTCACCCTGCAAAAGTCACCACCTCCCAAGCTTCAGCGTCCTCCTCTGAAAGAATGAATGTCAACAGTACTAACCTTGTGAGTGTTATCAGGAGGACCCCCTGAGACAACGCCCCTGGCAGGCCCCTGACTCGCAGCCTTGCTCCCAGAATGGATGCTAGCCACCATTATTTGTGAGTGTTCTACTTTTGCTCTTGAAGTTACTCATCCAGCTAGCAGTCAGTGAGATCAGTAACTTCTGAACCGGGACTTTTTCATATCATATTTCTTTACTCCCTGCC
Organism: Cervus canadensis; assembly: GCF_019320065.1. Classification (NCBI taxonomy): domain Eukaryota; kingdom Metazoa; phylum Chordata; class Mammalia; order Artiodactyla; family Cervidae; genus Cervus; species Cervus canadensis. Next base: position 51,313,483 of record NC_057389.1, read on the forward strand.
ACCCCCAGCCCAGTTTCCAGGACCCCAGCATAATGCCATGTTTTATCATATGACCCCAGTGATTTTTAGCTGTATGTTGAGTGCCCATTACAGAAAGAGACACAAAAGGGGAGAAAGAAAGAGGGCTGGGGGGTTGGAGCTGAGACATATGGGGTGCATCAAAGGGCCGCCAGACAGCTGGTGAGCAGGGAAAAACTCCTGAGTGCTAGGTCTTAATTAGCTGACAGGTGGGTCAAGGTTTGGAAGAGGTGGGAAAGAGTATGTTGTTTACTCCCAGAATGAGAGGCTGCCCCAGGCCAGGTTCCCTTACACTCCCACTCCTCCTGGCTGAGTTAGTACAAGTGAAGACCTTGCAGAAGCCCTGGGCCAAGGGAAGAGGAGCTTTGCAGAACAGATTTGATAATTACAACTTCCAAGAAAGGCTCTGAGCCACTTCGCCCTCAGCTCGCACTCCACTTCCTCCGGTCATATTTTCCCCGACACTAAAATACAGCTGGGAAAGACATCTTGGTGCCCTCATAGTCGCTGTGGCTTCCTCAAGCCACGGCCTGCTCTCTCTTTGATGAGCCTGCGGGGCTGTAATTCTCATCACCTGACATTTATGGGAGGCGGCGTATTAGCAAAAGGCTTTACAGCCATTTTTATGAGGGCTGCCTCCCTGAGACCTGTCAGGTATAATCACCCAGGCCAAGCAGAAGGAAAGAGCAAAGACATGCAAGTAATGGCTCTGGGCCCCTGGCCCACAGAGCGCCCGCAACGGAGCCCGCAGGTGCCACATTTCTTCTATTGCGTGTCACGGCTGACTGGTTTGCCCTCCTAGCCCTGGCAGCTGTCAATCATCCTCTGCCACCTCCAACTCATCAGCGGGTCCTGAAGCTCCAAATCCCAAAGGCACCTCATGTCCATCCATTTCTGCCCATCGTCACAGCAGCACCGCTCTGGTCCAGCCTGCCTCCCACACAGCCCCGGCCTAGCTCTGCCTCCTACTCTTTTTTTTAAGATTAAAAAAATTTTTTTAAGGTTTTATTGAATTTGTTACAATATTGCTTCTGTTCTATGTTTTGGTTTTTTAGCCCTGAGGCATGTGGGATTTTAGTTCCCCTCCAGGGATCAACCCACATCCCCTGCATTGGAAGATAAAGTCTTAACCACTGGACCACAAGGGAAGTCACATGCCTCCTAATCTTGTCCCCTGCCCTAACTTACTTGATCCACACAGGAGACAGAGTGATCCTCTAGATGTTTACTTATTTCTTTCCTGTACGTAAACTTTCTGATATGAGTACTGCTACTCCAGCTTTCATTTGATTTCTATTTGCATGAAATACCTTCTCCCATCTCCTTACTTTCAGTCTGTAAGTAGCCCTAGGTCTGAGGTAGGTCTCTTGTAGACAGCATGTATTTGGGTCTTGTTTTTGTATCCACCCAGCCAGTCTATGTCTTTTGGTTGGTGCATTTAATCCATTTACATTTAAGGTAATTATCAATATGTATGATCCTATTACCATTTTCTTAATTGTTTTGGTCTGTAAAGTTTTTGATTTCTCCATCAAATTTGAACAGAGTTTTGCTAGGTAGAATAGTCTTGGTTGTAGGTTCTTCCCTTTCATTACTTTAAATATATCATCACACTCCCTTCTGGCTTGCAGAGTTTCTGTTGCAAAATCAGCTGAGACCCTTATGGGAGTTCCCTTGTATGTTATTTGTCATTTTTCCTTTGTTGCTTTTAATATTTTATCTTTGTCTTTTTATCAGTTTGATTACTGTGTGTCTTGGTGTGTTCCTCCTTTGGTTTATTCTTCCTGGAACTCTCTGCAGTTTCTGGATATGGTTGACTATTTCCTTTCCTGTATTAGGAAAGTTTTCAGCTATTATCTCTTCAAATATTTTCTCATGTCCTTTCTCTCTTTCTCTGGGACCCTACAATGTGAATGATGGTGCATTCAATGTTGTCCCAGAGGTCTCTTAGGCGGTCTCCATTTTTTATTTTTCATGCTTTTTTTCTATATTCTGTTTTGCAGCAGTGATATCTACCATTCTGTCTTCCAGGTCACTTCTCTGTTCTTCTGCATTAATTATTGTTAGTGATTCCCTCTAGTGTATTGTTCACCTATCTTTGTTGGCTCTTTAGTTCTTCAGTAAAATTTCTTGCATATTCTCCATTCTTTTTCCAAAATCCTATATCATCTTCACTATTATTATTCTGAATCCTTTTTCTGGAAGGTCGCCTATCTCCACTTCATTCAGTTGGTTTTCTGGGGTTTTATCTTGTTCCTTCATCTGGAACATAATCCTCTGCATTTTCACTTTAACTTTCTGATTATGTTTCTGTTCTGGAGACTCAGTTGTAGTTCTTCTTGCTTCTAGTCTGCCCTCTAGTGGGTGAGGCTATCTAAGAGGCTTGTTCAAGTTTCCTGATGGGAGGGAGTGGTGGTGGGAAAAACTGGGTATTGCTCAGTAGGCAGTAACTGGTGGGCAGGGCTTGGATCAGTAAAACTTTAATCCAATTGTCTACTGATGGGTGGGGCTGTGCTCCCTCCCTGTTAGCTGCTTGGCCCTGGAGTCTATAGCCTCTAAGGTAGGGCTGATGACATCCTCCAGTGGGCCCTTCCCGGAACTGCAGCTGCCAGTTCCCCTGTCCCTGTGGCGAGCCACTGCCGCCCCACGCTCTGCAGAAGACCCTTCAACACTAGCAGGGAGGTCTGGTTCAGTCGCCTGTGGTGTCACTGCTCCTTTCCCCTGGGCCCTAGTGTGCAAGATTTTGTGTGTACCCTTCAAGAATGGGTCTCTGTTTACCTCAGTCCTCTGGGAGTCCTGCAATCAAATCCCACTGGCCTTCAAAGTCCAATCCCCTGGGAATTCCTCGTCCCTTTCTGAATCCCCAGGCTGAGAAACCTGATGGGGGCCTAGACACTTTACAACAGTAGGAGAACTTCTTTGATATTACTATTCTCCAGTTTGTGGGTTGTCCACCCAGTGGGTATGGGATTTGATTTCGTCATCATTGTACCCCTCCTACCATCTCATTGTGGAATGAGTTTCTCCTTTGTCTTTGGATGTGGGTTATCTTTTTTTGGTGGATTCCAGCATTCTGCTGTCTATAGTTGTTCGATAGCTAGTTGCAATTCAGGGCTCTCACAGAAGGAGATGAGAGCATGTCCTTCTACTCCACCATCTTGAACCAATCCTAAGCCTTATGATACTTTTGGGAAAGTCTATTGTAAATTCTAGGACACAAAGGTCCTACTGAGAGAATAATCTTTTAAAAACAAAAATAGCAATGCTTCAACAGCTTCCTCTATTGCTAAGATTTACTCAGAAGAAAATCCAAGTTCCTTTGCAGACTGCAGGCTCCCTCCATGACCCAGGTCCCTCCCCTCCTCTCTGGCCTTCCCTCCACGCTGACCTCTGCTCCCACATCAGGTTCAGGGACCCAGCAAGCGGGTTTATACTCACTACTCAATCTTCTCACAGAGCTCTAGGCTCTGCTCTCAGCTGGTTTTGTCTCAACCTTCCAGTCTCAGCTCATGTGTCACCTTCCAGCTCCCCAAGTCTTAAATTGCCTGTTAAGTGCTTTCAGAGCCCACTGAACAAACTTTAAATGTCTCTCTCTCTCTCTTTTTTTTTAACATGTACATACTGCTTTACTTACTGTTGGCTGTGCTGGTCTTTGTTGCTTCACACAGGCTTTCTCTAGTTGTGGTGCATGGGCTTCTCACTGTGGTGGCTTTTCTTGTGGAGAACAGGCTCTAGGCACACAGGCTTCAGTAGTTGCAGCCTGCAGGCTTAGTAGTTGCGACTTGCTGGCTCCAGGGCATGCGGGCTTCAGTAGTTGTGGCACAGGGGCTCATTAGTTTTGGCTCTTGGGCTCTAGAGCACGCAGGCTTCAGTAGTTGTGTGCTAAATGTTTATTTGTTAACTTACACACAGTCTGTCCCCTTTGCTAGAATGTACATCCCAAAGCAGAACAGGGATGTGTATTTTTCACTGTTGCACTAATCCCAAGCACCATCAGCAGAGGGTGTAGGCAAAGTATACTTACACACAGTAAATATGTACTGAAAATTAAATGAAAGGATGAAGCAATCCACCGGAAAAGCCGCTCCTCCTCTCAAACTCCCTGCTAGTCTTCATCATAATCGGTAGAGGGCAGCAAAGACCCTGTGTTATCTGACTTCTGAGGTTTCCACCAGAAACTTCAGAAAACATACTCTCCTTTGCCAAATAGCAGCCTCAGATGGATCAGGAATCTTGGGGAAATGTCTTGCCTTAAACTTTCTTTTCTCTCCTTATTCCTGAAGCCCTCTTTTCTCTGAGCCATTTACAGATTTTTTTTTTTTTTTTTTTTTTAAGATTTCAGGGACAATAATCCTTAGAAATGAAAGCAGATGTTGTATTGATCAATGGCCTGGAGCCTCACCTTCCTGCCAGACGAGTTAGTGTGGAAAAAAGACACTCCTGTCATAGCTGACAGCTGTGTGGGTCTTAAGGATTTAGGCTCTCCCTTATGGTGTTTGGGAAGGAGCAGGTACCAGTTAGGCAGCTGCTGTTTATGTTTTGAGCACTTGTAAAAGCAGGTTGTGTGTATGCATTTCTAGTTCTGTCTTCTGCCTGGATCTGTTTCTACTTATTCCATCTTTGCTTCTTCTTTAACAATCTCCCACCCGGAGCAGGAACCTCAGCATCTGCTGCCTTTGTGGGTTCCTTCGCCGAGAATGCACCCCGAATCCAGGTGAGTCAGCAGTAGAACCGGCATCCACATAATCCCAGGATGGTGTTTTCATTTGACCTCTCCCCCCAAAATAGGTACTGAGACTCATGACTTACCAGGGCTTCCCTGACAGCCCAGGTAGTAAAGAATCTGCCTGCAATGCAGGAGACCCCGGTTCGATTCGTGGGTCGGGAAGATCTGCTGGAGAAGGGAAAGGCTACCCACTCCAGTATTATGGCCTGGAGAATGGTTTATGACTTACCAAGCCTGGGTGTGTGCTCTGTGGTACAGGTACAGTTTGATCGAAAGAATCAAGAGGGAGGCAGAGTTTCTCAACCTCAGTGCCACTGCCATTCTGGACTGGATAATTCTTTGTTGTGAGAACATTCTAGGATTTTGGCAACCTCCCTGGCCTCTCCTCATCGGATGCAGGTAGCACCCACCCCTAAGCTGTGATGACCAAATATGTTTTCAAACAATGCAAAATGTCCCCTGGGGACAGGTTCCTACCATTTCAATCTTGAAAGCCATTCTTTTGAGGATCATGGTGGAAATCTTTTGGGGTGTCTTTCCAGCCTGGGTCCATGACCCCTTTCTCCTACCTCTGCTCCTCACTATCCTGTGCATGCATGCTGTGACCCCAAAGTCTATGGACCAGGCAGATTGGACATCTGACCCAACTTAGGTCTCAGCTTCTTTCCTTTGGGAATTTGAAACTAGGACCCAGGGACTGAGAACCACCTGGGTTCTTCAGGGGGATAAAACTCTAACTCAAATTTAGAAGATGTAGGCAGATGTATGATAACGTGGGAAACATGAAACAGGCATCCTACTGCAGAGATAAGAATGAAATAAACCACAAGGGAGGGGGAGGGAGGGCAAATTAGAAGGTAGGGATTAACATACACACACTACTGTATATGAGACTGATAGCCAAAAAGGACCTACTGTGTAGGTAGGAAACTCTACTCAATATTTTGTAATAATCTATAAAAATCTGAAAAAGAATATATATAGATATGTGTGTATTTTGTATGTATAACTGAATCACTGTGCTATACACCTGAGACTAACGACATTGTAAATCAACTATATTTCAATTTAAAAATAAAATCAAATAAACTACAGAGAAACCCAGAGGGAAGAGGCAGAGAGAAGGTGCCTCGTCCTGGCCCTTTCTGGTTCTAGTACTTCCTAAGGATAGGCTCAACTTCCTGCCTTGGGTAGCAAGTACATTGGTAACTATTACTAATTCTTCTTTTGTGCTAGGACAGTTTTTGTTTGTTTATTTCTGAGTCCTAACTAGTACATTCTTTGTAACCTAGAAGTAAAATCATAACCAGAAAACATCAGGGATCCAGGCAGTTGGGGGAATAGTTTCAAACCCTCAAGGTAGCTCCACCCACCTCTCCACATGTGCTCTGTTCTTCTTTCTCTACCAAATGGCTTCCTCACCCTCTCTGTGGAGTTTTTCTTGCCTTAACCTTGGCTTGTTCATGGCCTCGTGTGCCACAGCCTCAACTCAACTTCTGGTGGTGCTTTCGCTAACAGCAAACCCAGGTCAGTTTCTTGGTTCAGATTCCTGAGCAAGAGATTCTGATTGGTTCATGTGGCAAAATACTATCAGCTGCCCATCCCACAGTCATCTCTCCCAATTAGTTTTGTTCCAGTGAACAACCCCAGGTGATGAACCAGAATTGGTTTGTTAAGGGCAATGAGATATAAAAGAAATCCTCCTGAGAGGCTTATGGAAAGAATTTTATTCTTGATACAAGAGGGCAAAATCCAAGGAGGAGCCAGTCCATCCCCTTCCTGCACACTTTGGATATGTCATGTGAGGACATGATATATGAAGCTGCTGTGGCAGCCATTTTGCAACCATGAAGTAAAGCCAAGAGACCTAGAGAGAAGAGGCCTATGACATCCTTAAGCTGACAAATTAACAACCCCGGAGGCATGTACCTTTAAACTTCTTGTTACATGAGATAATTAGGTATCCTTACAGTTTAAGCTACTTTGACTCTGGTGTCCTGTTACATGAAGCCAAAGGATCCTGACTGATACGATGTAGCTCATCTTTTCAGACCAGGTCACTCAGGTCCCAGGTCACTAGCTGACTGTCCTGTAGATTCACTGTCTTGGAGTCACACACCTACCTCCAATCCATGTGTTTATTCCCCTGCTCCAAACGTCTATGAAATTTCTTTAACCTGCAGAAAAGTTGAAGAAATAATACAGTGAACACTGAAATATCCCTCACTTATGATTCCCCAATTGTTAATATATGCAGCTAAATGCTGCATATGTTCATTGTATAATATTTCCATATATATGGGGTTTTTTTTCACTGAACCATTTGAAAGGAAGTTAGAGAGCTTATGAAACTTCACCCCAAAGTATTTCAGCAATTATCTCCTAAGAAACAAGGACATTGTCCTATATAACTAAATTGTCATTACAGTAGATTCAATACTTATTATGTTATTCTATGATATAAAAATCTTAACTAAATTCTTCAATTTTCCCAGTAATGTCCTTTGAGCATGTTTTGCTTTCTTCTAGTCTCCTTTATTCTAAAAAAGCTTTTTTTTTTTTTTTGGTCTTTCCTGTCACTGACTTTCAGTTCAGTTCTTTTATAGAATGTTCTACAATTTGGATTATCCAGTTACTTCTTCAGAATTAGATTTATGTAAAGATTTTTAGCAAAAACTCTACAGAGGTGATATTGGGTCCCTCTCAGCACATCACAGGAGGCACAGGAAGCCACTGTGTCCTATTACTGGTCTTGCTAAGTTTAAACAGTTGATTAAGGTGCTGTCTGCCAGAATGCTCCACTGTAAAGGCATCTTTTCAAACTTTATATAGTTAATAAGTAATCTGTGAGATAACACTTTGAGGACATCTTGTTCCCCAACAACTTTCACCCGATGTTTTAGCAGCCATTCATAAACCTTGCCTGAATCAACTATTATATCAGTGATTACAAAAATCACTTTTTAAAAAATTTTATCATTTCCTCTACATTAACTGGCATTCTATTTAAGAGCTTTCTCTCCCCTCACACTCAATTTTCTTGAGTATTATTATGAACTTGGGTTTTTCATTACCACTAATTTTCAATTTTCAAGTTGGTCCCCTTCAAGCGGGGAGCCCCTTCTAGCTGGTCTCTGTTCTTCAGACATGACTCCATCAATGTCTGAGCACTTCTTTGCTCTCTGGCAGAGGAAGCCCCAAGTTCATTTGGTACTTTACAGACCTGGAATCAGCCTTTCTCCAAGAAGGCCTGATTCCTTTTCATGAGAAGTAGTTCATAGAAAGCAAGAATCGGGTGCTTATAGAGTGCTCATTGCTACTGAGGTGTCATGGTGTCTAGGTCTTTTCAGTAGACATAGCCAAGAAGTATGCTTGATTTTAAATCATGAATTTATCTTGATCCCCAACTTCAATTGGGCTTCCCTGATAGGAGGTGAAGGGGACGACAGAGGATGAGATGGCTGGATGGCATCACCAACTCAATGGACATGAGTTTGAGTAAACTCCGGGAGTTGGTGATGGACAGGGAGGCCTGGCGTGCTGTGATTCATGGGGTCGCAAAGAGTCGGACACGACTGAGCAACTGAACTGAACTGAACTGATAGCTCAGTTGGTAAAGAATCTGCCTGCAATGCAGGAAACCCTGGTTCGATTCCTGGGTCAGACAGATCTACTGGAGAAGTGATAGGCTACCCACTCCAGTATTCTTGGGCTTCCCTTGTGGCTCAGCTGGTAAAGAATCTGCCTGCGATGCGGGAAACCTGGGTTCAATCCCTGGATTGATCATCTGGAGAAGGGAAAGGCTACCCACTCCAGGATTCTGGCCTGAAGAATTCCATGGACAGAGTCCATGGGGTCACAAAGAGTCAGACATGACTGAGTGACTTTCACTTTCCAACTCCAATCCAGCACCAGAAAATTTTTCTTCTTTTCCCACAGGTCATATTTTTATCTCCTTTCTCTTACAGTGAGAACCTAGTTTTCAATCCAACATCAATATATTTATTAATACTCACTTGCTCCTCCCTACAGTACACCCAAGAGTCAGAATGCCTGTTCTCAGTACCTTTACCAACCGTAGACCTACTCATAAGCTCCAGATTGTTTGCGGCACTTTTTTTAATCCTTAGAATACAGCCCACTAAAGGTAACAAGGTCTGTTAAAAAACCTTTAAACTTTGAAATAGATTCATTTGTCTCTCTTTATACTCAATGTTAGGGTTCTGCTAATATATTGATTTAATTTTTTGTGATAGTGAGCTTTTTAAGTTTTTCCAGTTTTATTAACATACAACTGATATATAACATTTGAAAGTTTAAGGTGTACAGCATAATGATTTGATATATATATATACTGTGATATGATTACCACAGTAAACTTAATTAATATCTGTAACAAAACTACAGAATGCTTTACAAGTTTGCATGTCATCCTTGTGCAGGGGCCATGCTAATCTTCTCTGCATTATTTCAATTTTAGTATATATGCCACCAAAGTGAGCACTAATTTAATTATTTTGCATATGTAAAATAGCAGCATGGTTCAAAAGTCAAAACTATATTAAGATGTAACTCAAAGAAGTTTTCTTCAACCCTGTACATAGCAAATTTTATTATTTTCTTATTTATCCTTTCTTAATTGCAAGAATAATCAAATGTATATGTACACACACAACACATATATCCTCATTTTGCCTTCTATTCAAATGGCAGCACACTATATACACTCCTCTCTGCACCTTATTTTTTTCATTTCACATTGTTTTATGTTATACATATGCAAGTGTTTTATAGTACTTGTATCTCACTTATTTGCTCTCTCAAATGTATTTGGTATTTCAGTTCAGTTTAATTGCTCAGTCGTGTCCAACTCTTTGCAACCCCATGGACTGCAGCATGCCAGGCTTCCCTGTCCATCACCAACTCCTGGAGCTTGCTCAAACTCATGTCCATCGACTCGATGATGTCATCCAACCATCTCATCCTCTGTCGTCCCCTTCCCCTCATGCCTTCAATCTTTCCCTGCATCAGGGTCTTTTCCAATGAGTCAATTCTTCGCATTAGGTGGACAAAGTATTGGAGCTTCAGGTTCAGCGTCAGTCTTTCTAATGAATATTCAGGACTGATTTCCTTTAGGATTGACTTTAGGATTTGGTATTTAGGAAGTTTTTATTTTTATGATTTGGTATTTAGGAAGGTTCCACTTTTATGGTTACTTTTGTAAAGCTAAAATAACCTCAGTCTCCAACCCCACCTTAATTTTGTTATTTTCTAATGGTTCCCCAACAATACTGAAACTGGTCAACAGTTTCTTTTCCTCTCTCATCTCTATCCACCAGCATCTTATTGCAATAAATATCCTTTACCCCCATCAGCAACAAGTATATTCAATAAGTATATTGTATATTCTATCTCTCTTATCATTCTTTCCTTTTAACTATTGTATAATATCTTCTTTGCCTGGGCATGTACTCTTCTTACAACCATCATAGTTTTATGAGTAAATATATATTTAATGCTCGCCATCAGTCTTTATGCCAATGTCTTTTCATTTTGGTTCTCTAAAAAGTCTTTCTTCAGTAAATTCATGGGAGCAGTATTCTCTGTTTCTTTCATGTTCATCATTTGTGACCTGTTAGATGGATATAAAATCTTTGGCTCATGTTTTCTTTCCTCGAATATCTTCAATATGTTACACTATTTCTTCTGGAATAAAGTCTGAAGACAATTATTTCTTTCCATCAAGGTGACTTGATATTTTGACTAGATACCCAAATGATATTTTTCTTTCTTGTAATGTCCATAAGTTTGAGAATGTACCTTGACATTAGTCATTCTGGATTGATCTTCCTAGGTAGTAGTATCACATCTCTTTTTATCTCAGGAAAAATTTTCTTAAAAGTTTGCTTTTTAAATTTAAATTACTTTTAAAATTTCCACTGCTTTTTTCTTCCTTGTCTGTCTTCTATTATATATGGCTTGTTCATTTGTTTGTTTACCTTCTACATCCATCACTTCCTCTCAGATCTCTTTGATTTGTTGGCATTCCCTCCTTTTCACATGCTGTTTATTTAAAGGTATTATTAAAGGTATTATTTAAAGGTATTTATTTACTTCTATTATTTTGATTTTAATCTCCATTTCTCAGATGATTAATATTAATTCTAATTTGGAGCTCTCCTACATTTCTGAGAGTCTCTAATTCTGACTTATATACTTCTTTCCTGTCTAATATGATTTTATTAGTTTTTAGCTCATTTTGAAGTAGTTAAATTTTTCATCTGTCTTGTAAGCGTGTCCTCCTTGTATGTTTTCATTGTTAGAATGTTATTAGACTTTTTTCCTTTTTTTGCAATGACTTAGTGTTGGATTTTTTTCTAGTTTTATTGAGATACAGTTGACAAAGAACATTGTATAAGTTTAAGGTGTACAATGATTTGATATACTTATATATTGCAAAATGATTATCACAATAAGGTTAGTTAACACATCTGACAATGTTTGATTTGAACACAATCTTATTCTACTATTCATTTTTATAGGAATTTAGTTTTTCCTTTATGAAGGAAGGGTGAACCAGGGTAACTTTTCTGGCTTCATTATTCTAGATTTCCTTCTTCTGATGTCCTTATCAAGAATTTTTTTAATGGCCTTTTATATGTTCTGAAATGTAGTTCCTCTGCTCTTTTATCTAGACTTTCTTTTTCCTTTACTTCTATTATCCCATACTTCCTCATTTTGATTCTACTCTCAAAAGTCTTCTTTTGTTGTGAGGTTTTCTTCTGAAAAGGAGCTTTATAATTAAGTTGAAGTTCAAAGAGCTAAAACCATTATAGCTACTTTACACCTTATCTGGGACCCCATACCCCCCATCTTTACTGAAGTGTAGAAACCCCCTCCCAGTCCCAGTAGTTGTTCTCAGACTAGTCTACTCTGATTTTCAGTGAGCCAGAAATGGTATGGACCTAACAGAAGCAGAAGATATTAAGAAGAGGTGACAAGAATACACAGAAGAACTATATGAAAAAGATCTTCATGACCCAGATAACACAATGGTGTGATCACTCACCTAGAACCAGACATCCTAGAGTGCAAAGTCAAGTGGGCCTTAGGAAGCATCACTACGAACAAAGCTAGTGGAGGTGATGGAATTCCAGTTGAGCTATTTCAAATCCTGAAAGATGATGCTGTGAAAGTGCTGCACTCAATATGTCAGCAAATTTGGAAAACTCAGCAGTGGCCACAGGACTGGAGAAGGTCAGTTTTTATTCCAATCCTAAAGAAAGGCAATGCCAAAGAATTCTCAAACTACCACACAATTGCACTCATCTCACATGCTAGCAAAGTAATGCTCAATATTCTCCAAGCCAGGCTTCAACAGTACGTGAACCATGAACTTCCAGGTGTTCAAGTTGGATTTAGAAAAGGCAGAGGAACCAGAGATTAAATTGCCAACATCCATGGCTCATCAAAAAAGCAAGAGAGTTCCAGAAAAACATCTACTTGTGCTTTATTGCCTACGCCAAAGCCTTTGACCGTGTGGATCACAACACACTGTGGAAAATTCTGAAAGAGATAGGAATACCAGACCACCTTACCTGCCTCCTGAGAAATCTGTATGCAGGTCAAGAAGCAACAGTTAGAACTGGACATGGAACAACGGACTGGTTCTAAATTGGGAAAGGAGTACGTCAAGGCTGCATATGGTCACCCTGCTTATTTAACTTATATGCAGAGTACATCATGCAAAATGCTGGTCTGGATTAAGTACAAGCTGGAATCAAGATTGCTGGGAGAAATATCAATAACCTCACATATACAGATGACACCACCCTTATGGCAGAAAGTAAAGAAGAACTAAACAGCCTCTTGATGAAAGTAAAAGAGGAAAGTGAAAAAGTTGGCTTAAAGCTCAACATTCAGAAAACTAAGATCATGGCATCTGATCCCATCACTTCATGGCAAACAGATGGGAAAATAATGGAAACAGTGACAGACTTTATTTTCTTGGGCTCCAAAATCACTGCAGATGGTGACTCCAGTCATGAAATTAAAAGACACTTGCTCCTTATAAAAAAAGTTATGACCAACCTAGACAGCATATTAAAAAGTGGAGACATTACTTTGCCAACAAAGGTCTGTCTAGTCAAAGCTATGGTTTTTCCAGTAGTCATGTATGGATATGAGAGTTGGACTATAAAGAAAGCTGAGCTCCAAAGAATTGATGCTTTTGAACTGTGGTGTTGGAGAAGACTCTTGAGAGTCCCTTGGACTCCAAGGAGATCCAACCAGTCCATCCTAAAGGAGGTCAGTCCTCGGTGTTCATTGGAAGGACTGATGCTAAAGCTGAAACTCCAATACTTTGGCCACCTGATGCAAAGAACTGACTCATTTGAAAAGACCCTGATGCTGGGAAAGATTGAAGGTGAGAGGAGAAGGGAACGACAGAGGATGAGATGGTTGGATGGCATCACCGACTCAACGGATATGAGTTTGAGCAAGCTCCGGAAGTTGGTGATGGACAGGGAAGCCTGGCGTGCTGCAGTCCATGGGGTCGCAAAGAGTTGGACACGACTGAGTGACTGAACTGAACTGAACTCGTGCCAGTCTTAAGAGTTCCCCTGTTCTCAGGTCTGTCAGATACCTCATGGCTTCCTCCTGCGCAGACACTGATATGATGTGGGTCTTGAACTACTGGTAGTTTTCCTCCATCTGCTCATATTTTGAGGTTCATGAGAATATCCTTTTCATCTAGAACAAAAATTTTAAAAAGTAAATGTCAATGAAGGAGAAGTTGGCTTTAAAATGTAGTATAATATCACTGTAGTTATTAACAAGGTGAAATCAATGGTCAATTTTATATAACAATATGGAAAGCAGTATATAATATATTGTTAAATAGGAGATACAAAGTTTTTATATTATGATATAATTAATAGGTTTTTTTATTTTTTAACATATATTTTTAGGGCTTCCCTGGTGGCTCAGTGGTAAAGAATCTGCCGACCAACTCAGGAGACATGGGTTCGATCCCTGATCTGGGAAGATGCCATATGCGGAGCACGTAAGCCTGAACCACAACTATTGAGCCTGCGTTCTAAAGCCTGGGGGCGGCAACAACCGGGCCCATGCCCCACAACTACTGAAGTCCGTGTGCTTCAGAGTCCGTGCTCTGCAACAAGAGAAGCCACCCGCAATGAGAAGCCCGCACACGGCAACTAGAGGGCAGGTCCTGCTCACTGCAACTAGAGAGAAGCCCACGTAGCAATGAAGATCCAGCACAGCCAAAAATAAATAAAAATTAAATATTATATATATATTTAATGTTAAGAATATATGTATGTATATGTTAGTGTAAAAGATGCCTAGAAAAAGGAACACCCATTTATTCAGATACTGGTGTGAGGAAGCTATGTCTACTTTATACATATGAGTTGTGCAGATAAGTAGTATTAGATACTTTTATTGAGCTTAGGTTGGCCCGTAGATCTAGTCAAGAAGGGCTCCTACCTTGGGACTCATTTGTGAGAGAGTCTGATAATCACGAACACACAGTGAAAAGGTAAGCTTGTTAGAGACCCTATGAGATTGGGTACCCACTGCTGACACAGAGCAGCCATCATCCTAAACATCCACACGATGACTAACACCGTTTAGGTCACAGAAAGTGATTCCCCACATCTCTTGCTCTCTGTTCTGAAAGCAAAAGGTGCCTTAACTCAATCAAATGTCAAGAAGAATCGTAAGTTGTCCTGCTGCCAACAGCATAGAAGGACACTGCTTAGGAGCATAAGGAGAATTTGAGCTGTGGAAGCATTTAGGTAAGAGAAAAGACAAATTAATTCACTTGTCAAATCCTTCCTCTCAGATGTCATGAATGCTATAGATTCTTGCATGATAAAGTATCATTTCCCAGGAGTACTGAGCGTCTACTTTCTTGCTTTCTTCAAGTCCCAGCTTGTAGACCTGTGAGCACTCATGAATAAATGCAGTATTTTCAATAATTACATATGGCAGCCAGAGAACATTTTACAATATTAAACAATATTATCCTTATATCGCACTTCCTGGTAGCTCAGTGATGAAGAATTCACCTGCCAATACAGGAGACACAGGTTTGCTCTCTGGGTCAGGGTTTGCTCTCTTCTCCTGCCCTGGAGAAGGCAACCACTCCAGTATTCTTGTCTGGGAAATCCCATGGATGGAGGAGCCTGGTGGGCTACAGTCCATAGGCTCACGAAGAGTCGGACACAACTGAAGTGACTAAACAATAATCCTTACATCATTTTTATATATACTCCAGATATAACATGTTTCAGGAATGAAGCATAATAGCAATTTTTGGCATTAGAAACTGATGGATATTGAATATAAGAATTATAAATAATTTTATGTTTATGAAAATATAAGCTATAATGACATTTTAAAACTAAAGTAAAAACTAAGCTTTGTTTGAATAATTTTTGTTTAAATTGTAATGACCAATCATTTTAATTTTGTTTTTAATTTTAATAGATTATTTTAGAAGAAAAATGACTTTTTTCAGAAAAGGAGGTCCCTATTCTGTGAAAGACAACAAATAGAAAAAATAATTTTAATTTTCAATATTTTAACATTTCCTTTAATTGTATTTTTGATGACATATATTCAAACTTGGAACCTTTTGAATATAATTACATTTTATCTTTTAATTCTATAGATCATTGAAAATGAGAACAAGTTGAGACTGGGATAGAAACACAAAACATGAAAGTAAGGCTCAGAAAAGTAAGGACTGAAAAGATATTACAGTATATTAAAGAGATGGTCTGCTTCATTTTTTAAATTTCAGACATTGAAAGTAAACAGGCTTCTGTTGAGCATGACCCACACGCAGTTCACAAACAGGTATGACAAGTTCTTTATTTAATGTATTTTAGCTACTATGCAAAACTAGGAAATGCACAATGTATATTTATCATCCATGACTCAAAAAGATAGAATGAAACACCTATTACTTTATGTCTTTACTAATGAAGTTTTTTTTCCTGGTCAAAACAATGAAAAATATGTTTTTTCTATAAAATTCACAACACATGCAATTCTGGCCTGCCCATCAGAAGATAAATTGCAAAAAATTTGGCAAATTGATGAGAAATATGAAATCTTTGGATCTTTATTGATTGTTAGAAGGTGATCCTGGGAAAAATCTGTCATATCCTTCTGAAATCATCAGATTGATTCAGGAAAAATGTAAGTTGATTCAAATTATTGGCTATGAATTTTCCATTGAATAAATGGCGGAAAATTTAATATTTAAGATAAAACCAAAACATTTTTCAAATAGAGAAAGTAACCACAGAAACTTTTTAATATCTTAAGATGGAAGACCAAAGTATTTTGTTACTATTATTACATATTTCACAGTCAGTTTTCACAATTAGTTTTGGCCAGGGGAACCATTTGTGACTAGAAATACTTAGGTTCTCAATTTAAAAAATACAAAATGTTACCTGTACCAAAAACAAACAAAACCACAGCATATGCAAAAACTAGAACTGAAAAAAAAGCCCTAAAGAATAGCAAATAGGGAACTTCCTGGTGGCCGTGTGGTTAAGAATCTGCCTTGTAATGTAGGGAACACAGGTTGAATCCTGGTCGGGGAACTAAGCTCCCACATGCCACAGAGCAACTATCCCGAATGCGGAAACTAGAGAGCCCTTGCACCACAAGCAAAGACTGCACATGACTCAGTGAAGATCCTGCAGGCTGCAGTGAAGACCCAATGCAGTCAAAAAATAAATGAGTATTAAATAAAAATAGCAAATAAATAAATAAATAAAAATAGCAAATAGTAATCAACCAAGAAACCAGCAAACACATAAATACCAATCTTGGAATGATATTCTTAAAGAATAGTCACAGGATTCAATATTTCATAATAACCTATAGGGGAAAAGAATCTGAAAAAAGAATATATAATGTGTGCATATATATATATGTATGTATACATGCGTGTGTGTAACTGAATCACTGTGCTTACACCTGAAACTAACACAACATGGTAAACCAACTATACTTCAAGTTAAAAAAAAGGAGCATAATCACAGGTGTTCCATATTTAACCAAGCTTTGTGAGACAATAGCACAACATTCATAGAAAACAATGGACATTTTCTAGTTTGGTAGAAAAAATTTGATGTCAGAAAACTTGCAAATTTGATGTTAGAATGTAAGATAGATTTTTTTAAAGTCATATAAAAATAGATAATTCAAAATAGTATTAAAAATGAGAAAAGAAATTACACATACAAATTTTAACATTAATGACAACTAATTTAACTAGAGTATGCTAGGACAAATCATACTGAACAGCTAACATTCATCATGTTCAGTCATGACACAACCATCACTCAGTCGTGTCCAGCTCTTTGCAACCCCATGGACTGTAGCCCACCAGGTTCCTCTGTCCAGAAGGATTCTCCAGGCAAGAATACTGGAGTGGGTTGCCATGCCTTCCTCCAGGGATCGTCCCAACCCAGGGATTGAATCCAGGTCTCCTCATTGCAGGCAGATTCTTTACTATCTGAGCCACCAGGGAAGCCCAAGAATACTGGAATGGGTAGCTTATCCCTTCTCCAGGGGAACTTCCTGACCCAGGAATCGAACTGGGGTCTCTTGCATTACAGGTAGATTCTTTACCAGCTGAGCTACCAGGAAAGCCCAACATTCAACATATATATGGTCAAGCTATCAAAAGATAAAAATTGAGGAAGTCGGGGAGGGAGGTGGGAGGGGGGTTCAGGATGGGGAACACGTGTAAATCCATGGCTGACTCGTATCAGTGTATGGCAAAAACCACTACAATATTGTAAAGTAACTAGCCTCCAACTAATATACATAAATGAAAAAAAATTGAGGAAGTCAAAATTAATGAACATTTTATTGGTTTCATGCAGATTGTAAAAAGTTGAACTACAAAAACAACTTTGAATTTCGGGCATTGGTGGAAAGAACAGTGAGGGCACGCTAATGGGAAGGAACATTAGCCACTGGGAAGGAACAAGTGTTTTTTCTGTGAGCCACGGACAATGCATTATTTGAGTTTCTTATTCAGAGACATATTCTCAGTTGTACTAACTGATAGCAGTTTTGAAGCAGCTCAATGATTACATAGGATATTTTCTATATTTGTCCAAATATGAAATATCTTGATTTTAAAAAACACATCATATTTACCACTAAAACTACTTTCAGACACACAAAGAAAAAGTTGACTAAATGCCATTAAAGCAATAAAAATTAATTTACAGAAAGTAACAAGATGCACTAGAATTGTACAAAAAATAAAAGATGATCATTAAGTAAAGAGAATGGTGATCTTTAACAAAATAATTATTTTTGAATTTGCAGTGCCCACAGTTATCTTTGAACTGCTACTTGCTGTTAAAAATATTAGCCAAAGCTTGCAGAAACTTCAAAATTCAAACTGATACAAGTTTGGCTCTTTTTCTTTATAAGAGGAATTCTTTTGAACTTAGAGAAACTCCTTTCCTTAAATTGAAATAAACTGTATGTGAAGTGTGTAACAAATGTGACATTCCTATAAAATATAGGAAAACAAAAACAAGTAAATATTTTTATGCAAATAAAAATATTTGCATCACTATAAAGAATGTGTATGTGCTCAGTCATGTCTGACTCTGTGACCCCATGGACTGTAGCCTGCCAGGCTCCTCTATCCATGGGATTTTCCAGGCAAGAATACTGGAGTGGGTTTCTCGAGGGGTCTAGAGCACAGACTCAGTAAGAGACATGGGTTCACTCCCTGAGTCGGGACAATCCCCTGGAGGTGGGCATGGCAACCCACTCCAGTGTTCTTCTCTGGAGAATTCCATGGACAGAGGAGCCTGGTGGGCTACAGTCCATGGGGTGGCAGAGAGTTGGACATGACTGAAGCAGCTGAGCACACACACAAACATGCATGGACCAAGGGACAGTGTCAATTAAATAGAGATTTAAATAAATCATAGAAGATATTGCCAATTTTTGGTCTTCCTTATAATATTTCAGTCTTGAAATTTCTTAAAAAAGGACATCAGGCTTCCAGTTGGGGCAGGCTTCCAGTTTGCTGGGTGCTGAAGGGTAAGACATCAATATTTTATGGATCTAGATATTGCTTTGAGAGACTGTGAGAACTGCAATATAAGTGGTAATGATTTATATGATGGAATTAGAATATTTAATAATATTTTCTATAATAATTAACATAAGACCCAATCATACTATTTGAACTTTAATGTATAAAAGTTTTATACATTTCTGAATGTAAATGTTACTATAATAATGTTATTGACTAATTTA
This sequence comes from Cervus canadensis, assembly GCF_019320065.1. Taxonomy (NCBI): domain Eukaryota; kingdom Metazoa; phylum Chordata; class Mammalia; order Artiodactyla; family Cervidae; genus Cervus; species Cervus canadensis. The sequence goes on from NC_057389.1 coordinate 51,332,570, forward strand.
GTTGCTATTGGCTAAATAAAAAGTTTTTTCCATATTAAAAATAATTTATTTTTCTTTTGAGCTTTTTATTTTGTATTGGGGTATAGCCAATGGTAGCTCAGCTGGTAAGAATCCCCCTGCAATGCAGGAGACCCCAGTTCAATTCCTGGGTTGGGAAGTTCCCCTGGAGAAGGGATAGGTTACCCACTCCAATATTCTTGGGCTTCCCTGATGACTCAGATGGTAAAGAATCCGCCTGCAATATGGGAGACATGGGTTCAATCCCTGGGTTGGGAAGATCCCCTGGAGGAGGGCATGGCAACCCACTCTAGTATTCTTGCCTGGAGAATCCCCATGGACAGAGGAACCTGGCGGGTTATAGTCCAATTGGTCACAAAGAGTCAGACACTACTGAGCTACTAAGATCAAGCATATAGCCAATTAACAGTGTTGTGACAGTTTTAGGAAAATAGTGAAGGGATTCAACCATACACATACATGTATCCATTCTCCCCCAAATACCCCTTCTATCCAGGCTAATATTAAAATTAATTTAAAAATAAAAATGTAATGACTTAAGCAAGGTCAACTAATTTGGCATTACTACCCATTAGAATGGAAATTATGTAAAAATCATGATTATAACAACATAATTAGCAATTTTGCTAAAATGAGGGAAAAAAATTTATGTAATAAATATATCAAAATGTATGAATTATGTATGTCTTTGTCAGCCAAACAACAAAACTGCCACATCTGTGCAAAAAATTAAAGATCGGCCAACTTTAAAGTTTGCTAATATTTAGTCGTATAAAACTTGTTCTCCAGATCTCATGTATGTGTTCTTACCACAGGAGAAAAAAAAGAAAAGAATGTTTAAGGACAAAAAAAGACCAATATTCAATTTTGTTTTAAAGGTAGGAAGGATAGGAAATATTTTACTATATTTAACAGTTGTTAGCCTGTTTATTGGAGAAGGAAATGGCAACCCACTCCAGTACTCTTGCCTGGAGAATCCCAGGGACAGGGCAGCCTGGTGGGCTGCCGTCTGTGGGGTCGCTCAGAGTCGGACACGACTGAAGCGACTCAGCAGCAGCAGCAGCAGCAGCCTGTTTATAACTTTTAAATATTTAGACATATACTTCTCCATTTATACTTCTGCCCTGGTCCATAAATTCAGGGGTGGGTGTAATTTAGCACATGCTTCTTTTATAAGTACTGCTGACAAGAATGACCGTTAAGTGCTTCTCATGTTCTGGGCACTGAGCTGGGTACTTTTTATACAGTAGCTCACAACACCTCTCAGAAGCAAGGGAAATGTTCTCATTTCATTTTACAGCTAGGGAAACTGAGGCTTTAGAGGTGCTCAAACACTGTCAAAACTGAATCAAAAGGACATTTACCGTACCCATCCTGAACTGGGACTAACTGTTAAGGCTGACAGAATACTGGGGAATGGACTTTATAAGTGCAAGACATCTTCCATGAAAGGTCTATTGCTCTATCCCAACTCATGCTGCCTGAAATTCTACCATTATATACCGATTCCTTCTAGTTTTAAAGTCTTTCCAATCTCTGAAAGAAACCAATGGAATGCAAATACTCCCAGGTGGTAAAAGATGATAATGTGTGAAGCCAGATGTATTTTTCATACTTTTTTCCACCAAAGCAACCCGTCAGACCAAAACTGAAGTTTTAACCCCTAGAAGTCTGAATGTTCAGTCCCAAAGATGCTGATCAATTTCTTTTAAGTCTTAGGTTATCTTTTTAAAATCATGCATGTATTTTTCTCCATACTATATATGATATGTATGTGTGTATACATATATATATATATATATATATGTTTTAATATAAAAATGTTTCCCCCCAGGATTCCCTGGTGGCTCAGTGGTAACAAATCCATCTGTCAATGCAGGAGACACAGGTTCAAGTTCTGATCCAGGAAGATCCCACGTGCCACGAAGCAACGAAGGCTGTGCGCCACAGCTGCTGAGCCTGTGCTCTAGAGCCCAGGAGCCACAACTATTGAGCCCACGTGCTGCAACTACTGAAGCCCAAGCTCCCTAGAGCCTGTGCCCCACAACAAGAGAAGCCGCTGCAATGAGAAGTCCAAACAGCAACAAAGACCCAGCACAGCCAAAAATAAGTAAATACATAAAAAGTTATTTTAAAAATGTTTCTCTTCCAGCTCTCCAGGTAAAAATGATGCTTCAGAAAATACTCCCTGTTCCTTTTAGAGTTCAAGAACTCCTTGGCGTACTGTATGGCCCTCTGACTTGGAAAGCAGAGCTTAAACTGCTATCGTGGGCACTTGGGTGGGGTTTACTTGACCCCCAGGTGAGAGAAAGGTCCAGCAGAAAAATGAGACGCTGGATTAACTACTTCTTGATTTAACTCAGGACCCATCAGGTTCATCTTTTATTTTACTCCTTTTCCTAAGTCACTTAAAGCCTACCTCTGACTATTTTGAAGGAGGTGAGCTCCTTGTCATTAGGGTGTGCAAGAAGACAGGATGATTGTTTGCTTGGGAAGCTATGGCAGGTAGGGCATGGAGAAATTCATGAAGAAACCTTTCAAACATGATACCATATGATCCTGCAAGTTTCTAAGTCCTCTGCAGGAGTCATTTCCAGAGAAATGTATTCAATTTAGTAACTATTTACTCAGTACTTTTTAAAGTGCCAGAGGTTATGGTAGGCAGTGGTAGACAGGACAGTCTTCTAGAAACTAAGTTGGCTGCAGAGAGCTATAAACCAGCATGTAACTAGAAGCACGGTAATTATGGAAGTTCAGGGGAGGGATCCAAGCCTGAAACTGTGGAGCTGGATCTTGGTAGGTTTCCAGGAAAGGGTAGTAGCTAAACTGAGGTTTGAGGAATGAGTATGAGTTTGTCCAGGTCCTTCTGGAAGCAACTATGGTTGTGAGTAACTTCAGCTAGCTTTTAGGTCCCTTCTCTGCCCTGCTACACTTTGTTCACTGATTCTACCAGTCAACACAAGCTATTTAGGAATGAAAGTGCTGACATTAATTATCCATTGTAACCATGAAGGTGTAGAAAGAAGGAGTGGTCCATCTTATAATATAAAACTGTATCAGACAGAGGGACTGGATTTCAGGCTTTGGGCATCAAAGATACCAGACAGATCCTAAAGTCATTTTACATATTCACAGCTGTTTAATCAAGGGGAAGGGAGGAGGGTGAGGCATACTGCATTTGCCTCCTGGGCTGTGAACACAAAGGAAAGAAAATATTGTGAAGGGAAGAAGCAGGCTCCTCCTTGCAGTAGTATGTGTTTTGGTTGTCACACAGTAGACGGCAGAGCCAATAAGCCAGTCTGCAAAACTGCCAGCTAAAAAAACCAAACCCTTTGAAGTAGCTAATGAATACACTCTTTTTAACTTACTCCGATCTCATCGCTGAGAGCTGTGCAGTTGCTCCTGGGCAGAAGTTTCACTAATGTAGGGATGTTGACTGGCCACTGCATCAAATATTTATCAAGTCACAGATGGGAATCTACAAAGAGTTTGCAGAGAGGTTTAGTGTCTCCCTTTGGTTCTAGGGGAAGCACGTCAGCACTGCAAAATGCAAGCCCTCAAATACACACCTTTAAACTTAGGTGTATGGTTGCTGACCCATTTAAACAGGTTAAGTGGAGCCCGATTTAAAGAAATCACTTGTTTTTCCCCCTTAACATAAAAGTAGTACATTTTTACTGTAGACATTTTTAGAAAATATCTTTACACTAAAAGAAGAAAAGAGAACTTACCCATAATGTCACCATCCAGATATACTGTACCTGTCTTTTAAATCAAAACTAAATCATCCTTCATCCAGTGTTCCATACCTGTTTCACGCTTCTGCTTTTCCCATTTAACAATATATTCTTAACATCTTTATAAGACATTATGTATTCCTCCACAGCATATTTTGATATATTTACACTATTCCAGTCTATCAGTGTGGCATGATTTACCCAATCAATCTCTTGGGATTGGATATTTAAGTTGTATCTAACTCTTCACTATTTACTGTAAGTGATGTCCTTGATAAGTAGCCTTATAATTAATTACTTGTGCGCAGTTATATTTTCCCAGGCAAATGAGTGGAAAAGGAATTGCAAGGTTGAGTTAGGCTGACACACCAGGTTGCATTTCCATCATCAGAGTATAAGAGGGAGTGAGGTTGTCCTTTTTAATGGGCTATCAGCTCGCCCATCTCAAATGAGATGGCCTTTGAGGCCACTGAGAGCTACATATTGGTCTAGGAGTTTGGGGGTTGGTTTATTTGCATATTTGTTTGTTTTTGTAACAGTCTCCTTGAAACTTGAACTTTTTTCTTCTTTAATTTAACAGCTATCTTATTTCGCTAATCTTCCACCTTTATTTAGTTACACTGGAGAGAAAGAAGGATCTCTTCAATGATAAACATCAGTGCCTGGGTTCAATAAGGATTTATGGCTTGCTGTTTTGCATTGTTAGTAACCGCAACTATAATGCTGGGTCTATCAATACCATTTTCCTCTAACTATAGAAGGCAGGCTGTTTCCTGCAATTGAAGTCTCCTAGAACAAAGATTCAGTGATATATAGAAAAAAAAAACTATTGTTAAGATAAGATTGCCAGCTTTTTGTTTTGCCAAGTAAAATTATTAGAATAATTACAAGAAACAGTGGTCATCTACTATCATCAAGCAACCACTAAAGCATGAACATTTAACACACAGGCACTTGTACCAAGACAAGTAGAACATAGTTCCAGAATAAAGTACTTTCTTACCTAAGAAAGAACAACTGGTATTCTTGCACTGACATATACATTGTCCTAATTTTTCTTCTCACAAAGGATTTGAAAACAGCGTCTTGGATCGGCATCAGTCAGTGGACCTTGGCTTGAGAACCATGGCCTCCCAGGCTCATAACCATGTCTTTCCTCTATGGGCAGCAGGATCTGACCCAGTCCTCTTCCTCCCTGGAAGAGAAAGAAGTGAGAGAAACCCTCTAACTCCTTCCATATGTCTCTTCCTACTTGCCTGGTCCATGGGGTGTTCCTAAGCTGCAGTAATTTGGATATTTTTCTCATGACTTGCCCATCTCCACAAACCACCTATGTATTATTTATTTAGCACTCATTTTAAATCAACACTTTCTTAACTTCAAAAATAAATTTATTTCAAAGAGAAAGTTAATACCTTAAACATTAATGGAAAAACCAATACTGCTTGTAATAAATAAAGTAAAATAATGTTATTAGATTCTAGATCAAAAAAATTACCTGCCAAAGGTTCTGAGACAGAGTCCTACACTTCCTTGGTTTCAAAAGAGAGAGGTTAGCAAGTGAAAGGTGTTATAAAGATATATAGGAGACTCCGCCCTTGGCAGAACAAAAGTGATTAAAAGAGAATTGGAATAGAAATAAACTTCTTGCCAGGTGACGTCATATACTTTGATGCTCTGTCTGTGTGCCCCTGGTAGGGGTCTCGTAGCTTGGAAAGCACCAGTAAAATGGAAATAGAATTGGACGCGGAGACATGGCCTGGCCACTTGTTGATTAAAAATCCTCAGGCCAATCACTTCACCTCTTCTTAAAACCTCAGCTTCCCCAGCTATAAATGAGATGGTAATAATCTCTATCTAATAGGGATATAGTGAGGAATTCAGGAGAATAGTTAGAGCATTTTGTAGTTTCTGAAATACTATACACGCCATGAAGGATTAGCCTCACTTGTAGTGTTTTTATTTATGGTGATCAGATATTTTTCCCTGGCCCAGGATATACTTCCAGACCAAACATCCCACTATAGCCTAAAATACATGAGAGGATTCAGTTCAGTTCAGTTCAGTCGCTCAGTCATGTCCAACTCTTTGCAACCCCATGGACCAGAGCCAGGCCTCCCTGTCCATCACCAACTCCCGGAGTTTACCCAAACTCATGCCCATTGAGTTGGTGATGCCATCCAACCATCTCATCCTCTGTCATCCCCTTCTTGAGGATTAAAGCCTTTAAAAATGAATTATTGGATCCCAGATCATGTAGGATAAGTCCTAGTGAAACTGAACTAAGCATTCTTAAGAACTGTAATTATGGGACTTCCCTGGTTGTAGAGTGGGTAAGAATCCACCTGCCAATGCAGGAGACATGGGTTCCATCCCTGGTCTGGGAAGACCCACATGCCGCAAATCAGCTAACCCCGAGCGCCACAACGACTGAGCCCACGCTCTAGTAGTTGTGAGCTGCAACTGCTGAGCCCACATGCTGCAACGGTTGAAGCCTGTGCCCTAGAGCCCATGCTCTGCAACAAGAGAAGCCACTGCAATGAGAAACACTGCAGTGAAGAGCAGCCCCCACTCACTGCAACCAGAGAAAGCCCATTAGCAGCAGCAAAGACCCACCGTGACCAAAAATAATTAAATTAATTAAAAAGAATTTTAATTATATGATCAATGGCTCTAATTATCAGGAGGGCAGAACCTTGCTTGGCTTGTTCACTTCTATGTCCTTTGCACCCACTTCAGGGTGTGGTACCTCAAAGATGGTCAGTAAATGCTGTGTGAATAACTGAATGAGTGAATGAATGAATGAGGTGACATCCCTATGTTACACCATCATCTTTGTAGTAGCTATTTATCAGTGGCTTTTTATCATCCAGTACTGTATTCATCATGTCTTTAATGTTCTATATTTTATGATGCTTTGATATCTGAGGGCTTGTAGACCCAGGGAGGAACTGACCCTCCCAGGGGTAGCTAATTCCTAGAGATAGCAAACAATTTACCAGTGAGTGCATCTTTTATCATGCAAACCAATCAATCCTGAGTCTCTACCCACTGTTTTCCTCCTTTCACCAGGCTCCTGCCTTCCTGGACACCATCCCCCTATGCTAAATCACCCAGGACTATGTACCAGACAACTAAGGACCACCTCTGTGGTCTACAGTCCTCCAAATTATTCAAACTCTCCAATCCTAAACCTCCTCAGCTGTTTACTCTTCCTAGCCCATCCCTTCCTGTGCAAACCACAATAAAGGCTCTTACCCAAGGTCTCCCTTCCTCCTTCTGACTCCTGGTGCTTCACTCTGAGGCCTGGCCTGGCACACCCCATCCTCTTGGGAACTCCAAGTAATAAACTATCTTTCCAATGGCAGCCATCTCCTGATGTGTTGGCCTGTCCATATCTGAACAAAAACAAAATCCTAAGTACATTTAAAGACAAATTTCAAGCCTGAGAACCCATGCCAATTCCAATCTCAATTCATGATTTCAGGGAAGCTATTCTCACCTATGGTTCAGGTAGTTACACAAGCCAGTCAACTTGTCACATCCCGAGTGTCTCAGAGATGGATCCATGACCACAATAAAGTTGCAACGAGTCTCCTACTGGGTAAAAAACTTCTTGCTGTTTTTTTCCTGCTGGATTAGAAACTGCAAGAGTTTAGGTCCAGAGCTATGCAGCCATTTTGCTGGCTAGAGACAAACAACCTGTTGGAAATGGAGTCAATCAGAGAAAGTTGAGCCGAATGACAGAGGAAGCGAAGTCAGTTCCTGGTAGCATCACTGGAGGCAACCCCACTCCTGGGCTTTGCAGTTACCTGTGTTTAAGCCCACTGATACTGAGTTTTCTGGACTTACAAATAAAAGAGACCTGACCTACAAGGTTTTCTTTCCCCCTTTCTTAACACCCAAAGCCACCTGTGGAGCTGTTTAAAACTGCAATGTGAATTAATCCAATTGCACAGTTAGTGTGTGCCGAGCACTGTGCTGGGCCCTCATGATGCTACATCTAAGATGACCCTCCAAGAGCTTCAGTTTAGGTGGGAAGACAGACATGCAAACAATTTAGGGAGTGTAGAGGAAGAGCTTTCCCAGAGGCCCCAGCAAAGGCTGTGGAGCAGGGAAGGAGTAGTCACATCTGCTTGGAGGCCTGCCCTCCTCAACCCAGTATGAGTTACAGCTGTGACTTAGCCGGTTCCTGCGGGATTGGCAGGTGGGGAAGGTCTCTGCTTCAAGAAGCATCAACTCTGATGAGTCCTGACTCAGAGGGAGGATTTCCTGTGTCGCTGTGCCATGCTTATTTCATTCACTCTGTTCCTTTATAGGGCAGATATTATTATCCCCAGTTTAGAGATGAAGATTCCTCCATTCAGGGGCTTAGCTCAGGTAAACAAAATCCTACTCAACTCAGTGACAGAACCCAAATGTAGGACATGACTCCGAAGGCCATGCTTCCTTGCCAATCCACTCCCTTGTATTTGCTGAGAGCTCCTTGTGCACCAGCCTCCACCCCATGATTGCAGAAGAGAAAGCAGCTCTCCAAAAGCATTCCTTACTTTACAACAGAATTTGCCATAGGATTCTTTTACTGTATTGTCATTGTTCTTATTTAGCCACTAAGTCACATCCTACTTTTTGCAACCCCATGGACTACAGCCTGCCAGGCTCCCTCTGTCCATGGGATTTCCTAGGCAAGAATACTGGAGTGGGCTGCTGTTTCCTTCTCCAGGGGATCTTCCCCACCTAGGGATCAAACCTGTGTCTCCTGCACTGGCAGATGGATTCTTTACCGCTAAGCCCCCAGGGAGGCCCCTTTTACAATATAGTACATGGACAACAATAGTCAACTTAGAAAAATCTTTTTAACACACAAGTGATTCTAAGTGCCATATCTAGTGAGTAAAATGAAGTCCACCTATGTGCACATTCTGGCTCAGGACTCCAGCCTCTCATTTGAGATGTCTCCACTTGGCCGTCCTCCGAGAGATGGAGCAGCCAGGTACAACGCTAAGCAGCAAAGACCCTCCTGGGCCCCAAGATCAGGATTGCCTGAGGTTGGAAGGGGCTGGGCGAGATCTCCAACTGACACGGTCAGTGAATTGTGCCTTTGCTTCCAGCAGAGCATGTGGGGCTTCTGAGAATTTCATCATGCCTGATGGAGGCACCAGAGGCAGCCTGAGCCCCAGGCATATCGGCCACCTTGGCAGATTTCCTTTTTAAGCTTCATGTTGCCTTGTCAACCTCATCATCCAAACCAGTTCAACAAACAATTTATTAGGCTGGCAGCCCCTCTGGATGCTGCGACTTTTCTTTAAGAGACTGTTGGTTTTTCCATTCTACTTTCATGACTGCCTTTCCAGAGGAAAAAGGAGGCATCTTTCAGCTTGGGTAAGAAGTGTATTATATGAATATGGACATGCAGTTCATATACTAGCTATGAATATTCATAGGCTCTCTTGGACATATCACATCAAATTTGTGTGAGGGAATAAGTATGTGATTTTAAAATCAAAGCTGAATAGGATGCTTTTAAATTGTCATTAGGTTCTTAATATAAATGAATGCATTTATATTAAATTTGGATTAGAATTAGATATAATTCACACAGTACATAATTAGATAACTAGCTTTCTTCCCTAAATGGTGTTTCTCCAAGATCTTTTTATGATCATTTAATTTCCAGTCTTTTGAAACAGATCTGAATAGACAGATTGGATTTTGTAACACATTATTGCCTCCTTTATTTCAAAATTGCTATTTTAGGCTTCTTGACAACTAAGAATAGCCTTATTTTTTATGGCACGTTTGGCAATGGTTGGCCAGGAAAAATTGGGAGGTCACTGCCTTGTTTTACTCTGCTTGCTCACAGATCTTTTCTGAAATCAGTTTTCACACCTATAAAATTCTTTTATTGTTCACTTGTCACATGAAATATACAAGGCTCGATAATGACAGCCACTGCCATTTGCCAGTGTTCACCCTGTTCCATCCACTGTGCTACGTACAGCATAGCATGTTCAAATCTCATCTGTAACCGAGAAGGCAGATATTATCTTTTCTTGCTTTATAGTCAAGGAAACCAAAGCTCAGAAAATTCAAGTTATCTTGCCCAAGAAACCTAGCTCATGAGAAAAGGAGATGGGTAGCCAATGAATGTCAAGTCAGTACACTTATCTTGCCCATTTATTATTTGATTTTCATAGAGTTCTGTTTCTAAACACTGGAGAAACTCTGGGGAACAAAAGACCCCTGTTCTCAAGGAGCTTGCAATCCACCAAGCATCCTGATCCAGGCTGAATCCTAAGTCAGGACTCCCATCCACAGATGTTGTAGAAGATGCCTGTCTTCAGCATGACTGGATTCCCCAGCTGGTTTGAATCCACTGCTGACCATGTCTCATTCTCAAGGGCTTGGGTTTATATCAATGCCTAACTCAGTGTCTGCATCCTTATAAATTCTTAATAAATATCTGTAGCTGTTGCTTGATATTTAGGCTTCCAAAAGAGAGGTGGGAGCAGGTTGTTTCAGATGAAAACTATTCCTTTAAATATCCCTTTTAACATGTTCCCTCTTTAATTTTACTCTTGACCTGATTTCTCTCTCATTCTTCCTTGGTTGCAAGTGCCTGAGATGACTTGGAGGATGGTAGCAAACAGACTGCCACCTTACACCTCACACGGGCATTGCTATTGCACCACACCCACCACACCGCAACCTGAGGACCAGGGCCAAACGCCCCAGCCTGGGGCCCTCCCCTTCTGAGGCTGCCTGACAGGCGGGGCCTGGCTGGCTTCCCATTCCTCAGTGTCTCCAAAAAACAAGAAGGGAGATGAAAAGAGGTTTGCTACTGTCTCAGCCCTTGCCATCAGATTTATAGTGCCTGCCTCTTGATCAGCCAAAGAAGGGGAGATGAAAAAGGCCCATCATCCCTGCCTGCGCTCTCCTATGTCAGAATTGCTTCTTCAGCCTCCAAAGCATTTGGAGCTTTCTCACGGCAGGAAACTAAAATGCTTTTTTCCCAGACATGATCACTTAGGTCCTCCCCAAGCAGTGGGACCTGCCTGTCTTCCATTGGCATCTTTCATCTTCGTTTATAGTCCCTCTTTTGGAGCTTCTTCAATTATTGATGGTGTTCTGAGTGGAACGTCCGTGGCATCTGCAGGGTTGAATCGGGGTGTGAAGGATGGGGACGAGGAAGGTGACACTGCTGAGGTCCCAGCCTCAGCGGTGGCCGGTGTCCTCCTCTCAGTACCCATTCGTCCACTGCCCCTGCCCAGCGCAGTGTCTGTGAAAGGAGCTTGTGATAAATGAGGTTCTCTGGATGCAAAGGCCCAGATGGTGATTCTTGTGTAAGTGATTGAGAGGGACTACCCTCAGAAGAAGACTCTAATGGGTCAGGGAGAGGGGTTAGAGAGAAAGAGAGCAGAAGACAGGACAGGAGAAGGAGCTGGGCAAAGATGGGACTTAGGGAAAACCTAGCCTAGAAGCGATCTCCCTGGGATCTCTGTGGAATGAACTGCATCTCGGAGGTTATCCTGCCCAGGTAAAGGGGCTGGACTGTCACGCTCCCCCATCAATCAGCCAGATGCCATGCCATTCCCACCTCTGGAGGCATCTCCCACCATGTGGCTCTCTGCAAGCGCGGACAGCCCTTTTGAGAAGACTACAAATATGTGAGCCAGTAGCAGCCAACCTCTGCAGGGCTGGGGCATGGGTGTACCGGCCTGGTGAAAGGATCCAGGTTGGGTACCAACCGCATCTACTACAATGCTCGAAAAACAGTTTTCGAGAATGTGAGAATGACTCAGCAGTTCTGCTCATGTTGAGAATATCTGTTAACAAAGGCTCCCTCCCTCCTTTCCTCACTCCCTTCAACAGAAACTTTAGTTAACTAGTCCTCAGGGAACTTACAGTCTAAAAGTCAGGCAGTGAACGAGGAAATGAATAAGCATATATATTAAAAAAAAAAGCATATAAATAAGCAAAATAATTCCAAATTGTTACCACCGCCCTAAAGAGAGTCCCGGGATAGAGGAAAACAGACAACGGGGACAGGCAGCGATTTGAGGTGAGGCAGTCACAGAAGGCTTTTCTGAGTAGGTAGGTGACGTGTAAGCTGAAGCCTGAAGAGAGAGGAAGATGTAATTCTGAGAATGCTGGACAAGGCAGTTTCCGTGGAGAGTGGCACCAGTATCATGTCCCGTGGCAGAAAGGTGCGCATGCTCTCAAGACTGACTGGAGAGAGGTGCGCATGCGCTCAGGATCGGCGGGCTGAGAGGCGCACGTGCGCTCTGGGTTGATAGGTGAGAGGTGCGCAAGCTCTCAGCACTGACTGGCCGATAGCTCTTTGAGACTCTTCACGGGGGAAAGAATGGTGTGTTAGTTTAAAATTTCCGAATTATTACTCCTGTTACAAATGGTATAAAAAAGATCACTGCAGTCGCAGTATGGAAATGGAAGAAACAGTAGGAAGCCGGCTTATTGTTCTCCAGGGGAGAGTAGCTTGGACTTGTTAGAGTTTGAACTGGAGTTACAGTGGTGTTGGAGAGAAGTGAACGATTGAATGCATATTTTGGGAGTAGATCTGGTCAACAGTCTAGTTAACAAGTCTTCATTGAGCACATTCTCTGAGCAAGGCCCAGAAAAGACACAAAGATGGGGAAGACATGGTCTCTGAATTCAAAATGCTTATATAACAATAGGTAAGACACATTCTTTTCTAGCCACTCTGTCTTATTTCCAAGGGGGGGGGGGTGCCAAATAACTTGATAAATATCAAAAGTAATGAAAGTGTGAATGTTAAAATACAGTAGATAAGAGAAGACATGTAATAACATTTTATGCTAGGTGAACACTAGAATTATATATAAGGAAGATCAGAAGTAGGAATTACAAATGGTAGACTTCCTAGGTCCAGTAAATGGTTAATGGGTTTTCAATACCATCATCCCCACAGTAGTCATGTGACCTTGGATAAATTACCTAACCTCTCTTAAATCTTATTTTCCTAAAGCCAAAAAAAAGAAAAAAGGATGCAATAATAGAGTCTACTTCACAGCATTGTGTGAAGACTCAGTGAGATTATATATAATAAGCACTTCGGATATGCACTGACTCAAAACATGTACTTTTTTACATATCAACTTAATTAAGCATTAGTCACATACCTTTACTTCACTTCCCTGAAATGCACTTCCCCTGGCTGGATACTTCTCCATGTCGATAGGAGAGTTTCCAGACCATGCAGTCTTCCATGGCAAAAATGGCTGATGTCAATCAGCCTCTAATATCCAACCAACACTGTCTACCTAACACTTGCATAGAGGATGAGAACTGACCCATTATGAAACCTCTGATCTGACTGGAAATATTAGTCGTGAAATACGTGAATAAGGAACAACACAAAGCAGCATTAGTGGCTTCCCTGATGGCTCAGTGGTAAAGAATCTGCCTACCAATGCAGGAGACGCAGGTTTGATCCCTGAGTCGGGAAGATCCCCTGGAGAAGGAAATGGCCACTCACTCCAGTATTCTTGCCTGGGAAATCCCACAGAGAGAGGAACCTGGCAGGCTACAGTCCATGGGATCACAAAAGGGTCAGAGTCAACTCAGCCACTTGGAGAAGGCAGTGGCCCCACTCCAGTACTCTTGCCTGGAAAATCCCATGGATGGAGGAGCCTGGGTAGGCTGCAGTCCATGGGGTCGCTAGGAGTCAGACACGACTGAGCGACTTCACTTTCACTTTTCACTTTCATGCATTGGAGAAGGAAATGGCAACCCACTCCAGTATTCTTGCCTGGAGAATCCCAGGGATGGGGGAGCCTGGTGGGCTGCCGTCTATGGGGTCGCACAGAGTCAGACACGACTGAAGCAGCTTAGCAGCAGCAGCAGCAACTCAGCCACTAAACAACAACAAGGCAGCATTACATTTAGTGATTCTTTCGAGAAACAATTACTTAAGGCATGTAGAATAATAGATAACAGGCTTATTCAATCCTCCTAGCTGCCCTCCCAGGAAGGCATTATCAACCCATTTCACAGAAGATGAAACTGAGGATAAGTACTTTACCAAAGATCACAAAATAAATGTCAGATGTCAACTTGACTCCAAAGTTCACACTTGAATATGTGTTATCAGCCAGTCAATAGATACTTTTACGTTCCATCCATGGACCAAGACACTGCTGAGCTCAGGGTACTCAGTTTGGGCAAACTCCCAGGCTGTATAGACACTCAGAGGATAGAAAGGTTAAATGTGTGTCACCCTGGGTGGGAGGACACTGAAAAGGCCAAGAACAGCTTGTGTGACTCTGAAGAAGGTCTATAGCATGGCTTAGAAGCAAGGTTTAGAGTCAGACAAACCTGGGGTGAATTCTAGCTCTGCCACTTAATAAGGTGTGTGCCTATAGGCAAGTTTGTTTTACCTTTCTATGCCTCAGTTTCCTTATCAAGAAAATGGGAGGAACATCTACTTCTTAGGGTAACTGAGAGCATTAACTGAGATGATCTATATGAAGTTCTTTGTCAGTGCCTCACCCAGAATCTATGCTTTTAAATGGTAGTTGCTTTTTGATAGGGCTTCCCTGGTGACTAAGACTGCCTGCAATGTGGGAGATTTGGGTTCTATCCCTTGGGTTGGGAAGATCCCCTGGACAAGGGAATGGCAACCCATTCCAGTATTCTTGGCTCGAGAATTTTCCATGGACAGAGGAACCTGGCAGGCTACAGTTCATGGGGTCACAAAGAGTTGGACATGACTGAGTGACTAACACTTTCACTTTTATATGATGTTGGATATATATGGATATAAATGATGGTGAAAATCATGTTTACAGCATTGCAGTGTTTATTGGTACGACCCCTGACCTCAGGAAAGCTTATACAACTATTTTGTTAAATAAGTTCATGGGATGTAATCACAAAGTACTTTAATGTTGATCCCTCTGTTCATTTACACCTGCCCTGTGGGGTGAGTTCTTCTTCCACAGGATAAATATTTAGGCTGGTTCCCGTGACTGTTCTGTTTACTCTTAGGCAACTTACATTTACTTTAATTCATAAAACATGGTCTCAATTTGGTAATTAAGATACCCAGTCACCATGTAATAATAAATATATCTAATATGACTTAAAGTTAAATGTTCAGCTCCCCTGCCTTAGCACTGCAGTTGGGGAATGGGATCTGATAGACTTCTGTAAATACTTCTCATTCCTAAGTCCCCCTAACTCCTGCAGGAGAGGCAGGCTGAGGGAGAAGAGGTAACAGGAGGTTGGGCTGGACCCCACAGGTCTGCAAGGCCTGCACTTGCCCAGCTTGAAGACTGAGGAAAGAGCCCAGATTCAGCAACACAGACGTCGGTGGTTTGACAGACAGGGAGCTTACACGTCTGAAACAAGGTACTGGAGCAACACCCCAGTGTGCAGTGGACAGTGGGTAAGACAAGGCATTAGTCTTCACTCCCTGGGCAAGGGGGAGAAGAGATTGCCAGTTATAGGGGGAGTTGACATCAGGTTGGCTCATTAGTTACCAGGGAAACCAGCAGAAGTACACACCACTCACTGCCCTTTGATAAAAACTGTCACGAGTTGGGGCCCAGGACAAGTACATAGGAAGGTCAGTCAGTTGCAAGTAGGGTGTAGGAGAGGCAGGCTGGTCGGGCAGGGGATGTACAGAGAGCAAGAAATTGCCATCTTGAGTGGCCTGACCAGACACAGAAGCAGGAATGTTCTCCCTGGACAATGCTAATATTAGACTTGGCAGAAGTGTAAAGCTCACTCTCTTGAGAGGTTTCCTTGCGTTCACTGAGACCCACATCAGTGCAGAATGCTTGCTTAATGCCTCCTATTCTGTTCATTGCTTATGGCTCCACCCATCACCCCTGGGCATCTTAGATTTCATTTCCAGGTTTTTTTCTACCAAGGCCCCCTTGCCTCTTCTGGTGGACTTCTTGGGCAGAATCTACAATGGCCCCAAGCTGACTTTCTCTTGCATGTGGTCCACAACTGCTCATGGGAAATACTCAGGTATCTTTTACTCCATTTAACTCTAGGAGAACAATGATTTCCCAAGTTTCAGATCTCCATCATCAGAGGCCACTAGGACAACCTCATCTTCCTTAGATTTCTTGAACATGGCTCACACCTGTCCACTGTCCACTAGAAACAGCAAGTGACTCATTTTAAGTTCTTTGATGGTCTTGAAGTCTTTTTCCTTGGGGTTGAGGTGAAGTGTAGCCTCCACGCCTCCCCTTGGGGTGAAGAAATCCTCTTCAAAATTCCTCTCATCTCCAACTAATGGCCCTTTTATACCCTTGAGGTGAGTGAGGGGTTTCTCAGCCACCCCCTTTGAAAATGTTTGTATCTTGTTCCAGCGCCTCACTTTAGAATGTGCCTTGGCCAAAACTTCCCTTTTAATGTCCTATTACACTTACAACTCAGTGAATGAGCTAATGACTCCTTCTCCCTCGAGGCAGGTGGGAAGGCGCCCTTAAACAGCCATTACCAGCCCCCAGTTCTTCTCCTAACCTCAGCCCAGTTTCTCCAGGTGACCTTGGAGCAGCCCTTTCATCGCTCTGGGTCTCAGCCTCTCCTCTCAGTGAAATGGAAATCAAATCTCTGTTCTGGCCCTCTCTCAGGGGAGGTATTGTGAGGAATAATAAGGCAATGCCTATAAAGTGCTTTAAGTATTTCGGGGAAAGACGTTGGCTAAATACCAAATGATAATAATAACACCGTCATCATCATCCACATTATTATTCATGGGTTGAGAGGAGAAAGCGGTTGCTGATGGTGTCTTTGCTCTGTGGGAAGGAGGACTACAGGCCCCAGGATGTTCTATCGATAAGTCAAAGCCAATAAATACAGAGCGCTGGAAGTGGAAGTTATCTAGCCGTAAAGGCTGAATGTACATGCCCATTTGTATTTGAAATGACAACAACCGACTCCGTTTCTCATTTAGTATTTTTATAGTTAGTGCCCAGAGCAGCTAGAATTGAGGGGAAATTGCATTCCTTTTCTGGTAGATGAGGGAGCAAAGGGATTACATTCTTTTTTAATATCTTATATTTGACTACCCACCTCTGTTCTTTTTAAAAAAAAATTTTTTTATTGGAGTGAATTTGCCTTACAGTGTTGTGTTAGTTTCTGCTATGCAGCACAGTGAATCAGCTACATGTTTACATAGATCTCCTCCTTTTTGGATTTCTGTCCGCTTTAGATCACCAAAGAGTACTGAGTTCCCTGTGCAATCCAGTAGGTTCTCATTAGCTACCTATTTTATACACAGTACCCACCCCTCTTCTTACCATATTTTTTTTTCTATTCTTCCCATATTTCTCTCAGCTCTACCCTCCAAGCCCCCCACCCCCAAGTGGAAGTTCTAATCAGAGGCAGGGGAGGAGTCAGGTAGGGGAGAAGAAGCAGAGAGGATCAGAGGTGAGCCATGTGGGGAAACAGACTCGAAGCATGGGACAGAGAAGGAAGGGTCTCTCTCCTCTAAAGCTCTGATCCAAATTCATTCATTCTTTTGACCATCAAGAAAAGGGTGTCACATTGTGTCACCCACATGTTAAGGGCCAGAGCTAAACCTAGAATAAGAGGCAGCCCCTGGCCAAATTTCAGCCCTTTAAAGTCCTGCAAAATGTTCATTGGAGGCCAGGTAGGATAGCACAATTCCCTGATCTGATGATCTTTATCCAATAATGCAACTACCTGGAATTGACAATGTATTACCTTCAGAAGCCTTTGCCTCCAATAATTCCCAAGTTTACATTTCTGGTTCTCAAGGAAAATTTTCTCATCACCACTCCAAACGAGCAGCATATAGTTTGAAATTCACAAGACGATTCCCAAGTGTGCACACATCTTAAAATATGTGGTGGTAAATGCTTGAAGACAAGTTTCAGGCAAGGCTACTCCTTACCGCCTATGTTTCTCTAGCCTCAGTTTCTCCACAGGCAAATTGAGAGTAAAGATGACTGCTCTGTGTACTTCCCAGAGAGGCTGTGAGATGCAATGGATGATGAAAGTAGTGCTATGCTGTGACTCTCTATCCAGTTGGATATTATTATTACTGAACTCTGGTTCACGCCACGCTAAGCACGGCTAAGTGAACATGCTCCCTGAATTCTACACACCTGGAGATTTGACCACTAAGCTGCCTGGGCAGTTGAGAACTTGCTGTTTTCTGCTCTAGGAGTCTGTAGGCACTGAGGGGCTAGACACCCAGTTTTGTCCTTTTGTATTTTCAAAGTTTATACAGATAGCATTTTTGTGGTTACAATGCAATGCATCAGGTCTTTGCAAAAACATTCAGAAGATAGAGAAAGATATAAGGAAGAAATGTTAAATATCATATGATCTTAGAACTGTGAATTTTAGGGAGTATAGCTTGCTAAAGTTTTTGCTATGTATTCGCACACAATTTTTTTCCAAGGATGGGTCTTTTATATGCATTGTTTTGCAACCTGCTATTTGACCTCAAAAATATACTCTGGAAAGCTTTCCACCTGCCTTTGCTTCCAAGGCTCACTGGCCAGATCTGGAGGTCTCTTATTGAGACACAGCAGCCCCTTTGAGCTCTTCCAACATCCTTTAAGATCCCTTTGATGGTGTACAGTCACTTTCAGCAGCCACAAAAAACAAGGAACGTCCCCCCTGCTCAAAGCAATCCAGATTGGGTACATTTGCAAGCACCACTTGCTGGGTTCGGAGACTTTGACATCTTGTCATTTCCCCCCCTCTTTTTCAAATTTCAAGTTGAAGCTTGATGTTGAATTTAAAATGTTGCCAGGGGCTGCCTGCAGGGCCCTCAGGCTAAAACAGTGGCAGCATCTGCCAGGGGAGACCCACAGGTCCTTCTTCGGACCATGGCAACATGCAGCTGGCATCTAAGCCCAGCAGAGAAGGGGAGAAACGTGCCTGTGTAGGGAAATTCAAGGATCACTGCCTTAAAAAAAAAAATCAATCTTGGCAAGTGCTTACTCATTTTATTTGGGTTTTACGACTAAATACCTGTGGGACATTTGTGTTCAGATTTTTCTAAGAGTATGGAAAGGCAGCAGCAACTTGTGGTGGAGACACCAGACCTCATTAAATGTCTCAGGACCCTGGATGAATGCTGCGAAGGGGACACACGTGGAGGTAATCAGCAGGTTTCCTCACGCAGTTGGGCAGTTTGCTGAGATCAGGAGAGACGATGCTCTCAATGTGGATGTGCTCTGGAAGCAGGAAATGCTCTCCAGAAGAAGCCCTGAATTCACCGACATGGCTGTTTGTGCAGAGGGGCTGGAAGGACTCCCATGAAACTGGAGAGAGGAGAGTGTCTCTTGAGAGAGAAACTCAGTGACTGGGAGAAAGGAGCGGGAGAGAGACTTACTTTTCACTGTAGGTCTTTTTTTAAAATTTTGTACCATAGGTATGATTTGCCTTTCAACTAAATAAATAAACAAGCTAAATAGAATCTTGACTCTGAGGACACATCCTTTAGGAAAAACACTCTGGTAAAGGCAGCTCTTCCTCATGCCTCAAAGCGTGTTAAGTCCACGGAGTCTTTTCACTGAACAGAATTGCTGACCTCATTCTTTCCCGAAGAGTACTCTTCCTTTGAAAATAAAAAAGAACACTCCAATCAGAGAATCAGCCCAAAGTCTTAAATTATTATTGTCTTTATGATTTGATGTGCTATGTATTTTCTGACTTTGGGAAAGAAATGATGGGCTCAGGTGGCATTTATAGCTATCAATTAATGAGACTGACTTGTGCATGGGTCTTGTGATTGCACTGTATTCCTTAATAAAACCTTTTATAAGCTAACACTATATATAAGAGGGCTTTTCAGATGGCATAGTGGTAAAGAATCTGCCTGCCACTGTAGGAGACACAAGAAATGCAGCTTTGATCCCTAGGTGGAAGATCCCCTGGAGAATGGAATGGAAACCCACTCCAGTATTCTTGCCTGGAGAATTCCATGGACAGAGGAGCCTGGTGGGCTACAGTCCGTGGGGTCACAAAGAATCAGATGCGACTAAGCATGAGCATGAGCATATATTATATACTTCTAATATACTTACAGTAACATACTTAGTCTGTCATTCTAGTTCACTCACACTTCCAGTTATGTGGCCTTAAACAAATTATTTAACCTTTCTGAGCCTATTTCTTCATATCTAGAGTGGGGACTAATAGTAGGACCTACTTCCCAAGGCTGTTATGAATTAAATGACAGTGCCTATATGGGCTCCACAAACATTCTTATTATTAGTTTTTCTTTTTCTTTTTTTATCATTTACTATCTTTGGACAGAATCAAATGTTGACACCTGAAACTGATTTATAGGTATACTGGGGAGGAAAGATGGTTGTTCAAGGGAATGAAAGCTGTACAGAAATAGACTCAGTGTCCCAAGGTCTATAAATCCTCCTGAGCAAATCCACATAACTCTCATAAGCATGAGACAGTGTCTCAGTGTCTCAAATTCTGAGACAGTGTGCCTCTCTGCATGTCTTTCTTCTGATGCCTAATTTTCTTTTACTACACTTAACTTTACACCTTTCTCTCCCACAAGTTGTGTTGCACAGAAAGAAGAACAGAACCAGCCATTGTGTCCTATGAGTACCTAGGATTTAGCTTTAACTACTCAAGGGTGAAAGCTGCTCCTGTGATGACTATGGTAAATTATGAATGCTGGGAGACACCATAAGGAATACATGTATCTAAAATTGCTCATCCTTTTTTCCTTTCTTTCAATGAATAATGATTGAATGTCAGCTAAGGGTAGGTACTCTTCTCTACCATAGTTCCCAAGTGGGGACTACTTTGCTCCCCAGCAGACATCTGGCAATGTCTGGAGACGGTTTTTGTTGTCACATTTAGGGGGAGCTACTGGCAACTGGAGGTTAGAGGCCATTGGTGGTGTTGTTGTTGTTGAGTCCCCGACTCATGTCCGACTCTTTGCAACCCCATGGACTACAGCACGCCAGGCCTCCCTGTCCCTCCCCATCTCCTGGAGTCTGCCCAAGTTCATATCCATTGTCTCAGTAATGCCAGCCATCCATCCATACTCTGGTGCCTTCTTCTCCTTCTGCCCTCAATCTTTCCCAGCATCAAGGATTTTTCCAATGAGTCAGCCATTCGCATCAGATGACCAAAGTACTGGAGCTTCAGCTTCAGCGGCAGTCCTTCCAATGTGTATTCAGGGTTGATTTCCCTTAAGATTGACTGGTTTGATCTCTTTGCTGTCCAAGGGACTCTCAGGAGTCTTCTCCAGCACCACAGTTCGAAGGCATCAATTCTTTGGTGCTCTGTCTTCCTTATGGTCCAACTCTCACAACCATATATGACCACTGGGAACACCATAGCCTTGACTATATGGAACTCT
Organism: Cervus canadensis; assembly: GCF_019320065.1. Classification (NCBI taxonomy): domain Eukaryota; kingdom Metazoa; phylum Chordata; class Mammalia; order Artiodactyla; family Cervidae; genus Cervus; species Cervus canadensis. The sequence continues at coordinate 51,353,696 of NC_057389.1, forward strand.
GTCAGCAGAGTGATGTCTCTGCTTTTTAATACACTGTCTAGGTTTGTCATAGTTTTTCTGCCAAGAAGCAATCGTCTTCTGATTTCATGGCTGCAGTCACTACCCGTGGTGATTTTTGAGCCCAAGAAGAGCAAGTCTGTCACTGCTTCCACCTTTTCCCTTCTATTTGCCATGAAGTAATGGGGCTGGATGCAATGATCTTAGTTTTTTTAATATTTAACTTTAAGTTGGCTTTTTCACTCTTCTCCTTCACCCTCATAAAGAATTTCTTTAGTTCCTCTTCACTTTCAGAGAAGGCAATGGCACCCCACTCCAGTACTCTTGCCTGGAAAATCCCATGGATGGAGGAGCCTGGTGGGCTGCAGTCCATGGGGTCGTTAAGAGTCGGACACGACTGAGCGACTTCACTTTCACTTTTCACTTTCATGCATTGGAGAAGGAAATGGCAACCCACTCCAGTGTTCTTGCCTGGAGAATCCCAGGGACGGCGGAGCCTGGTGGGCTGCCGTCTATGGGGTCGCACAGAGTCGGACACGACTGAAGCGACTTAGCAGCAGCAGCCTCTTCACTTTCTGCCATTAAAGTGGTATCATCTGCATATCTGAGGTTGTTGATGTTTCTCCCACCTATCTTTATTCCAGCTTGTAACTCATCCAGCCTGGCATTTCTTATGATGTGCTCAGCGTATAAGTTAAATAAACAGAGTGACAATAGACAACCCTGTTGTACTCCTTTCTCAATCCTGAACCAATCAGTTGTTTCATATAGGCTTCTAACTGGGTTCTTCTTAACATCCTACAGAGCACAGAACAGCAGCCCATCACAAACCTAAAGATCAACAGTGATGCAGGTGAGAAACCCTGTTCTAGAGGCTTGGGAGAGTAATACCCCCAAACAGGCAAAGATGAATAAATTTCTACAAGAAGTCAGAAAACAGATTGTTAAAATAACAAGTAAGTCCATTTCTCCGTCAGCCTGGAAGGATGTTGCGGTTGAGCCGCCGAGAAGAACAACTACTGTGTCCACTGCTTTGGCAAAACCTCAGATGCATGGCCTCCTGGCCAAACGTCTGCGATTTCATATTGTTGGAGCATTCATGGTCTCCCTGGGGTTTGCAACTTTCTATAAGTTTGCTGTGGCTGAACGAAGAAAGAAGGCATATGCAGATTTCTACAGAAATTACGATTCCATGTAAGATTTTGAGGAGATGAGGAAGGCTGGTATTTTTCAGAGTGCAAAGTGATTTGGAATATAAAGAATTTCTTGGGTTGAGTTCCATGGAAGTTTGTCACTTTCCTGTGTTCCTGAACTATGAAACTACGACTATCTGGGGTGAGAAATAGTCTCTCAATAAATAAACAATTAACAAATTTAAAAAAAATAACAAGTAAATTAGAAGGTGACAGGTACCATAACACAAAAGACAAAGTTGAGCAAGGTAAAGAGAATCAAGAAAACAGGACGTGGCATGTATTACGTAGGATGGTCAGAAGATGAGTGGATGAGATCTGAGCAAACATTTCAGGGAGGTGAAGAAAGCAGGCAAATAATGTGTGGAAAGAACATTCCAAGAAGAGGGAAGAGTGACAGACAGAGTGTTCTGACATAGTCACGTAACAGCAAGGAGACCAGCGTTTAGAATGGAGTGAGCCCAGTAGAGGATGAGGACCGAGAGGGAGCAGAAACCTAGAGCACCCAGCGCTTTGTGGGCCACTGCACAGATGCTGACATCGACCCTAAGGACATGTCTTGAGTATAGATATGACCTGACTTGACTTACATTAGCTGCTTTGCTGAGAACAATGCAAAGAGGGGCAAGCATGGAGGCAGGGGAACCCATTTCTCAGGAGCTGCTGTATGAGAATGAAGACAGCCTGGGTCAGGGGGTAGCCGTGAAGGCAGTGAGAAATGGGCAGATGTATTTCAAAGGAAGAGTTAACAGAATTTCCTGATGACCACATATGAAGAATGACTAAGTTTTTTGACCTGAGCACCTGGAAGGATGGGATTACAATAAACAGAGATGGAGAAGTCTGGGGCTAGAGAAGGTTTATTGAGGAAGATCAGGAGTTCTGTCCTTGGACATATTAAGTTTCAGGTGTCTCTTAGAGAATAGAGATGTCAAATCAGCAGTAGGATATGCAAATTTTAAATTCAGAAGAGAGATGGATGCTGGAAATCTACATGTGTGAGTCAACAGACTTGAGGTGGGACTTGGTGAGATGGCCAGCAGAGAGCAAGTAAAGAGAGAAGAAGTCCAAGGACTGAACCTGAGAGACTACAATTAAGAGCTGGGAGAGAAGAGGAGGAACCTCAAAGGAAATTGTAAAGGATTAACCTCAAGGTAAGAGAAAACCAAGAGAATATGTCATCCTGAAAGCAAAGTAAAAATTGAATCAAAGAGAAGGGAGTGATCAACTGCCTAGATACCGTTGATGAGTTTAGGATGCTGAGGGCTGATTAATTAGCCAATGAATTTGACCAAGTGCAAGTCATTGATTAAATTAATGGAGCAGTTCAGGTGGAGCTTGACTGAACTGGATGCAGGAGAGATGGAAAGTAGAGGAACTGAAGACAAGAAACACAGACAACTCTAGAGATGAAAAGAGCAGCAAAGAAGTGGGAGAATAGTAGCTGATGAGGGGAAGGGAAGGCTTCTGTAAGATGGGATTAACATGCTGTAGAGAGCATAAATTGGCTATGTGGGGAGTATGGACAGATTTTTCGAACTTATTAATATGTCTTAGGGTAAGTGAGAGGAGAGAGGATTTAGTAGAGAAGCAAAGGCATTGGCTTTGGATAAAACTATGGAAAGTTCCTCTACACTAACAAGAGGCAGAGTAGGAGAATGAAGATGTTTGGAAGTTTAGGTTTGGTTGCTTATTGCTTCTATTTTCTCAGTGGAGCATAAAGCCGACCTGCCAGTTGAAAATGAGGATTGCGGAGGAGGTATTAGAAACTAGGAGAGGACATGTGCAAAATAATTGTCTAGGATACAGGAGGATGAATGAACCAAGGGCAAGTGATATGATTGCCTGGTGGGGCCACTTTAGTTTCAAAGTCATCTTTTTAAAGTGGGTCCAGTCGAGGGTGTGATGGGCTTTCATCTAGCACATTCAGTGGCATGGACACAGGCTCAGAGTATGTAGGGGTTAAGCTGAACCAAAGCTGGTGGTTTTCATCAACTATGAAGAAGTGACAGAAGAGCAAAGTGATTAAGGATATACAAAAAGGAAGCATTATAATAATTCCTCTCAGTACTTAAGCTATTTATCTTTTCAAAATGTGCATTTTCATAATGAAGCTGTGATATTGTAACATAGAAATAGGTAAAAAGCACTTTGTTGAGTCAGCCAGAATGCATATTTGCAGCTTTTCATGAAGCTTGAAGCTTCACCAACATGAAGATGTCACCTAGTCCCATCCTCTGTCTGCTTTCCTAAGCAAGTGAGACTCTCTTTTGTATTTTGTGTTTCCTAAGAAGATTCCACCATTCCCCAGAGAAAGCTAAGACTAATGTTTAATAACCCAAGCTTACAGAAATTTTCCCAAATAGCTTAATCAAACTTCCCTCGCTCTTTATTTCCTCATCTTGTATTTATGGTAGTGATAAAAAATGAATTGCCAACTTTTCTTACAATATTTTATGTTATTAATTAATTCATGAAATGTGTAATGAGTACCAATGATGAACTAGATACTAGTGTAGAATAGTGGGATGCCATTGTCCTTTATCTCCCTAACTATAGAGGCAAGTGGTTAAATACAGGTGATTTCAATATGCTGTGATAAGGGATGTGATTGAGGTGGAACGGAGTCTTATGTGACACATAGCAGAGGCACGATTCTAACTGACGGGGAGAAAGAGGGAAGGAGAAGCACACGGATGGCTTCCAGGAAGAAGAGACATGGAAGTTGAGCAAGACTAAGTGAAAAGCAAAAGAGATGTGTGTGAAAGGCTGAAGGAGAGAGAGAGAGCAGGGTGTGAGATGTTCAATGTGCCAGGAGTTCAAGGAGGCAGGAGAGAAGCAACAAAAAGATGAGGCTGGCACGGCTGGCAAGGGCAGTAAGGAAGGGCTAGCCAAGAATCCAGACTTGATCCTAAAAGCAGTGGAAGCACTGACAGGTTTTAAACAGAGAAATGACACCATCAATTAATTTATGCTCTGAAAGATTCACTCTGGCTGCCACACTCTGGTGTGGACAGAGTTGAAGGAAATCACCTCTGCAGATGGCAGAACTAGCCTGAAGGCCATGCAGTGAGAGTTGACAGTGACTTGGAATAGGTGCACGGCAGTGGTGCCACAGAGGAAGGAATGGATTTAGGAGATGTTTTAGTTGGTTGAACTGATAGATCTTGGTGACTTATTGGCTGTGGAAAGTCAAGAAAAAGGAAGAGTCCAAGAGGATGCTCCAATGTCTGACCTGGAAAACTGGGTGGCTGGTGATGCCATTTGCTGAAATATGCTACACAAAAGAATAAATAAATCAGTTTTGAAAATTTGGGCTTGAGGTATCCATGACATATTCAAAAGAATATTCTCGAGGGCTGTTATACAGAGGGTCTGGCGCTCAGGGAGGTGAGAAAGAAAAATATACACATTTACAACTGATCTGCAAATAGATGCCAATTGAGGCCATGGGAGTGAATAAAACAACCCATCATCTGTGTGGAGTGTGAAGAAAGGAAGACCTAAATCAAACCCCTGAAGAACACCAACATTTAAGGGATGGGTAAAAGAAGGAGCTTCCAAAAGTAGCTGAGAAGAATCAGCTGGAGAAGAAGGAGGGAAAAAAAATCAGGAGAATGTGAACTCATCAAAGCCAAAGAAAGAAGTGCTTTAAGATGGAAGGAGTGGTCCCCAGTGCAAAACCTCCAACAGGCCAAATAAAATGACATCGAGAAAAGGCCCATTTGACTTGACTATGGCAGCTACGAGAGTAGATACCAGACTGTAGTGAATTAAAGAGTAACATGGACATGAAAAATTGTAGACAACAAATGTAAACAATCCTCTGAAGAAGTGTGCTATGTCTCCATGCAAAAATAAGAAAATAAAATGGAGAGCTGAGTGCAGATTTTCACACAATTTCTCTTAAAAGACAACTTGGTCCTGGGGGAAACATTTTCACATGAGTTTCCAAGATAATTTCCTCAACCCTCCATCTTGTTAGAGAGCACAGACTCAGTCAAAAATGGTTATTATAAGTCAGCACAAATTTCGTTTCTTGGGACAAAATGATATTTCTTGAAGTGGGCCCCACAAATCTATCATCTGCTAGTCGTTTCTGTGACTGTCCTCAGAATGCTTTGCAAATTTTTCAACTTTCTCTTTAACCACCGAAGCATCATGTAATGGAAGGTTTACGTGGTAGGGATTCATTAGCTAGGTGAAAAAAAACAGACTGGTTAACTTAGGCCAAAAAGCCGGGAGCTTTTTTTTTTAACAAAAAAACCTATGGAGGAGCTCACATAAACAAATACACAAAACTTAAGGAACTAGAAAGGGCAGAAACCAAAGCAGCTTGGGGCATCTACGTGGCAGGAGCTGATAAGAACTCTCTTGAGGGTAGAACTCTCAGGGAACAGCATGGCCTACTTGGGTCACAAACCTCGCTTGTCCAAGAGAGGCAAGGACACCTTGATTGATAGCTTTATCAAGAGGGGCAATGGATGTTCCCCGAGGACAAATGAGGTGCTGGAATAGGAAATAGAGGTGGCACATTCACCACAGCCCTGGAAGATTCAAGTCCTGGAGAATCTAGCTGCACACAAGACCTAATATGTGCATGCGTGCTAAGTCGCTTCAGTGGTGTCCGACTCCATGAGACCCTATGGGCTGCCAGGCTTCTCTGTCCATGGGAATTTCCAGGCAAGAATACTGGAGTGGGTTGCCATTTCCTCCTCCAGGGGATCTTCCTGACCCAGGGATTGAACCCAAGTCTATTATGACTCCTACATTAGGTTCTTTACTACTAGTGCCACCAGTGAAGCCCAGGACCTAATATAGTTGACCCTTGAATAATAATTACTCAAACAGTGTGACTTTTCTCACCAACACTCCTTTGGCTATGGTTTCCACCTGCCTCTTCTTTCTTTATCTCCTTCCTGGGCTTAAACATACAGACACGTCTTCAACACTACAGCAGAACATACTGTTGTCATCTGTCTGGCCAATCTTCCTCCTTCCTCCAAATTAGAGTTTCAAATCTCCAAAGTCAGCCTGGGACATTGATAGATGGAGAATCTGAGCTCTGTACTTCTCTTACCTGGCTCATTTGATTAGCAGAGACAGCTGAAATAGAAAATTCAGACCCCAAAGTATGTTCTGAGTCTGGACGATTCCATTTGGCTGAATCCCCAGACAGAAGAACTGGAGAGCTATCAAATACCCACTTCCCTTTGTGCTGGGCACATGCAGCCAGCTGAGAGTCCTAATGCCTTTGTAGTAAATAACCTCACACAGTTCATTGTTATCCTAGACTACAATTGTCCTTTGTGCATCTCAGTCATCTCTTAATTGTGTGCAAAAAGAAACATCAAGATCTTTCTCTTTTTAACTCAACCAAGGAGAAATAGTTGCTGAGCAAAAGGCTTATAGGCAAATAAGACTCTCCTTAAACAAGGGTCTTATTTTGCAAAAAGATGTATTTCTGCAAAGATACATTTAAATGATTTGAGGATTGTTTTATTTTGTTGTTAAATTAACTAATAATACTCATTTTTTCCCTTGGCTGAGTTCAGGGGCTTCCCTGGTAGCTCAGCTAGTAAAGAATCTGCCTGCAATGCAGGAGACGCTGCTCCAATTGCTGGGTTGGGAAGATCCCCTGGAGAAGAGAGGCTACCCACTCCAGTATTCTTGGGCTTCCCTGCTGGTTCAGTCGGTAAAGAATCTACCTGCAATTTGGGAGACCTGGGTTCTATCCCTGGGATGGGAAGATCCCCTGGAGGAGGGCATGGCAACCCACTCCAGTATTCTTGCCTGGAGAATCCCCATGGACAGAGGAGCCTGGTGAGTATTGTCCATGGGGTCACAAAGAGTCGGACATGACTGAGCGACTAAGCACAGCATACCACCATGAGTTCAGATGGTTTCATTGCTGCCTAAGCTTCAGTCTTTCAAAGCATGATAATGTGACAGTAAAGTGTTGTGGCTTTTGAACTCAAGCCCACTCTTTACTAGTTACATTGCCTTGAGTTACATTAATAAATGTTTCTGAATCCTGTTTTCTTTGTGTATGAAACAGTTCGTCCAGGTCTTAGTGAACAGTGCATAACAACACATAGTCCCTGGCACAAAGTAAACATCCAATGAATTTCAGCAGCTATTGTTACTTTTAGCTCTTCTCTCAATTTCTGTGCTCTCTTGCTATGCTAAACACTACTTGAAAACAATTCCTTTTTTTTTTTTTTTTTTTGAGTAGAGATAGCTATTTGGACAATTACCCAAGGTAGAATAAGAGCAAGAACGGGGGAGAATGAGATAGAAGAAGCATGGTCATCATTAAGATACCTGCCACTGTAATTGTTTTGGACAATGAAGGCATGTTTCCATTGGAATCTCCTGAGAAACCTCTCTACCTTGTCCCCAGAAAGATCTGGAAGCTGGCACATTTATCAATAGTTTATATACACTCTTCACTATCCTCTGAGGATAGTAACTACTCTACACTTTGGGGCAAAGCTTACGTTCTGCCTGAGCAAACTCATGTGGACTGTGCTGGAGAAATTCTAAGGTGAAAGTTAAAACAAGAGGTGCTGTCAGTGTTAAGTGTAATTTTCCATGGAACTGTCCACCCCAGGTGTGACTAAATTTAGACGTTTGGACTTAACATCAGAAGTACTTGTGATGGAATCAGAAAGCAATTATTTAAAAACAATTTTTTACTGTAAAATTAGAAAATGCTTGTTGTAGAAAACTTGGAAAATATAGAAAAGTAAAGAAAAACACACAAAAATGACCCTTAATCCCACCTGTGAGAGATAATCTTTCCGAACACTCTAATGTTACCCATTCACATATTAATATATGCCCTTTTTTGTACTTGGTTCTTCCAAGTATTAAAAGAGCTGTTAGTTAAAGGAACCCTGTTCATGTAGGGGAATCCTTTTTTTAAGGATTAAAAAATTTTTTTTTAATTTTTGTTGAGATTTAATTACTATATCATAAAATTCACCTTCTTAAACTATAATATTCAGTGGTTTTTAGTATACTTTTCTAGGTTGTGAGACAATTACCACTAATTTCAGAAATTTTCATCATCTCCCCCCAAATCCCATAACCTTTTCCTTACACCCCCAGCTCTTGGTAACCAGTGGTCTACCACAAGGTAGACTGGATCATAAGGATTCATCTATTCTAGACACGTCATAGAAATGGAATCTCACAATACAAGCCTTTTGGTCTAGCTTCTTTTACTTAGTGTAATGTTTTCAAGGCTTATCCATGTTGTAACATGAATCAATACTATATTTTTTTGGCTGAATAATATTCCATTTTATGGCTATAACACAATTTTTTATCCATTTATTAGGTGATGGACATTTAGAATGATTTCACTTATTGACTATTATGAACAATGCTGTTATGAACATTGATGTACAGTTCTTTTGTGGACATATATGGTGAATCCTTTTGAAAAGTATAAACTTTTCAAAAATAAAGTAGATCTCCAAAATGCTTTCCATAAATGGTGTTATGAATGATGTTTCCATGAATGGTGTCTACCAGAAAGAAGTTGAAGTCCTAACCACTAGTCCTGGCAAATGTGACCTTGGAAATATCGTCTTGGCAGATGATCAAGTTAAGACAACTGTGTGCTTATTTAAAGGGGATATTTGGACAGCGAGATAAGCACCCAGGGAGAAGGCCAAGATGAAGGCAGAGGTTAGGATGAAGCATCTCCAAACCAAGGAATGTCAAAGACAGACAGAAAAGCACTAGAAGCCCAGAGAGAGGCCTGGAACAGTTTCTCTGTCACAGCCTTTGGAAGGAACCAACCATGCTGACACCCTGACCTAGGACTTTGAGCCTCCAGAACTGGGAGACAGCAAGTTTCTGTTGTTTAAACCACCCATTCTGTAGTGCCTTGTTATAGCAACCCTTGGAAACTCATGCACACTGAAATGAGGAAAGATCAATGATCTGAGTTAGTGGATGTCTGCTTTGGCATCAATTTCTCTTCCCTTTGTCGCCATGGATATTTTTTAGTGGTTTTTTTTTTTTTTTGGCTTAGATGTGTTTTGTCTTTTAGATGTCTTTTGGATGTCTTTTGTCATTCTTTTTTAGCTCTTTATCATTCTGCTTTTTGTTCTGAAGGCCTAATTCTATCCACTGAGCCCTTAAATTTCCTTTGAGCTTACAATATTTGCATAGCACCTTTGGAAATTAGCTACTATTCAAGGTCACTCTTACCTTGTCCCTACTTAGTATGTTAGATAATTATTCCAGTTTTGGTGGTCAGTGACTCAGGCTACTTATTGGTATATATTAGACATAAACGGCATCCTTGATTCTAAAGTATTCCTGGAGTCACGGGGAGCCTCTTAGAGAAAACTTGCCTTCAGAAAGTCTGTGGGAAGAAAATATTAGTCAAGGGTATTTTTTTTTCCTAAATTTAATGCTTAAGAAATGTTGATCCACTGGGAAAATAATCCTGGGATCCTGGCATGTGTTCCTTACTAGAAAATCAAGTAGAAAATCCATAAAAGAAAGAATGAAGGGAGATTCAGACAGTGTGGGGTCTATCAGTAAAGCCAGGGAATTGGAGTGGCCTAATTATTATATGTTTTTATTTTGAATAGCAATAGAAGAACAGAAATATCAATTATAGCATTCTGCTTAGCAGAATTCACAAATGAACCAGAGTTACATATACATGTACATATACATGGACAAATCTCCAAAACAGGAAGTTTAAAGATACTAATATAACAAAAAAAAAAAAAATTTTTTTTTTTCCTTTTACTGTGCATGGATAAAATACACCTAGCTTTAGCAGAACAGTTACTTCTGGGAGAATATGAGTAGCATAAAAAAATAAAACCAAATGTGGAAGCACTTGGATAGTGTTAAGCTAACAAATACTAACTCTGTTAGGTAAGTTTATATTCATCATCACCAAATCACCCCAAGAGTCTCAAGAAGTAGCTAATTTTATCATCTCCGTTTTTAAAATGAAGAAACTGAGGCAACAAGACAGTCAGTAGGTTTCCACGGTCGCAACTGCTGGTGAGTTTCAACTCCAGAGTCTGTGTTCTTAAAATCTACTCTAGGGCAGCGGTTCCCAACCTCCAGGATCTAATGCCTGATGATCTGAGGGGGTGCTGATGTAATCATAATAAAATGCACAATAAACGTAATGCGCTCAAATCATTCCAAAACCATCCTCCTGCCCTCCGTGGAAAAACTGTCTTCCACAAAACCAGTCCCTGGTGCCAAAAAGGTTGAGGACTGCCACTGTAGGGCCTTCTACAAATGTTGGAAATACTAGATTGCTGGGGATATTATTATTACAGATGAACAGAGTAGTTTTGATTCTTCTGCTAGAAACTCCTCTGGAAAAGCAGGCAGTTTAGGTGGATCAGATGCCCACTCAAACCTCAAATATTACACTTGGCTTAGAGGACAGCTTAGCTCTTCCATGAAGCCGGGGGAGGAGGGGTAAATGGCAGCATTTAGCTTCTGTGACTGAACCGTGCAGGCGTTGGAACCCTTCCACCCACTTGAAAAACGGTCACCCATCTGACATTAATAGAAAAAGACCATTAAAAAGCTTTATGCTATTCTGTTCTCCTGGTTCTGGTCCCTCTTTGCCTTTGTTGCTGCTGGCATTTTATAAATTATGGATGCGCCTAGGTGCTGCTGTTCCCCGGCTTCCTCTGTAGTGCCGCTCGCTCCCCGCGCCTGCATCGCATCCTTCCTCTGAGCAAAGGACCGAGCGGCCCAGACCCCACATCAGTGTAATTAGCGCGCCGCACACAGCTCGGGTGTCAGGACTGCTTCCACTCACTGCCAGCCCTCCGCCAGCCCCTGTCACTCACGCGGAAGTCAGCCAGGCGGCGGCAAGGCCAGCGGCGCAGGCCCCGCAGTGGGGAGGGGACGCTCAAGGTGAAAACTCGGGGTCTCCTGCTGCTAGCTTAGGTCTGGGGACAACTCGAGTTTGGCGGCTGCCTCTGACAATGTGGAAAGGAGGGACGTTGATATCTGCCCCTTGACTGGCCTCGGAGGAGGCAGAGGAGGAAGTAGAAGGAAAGTGGGGGGAAAAGTCTAAAGGAGCCCAGGGCTGGAATGGATTTGGGGAAGCCACCAGACCCATGTTTCCGGAAGTATGCTGCTGGCCAGATACCCAGTATCCGGTGGTAGGGAATGTTTTGGGGTGGTACACTAAGGAGCAGCTTTTATTTGAATGGATTTGTATTTTAAAGTTGATAAATAGAAATAGAAACTGATGTAGTACACTCATCAGACCCATACTCATAGTTTCATGAATATTATTGTTAAAGCAGACATACTCCTATGTTCAACTTTAAAGAAAAATTAAACTACACAGTTGATATGCAAAGATGGCAAACTTGATAAAAACACAAATAACAGAACTGTAGGGATTCTTAATAATTTGGAGGGTCATGAATTCCCATAAGAACTTGATGGGAAAAAAAATTTTTTTTTAATGAGTTGATGAAAGTAGAGGACTTGCCTGCACCACCACCTCCCCGCACTTGAATACAAATACTCATAAATTTCGAATGCAAAGGCAAGGGTTTTGCAGGTCCCCTGAAGGCCCTTCTCTGACCACAGGGATTACATGGACCCCACACTGAGACCCTCTGAGCTATACTAGGAATTCTCCAAGGCAAGAATTGGGCCTTTTTCCTCACTGTATCCCAAGTGCCTCAGAAATGCTCCGAAATGTTTGCTCAAGAAATCCATAAGCTGTAGTTCAAATCCATTTTCCCCCACCCAGAGGACCCCAGGAAGATCAATAGGCTTGTCCAAGATCACAAAGCTTAGGCAAAAGTCCTGTCTCCTGATGCCCAGCTACTCCACTAAATGTTTCTGTCTCCTCCTCACTTTTGTCTCCTTTTTAACCACCCCCACTACTTCTGCCTGTGTTGCCTCCCAAGAATCCATTACATTAGGAGTCCAGAGATGGACCAGAAAAAAGTAGATGAGAAGGAAAGGCAGGATAGGTGCAAAGAGGATGTTAGGTTTGGCCCCAAGCCCTCCCTCCTGACAACTTCTGCCCCATCTTCCTCCCAAGCACCTGTGGTCAATAGAGGAGGTACAATACAAGGAGAGTGGTGAGCTGAGGACCAATCTCTGTGCCTTTTGTTAGTGATGGCATGGAAGAAAGATACAGGTACGTAGGTTTATTTTCCTTGGAGTGTTCTACCTAAGTCCTTTCCCAGATGGTTATGAGTGAGATGTACAAAGTTTACATAAGAGACCCATTAATGCTCCATCTCTAGGGTTAATATTTAATTAGATGATTTTTTTAAATGAATGCTATTGTGGGGGAAGCTGCTTCAGTACTTGTCTCTTTCCTCTGGGATTCAGTGCTCAGACACAGAATTCTAAGTCCCTCATGGTTCCCATAGAAACCCTGGTGACTCCGTGCCAGTCACGGCAGGCAGCAAAGGCCTAACGGCGACCCCAGGTGTAGGAGACTTAAAAATACTCTTGAATCTCCTTTAAGGATGCAGTCAGAGACCATCTGGCTGACTAGCTAGGTCCAGTGTCAGGGACACCACTATTCCAAAGGCAGTCTATCCAATATTTGGACTATTCTGATGGTGCCAGAGGCTTTCTGTAGATTAAGATCAAATGACTAACTTCTAATGGTCTTAATTCACCAAGCTGTGGCCAAAGAAACCAAATCTAATTCCTCTCTTATGTAGGATTCTATCATTATTATTTGAGTACACATGTAGGTAGGTACTATGCTAAGCAATTTACATACACATCTCATTTAGTCCACACACAACCATGTGACGTAGGTATCATTAGTTTTCTTATTTTTCAGATGATCTGCACAGGGCCATCAATAAACATCAGAATGGGACTACAACAAATCCAGGTGTGTCTGACACTATACTCCATGCTTTCTGCCATAATGCTATACAGCCTCTTTTCACTTCCCCTACTATAATATAGCTCATGAGATACTTGAAGTAAGAACTCATGTTTCCCATCCTATCCTGACTTGCTGAGGCTTCTGTTTCTAGTCCCTTCAGCCCAAGGTGAATGGTTTCTGTCTCCTTATCACTGGGAGCCAATGCTGGTGATTCTCCGATACCTACTTGGTCTATACCCTACTTCAAGGGCGATTGCCTACAACTCAGCCCAGCATTCCTGCTAGCTAGTTCATTCAGAATACCATGGCCCTTATACTCCCCACATTCAATGCAGACATTGAAGTGTGAAATAGAATGAAATTTCTTTTCTTTAGATTTTTTGATATAGACCATTTAAAAAGTCTTTATTGAATTTTGTTATAATATTGCTTCTATTTTCTGTTTTGGTTTTTTGGCCCCGAGGCATGCGGGATCTTAGCTTCCCAATTATAACCACTGGGCCACCAGGGAAGTCCCAGAATGAAATTTCTGTTGGTTCATATTTTATACTGAGGCTTGACTCAACCCACATGTGTTTTGTTGCATGAAATTTTCTTTTGTTAAACTGTGTTTTCCAGTCCTTTATCTTTGCAGTTGTTTGTTTGGAAGTATACATTTTTAATTTGCACTTCTCACCCTTTCAATCCCATCCTAAAAGTTGGTCCATCATTCCAACTTCTTGAGATATTGCAGAACTTGACATTCATTGAATTTGTTCTCATCTCCCAACTCTGTGCTGTTCCCACATGTGATCAGCTTCCCTTTCAGGTTTCTAAGTTGTTGACAAATATTAAATAGCAGAGAGAAGAGAGTCTGAAGTTGCACATGTTTGGATACTGCAGGGCCTTTGTGTGCCCTGCCCAGGCCTTCTGTCCACCTGATTTCAGCACAGAGTGTGGATGGCTCAAGGCACATGGTCTGCAACTAGCGCCCCCTCTGGTGTCTCTGCTCTTCTGCCTCCAGGCTTTCTTCCAAGTCAAGGATGACAAAGCACAGCCTGGAAGCTGGGAGGGAGCTGACGTTTCCAAGACCAGTCCTCTGTCAGTGGTGCATAGGTGTGGATAAATGCCCAGCTTCCCCTCTTTCAGAGGAGAGGGACCATTCAGCTGAAGCACAGATCACATGGTTCTCAGAGGTTTGCAAGGGAGGCTGAGCTCTGGTTGCTCCAGTGATAACCAGCTCACAAGTACATCCTGCGTGTATTAACTTTTCTTCATTGTGTCTCACTTTCCTCACTCTCTCAGTCAGTCTTTTGAGGATCACCTCTCATAGAAAATATCTGCTCCCAAGTTTGTGTCTCAGCTTTCAAGTAACCTAAACGGAGGCAAGTATGAAGTTGGGCAAGCAAAGAGTTGGAAGGTAGATCATCTTTGTTTGATTCAGGATTTTCAGAAATAGTTTATGTTTGAATTCTTTGTTAAGAAAAAATATATATTTAAAAATCAAGAAATTTTTGAACTAGAGAACTGTAGGGTGAAATCTAACCACAATACCATACCACCTTAAGATTACTAGCCAACATTTTTGTATGCTATATTTTTATGTAAATTTTTTAAGTACATTCATTTTATTAGTTAGGACTTCTTACATTGGTAGTACAAGGGCAATACAAGCATAATCTCTCTCTAAATTATGAATTATAGGAATCTTAATCCACTAATTTTCTTTTTTTTCCTAGTCCCACACATGCACTTTTTTTTCTTCCAGCTTTATTGAGAAACAATTGACATAAGCACTATATAGGTGCCCAGCATAATGATCTGATAGACTATTTCTCTTCAGTCTTTCCAAAATGGTACAAGGGCATGGGGTCTTCTCAGAATATAAGAGCAGCCAAAGGAGAAACATACTCCACAGAGTGTAGGCCATCTTCAAAGGTGAGAGGCCCATATCTTATATTTTTAACTTAATGTTTCCTTATTTGTTCAATGTTATCAAGTAGTCCAAAAACCATTACTTTCAATCGCACTCACTGTTTAATATTTATCAGTTTTTCCAGGGGTCCTTGACCTATTGAGGGCTATGCCTTTGTTTTATTTTTATTTTTCTTCTGAGCACTAGCTCAGTGCCTGACACAAACTTAAGTGTTCAGTAAAGCTCATTAAATTAATGAGCAAAGACATCATAGTTTATTTGGGCCCTTTTGTATGGCTACACATGAATTTTTTCCAAATTTTCAAGACTTTCATTCATGCTGTTGTGTACATATTGTATTTAGAACATCTTGGATTTTTCACCACCCATTCTCTCCCTGCATTTATATCAGCCTCATTCATATAATGAACTTTGGAAATCCACTTCATGTGAAAAGCAGTGGAGCGAACAGCTCGCAATGTGTTTCCTATTCCATTGATTCTGCAGCCCACAAGCAGGAGCAGTTCAACTTGGATAAACAAACCAAGAAGGTAACCCTAGACTTGCCATCCCTATTGGAATTTTCCATTAGGGTTATTCTATGTTAAGTAGTACTCCACAGGTTCTCTGAGAGGACACATTTCAATTTCTTCCACTGATCACAGACCTGAGAATGTCCGATTTATTTACCTGCTGACATCACTTAGCTTTATAAACACTATGCCAATGAATAAATGACAACTCAATAATAGTGATAGTAGATCAAATTCATTTTTCATCTCTGATATGCCAGATACTTTACATATGTCATCAATTTCATATAACTGTCACAGTATAACTCTCTGAGGTAGCTATTATTACTATCCCTATTGAATAAATGAAGAAATGGGGCGGGGGGGGCAGAGATTAAACTAAACGTAATTGCCTGGGGTTACACAGAAGAAAATTTAAAATATAATTTAATGTTATAGAATAAAAAATTTTCACCAAGAATCAAATGTTAACTGCTAGAACTGGTTTTAGGAATAGGGATAAAAGTCACATGATTAAATGGTATAACCTGAAGGATTATTAAAATATTATCCTGACACCAGAACTTTACCTATCACTTTATCTTGCCAAGGAGATGGCAAGATCTCATCTTGATGGAGATCCCATCATGAACTTACTTTTTGAGTTATGGCATTGCCTGCAGACCAGTTCTGAAGGAGAACCAGAACTGCCCTGATTGGGCCAGTATATGAAAACATTTGCACCCACTGGCGTGTGAATCCAAGTTAGATTGTCAGACTAGCTGGTCATGTGGTTCTCAACTCTGGCTACACATTATAATTATTATCTTGAGAGAGCTTTAAAATACATTGCAGCCCACACCTCACTTGTTCCCCTAGAGATTCTGATTCAACTGGGCTGAACTGAGGCACAGACAGGCATGAGAATCCCTGAGCCAACTGGCTACTTTATAAAACCATGAAAAAATGTAGAACAAGTAAGATTTGTTGAGAATGTCTATCCTATTATGATCTCAAGTAAAAAGGCAACTCTTCAGTTCAACACGTATGTGGAAAATACTTAAAAACAAAATGGGGATTGAAAGACACTAAAGATAAATTTTCCCTATGTGTTTGCCTTAGGCCATCCTATTTTGTTAGAGCTTTATCTTGGAATTTTCAGTACTTACATGGTTTCTTTGATGACAAATGGGGTCTGAGGCTCCACGCTTAATACAGGGTTCAAAGGCCTGGCCTGGGTGTGAAATAGGAACAGTACTGGCCAGAGATAAAACCAAGATGAAGCGAACAGTTCATTCAACTCAGGTCTCACTATAACAGGGGCAAACCAAGAACTAGGAATTTGGCCTGAAGCAATGGGATGGGAACTAAAGAGTTCAGAACAGAGAGGAGAAGTTGAACTGCGAACAGGTAGAATGGCCTGGAAAGCTTCCCTGGAGCACTGGTATATAGATAAGGAGGGCTGTTACAGGCACCTGTGCTATGACCTCAGGTAGAGAAGAAGCCACTGGTGGCACTGAGGACGCGAAGCTGGTAGGGAATTCTCCTGTCTTTGCAGGAAATTCAGTCCAGCACCTAAAGAAACCTTCCCTTATCTTTAGAAGATAAAGCTTTGTATCCCACTGAAGGAGTAGTGTTAGATATAATTAATTTATTGTTTGCCTGCTTTTTGCTGGTGCTCAAACTATTTCATTATCTCATTTAATCCCCACAATAACTGTATGACATAGTTATTATTATTTTCTGGTCTAGATATGGCCAGTTGTTACTCAGCATCAATTTCCATCTTCTTAAGGTAGCTTCCTGTTTTGGAGAGGCTAGAAAGCTAGTAATTCATTTCCAGACTCCCTTGCAGCTAGGGTTCTAGATGTGAGATAGATTTCATTATGTAGATGCACTCAGGCAAGATTTAGAAGGCAGAAATGAAGTGAAGTGTCATATTCTGCTATTATACTGTTTTCAGCTGGCAAGAAAAAGTATGGAGACACTAACATCTCATCTCAAGCTTCCAAAGGCAGCTATGGTGGTAGTGGCGGCTGGTTTCAGTGATCCAGTGTCCAGATCAGACATTGCACTGGCGATGGAGGCTTTCCTGAATCCTGGACAGCAGCCAAGATGGTGTGTTCTGGGCCTCAGTTGTTCCAGTGATGAGCTGCCAATTACTCACTGCCAAGATTGTGACAAAGATTATAGCTCCCCTAATATTCTGAGAGTCATCCCTACATGTCCAGTCTACAGCCCAAGCATTCAGCCCTCCCACCAGCTCCATAAGTACTTCATTCCCAGTAATAAATCTCAGTGCTTCAAAATTCTTAGGGAGATTTCTGTTTCCTGCACTGAACCTTTTTTTATGGATGAGGAAACTAAGTCTTAAGGGAATGTAAATAGATGTTCAAGACTGCACAGCTAAGAATACCTGGATCTAGAATTCTATACTCCATTTAACAAAAAGTATTCCAGAATATAGAAGAACAAGAGTGAGGCATTCACGGGCTATATTTCTTATAGATTTGACAAAACCGAGTAATGCAAAGCCAAGTTCACATATCCTCTCTTCCCACTTTTAAAGCTATGAGTTGCACTTGTGATTGCGGTAAGCGCTTAACTTAATTGGTTTGCATCCATGCCGGGACCTCTGGGATGCCACTTACATAACTCATCTACAGGAGTCTGTCTTGCCAATAAGTACTTGCAGAGGCTCTCACTCAATCATAGCCACATAAAACACAAAGCTCAGTCCTCTGCAACTAGCCACTTGCCTACTCTAATTCTTGGGGTTCAGAGGAACTAAGGGCAAAGGAATGATAGTAGCTGACATGTAGTAGGCACTTCCTGTGTGCAAGGCACTATTCTGCTATTTTACATGATTTTCTGGTGTAATCCTTACAACAGCCCTGGGAGGTCAGCATGATGATGACCTGCAGTTTAAAGATCAGGACCCTGAGACGCACAGAGTTCAAGTCACTCACCCAAGGTCAGGTAGCCAGGGTGTGGCAGAGCCTAAATACCAGTCCAAGCACCCTCTTATTTATCATGCTATGCTGCCTCCCAGTCATACTGAGAGTGCTTTGTTTTAATTTTGTGTGTAAATGGCATGAGATCCTCTCTGTAGGAAGGTCAGGAACAAACAAACGAATCATGAGTGATGGCTTCCCTTGGGATCAGCCCTCACGCTTGTCCCACCCCAGCCCCCTCAGGATGCAGCCTCTCCCAGACACCACTGGTCTGGAGTCTCTGACTGCTCTGAACAAGACAAAGTGCACATGATCAACCTTACTGCAATAGATTGTGGGACTACATTTGTTTTCTCCATCCTTCTCTCTGTCAATATGTTACAGCCATCTCAGACACGATGGTTTCCCTTTCCATAAGCATACAGAGCACAGATCTGGGTAGTCAGAGCACAAATGTGTTGGCACAGAGAAAGAAATCAAAGATATTACTAGAAAATGGTTAGACCCTCGGCAGGCTCATGAAAGTTTAAAAAACAGAATAAACACGAGGCTCTCTAATTAGATAGCCCTCTTTCTCCTGCCCAGCATTTCTACCCGATTCCCATTTCTCCTAGAAATAGATCTTCAGGAAGGCGAGCATCTTTTTAAAATTCTGTGCTACAGAGAGCCAGACTGAGATGGTTCTGTCGAAATTACAAAACACTATACTTTCAAATAGCTGCTGAATTATTTAGTGACTTTACACTGTCCAAATGCTGGGCTCTTTGGGTAGACAATGTCTTGGTTTCCCTCCTATTTCTTTTGTTATGACATTCAGTAAATGGAGAGATATTGCTCTTCTTAATAATTTATAAAATAATAATCCACACTAAGGATCAAGCTCCACTGTTAGGTTTGGGGTTTCGAATCGGGTAGCCAAGAGAATGAGAAGCTCAAAATTCTCTTCCAGTTCTGTAAAGTGATTGGTGCCAGCAGGTTCAGGCTTCACTTCTCAGGATTCTTTCTCATGTCAGTGTTTTCTCTTTCCTATAACTCTTCCTGTATCTTATTGTGACTTCTTGAAGTATAAACTGTATTTGCTATCACTTCTTCCTGGGAGCTATCTGATTTGGTCTTAAAGTGAAATACATATATTAGAAGCAGAAAGCAGGACAAAGTATTTTGTCATGCACCTGACATTTCAAAGATTCCTATATACTTTGGCAAAGTTGTTTTTTTCCTCACCTGTTCCAGAAAAGGAGAAAGATGGAGAGAGACAGAAAGGAAGGAAAGATGAAAAGGAAAGAAAGAGGGAGGGAGGAAAGAGGAAAGGAGGGGAAAAAAGAGAGAACAAGGGAGGGAGGGAAGAAGTGATGGAGGGAAGGAGGGGGAAAAAAAAAGAAAAGAAAACTTATTTAAGATAAGGATAGGCTTGCTTATGCACCTATTCTTTTATCTCTAGGGCACACATACATCCCCTAACTTCTGTGTACAGCTCACTGCAAGGTTGACATGAATTCTGTGATGGTTATAGAAATGATTAAAATGAACAGCTATCCACTTATCTAAGATGAGACAGCTCTGATAAGCTCTGTAATTCCTCAAGAGCAGGGATCCTGCCTTTTTTCTCACTGTATCCCCAGTAGAGTTTAGTACAGTAACTTGCATGTCCCCCCAGTAAATATTAACTCAGTG
Source organism: Cervus canadensis (assembly GCF_019320065.1). Lineage (NCBI taxonomy): Eukaryota > Metazoa > Chordata > Mammalia > Artiodactyla > Cervidae > Cervus > Cervus canadensis. The sequence goes on from NC_057389.1 coordinate 51,373,807, forward strand.
CTTACAGTTCTTACTGAGGACACACAGATGAGTAAGACATGGAGAGTAAGTACCTAAACAAACATGATACCTGTGATGAGTGCTATACAAATGGCAAGTCGTGTGGGAGACCAGAGGAAGGAGCTCCCAGCTGACTCAGCTCAAGGAAGACAGGGAGGCATCACAGAGGAGACGGCCTTGAAGTAAAGACTTGAAGCGTGGATGGAATTATTATGCCAGGGAGAGGTAACAGCATGTGAAAGTTATAGCAGCAGAGAAGTATGACCCAATGAGGAAGAAGGGATACTTCTGAATGTCTGAAGCAGAGAATCCATGCAGAGTCTGAGCATGTGGAGTGGAGGCTAACAGAGGGGTAGAGGGACTTGTGCGACATGCTGAAGATGTCCTGGGAATGCCAGCCAGAGCGGGAGACAGAGGCATTCTCTCACAATGCTGTGGGGTGCATTCAAGGCACATGCTTTGTGGAGAACAAATTGACAATATCTATCAAAAGTACAAATGCATAGCCCCTCCAACCCAGCAATGACACACCTAGTAATCATTCCTAGAGATAAATGGTGGCGTCACATAGGTACAAGGTTACCAATCACAGCATTGCTCATAAAAGCAGAAGACTGGGATAAAACCTTCAATTCCATCAATGGGGATTGGTTGAATAAATTATGATAGACCCCTAGAATGGAATACAATAGGAAGCTGTAAAAGAAAGAGAGAGAGAGAATGAACTTGTTATACACTGACAGGGAATAAGCTCCATGATGTAAGTATAATAAGAAAAGCATAAAACAGTATACATAGTTTGTTACTATCTTGGAAAAAAACACAGGAAAACACCTATTCATAAATACATATTTATACATATGCACATGTAAACAAGCCAATATATACGGTTAGACTTAGTCAACTTTCTCTGGAAGGACACATAAGAAATTGATAGTAGCTCTGGGTGGATAGGAAGAGGAGTAGAAGGGATTTTAAACTGTATGCCATTTTGCATCTCTTCAATTTTGAACCATGTAAATGTACTGAATGTACCACTGAGTCCAACAAATTAAATATGATTAAAACTAAAAAAAAAAGAAAGGGACTTTCTTGGTGGTCCAGTGGTTAAGACTTCATGCTTTGCTGCAGGGGGTGAAGGTTTAATCCCTGGTCAGGAAAGTAATATCCCACATGCCACGTGGTGTGACCAACAAAAGGAAAAAAAATTTCGGGGCTACTGACCTATGCACACATGAAGCAGTGAAGTCGGTGAGCTTAGAGGAAGGGCTCAGGTGAATGTGATTTTACCTGTCCTATTTTGTGCATTTACTATACGCCAGGCACTTTATACACAGTGAATCATTTCATCCTTCCTACCAGCATGGCGCAGTGATAAAGAATCTGCCCGCCAGTGCAGGAGACACAAGAGAAGTGGGTTTGATCCCTGGGTCAGGAAGATCCCCTGGAGGAGGGAATGGCAACCCACTCCAGTATTCTTGCCTAGAGAATCTCATGGACAGAGCCTGGAGGGCTACAGTCCATGGGGTCACAAAGAGACAGACACGGCTTAGCGACTGAGCACACACACACACACCACCATAAAGGATTTTACCAGCCCCATTTTACAGATGAAGAACCTAAAGTTCAGAGAGGATGCATGACTTACCAAAAGTCACACAGGCAGAGGAAATGCTAGAACCAGGATTCAAGCCCCTACCCCCTCGGGAGGCTTTGGTAGCAGAAGAGCAGGTGACCAGATCTGGAGGCAACATGCTGTGAACAGAGAAAGGGAGAAACCTCAGATAGAGCATGAAAACCTTTAGGCACCTCTGAAAGATGGTGCTCCAGAGGCTCAGAAGAACCAGGGCAGGAACTTGGGTCTGTAGGCTGGAAAGCTGAGTGATCCTTGAGGAACAGATGGTTCCTTTGTCCTGAGACTGACTCTGACACCCGGGAGAAGCCCAGACAAACTCTCCCAGCTCACTGTCCCCTGGGGTCTGCCAGGGGAACATGTGCCCCTCCCTCTCCAACAGGAAGGGGTTCCCTGGGGTGCCATTTAGCCGGACCGGGCTCCATATTTTCCCCTCCCATCTCCCTGCGGTATCAAGTGTGTGACTATTGATTTCCTCCCTGCATTTGTTTTTGTTATCCATTATTTATGGGATCATTTTTCCATCCTTCGTGCATGAAGGCAAATTTTGTGTAAAAATCAATTGAGTGAGCGCCGCCGATGGCTCGTTGCGTTTTCTTGGCTTTCATCTCTGAGGCACCAGTTCTCAGGAGAGGCAGAGCAGAATATGAGCGAGCATGCCAAGACAGGAAAGGGAGGTGGGGGACGGGGCAGAGTTCCGAAACCCGCTTTAAGAGACCTATTCCTTTGGTCAGTGGCCTTTGGTTCCTGAACAACACACTCTGTTGAGCTCACCTGGAGTCTAAGTAAGGATTAATGTCTTCTTGCCCTGATCAGATCCCTTCTTCCCTTGCCTGTTTGCTGGACCGAAGTCTCGAAAAGGGTGGGGTCCCAGCTATAGAACCTCTTCCATTTCACTTAGATTTATTTCAATGAAGAACTCCAGGATCAAGGCCTAGGGGCCTGCTCCCTAGTGGCTTAACCTCAGGACCCCAGGAAAGTCATCCCAAAAGATTAACCATGGAGAAGTGGTATTAGGACAGGACTGCTATTTAATAAGCAGGCCAAGCAGTTCACATGTATTCTTTTTGGAGCTTCAGCACACTCTGTGAGATAAGCAGAACGAAAAAAAAGGAGCAGAGCATTTGGGGTCAGACAGTCCACGTCAAAGTCCCTACTTTGCCCTTTCCTAGGCTGTATGCCCTTGGGTAAGATATTTAACCCCTCTGTGCCAGAGTTTTCTCACTTATAAAATGATAAGGCCAAAAAAAAAAATGATAAGGCCAGTGCTTACCTCCAGTGAAGTCCTGCATTTAAGTGTAGGTATCTGTTTCATGGTAAGGACACAATAAAGTCATCCTCAGCTTAAATGTCAGTTATACAAGGAGCCCTTCCCTTTTTACCCCAACAAAAGTGGGCACTTTCAAGCCTGGTGGTTATTTTCCATTGTATGCATATCACACTTTGCAAGCCTCTACATTATTTGCGTGCCGCCCGTCTCTTCCTATGCTCCAGTTAAAACACAGGCTCATTCAGGGTGAGCATCTTGTCTGTACTAGTTGAGTGACCACACAGCACATAGTGGAGACTCAGTGAATGTTAGTTACTATTATCATCTTTCTCATTTTCCACCTAAGTCCAGAAAGGCTAAGCTATGAGTCCTGCCCAAGGTCACATAACCAGGAAGTGGTACAACTGGCATTCATATCCACATCTTTCAGACTGCAAAGCCTGTGATCTTTCCACTCTCTCCACTTTGAAGTTGTCCATGAGGTCAAATTCAGGTTAATGGTTGGTTAAACTAGAAACTGACAATGTGTCTCCTAAGGCACTGTTCTCCCTGCTGCATCCTCTCCCCTCTTCCACCTTCCCTACAGTTTAACAGTGGCCAAGATCTGGGGCTACATTTCTTAACAGGTACTTCTGACTGAGTCATCAATCCTCCAGAGAATGTCCTCCTCCACTCTCTGGCATCCTGAAGCTGGAAAACCAACTGCCCCAGAGTCAGCCCATCCTCCCTCCACACTGGGTCAGGACAGGTTTCGGCAGGGTTCAGTGTTGTCAAAGCGACAGCTCCGCACGTGACAATGAGGCGCAGAAGTTTCAATGGCTCTGCTCCAGGCTGAGTCTCTCAGAGGTTAGGAAAGGATTTTTGTAAAACTTGGCATGATCCTTCATCTCTCCAAAAAGATGGATTCCCTGAGCTATGTCACCTGCAAATTGGCACTTGCCGTCTACCTTCATGAGGATCAAATTATGAGTCACTACAGCTGACCATCAACATCCCCTCTAAGTTTAGGGTGGAGACCAGGAATGAGGCACTCTGTGCTCCGGGGGGAAAAAAAACAACTGGCAGAACAGGTCTTTAGATACTTAGATATTTTCAGGAAAAGATTTTATGAGCCCAATTCTTATGTCTCCTCATACCTAGAAAAGCAGTAAAATCCTTCACGGCAACATATGCTCCTGGTGACCAGTGATAACCTTCACGAGACTAGCAGAAACGTACAAAAAAATATGTGCTTAATTGCATGTACTCCCCCTTCACCAAAATCTGACCTTCCCCCTTTGGAGCAGTTTCTCAGAGCTATCTGAAATGCTGTCTCCCAGGCTATCATCCTCATTTTGCCCCAAATAAAACTTAACTCACACATTGTGCTTTTTTTTTTTTTTTCAGTTGACAGGGTCAACCACAAATTGGCACTAGCCATGGGTGCTTGCCATCTATCTCTACAAGGATTAAATTATGTGCTGCTGCAGGTGCTGACCTCCAACATCCCCTGAAGGAGTTCAGGGTGGAGAGCAGAAATGAGGCACTCTGTGCTCCAGGAAACTGGCAGGATAGGTCTTTAGACAGTTAGATATTCTCAGGAGCTGATTTTATGAGCCCAATTCTTGTATTTCCTCTTATACAGAACAGCACTAAAATCCTTCATAGTGATGACTGGTTCTTGTAACTAGCAGGAGCTTCATGAGACTAACAGAAACCTTCTACAAAAAAATATGTTCTTGATTGCATATACACCCCCTTCACCAAAATCACACATATACTGTCTTTGCCCCCTGCCTCTTTGGAGCAGTCTCACAGAGCTATCTGAGGTGCCATCTCCAGGGCTGCAGTCCTCATACTGCCCCAAATAAAACTTAACTCTCAGCTCTCACATTGTGCTTTTTTTTTTTTAAGTTGACAACAACATAGAATTTCTCATTCAACCCAAAGTTTTGTTTGATAAGATTCTGTCCCACTTCTCTTCTAGATGAACAAGCTAGTCTCTGTTTGAAGGGACTTTTAAAAAGCAGAAGATGCAAGCTTTGCTGGGGGTATGCTCTGTGAGCCGCAGAACTTTTTAAAAGTGAAAACACTTCAGGATTTTCCAAGACCAAGATGTCTCCTTAAGATCACTCAAGGATGTGTATATGATTCAAAGCATAGCAAGCAAACCATTCAGGAAGCCTCTAGAAGATCTAAGAATTGCCTAATATTGGGAAAGATCTGTATTTAAAAAGACCCAGAAAAAGTCCAGGAGACCCTGGAAGAAATCTTAGACCGAGGGTCAGCAAACAATGACCTGCAGGCAAAATCCAGCCCACTGCTTGCTTTTATAAGTAGGGTGTTGCAGAAACACTGCCATTTGTTTCTATTTTACCTATGGCTGCCTCTGCATTACAATGGCAGAGTTAAGTAGTTGCAACAAAGACTGCACAGAGGCTAAGATACATAGTATTACTATGTTGCCATGCTGTTTCCCAAACTGGGTTATAAAGAAAACTAGCATCCCTCAAAACAATGGTGACAGTTTTAAGGGGTGGGGGGGAAAAAAGAAGCATCATTCCTTGACCAAATACCTTTTAGAAATGCTCTATTCTAGATTCCTGTCCTAGAGATTCATCTACATTCTCAACTTATAAAGGACTTCAAAAAGCTCTGCTTTTTCTTAAGTTAAAACAGAAACAACAGTTAAAACAGTTAAGTTAAAACAGAAACAACAACAAACCTGCTTGAAAATTTCCCAAACTCATTTTACTTTCTGATGTGATATTTTTTATATTGAAATCATATTTTATGAATTATCAGTGGTATGTAAGACCAAAACTTGATAAAAATCCATATAGTTCCTTGTTATTCACATTTCAGTCATTTGCATGACCTTTATGAAATTTGTCCTTTGTATATACCATATACTATTTATTAAACATATTTACTAAAAAATTTTACTAACATTTTTCTTTAATTAACTTCCTTTTTAAACTTGATCTCAGTCAGGCAATAGTATCCATGAAATCATGGGCTTGGAGGGGGTGTGTGTGTGTCGAGAATAAGTGTCGCTACAAATGCAGACATGTTTTTCAGTCTTAATTATCTACATGTCACCCACAAAGGAAAACATAACACACTTTAGGATATATTGGTCTATCTCCCATTGCCTAGTTCACTAGCCATAGTTAGACTAACTTTAAATTTAGCCCTTCAGTCAAATTAGCCACATTCCAAGTATTCAGTAACCACATGTGGCTAATGGCACATTGGACAGTACAGATACAGAACATTTCCAATAATCACAGAAAATTTTATTGGCCAGCACTGGACCTTTCAAGAAGTTTTTAAAAAATTAGTCACTGTTGCCTCCTTCGCAATCCCCACTCCCACCCAATTTTATATAACTCTCCCAGCAAACTCTGAGAAGTATACTTATGGGGGTTAAAGTCAACACTCTCCGGTCATCTTAATGCCTCACCAGAGTTCTTTCCTCTCTCCTCTCATCTCTACCTCTCTCACACACATACACACACTCCAATGCCATCAGCTCCCACCCTTTGGTCTACATTCAAAAGACGCAGGGCTGCCCACAGGGATCCAAGGACCAGTCTAGAACATTCTCCTGGGTAAGAGTGACATGGGAGCTTCATCATTCTGGGCAACTGGATCCTAACATGCAAAAGAAGATTGTAGTAGATCAGATATCACAAACTGGTGCTCTGTGGGCTAAATATGGTTGTATGTGTGTTTGGTTTACTTGATTTTTTTTTTTTCACCTTTACTTTAAGGAAGGAGCAATAAGGAGACATCACATTTTAGAAATCTAGCATTCCAAGGACTTCCCTGGTGGTCCAAGGGTTAAAAATCCACCTGCCAATGCAGGGGACAGGGGTTCGATCCCTGGTCCGGGAAGATGGCACATGCAGCCAGACAACTAACCTTGCACACAGCAACTACTGGGTCCTTTGTGTAGAGCTTGTGCCCTGCAGTAAGAGAAGCCACCACAATGAGAAGCCCTTGTACCACAGATAGAGTAGCCCCCGCTTCCTGAAACTAGACAAAGCCCATGCAGCAACAAAGACCCAGCACAAAAACAATTTCAAAAAAAGTCTAGCATTGCAGCTTCTCTTGGAAAATCAGATTTGCTCACATCACATGGGGCTCAGTTTCCCACATGGCAGTCACTGGCTGATGCTGAATAACTTCTGTCCCCTTTAGTGCTGAACCTGCCCTCCAGTTCACCACAGTTTCCGCATTCTCTGCCACCTTGTGTGGGGTTCATTGTTCTCATCTCCATGGCCTTCTGGCATTTGAGTCTGTTACTCTGAAAGGATCATTTTAAAGGTTTCATCAGTTACTTTCCACCTATGATTTCAAACACGTGGGTGCTCCCTCCTTGGGGATAGTGCAGTGGTTCTTTAGAGACCTAGGACCAATGGCGTAAGGAACAGGAATGAACCGGTTTTCAAGAAATGCCCAGTCCGGGGAAACTTCATCTACGAGCAACATTGACAAGTTTTGGGTTAGTTTAATATTCTCCTGAATATGAATATCTTCAAGCCTATGCCATTTTTTTTACCCAATGTAACATATTCTTGGCTTCTAGAGAAATAATACTTAGATTTTGAGGTCACAGATCACCTTGAGAATTTGATAAAAGCAAGGAAACGGCAACCCACTCCAGTATTCTTGCCTGGAGAATCCCATGGACAGAGGAGCCTGGTGGGCTACAGTCCATTGGGTCGCAAAGAGTCGGACACGACTGAGCGACTTCACTTCACTTCACATATAGACTCAGTGGTCTTCCCTGGTGGCTCAGTGGTAAAGAATCTGCCTGCCAACGCAGGAGCCTCGGGTCGATCCCTGGGTTGGGAGGATCTCCTGTAGTAGGAAATGACAGCTCAATTCATTATTTTTGCCTGGAGAATCCCCACGGACAGAGGAACCTGGCCGGCCACAGTCCATGGGGTGGCAAAGAGTCGGACACGATTTAGCGACTAAACAACAGCTGCAGCAGCAACAAGGGTGGAAATATACACATAAAAACACATAATTTTGCATATAGTGCAGTTTCAGGAGGTACAAGACTCTCTTCACCAAAACCTAGCTCTGAGACCTTAGTTCCTAATCCCGGTACTGGAGGCTTCCGGTCAAAGCGGAAGCCTGCACACAGCACACGGCTCCATTCTCTCTCAGAACCTAACCTTCAAATGATGAATGGGGACTTGCCTGGTGGTCCAGTGGTTAAGAATCTGCCTTGCAATGTAAGGGACGTGGGTTCAATCCCTGAGTGGGGAACCGAGGGCCAACACTCCGGGTAGCAACGAAGCCGGCGCCGGCGCGCCTCCACCGCTGAGCATGCGCACACCGGAGCCCTCGCTCCACCGCCGGAGAGTGTGCTCCAGCGAAAGATTCCCAGTAGCACACGTCTCTGGAATCAAGACGAAGATGCAAGTGGATGGCTTGGTTGAGAGTTTATTTAAGAAGCATTTAGACACTCAGTTTACCTTACCCACTTGGCACAGGTAGGCAACTGTCTCACTGAACCTGGAAGAATACTGGTTATTTATTCACTAGAAAAAATGTTTGTTTTTTTAAGTCATTGTATTTGAGATACCAGCCATAGTTAAGGGTTGGACTGAAAACAGAGAAATTAAGTACAATTTTACATTCTAAATGTTAAAAACCCTATTCCCGTTCCCTCACTGAGCACCTTGAACATCAGCTGCCAGACGTGTATCCTCCAGACAGGAAACTGAGAATATCAGCCAGTCCAAAATGAAAGAAAGAAATCTGCCCTTAGACAATCCCAAGATCCCAAGGAAACAGCCCAGCCATGTTACTATAGATAGAAACCAAAATGAACAGGACATCTCAGATGTGCACAGCTTCCAATCAACTTTTTACCCAATTAACCTAACAATACCTAATACAAAGCACAGAAACCAGGATAGTTCAACTGAAAACAGAAGCACTTTGGAGGAAATAGACTTTGAGGGAAGAAGACATTAAAGAGAAACTATTAGCAATATTAGAGATATAACTGAATAGAACTCAGAGCTCCAACTAAAAAGATAGCATCCATAAAATTTTTTAAAAAAGATTTTTTCCTTAGTGTAAAGGAAAAACACCTATTAGATTCATTTTTAATGATAGGATAAATTTAAAACTCAATAGAAGGGTTGAAATAAAAAATTTAAGAAAACATCACACAAAAGGACAAAAAGACAAAGAGAAAAACAGGAGAGAAATGATAAATCAGGGAACCAATTCAGATGGTTCAATATCAAAACAATAGGCATTCAGAAATATGAAAAAAAAAAAAAGAAAACTTCAAAGAAGTAATGCAAGAGAATCTCCCAGAATAAAAATTGTGAATATCAAGATTGAAAATTGCTCAGCAGAATAAACAAAATGAATATGCTCTATGTAAGTTTCCAGAGAGATAAAATAGGTTTCTTACAAAAATCAAGAATGTGAATGGTCTTGAACTTTTCTATAGTAACACCTAGTGCTAGAAGGCAGTGGAGTAATCTCTCTAAAATGGTTAGGGAAAGTTAATTCTAACCAAGAATTCTGCATCTGGTCAGATAACCATTCAAGTGTAAGAACAAAATAAAGACAGTTTTTGATTTGATGGCTTTCAAAAATTCTGTCTCCATTGCACTTTTTCTCAGAGAACATGTACCACCTAAATGGAGCATAAACCTAAAGAGAAGATAGAGACTTCTGGGAAACAGAGAATTCTATACAAGTCCATCTAGTCAAAGCTATGGTTTTTCCAGTAGTCATATATGGATGTGAGAGTTGGACTATAAAGAAAGCTGAGTGTTGAAGAATTGATGCTTTTGAATTGTGCTGTTGGAGAAGACTCTTGAGAGTCCCTTGGACTGCAGGAAGATAAAACCAGTCAATCCTAAAGGAAATCAGTCCTGAATATTCATTGGAAGGACTGATGCTAAAGCTGAAGCTCCAATACTTTGGCCACCTGATGCAAAGAACTGGCTCCTTAGAAAAGACCATGATGCCGGGAAAGATTGAAGGCAGGAGGAGAAGGGGAGAACAGAGGATGAGATAGTTTGATGGTATCACTGACTTGATGGACGTGAGTTTGAGCAAGCTCGGGAGTATGATGGAAAGGAAGGCCTGGAATGCTGCAGTCCACGGGGTAGCAAAGAGTCGGACACGACCATGTGACTGAACTGAAGATCATGGTGAAAGGGGATCCCAGGATGACAACTGTCAGCAGACCTGGAGAACAGCTAGCTCATCCTGAAGCAGGTCAGAAGACTCCAAGAGAGGTTTCTTTGAGGAGAATACACTGATAAAACACTTTAGGTATTTGAAAGTTTTGAACAGAGGTTTGTATAAATGGGGAGCATTTGGGGTGCATTTCTGAAAGAAATGGGAATAGCAGACCACCTGACCTGCCTCTTGAGAAATCTGTATGCAGGCCAGGAAGCAACAGTTAGAACTGGACATGGAACAACAGACTGATTCCAAATAGGAAAAGGAGTACGTCAAGGCTGTATACTGTCACCCTGCTTATTTAACTTATATGCAGAGTACATCATGAGAAACACTGGGCTGGAGGAAGCACAAGCTGAAATCAAGATTGCCGGGAGAAATATCAATAACCTCAGATATGCAGATGACACCACCCTTATGGCAGAAAGTGAAGAAGAACTAAAGAGCCTCTTGATGAAAGTGAAAGAGGAGAGTGAAAAAGCTGGCTCAACATTCAGAAAACAAAGATCATGGCATCCAGTCCCATCACTTCATGGCAAATAGATGGAGAGAGAAACAGTGGAAACAGTGGCAGACTTTTTTGGGGGGGGGGAGCTCAAAATCACTGCAGATGGTGACTGCAGCCATGAAATAAAAAGACGCTCACTCCTTGGAAGAAAAGTTATGACCAACATAGACAGCATATTGAAAAGCAGAGACATTACTTTGTCAACAAAGGTCCATCTAGTCAAGGCTATGGCTTTTCCAGTAGTCATGGATTTGAGAGTTGGACTATAAAGAAAGCTGAGCGCAGAAGAATTAATGCTTTCGAACTATGGTGTTGGAGAAGACTCTTGAGAGTTCCTTGGACTGCAAGGAGATCAAACCAGTCCATCCTAAAGGAAATCAGTCCTGAATGTTTACTGGAAGGACTGATGCTGAAGCTGAAACTCCAATACTTTGGCCACCTGATTCGAAGAGCTGACTCATTTGAAAAAACCTTGATGCTGGGAAAGATTGAAGGCAGGAGAAGAAGGGGATGATAGAGGATGAGAAGGTTGGATGGCATCACTGACTCAATGGACATGAGTTTGAGTAAACTCTGTGAGTTGGTGATGGACAGGGAGGCCTGGCGTGTTGCAGTCCATGGAGTCGCAAAGAGTTGGACACAACTGAGCTACTGAACTGAATTGAACTGAATAATAAACATAGAAAACAAAATTTTAAAAAGGAATGATTATTAACATCCCCCCAAAGTTAGGAAAGGAAAAGTAACTATAGTATCTCACATGGCTCAGCAGCAAAGGATTTTGAGAGTAAAACAAATGAATTTTGATCTACTCAAATTTGAGATTTAACTATATTGGAATGGTAGGGGAATGGGAATTAGAGTAGGGAATGAGAGACAGCTTAATCTTCATTTCACTACAGGGAACTAAGCAATAAAAAGAGAAAAATATAGACATGATATTTAAAGATAGTGAAGTAAATAACAAAAGAACCAGTTTCAAGGGTTGAAAGTGATTGCCCTGGGGAATCAGGGCATTGGGGAGGAGACTTGGGGGACAGCTCTTTATCAAACCAAGTCTTGCTAAACTATTTGAATCTTGGAACTATGGAACTTTTATTTCTTTTTTTTTTTTTTTTGAACTTTTATTTCTTAAAAAATTAAAAAGAAAATAAATCTTGCTTTGACTCTTGGGAAAAACATAAGCATCACCCAAAAAAACAAAAAGTAAAAGTGTTAGTCACTGAATCATGTCTGACTCTTTGCAACTCTGGACTGTAGCCTGCCAGGCTTATCTAGCTATAGATTTCTCCATGCAAGAATACTGAAGTGGGTAGCCATTCCCTTCTCCAAGGAATCTTCTCAACCAAAGGATCGAACCTGGGTCTCCTGCATTGCAGGCAGATTCTTTAACATCTGAGCCACCAGGGAAGCATCACCTAGCTCCTAACTAATCTCAATCCTAGAACACAACCTCCGTTCCCTGTTAGTATCAAACCTTTCATCCTTCATTCGAAAAGAAGCAGCTCTTCTCACACTGTTCACAATTTAGAAAACCATTTAAACTGGGTTTAAACTCTGAGGAGTCCAGCTACATTATATACAGGTCAGCAGTTGGTTTACTCTGGAGAAGAGGCATCCATCTCAGCACAGCATGTATGAAGAAAAGGGCTACCTAAAAGCTGGATTCATGCAACAGGGGGCCCACAGGGGGGCATCATCAGTGTCATGATCCCATGTGGCTGCCAGGAACACACACCTTCCGCTCCACTTGACTGTTTCTTCCTCTTATCATTTTTTCAAAATATCATAGTCAAGCTCCACAGTCTGTGACCAACCGATGTGACGCACACTCACCAGGCTTCAGAGGTTATTTTCTGTCTCTTCAGTTTCCCACTTCTCCCTGCAGAGGAGGGCAAGAATGGGGGGAGCAGAGAACAGTATCAATAAGGTTAAACAGTCTGCTAACAGAGATATTCAGAAACATCAGGACTAGTTCTCCCACACTACAGACAGGTAAATGTCAGATGAACCTGGCCAACTGCTCACAAAGAAATTGGTCCTGAGTCCCAGAAATGAGATATGCTAGTCCCCAGTCTGAGTGGAAGCTCTTTGGGGGAGGAGCCTGAGTCCTGAGTTCTTTGCTGAATCCCCAGTGTCTTGAGTAGGGCCTGTCACAGAGTAATGACATAACAAATATTTGTTCAACTAACATATTTTAGATGACACCACCTTTACGGCAGAAAGTGAAGATGAACTAAAAAGCCTCTTGATGAAAGTGAAAGAGGAGAGTGAAAAAGTTGGCTTAAAGCTCAGCATTCAGAAAACTAAGATCATGGCATCTGGTCCCATCACTTCATGGGAAATAGATGGGGAAACAGTGGAAACAGTGTCAGACTTTATTTTTTGGGGCTCCAAAATCACTGCAGATGGTGATTGCAGCCATGAAATTAAAAGATGCTTACTCCTTGGAAGGAAAGTTATGGCCAACCTAGATAGCATATTAAAAAGCAGAGACATTACTTTGCCAACAAAGGTCCATCTAGTCAAGGCTATGGTTTTTCCAGTGGTCATGTATGGATGTGAGAGTTGGACTGTGAAGAAAGCTGAGCGCAGAAGAATTGATGCTTTTGAACTGTGGTGTTGGAAAAGACTCTTGAGAGTCCCTTGGACTACAAGGAGATCCAACCAGTCCATCCTAAAGATCAGTCCTGGGTGTTCATTGGAAATACTGATGTTGAAGCTGAAACTCCAATACTTTGGCCACCTCATGCAAAGAGTTGACTCACTGGAAAAGACCCTGATGCTCGGAGGGATTGGGGGCAGGAGGAGAAGGGGACGACAGAGGATGAGATGGCTGGATGGCATCACCGACTTGATGGACATGAGTTTGAGTAAACTCGGAGTTGGTGATGGACAGGGAGGCCTGGCATGCTGCGATTCATGGGGTCGCAAAAAGTCAGACACGACTGAGCGACTGAACTGAACTGAACTGAACTGAACATATTTCTAGACCTCAGTTATTTCCTTTTTATTGAAGTATAGTTGATTTACAATGTTGTGTTAATTACTGCTGTATGGCAAAGTGATTCACTTATACATATTAATATATATGCATTCTCTTTTTTATATAGTCTTTTCCATTATGGTTTATCATAGGATACTGAACACAGTCCTCTGTGCTAGACAGTAGGACCCGTTGTTTATCCATCCTATACATAAAAGCTTACATCTGCTAACCCCATGGTCCCAGTCCATCCCTCCCCTAACCGCCTCCTCCTTGGCAACCACCAGTCTATTCTCCATTAGACCTCAGCTATTTCTGATGAAATCAAACACCTACATGGAAGCCAGAAGAGACCTCATTCTTCCTCATTCTTTAATGTACTTGTTCTACACATAGTACAGTATTCATACACATTTTTATAATTGTATTCATAAATGTTGGGTCAAATGAAGATCTTTAGAGGCTTGAAACACTGAGTATTTTATGTTACCTGCTCTTCCGTATGAAATTTAAAACACTACCTCATAAAATACATGGGAGGACGTTCAGCACCATTTTGAACTTGATGACTAGTATACTTTTTTAAATACCAAATACTGAAGTCTTCCAAAACACCCTTTGTTATGTTGGGGTTTCTTTCCTTTGCAAGTATGCAAAGCACATGTTTAGACTGCCTTCTGGTAACTGAGCCCTGGCTCAGAGCATTCTCTTTAGCCTGTTGCTTCTGGAGCATTCGAGGATCCAAATGAAAACTTAAAACCAGTAGCCAGTCCTCACAAGTACTTTGACACCGTGATCAGGGAAAGGAAGACAGGGAGGGAAAGAACTGAAAGAACAAAAGAAAAAAAAGCTTTTTCTTAAGGAAGAAAAGATGGGAGAGAACACAAAGCCCTGCCAGTAGGCAAAAGGCAGGCAGGGCCCCCAATCTAGTCCCTAGGCTATAAATCCATTTTTAAATAACAGCTCCTCAGGGACGCTCCCATTCTCCCCTGAAGTCTCCAGTGACTGCCTCGGCGCACACTCGGTGAGTCATCTGTTGTTAGATTCTTCTAATATAATAAGTCAATAAAGGAGCAGAGCCCAACATTTTAACTTTTGTTAGTTTCAAGTACATTATCTTGGTATTCCAGAAGACAAATGCAAAGGACAAATATTGTTAAACATTTGCTTCCCATGCTCCTTTAAGGGAGTTGTGCATTTTTTTTTTTTTTATGAGATAGTTCCTTTATATTTTTCAGTGGAGGGATCCAGGACTGAACAACCATCTAGAGAGGAACTGGCTCTCAGGTCGGAAGGAGATGTCACCTCTTTGCAACCACATGTCTGAACTGAAATCTACTCTCAGTCATTCACTAAAATCTCTGTTCAGATCCTCCACTCAAGAACTCATAGTACAGTCCCCTCCTTGGACCATGGTGATGGCCAGAGTTTTCTTTTTCCTATGAAAATGAAATTTTTCCTCTCTGTGACTTTCATTTTCTACTTATTGTACCCTTTTTGCCCTGCAGAACAAGAGTAAGGCTTCTTTCACATAGGAGTCCTACAGATTTTACCTGAAAAACATAAGTCCATCATCTTCTGCAGGAGCAAGCATGGTATAGTGCAAAGAGTTCATTTCTAGAGGAAGACAATTCTGGGCTTAACGCTAAGTTCTATCACTTATTAGTTGTGTGACCTTGGACATTCATAAAATATGGGTTAAACTAGGTTTGTAGACCATTTTAGAAGCGGCAGCGCATTGAATGTAGGAATATTCCATACCTTAAAATTTCATCGTTGGGATTTCCCTGGTGGTACAATGGTTGAGACTCAGAGCTTCCACTGCAAGGGACATGAGTTCAATCCCTGATTGGGGAACTAAGATCCCACATGCCATGCAATGAAGCAAAAAAAAAAAAGAATTTCATTGTTGCCTTCAGTCACTTTTGAAGTGAAGGGATGTGGTCAGGAGAATAATAAGTAAGAATGGCTCATTCATGCACTCAGTGTCAAATGTTTGTTAAATACCAATTATTCTAAAGTGATCAGTAGAGATATTGCTTTTTATCGTTATATACTAAATACATTTTACGCTATATATTTACTAAATTTCTTTTAGGTCTCATTTTTGCCCTACAATAAAGAGGTTGCACGAGATTTATTTTCAAATTAGGCTGCCTGTCAGTCTGCAGGGAGTGGTTGTAGCCAAAGGTTCTGGGTGTTGCAACAGTTTACTCTGTGATAAGTAAACTCCCACAGCAATGGTTGGGAGGGCGAAACAGTAACAGCTGTGTTGTGAATGGAACACAAAATTTATACCACCTTTAATGAAGTAAGAATTGAATTTTGTGTTTCAGACTATATTCTCAAATTCCAGGGTGGGGGCATTTTGGTTAGAAAAAAAAATACTATAAGAAACATCTTTCTAAATCTGAGCAAATAATTGGAGACACATGGAGAGATGGTGAAGAATATAGATTCCTGGGCCCCTAGAATGACAACACCATATTCTTCAGCCAGTGAATCTCTAAGAACTCATCTTGGCTCATGTTCTAGGATTCCATGTTTCTGACAGTGACAATATAAAGCATTTGAGTAAATATTATTAACACTCTTTCTTTGTGATGGAAAAATAAACCCTACTGTGACAGTCAAGAAATACAAACCTTCCCCTCAATGACCTACTAGAATTAGTAGAAGATTAGAGCCATACTACACAATGCCATAAGTTACAGTAAAGAACTGACAGTGAAAAACTCAAGAAGTAAAAGCGTGGAATTAGGGGAAGGTGGTCAGAAGATTCAAACTTGCAGTTATAAGATAAATAAGTCCTGGGATATAATGTACAGCATGATGACTAAACACTGCTGTGTATTACTCTATATTTGAAAGTTGCCGAGAAAGGGCAGATGCTAAAAGTTCTTACCACAAGGAAAAAATATTGAAACTATGTAAGGTAATAGATGTTAACTAATCTTAGTGTGGTAATCATTTTGCAATATATACAAACATCAAATTGTTATGCGGCACACTTTAAACTTACACAATGTAATATGCTAATTAAATCTCAATGAAACTGGGGAGAGGGGAGCACTACAAAATCAACTGGAGAAATGCTGGTTAAATTGGAAATGGAAGAGTTGAAATTGAAATAATGTTTCTATCATTTCACTTGAGCAATGTGACCAGTAATGCAGACCCTCAAAAGCTGAGTGAGCTCACAGCTGCAAACATTAATTCAAGTCAGAAGGTAGAAAAAAGTGAAGATCCAAGAGCAGAGAACAGGAGCTGATCATCGTTCTCTTATTTGTGGATTCCGGCCAGAGCTGTGATAGGCTTCGGTGCCCTGCCCAGCCCACAACAACCGCCTTCTGCTCCCTACTGGGCTGAGTCTCCCCAGGCCTTCCAGAACTATTAGTCTAAGAAAACATTTTAATTTCATCCGGCCTCCTACTCCCACCCTGCCTTTAAATTTTAAACTTACAAACTCTTGTTGTTTTTCTTTTTCCATTAAGAAGTAGAAGTTGTGTTTCCACCACATGGTTTTAGAAGCATCAGTGCTTCGGAACCCAGAAACTTGGAACTAACCTTTTGTCCAACACCACTTTTTTACAACTACCCTTTTGAAAACAAGATAGAAAGATAAAATAAGCTAAAACAAATACCGAATATAAGACACGCCAGTGTCTTTACACATAAGCTCACATAAAGTGAGCAGCAGCACCTTCAGAAGTCACGTGGTCCAATCCTCTCCTTTTACTGAGAAGGAAAAAGGGGGCCAGAGCAGGGAAACTCCAGCTCGAAATCTCAATTCTCAGTGTTAAAAGATGGTTTTTAAAAAAGGCCTAGATTTTGACCCCTAATGTAGTGCTTTTTTCACTCCATCACATTACCTCTTGGGAGACTGACTATTGATCTGAAAAATAATTTTGCTAAAGCCATTTGGAATCTTTATTGACAATTGGCTCATGGTCTAATTAACACTTTATTTTTGCCTTCACTGAAGTTCTTCCCAGTTTCCTAAACTGGTTTCAGTGTTTATGGGTATTTGACTATAAATTCAGATAGTCACATAAAGAAAAATCTTTAGATCACCTAGTCCAAGAGGTCTTAACCTTGGACCCGAAGCCTCCTGGGTTGGACCCAGGGATTCTAGGGTTGAACTCCAAGTAAAGTTAGCAGAACTTTTGAGAGCATTTTTCTGGGTTAGGAAGACAGTTTTCCTCAGATTCTCAAGGAAGACCGTGAACCCTCACTAAAACTGAACTATTATCTAGGTCAATTTCCTCAAGTTAGAGTTGCAGAAACTGAGAAATGAATAGAGTTACCAACATCATATAGAAGAGGTAAAGGCCTGGAATTCAGACCTCTTTGTGCACCCTCCAGGAATCATGTGACCTTGCTCTGCCTGCTGCCCAGAGAGGACTCCCGTTCTCCTGGTTAACTCTCTCCCAGTACAAGCTTCTCACTACAAGAGGAATCATCGAGACAACATGCAGGACCCGATACAAACCCACCCTGCCCTGGAACAATGGTTCCCTGTACCTCTCCTAGCAGCCAAGCAGGACCCCCACCTAGAACTTCTGGCAGAGATGGAGTTGGTATCCCAAGGCACTGGGCTCCCTCTCATGTGGATGCTCAGCTGGAGTTTCTGCAGTCTGATGCTCAATCCCTCACCTTAGGTAGATTATTAAATGCTGTCATCCACAGCATCCCCAGATAGACGGCTTTAAATTCTATTTGGAAGGCTAGAACTCAAATCCACCTATATGTATGCTTCATCCTCGCAGGCAGGCAGTTCTTATATATTTGTGATGTCCACACCTCCAAATTAGTTTTTGGTCACACACAAAAAAAGAATAAGAATTTTCAACTGCATACACAGTTTGTATTTTTGATTATTGATTTTATACAAAACTTCTTAGCATACTTGGTGTGGGGAGATTATTCAGGATTATTGTATCTCTAGTTCTCTGATATCATAGCTAGAAGTTAATGCACAGTGACTAAGAATGACAAATCAAGAAACAGTGGCTAATAAAACATCTCTGGAGTATACACAAGAAATTGATGTTATTTGCCTTGAAGAAATGGAACTGCTTAACTTGGGTCAAAGGTGAGAGAAAGATTTTCCACTGCAAATCTTCTAATCCTTTTGAATTTGAATCATGTATTATTTAATTAAAATCTTAACATTTCTTAAAATTCTTAATAATCTTAATATTCAAATAAGCCTTGCCTTGAGAAATAGTGCCACCAATATATTATTTCGATATAATTTACTTCCAAAAGAAACAAAAGTGGCTAAAGGAAAGCCTTGGTCATGTGGCCCTTCTGTATTCAACTTTTTAAACTATGTGCATAAATTACTTTGAAAAAATGTAAAACTAATTAAAAAAGAAACAAAAATCATCCCAACCAACTTGTCTTATGTGTAAAGCCACAGGGGTGGGAGAGACTAGTTTCCCAGGGTGGCGGAGCTGGGATAACCACTCAGGTTGCTGTATCTCAGGCTGGACCTTTCCTTAACATGAACAGACTCTTGGAGTAGCTGGTGTCTAAATGCCTTCTTTTAATTATTCTTAGATTAAGACATTTTTAGAATATTTGAATAAAACTGACCTCTCCTCATTCTGATCCTCTGTGCTAATAATTGTACCCTTTTTTATTCATTCAATTACAAGCAAATTGACAGGAGACATTTATATGAGGCAGCTTAAACCCCAGCTAATGGAGTGCCTAATGACTAATTGATCAGATCCCAACCCAGAGAGCAGCTCTGAGTGGCCTAAAGGAATTTATGCAATTAGTTTAGGTTTGGTAGAAATTGAGTGCATATGAAAGTAAGCTTTTTATGGTCTTGATTTATGAGGGCTGGGCATTAACTATATCTGCCAAGAGGTGAGCTGCTTAGCAAAGCCTCAGGCATTGGGGGGCACTGAGGTGGGCGGGGATGTTGGGTCGGAGCTGCGTTGATGGGGGCAGGGGGGTAGCGAATATAGGAAAGAGATAGTGACCTCAGGAGTGGGATTCGGGCAGAGGGCTCTTGAAATTATGGTGGTCCCCACTCCCGATGTAATTCAAAGTAGAATCAATATTAAATCCTAACTATGTATAAAGAAGTCCAATGAAATTCTGATTTTCCCAAGATGAGCAGTAGGATTTGTGTGTGTGTGAAATTCTAAAATAAGCTCAAAAGAGAGGGAGTACTATTTCGGTACCAGTTTGCCTCCCGCGTAAGACTGGGTCGGATTGGGCCGAAGGATGGAGCAGAGAACTGATGCTTTTTAGAGACAACTCTCCACCCGTTGAGGACCGGAAGCAACAGTGGGGAGGACTCCCGGGAGGAGCCAGGGGCCGGCGCGTAACCCTCTTGGCGAGATGCTCCTCCCCAAAGTCCGGGGGATGGGGCTGGCTCCCGGGCCGGAACGCTGCGGAGGGGAAGCCCCTCCCGAGGCGCCAGGCGGAGCCGGGCGAACCTTGACCCCGCGGGGGAACCCGGGGAGCCGGGCTGGTGCGGAAGCGCCGTCACAGGGCGGAGGGAAACCTGACCTGATCGGAAAAGAGCGATCGAAGGCGAGGCTAATTTGTCCGCCGGGGTCTTCACTGGCTCCGTCTGCCCGCCGGGCGGGTTACGCGGGGGCTCCCGCCGCTCCAGGAAAGAGGAGAAAGATGGGGAGAAGGCTCTGTGCGCGCCCTAGGGACGCGGCCCGCCCGCCCTTGCACTTTGGGACCAGACTTTCGCGCCTGAGAGGTCAGAGGGAAGCTGAGAGAGGGTTGTGTGAGAGACCGGTAACAGAAAAAGGAACAGAGATGTGAGAGGCGCGGAACGGAGACGGGAAAACCTGCAACCCGGCGAGGACGGCGGGCATCCTCGCCTTCCACCACCTCCCCAGATCGTCCGGCGACTCCAGCCTAATGTGACACGGCTGCTCCGCCCCCATTCCTGGAGGCTCCCCTGCCCTGCCCCTCGCCAAGGGTGAGGCGAAGAAGCCAGTTTTTGCCACCTCTCTCCACCAAACTGCTAAGTTCACGATCCGCCCTGGGCAAATTACAGAAACACAATCCTTCCAAGTTCTCATCTGTAAAATGGGCTTAAAAAGGATACCTGCTCATGGTGTTGTTGAAGGATTAATAAATTAACGCACGTGAAGTACTTGGAACAAAACCTCACGTGTGGGGAGACCTCAATACCTGTCAGATACCATTATTATTCATTTATCTAACGAACACTTGTAGAGCGCTCACTCTGTGTGTGGCCCTGCGCTTGATTCAGGGAGGCAGGAGGGAACTGGGTCTACGTGGTGCTTGCTCGCCCCAAGTGCTTTTATTGCTGAATAAATTAACAGGGTGCTATCAAGGAGTAATAAGGGCTAAGACAGAAATTCTACAAGGTAGTCTGATAGAGGAAAGAAGATTTAAGGTAGAAAGAGTCGGCTAAATCCCTCCGCCTTTCTCTGGGCCTCAGTCTCTGGGCTCTGCGCTCCACATCCATGCTGAGGCAGTCTAACCCCGGGCAGACAGTGGGTGGAGGGCGGGGAGAACGAGCCCGGGACCCCCATACCTGGCTCCTCCTCTGCCCGCTGGAGCCCCACCCCTCCGGGTGAAGCCTGCACCGAGTCTTTGTCACTGACAGCCGATGTTCTCCAGGAGTCTACAGAGGAGCAAGGCTTGGGTCCAAGGAGCTGTCAGAGGGTCAAGCCTCTTAGTGGGAACTACACATTGGCACCATGGACTCCTGAAAAGCGAATTCCTCCTTCCTTCCTAGCTAGGATGCACAGAGTGCAAAGAGATTTTTTTTTTTTTATGCTTTCTAGCTTGCCTCCGACAGACACAGCTCTTACTACTCTCATTTTGCACATGATCAGATGGTGGCTTACAGAGGGAAACTGTTGATCCCACCTGACTCCAAATCTGGCAATTTGCCCCTGCAACATAACCTCTCATTTTTCTGAGTATAAGTAATACTTTAAAGAGAGTATCCATTAATGCCTACTATGTGTCAGGCCCTGGGCTTATGTGATTTCACTTACTTATGAAAGCAATCCTGAAAGACAGTCATTTTTTTTTTCCCCCCAATTTGACAGATGAAGTCACTGAGGCTCAGGTCAAGTCACTTATTCAGGTAAGAGATGGAGAAGATATTCCACCCTAGGTCTGTCCACTCCAGAACTGGAGCAGTTTATATCTTAGCAGGAAAGTAAAATAACCCAGGCTCAAAGTAGGGCCAAGAGAGGGTCAGGCACACTCAACAGGGCAGGGGTCACCGCCCCCCATCCTGAAGATTCCTCTTCAAGGTTCCCAGGGCCCATGTCACAGAGGACCCCATCTCTACCCATGATCAACACAGAGGGAGGCAAAGCCTCTTCTAATTTAAACAGGAAGGAAACATTGTCTTTGAATGGAAGCTTGATATGCAGACCACCACCTTGGCCCTGGCCTTACTCCTGACTTGTCTATTCTTGATGGTCTCTGTTTCTCCTTGTAGTCCCCAGAATCCAGAGAGGATTGCCCTAGAGGGGTCCTTTCATTTACAAAACTTCATTCATTCAGTTATTCAACAGGTATCAATTGTCTGCCACTCTGGGCCAGATCCTGAGCTGGCATTGAGCTTGAAACCGACAAAACTCACACTACCTGAGGGCAGAGGAAGTTCCTGGCCAGAGATCACACAGCCTGGACCCAGAGTTCCTACCTCACATTCTGGCTGCCAGGGCTTCAGCCATGCTGACTTGTGTATGCCTGGCTCATTGCGGGTCAGTCCCTGGTTCCAGCCAGGCAGGGGCCTAGAAGCCTTACTCTGGTCCACAGATAACTCTCAAAGTTCCACCAGGAGAGGCCAAATGCAGCTTTCCATACAAAAAGCCCTGAGAACTGGGCTTCCCTTCTCTTGGCACAGGCTAAAGAAACCCCTAGCTGGGCCTTTGGGCAGTGAAGGCCGCCAAGTTGATGGGACTTGGGAAAAGCAAATTTGCTCCACACTGCTTTTCAATTACTTGTCAAAAAATTTTTGTGCGGTTTTACAGCCATCAGCAGAGCCTTAGAGAGGTGATGTGACTTGCGCAAGGTCACGCGATTAGGAAATGATCCACCAGGATGCAAATCGGGCCTGCCTGAACCCCAAACCGGCTGGTACCCAGACCCCCCCGCCCCCCACCGCGTCCTGCTCCCGGCCACATACACACACCACCCCTCGAGAGGTCTGTGCCTCCACCGGACGAATAACAGAGGCGACTGAACAATTCCGGAGAAACCGCAGCTCCCAATGCTTCCTGGACAAGCCCAAAGAGAGAGGCAGCGGCGCCGGCCGGGCGCACTCGGGGGGTGGGAGAGGGTGGGGCGCGGCGTGGACCGGGCCGCAGCTCCCGCCCGCAGGTAGAAACTTGTCAACGTACGGTGCGCATACCGTCCAGGACGTCTGAAGCCGCTGACGCAGAGGCGCGGGTCCCACTCAACACCCCGCCCGGCCAAGAGTGACACAGACCTTGCATTCAGGCGACTCATCGCGCCCTCTTCAAAAAAAAAGTCTCCCAAACTTTTGATGTTATTAATACAATAAACAAATAAATAAGCAAATAAAAAACATCAGGGAACTTTTCGAAAAAGGAGATGGAGGCGGATATCGAGTTCTTCCCCGGGTCAAAAAAGCCGAAGGCTCTTACCTGCAGGAAACCTCGCAGCCCGCAAAGGCGCGTCTGTCTGGAACGCTTCGCATCGGCGCGGGACTTTCACGGCCGCCTGCTCTGCAGCCCGGCTGGGCTCCGGCCCTGTGTTTTATACCACTATAGGCAATTAATATTGCATCAGCCGTATTTTAAATTTTCAAAACCCACAATATAATGTAATGGCATAAGGGCATTTATTATTAAAGGACACCCGATGGAGGGGAGGTGGAGGAATCGCTGGGGCTGTTGTGCAAGACGGCGGAGACGAGCTGAGGTCCAGGGACTGGGGGCGATCCCCAGGTTTGCTTTTGCAGTAGGGGGGCATGCTGCGCGGAGGGGAGACCTGCTCTGCTCCGAATTTCAGGCCGGACGTGATGACCCAGAGTTCTTTGAAGACACGGTGGAGAAATGTACAGAAGACTTCTGGGCTTGGAACATTCATTTTTAAATCATGAAGGTGTTTCTGCGGCTCACAAATAAGATTTCCTCCCCCTTTTAGAGTGTGTCGAAGAGAGAGGGAGAAGGAAACTGGCATCTGCTAAGCACCTATTGTGAACAAGCACTAAGATAGGATCTCTACGGCAGGTATCTTTTTACCACCGCTACCCCCATACACCCACCCCACCCCCCCCCACCCCCCCGCACACACACAGAAGCCAAAATAGACGCTGGAATAACCTCCTGGACGATAATTCCAAATGAATTTCTAAAGTAATTCCAAAGAAGTCCTAACGACCCAGTCCCAGCAAAGAACACCTTCCTCTCTCTTTGCATCTCTCTGCTCACCTCCCACCTAGCCCTTTGGATCTTTTAAAATAATGTTTCCTACTAAGAGCCAAGCACCACCAGACGCCTTAAATAAACAATCTTACTCAGTCCTGACAATAACCTTGTGATAAGTATTAGCATCTTCATGCTGCAGACAACCAACGGAGACTCAGAGATGTTTAAGAAACTGGATTCAGGATCATTCAGCCAATGAGTGGAGATACTGGGGGCTCCTACTCCCATTAGTCAGGCCTAAAAGTTTTCAGTCTGAGTCAAGTTGAACAAATAGAAGCTGACAGATTTGCACTCGGGGAAGTGTGGAGGAAGTGTGGAGGAAGGATCTGGAAACTCTGAGGTCCAGGGAGGGTTTGGGTGAGAAGATAAGGCACCCAGGGGAAAGGAGCAAGGAGAAATGATTGCAGAAGATTGGCCTGCTAGAAATGACAGTTCAGCCCTTCTGGGTTCTCACTTCTAAATCCTTTCGGAGACTAGTACTCCTTAACCTCCGAGAAAGTAAAGCACCGCGATTCGGGTTGAAAAATAAAGCATTTATTTTAGAAGTTAATTCAAGGGGTAAAGAGAGAAGGAAACAATATTTTATTTGCATCTATTCGGACAACAAAACCAAAGGTCACACAGCAACACGCAAATTACATGAAGTAACGAAAGATAAAATGTGACGGGGCCAGAGGGACTGGGGTGAAAAGGACCCAGGCCAGTGGTTTCGCCCCACGATCAGCTCAAAACTATTAGTGAACCTCCACCAAGAGGTTGGGGGATGGAAAAAAGTGGCGGTAATAAATAACAGTAAACAACGATGCGAACAGTAATAAAAGCGCAACGAGGTGAGCCGTGTTAGAAGGACTTGCATGTGTTCCGGAGAGTTACAGTTACTTTCGTTCAGGCAGCCGCCTCTACGCTGCTCTGAGAGTCTGGAACAAGGAGCAAGGGTCAGAGAGTCCTCAGTCCGACCGGAAAGCTACCAATCCCCTGCCTTCCTGCAGGCAGTCTTTACCCCTCGAACGGCCAGCAGATCGTGGAGGATGGGCCACAGCAGGGGCCGGCTGCTGCTTGCAAGCCAGCTACAGGATTCCACCATTTTCAGTCGCTGAAAAGGGCCCACTTTTTCTGGAACCCACCTTATGGCGGAGAACAGCTCGGAGCCGGCAACTCTCTGCACATTTTCCCTGAACCTAATCCATGCTACCTTAGAGAACTTACAGCAAACCAAAGGATGAGATGGATAGAATTTAGGCGGGGAAGGGAGTATAAGGCTATCCTTTGGAAACATACGTGTATTTTATATACTCTAAATAAATCTCCAGTACATGTTTGTGCCCCACTTAGACTTTGTATTATTACTTATCACTTCCTTCCCATCCCTTCACCCCTTGTCTAATCACGCTAAGCCAAGTGATGCCTTCACGCCAGAGTCGTGCGGTCGGGCTAATTAACTATCCCTTGCTTTTGGGCTCCTGCCCTGAGGTTGCGCAGTCCTGGGCGCGAGGGATATTTTCAGCACCACGGAGAGCACAAGTCCCTCCAGGCCTGCCTTTCCTGAATTTTTTTCTTAGCGCCCAAACTTTTCTGGTGGGAACAGAAAGGAAAGAAGGGAAAGAGAAGGCCGGGAGGCAACCAATCAGGATAAAGGGGAAAGTCTGTGACTTCGGGGGTGAGAGCCTGACCTGCCAGGAAACGTCTTGGAGCCCCCATAACCGTTCCCCCCCCAACTCCAGGGGGACATACACTCAGCTCTCCCGGCCCCGGACGCCGTGCCCCGTCGCAGTCAGTGGACAGCCGAGTACTTCATTCGTTTCTGTTTCTGTCTCTGGTTGCAGAACCAGACCCTCACCACGTTCTTTTTAAGGTCCAGTTTCTCGGCGATGGCCGCGATCTTTTCGGATGAGGGCCGCGGCTGGATCGCAAAGTAGGCCTCCAGGGAGCGCTTCTCTGGCGCCGCGATGGACGTGCGTTTGCGCTTCCGCTCGCTGCCATTGAAGAGCTCCGGCTTGCTGTTTTTCTCTCGGTAGGCGGCCTCGGCTTCCTCCAGCCAGGCCTGGAGTACCGGCTTGAGCGCAATCATGTTGTTGTGCGAGAGAGTGAGAGACTCGAACCTGCAGATGGTGCTCTGGCTGAGCGAGCCGACACCGGGGATCTTGAGGTTGGCCAGGGCCGCACCCACGTCCGCCTGGGTCACCCCTAACTTGATGCGCCGCTGCTTGAAGCGCTCAGCGAAGGCCTCGAGCTCTCGCGGGTCCGACTCCACGTCGCTGAGGCAGGCAGGCATAGCGCTATGAGGCGCCACGGCATGTGGGTGGCTCATGCCCATGGCCTGATGCAGGTGGCCCATGGCGCCCAGGTGGTGCGGGTGGATCTGGGCCGGCATCACCGAGTGCTCGGGGGCGCCCAAGCCGCTCACGCTCAGCGTGGGCGAGATGTGCTCTAGTAGGTCGCCCTCGAGGCCCTGGTGCACGGCGTGGTGCGGGTGCGAGGTGAGCGCGGCCGGGTGGGAGATGGGCACGGTGGACGAAGTGGACGTGCAGGGCACGCTGCTCATGGTATGGTAGGTGGCGTCGGGCTTGAACGGATGGTTCTTGCCGTGGGAGACGATATCCACCGCCGCCAGAGCTTCGGCGCGTGCCAGCAGGCTCTCATCAAAGCTTCCAAATATATTACCCTGCAGCTGCAAGCGAGAAGGCGCACAACACGGTCAGTGGGGAATACTGTCAACTCAGGATTAAAACACATTTTCAAGCAACCGAGATGCCTCTCCTCAAAGCCCAGGTCATAAAAATTAATACGGAGACAGAGGCTCTGCTGGAACAGACGTGTGGATCAGAGACATGAATGAGAGAGAGAGCGCGCCGGGAGAGAGCGCGGGGGAGACAAGGAGAGGGGTTCAGACAGCGGCGATTGTTCTGGGCGACATGAAAAAAACATGAAGCAAGTGCCTGTCAAAAAATGTGCCTTAGAGCGGTAATTATGCTCCACTACCTACCTGCGGGGCTGGGAGACAGACTCGGCGCATGGCCTCGGAGCCGGAGTGCAGGCTGGAGAATTTGGGTTCTTGAAGCACCGGGTGCATGCCGAAAGGCTGCTTGGCGTTCATGGCCATCATCTTCGCGCGCCGGGCAGGGAGGCAGCGAGGGACATGGATCAGGCTCTTCTCGCTTGCTCGCCGCGCTCCAAGTGAGCGCCGCTCAGCGCCCGCGCTCCCCTCGCCCTCTCGCTCGCTGCCTCCCCTCTCCCCCACCTGCTTCTTCACTCATCTTACAAGCAGCCTGCCAGGAAGGGCCCGGGCGCGCGCAGGCGTGCTCACGCGCCCGAGACTTGCAGGGGCGGCCAGGGAGGCGAGGCCAGGAGGCAGCTCTCCGCGCGCCTCTCTGCGCGGGCCCCCGCCGCCCCCAGCGTTTATACCCCTGCCCGGCCGGGCCTCCCCGCGTCCGCCCCGCCCCGCTCGGCTCCAGCCAGCAGACCTTCCGGAACCTTACTTCTTCTTTAGGGACTTTTTCTCCCCAAAGTCCCAACCTTTCCATCCTGTCCCAATTCGCACAAGCCAGACAGAAGGGCAGCCGTGGGCCAGGAAGCTGACCCTACCCCAACCCACCGCGCGCGCGCACACACACACACACACACTCACTCACTCACTCACTTTGTCGGCCCGGCTGCCGCCAAACTGCCCATTTCCAGGGCGCTCCTGGCCCCACGCCCGAGCGGTCCACTAGAGTCCGACCCAGCCGCGCAGCGAAGAGGCGCCTCCAAGCGCCCAGACGGGCTCCGGCGAGGATGAGAAACCACCCGGAACCCCAGTGACCTCCACCCCCAGTCGGCCGCGCTGGTGGATGTGGGGAAGTAACTGCCTGCCCAGGCCCGGAGGCCTGAGGCCTCCTCCCCGCACTTATCTTTCTTGCCTTCGCTTGAAAGGACAATTTGTCCCCCCAGCTCCGACTCCCCAAGCAGCCGGCCTAAGGACAGCCTAAAATTCAGAGTATTTTTTAGAGTGGTCACCGTTCAGGACTGCCCACCGGCCTTGGGAGTGGGTGAACAGATTTCTCTTGGGCCGCTGACGCTTAGAAGCCCCATTCCCCAGACAACAGCTTTCATTTTTAAGCTCCTACTGTGTGCTGGGCAGTTTAGAGTGTCAGCCTGTGGTGTGCTCACACCCTGCGGAACTGGGCTGTGATGCCATTTTACAGACGAGGAACACGCGCGTCGGTGGGGTTTGTACCAAGGCAACACGGCTGGTCGGGAGCTGGAGCCGCTCACTCACTCGTTCCGTGGTCGTTCTCCGTTTTCCACACATATTTACTGACAGCCTCCTGTGTGCCAGGCGCCACGTCTGACGCCCCAGGATCCTAACCGCTTGTCTTCCCGAAGTTTCCTTCCCGTGCGCCCCGGCGTTAGTGCGGCCCCGCCCCCTCCCCTCTGCTCCCGGCTCCTTCCCTAGTTTCTCCCAGTCTCTCCTCGCCTTTCCCCGCGCTAGTAAACAGCGTGAATAATGCATGGGGAATCCTGGGCCCGCGGCCGTCCGCGCCGCCCTCCGGGTCGGGAGAGAAGCCCTGTGCGCCCAGCTGAGCCCACCTCGCCGCCGCCTCCACCGCGGGGCGGCCTTGGGGTTTCAGTGATGCTGGCAGCCGCGCCTGAGGGTGTGAGTCGGGATTCCCAGAAGGTTAACGGAGTGGGGGTCGGGGGTGGCGGTGGGGTGAAGGGGCCACCCCCAAGCCTAAGAGGAAACGCTGCCGGGTCCGGCCTCCCCCGCCTCCGGTCCTGCCAATCCCCCATCTCCTGGCCTGGATCCCGCCCTCTAACCCCAGAAGCCACGCGCCGCCCTTTCACTAACCCTTTCTCGGCCTCGGTTTGCCGAGCTCTGAAATGGGAGTTGCCCTGCTCTTTGCTTGCCTTCTTGGGTTCTGGTGAAGAGGGTTCCACCCGGAGTAGAACGTAAAGCACTCAGTCAACTTCCTAAACAGCCTGAGGCTTGGAGGCGCAGGCTCTAACCTCGGGTCTTGCTGGCGGAGAGGCCAGGAGCCACCGTAGAGTCTGCATATGGCACTTTCCTCATCTGTCACTCTCCTCCTCTGATGGTTGTGGGGAATGCACAGATAAGCATTTGGTACTGTGCTTGCCACACTGAAATCATGGACTGAACGCTTGTTCCTTTCTTCTTTCTCCCTCAACTTAGAAATCTGTTGGGAGCAGGAGTGGCCTGGGTCCTCTTTCTGGAGAATGGTTTGTCTGCAGGAGCAAGCTGGTTCCTTGCTGTCCTCTGTTCACCTGCTTTGCACCACACCCCATGGCGAGGGCTGGGACACAGATGCGAATCAGACACCATCTCTGCCCTCACAAAAGCACCAGTCTAAAATCCACTTCAGGAAACAGTCTGTCTCATGCACAAGAAATTGACTATCTCAGCCACACAGAGCAAGGCTGATGGGATTCTTGAAGTATAGGGTACACATAAGAACCATGGGCCTCGGGAAGACCAGGCGTGGGATAGTATTCAAACACTGGATGGATGTGACCCTGGCTGGGCCTCAGTTTACCCAGGAGAGAGGGCTGGACTGCTGCTGCTGCTAAGTCGCTTTAGTTGTGTCCGACTCTGCAACCGCATAGACGGCAGCCCACCAGGCTCCTCCGTCCATGGGATTCTCCAGGCAAGAACACTGGAGTGGGTTGCCATTTCCTTCTCCAACGGGTGAAAGTGAAGTTGCTCAGTCGTGTCCGACTCTTTGTGACCCCATGGACTGCAGCCTACCAGGCTCCTCCATCCATGGGATTTTCCAGGCAAGAGTACTGGAGTGGGTTGCCGTTGCCTTCTCCGGACTAGACCATTGCTAAGCCTTTTCCAGCTAAAGCAAAAGACTACTGTTCTGGTTAATTTAAATGCAACACATTGTGAGCAAGTCAGGAGCTTCTCTCCAGGAATTCTCAACTCCCTAGTAGCTAAATGTAACATTATTTGATCACTCACCAGCATTTAGGACCACTTGTTCTTGTTTTCTGCACAATACTAGAAGCCAAAAGGAAAAGGGGAGTGGGAACCTAGGGATACTGGATCCTCCAGGGAAAAGAATCTGTAACTTGCCTCGTCTTATGGTGCCCTGAGACCCTAGTTATCTGTGAAGCTGAACCCCCCAGAAATGGAGGGGAAAGCCCATCTACATCCATTCTTCCCTGTTTTGTCTCCCAGCGGCCTGGGACATGCTGGCCAGGGTCGAGGTCAAGCAGAGGTCAGAGAAAGAGCAAAACTAACTAGCCCCTTTAGGCCTCCAGTGCAGACCTTTGGCTCACCAACCCCCACTCCAACATCCTGAGGCATTAGGATCACAAATCAAAAGCCATGCTTGCATCAGGCAACCTGTGTTCCCTGGGTTTTTCCCACCTTGCTCTTCAGGAGGGTCTACCAGCAGCTCCAGGCAGCCAGCAGTAAGATGACACCCATCCTCAGGGACCAGTCTTAGTGAGAAGGCTCTGGAGACAACAGAAGAAGGAAGAGACCATTCAGAAAGCAACTGGAAGGAGAGCCCCAGAACACAGTCAATAACATCATCTATATTGTACAGGATTTGCAAACTTAAATTGTCAGGGGCAAGTCTGGTAAAATTAATTAGCTGGGTGTATAAAAGGGAGGATTGGGACTATGGCAAATTGGAGAGCACATGTCCCCACTCTCACCCTCATGGTGTTAAATTACAGTTAAAGCACTCACACATGCAAACATCATGTATGGACTAAATAACATCTGTCTGAGAGCCAAGGAAGGACCACATGGCCATTTACACAAATGGGGGGCATAAAGGGGGCATTTCCTTCATTGTACAATCATTTCCAAATACTTGCTGAATACATATTGAATCTAGAGAAAGGGTACAGATGAACCTATTTACAAGGCAGGAATAGAGATGCAGATGTAGAGAATGGACACGTGGACGCGGCGGGGGCCGGGGCAGGGATGGGGAGGGTGGGATGAAGGGGGACAGTAGCACTGACATATATACACAGCCATGTGTAAACTGCATAGATAGTGGGAAGCTGCTAAAGAGCACAGGGAACTCAGCTTAGTGTGGGTGGAGGGGAGACTCAAGAGGAAGGGGATATATGTACACATATATTAATAGCTGATTCACATTGTTATATGGCAGAAACTAACACTGTAAAGCAATTATATGCCAATAATAAAGTTTAAAAATAATAATAATACCTGCTGACAGCTGGGCCTTGTGATAGGTTCTGCAGGTATAGAGCACACTGCTGGGGGGCTTAGAGTCAGTGGGGCACTAGAACTGCTACATGTAACTCTAAGTCAGGGCACAAAGCACTGTGTTCTCTAGAAGGACTAGCCCTAGAAGGGGAAGGGAGGCATTTTCCCTGTTGGTCACTAGTTTGCAGCTTTACTATGAGTAGGAATCATCTGCGACCTCTTAAAATACAGCATCCTAGGACCACATGCAGAGATTTGACTACAAGGACTAAGGTGCTTTTTAATAGACATTCATGATTTGCATACAGATGTTCTGGGACCATCAACTCAAAAAACTTGGTCTGGACACTTGCAATCTGATAAGGATGGTGTTAAAGCCCTGACATAATTGTGCAAGTTTCACCAAGACTCAAACAGAGAGTGTTCCTTCTTTCAGGCTTTTGCATCTTCTGTTATATCTTGGGAAGAACATGATGTTTTATGGTCTCTGCTTCTTGAAGGACCCTGGGACTTCTCTGAAGATGAGTCTTATTTGTCACTGTGTTTACAGGTACAGGCACCACGCAGGATCTTAATATAATGATCTGTGTTGAATGAATGAATGCATGGATAACATCCTCTCCAGGCCTCTGGCCTGTTATGATGGTGACAAGAGGAACCACACAAGAGGCTCCTTATGAGCCAGGCTGTGGGCTAAGTGCTTTAGAAGTATGGTACACTGAATCCTATCAAGCCTGTGAGGCTGATGTCATTATCTCCATATTACAGATGAGAAAACTGAAGCTCAGAGCAATTGAGTTGCCTAAAGCCAGCTAAGCATGGCAGAGTAGGGATAGGAACTCAGATGTCTGACTCCCACGCCCACACGGAAAGTTGACTAACATACTGGGCTGGCACCACCCCAGACCAGGGGTTGACGGAGTGGGGTGAGCTGGCCTTTACTTCTTTCTCAGAAGGCCTTGCTTCCAGAGGCTCAGAGTCTGGCCCTGCTCCAGGCATGCTTCCGGCTTAGGCCTAAGAGAAAAGACAGCAGCTACCCCCCTCCCACCTCCGTCTCTGGCCAAGCTCTACCCTCCAGAGCTGGGGAGAGACAAAAGGGATGGAATGGGAGATGGCCCCAAGAGAAAGGCCCGAACTCAAGATGCCATCGCGGGGAGGCAGCTGGCGGGGCTGCCTGGCCAGGTGTTCGCAGCCGCCCGCTCGCCTGCCTCTCCCTCTCATCTCCTTTCACAAAGTTCTCACATGTACCTGCCGCCTGCGCAGCTGCCGCCGACTCGCCTGTCGGCCGCTCGCCTCGCATTGTCTGCGCGGGCTCGGACGATCCGAGATGCCCAGAGGGACTCGGGAGCCTGGAGCCGAGCATCCCCTCCGTGAGGGGCCGGCACGCGCCGGAGCCCTCCCTTGCCCCTGGGGTCCACGCTGCAGCCCAAGTGCTGGCTGTCAGACTCCAGGCAGGGCCTCAGTTTCCTTATCTGAAAAATAAATGGACCCAGCCAAGGGATCCCCAAGAGCCCTCCTCCATCATGCATTCTTTCATTGGATACATTTATTGAGTGCCTACTATGTGGCAGCCACTATGTTAGGAGACAGGAATTCAGCTGCAAAGGAAACAGTCCCCAGCTTTCACCTACGACCCCTACCACCCCTACCCGCCACCAGCTGATGCTTCAGCAGAAGATGAGCAGTAAATAAAGAAAGCCTTCAGTAGTGAGAGCTGCTACAGAGAAAATAAACCAGGGTGACAGAACAAAATGCAAGGACAGAAAGGGGAGGAGTAACCTTTGAATCAAGACCTGAAGAAGAAAATAGAAGATAATGGGGAACAGCATATGTGAAGGTCCTGAGGTGGGAGCAAGTTTGGGGCATTCAGGGAAGAGCAGGAAGGCTGGTGGGGGTGGGGGGAATATGGTGGGAAAACTGAGGGCGGACATGGAGGATGGCAAAAAAAAAAAAGCAGCTGCTGGAGTTTGCAGCGAGGTTGAGTTTTGCTCCAGGGAGAGTGGAGAGCCACCCAAGCATTGAAGCAGGACAGTGATAGGATTTGAGGTCTACTTCCGGTGATTTGTAGGAATTGGGTGCAGTGATCCAGAGTGGAAGAGAGAGACCCCACGTTTTCTAGGTTTAATCCTTGGCTTTATGGGGGAATCTGGGTCAATGGTTTGAATCTAAGGTGCCGTTCCCTAGACAAATCTTCCCCCACCCATACCCAGTATAGTTCCCCTATGTCTTCTTTTCTGAGCTCCAGACACTGTCACACGTGTTGTGAGCAGCATGGCCAGCTCTGTTTGTCTTTAGGAACCTGGACTCAGTAAACACATGGGGATTTTCCTGGCGGTCCAGTGGTTAAGTGCCTGCCAGGGCAGAGGACACAGGTTCAACCCCTGGTCCAGGAAGATCCCACATGCCATGGGGCAGCTAAGTCTGCGTGCTACAACTACTGAAGCCCACACACCCAAAGCCTGTGCTTTGCAACAATAGAAACCACCACAGTGAGAAGCCCACACACCGCAGCTAGAGAGAAGCCCTGGCTCACTACAACTAGAGAAAGTCTGCATGCAGCAATGAAGTAGTACAGACCTAGTGCAGCAAAAAATATATAAATAAAAAATAAACACATGGTCCTTGCACATGAGGACTGGTCTTGCCTTCCTCTTCTCCAGTTCATAGGTGGCTCAGAGTTCAAAGTCATAAAGTCAACTCCCCCATGGCCTGGTTCGTTGTCGTCTCTTCCAGGGCCAAAGGATTAGGCCATTTCTCTTACCAACCAGCGTGGCTGTGAAGAGGCAGCAAGGGGGGGTGGACAGGGCACAGGAGATATGTGTTCAAACATGAATATGTAACTAACCTGCTGCACGACCCTGGACAAGTCACTTGAGGACTCTGGGCCTTATCACTACAAGAGGGTCAGGACTGAAAAGTTAGGCCTTTTCAGTGTGGATGTGTCAAGGTTGTAAGTGTAGATCTTGGAGAAAGTGTAGAGGCTAAATCCATCTCCATAAATAGAAACCACATTCTGATGGTTCTCCACATGATCTGTAAGCAAAGCAGGGGCCTCCATTGCTTTCTGCATCCACCACATGCTTGTTGAGCACCTACCCTGTGCCGAGCATGTGCCAGGTCTGGAGATATGATGATAAACAAAGGGTACATGGTCACTGCTTCTAGTAGCTTGGCGTCTGCTGTTATCTTATTCAGTCTTCACAATACTCCCTAGAAAAGAGCCATCATCCCCTCCCTTTTCCTTCTCCGTAAGGACACTGGCTCAGAGAGATGAAATAACTTGTCTATCAGTCACAGCTCAGCGTTTCCTCCTCAGCCTGGTTCTGTGCATTATGTCACTTAGTCCCCACAGCCACCCTCTAAGACGTAGGTACTATTTTTACCTCTGTTTCTCAGAGGGGAACCCTGAGGCTCAGTCAGAGATGTTAAGTGTGTTCCTCGAGGTCACACAGGAATAAGTGGCAGGACAGGAATAGGATCTGAACTCAGGTCTGCTGCCCAGAAACCACAAGCTTTCCTGCGCACACTGGACTCTCCAAGAAAATGGGTTTACACTTTCTGTCGCTTGTTCACTTCCCTTTAAGCCCTGGATACAGCAAAGAGAAGTGGAACCATTAACCAGCCTCTGTAAATTAAAAAAGAAAAAAAAAAAAAAAGAGGAGGAGGAAAAGAAAGGTAGAAAAGAAAAAGAATGAGGGAAAACAAGTGAAGGCTTTGCTCCCATCAGGGGGGAAATCGGCGTCTTGTCGCCTAGCTCCATGCCCTGATTTATGATAAAAAATTTAGAGGAAATCATTTATATTTTAAAGGATCTAAATAGCTGCATGAAAGTTTTATCTAAAGTGCCACTGTATTTATAGGCAGTTCTTCCATGCTGGAGGTAATTAATAGATGTATAAATCGCAGGGCTCCCGGCTCTCCTGCCTTCAGGGCTGGATGGCCACTCGGGCCTTGGCACTTGGGGACCGAGTGGGAGGGGGCAGGGTGGCAACTGCAGAGACTTGCTCCAAACAAGCCCCGGCCACACCCCCTGTTTTGTGAGACCTTCACTGGGACCAGGAGCTATTTCACATTAGACTGGCAGATGCAACCTCAGGTTGGGCTACAGTTCCTGGCCACCTGATGTCTAAACTCTTTCCAGGACTGTCCAAAAAGAGCTCAAAGGTTCAGCCCCCCTTCCCTCTTTCCTGCCCTGGGGCCAGCGCCAGGGGATAGGCTGCACCTCTGTGGAGGGCTTATAACTCCGCAAGGTCCTGGTGAATGAAATCTTGGGCTCCTCACTCCCCCTCCCCAGCTTTAGCCAGACTCCCATTTCCCTGTGTGTGCCCCCCAGCTCAAGGACACCAGGCACTTGTTTTGGAAAAGGAAGCCAGTTGCGAGAGGCCCGAGGCTCTCGACTTACTTTAATTAAGGCCCTGAAATATTGATGGTTTTGGCTCTCTCTGTGGCTGCCACACCTTACAAGCCGGGAGAGAAGCCCAGGGATGAACAAGTTAAGGAGAGCCAGATGGTTTGCCTTCAGAAACGCCATACAAAACTTACAGACGTGTCACCACCCTGGTTTAGCCCGGAGCCCTAAATAATTAATGGATCTCCTGAATTCAAAAAGAAAAAATCCACCAAAGTGGAAATAACAGTGATGACTCACTCAAGGTTGAACCTTTGGGAGTGGGGAAGGTGTGCTTACCTAGTGGGCTGAGAGTGGACAGCCTGGGGAACAGAGAACAGCCCCTGTGGCCCTCTTCCTCCATTGGGGCTCCTTCCAGTAGTGCCATGTTGAGCAGCTTTCTGTCCAAAGGTGGGACAGATAGAACCTTCTCCATTTAAACACACTCTTTTCTTTTCCTTGTGAGACCAAGGGTGGGCATTCTTTACTGAGGAGAAACTGTCTGACTCCCTTTTGAAATCTCTGTAACGTCCCATGCTCTGATAATGTACCCCCCAAAGGTGGACTTAAAAGAAACTCACACAGGCATCTATTTACTCCACCATTAAATTTAAGCTGGAGGATAAATATGTGTCTGTGGGTTTTTTTGCTTGCCCTGTGGCCCTAAACACAGCACAACTGAAAGGGCTGCCATTCTGGGGCATCAAGAGTATCTTCACCAAGTAGATTCACCTATGAGATTTAGAAAAGGAGTAATGTTGATGCTAGAGGTGGTGGTGGTGGGGACCTTGTCTTCCAAGGCCCGTCTTCTGTCTGTTCTAACCCACTTGGGTGAACTGGGGCCAAAAGTTATCTCAGTTTTTAACATAATTTGATCTTGCCATTGACATATTTTAATATATTAGCCCAGAAGGGTTTTACAGATGACTGCTTTCTTTTCTAAAATGCATCACTTTACAAACAATACAAAACACTATAAGCAAATACTATCCCCTTCCACTTCTTCTTATGTATATTTATCTATAACATTTTATTTCTTAGTTTTTCAACATAACAAAACAATGAAGGTCTGACCTTATGAGTTGGTTTAACATCCAGTTCTAGTAGGTTAGAAATATCACTGGTGGGTCAGTGGTAAAGAATTTGCCTGCAATGCAGGAGCCGCAGGAGACGTAAGAGATGCCAGAGCGGAGGGTTCAGTCCCTGGGTTCGGAAGATCCCCTGAAGTAGGAAAAGGCAACTCACTCCATTATTCTTGCCTGGAAAATTCCATGCACAGAGGAGGCTGGTGGGCTACAGCCCATGGGGTTGCAAAGAGTAGGACATGACTGGGCACACACACACACATTCTCTCTCTCTCTCTCTCTCTCTCTCTCTCACACACACACACACACACACACACACACAAAGAAATGCAGGTAACCTGGAAGCTCTTTTCTACTGTTTTTTCTTCAGAACTTTTTTTTTCCTCTGAAAATGGCAGTTCATCCATTTCTTCTGCTCTTGCGTCCTACTTCCTGAGCAGTGTAGAGATTTTTGCATGCAAATGGAGTCTTTTAAAATTTAAAAGCAGGTCTGGTGGCAAATAGAAGGATCTGGAAGTGACTGTCATATTCTAAAGGGCTGTAAGCCTCCACGATAGAGTAGGTGGGTCCTCTGTTACATTTCATTTCACATTTATAACCTGCTTATTCTCCAAAGAGCATATTATACACAATTGGCCAGATTCAGTGCCGTAGGAAATGACTACATCCTTTGTAAATAAGCAGTAGGTCTTCCGGATAGTTGAGACTTTGAAAACGACTATGAGTGGGAAGTGGCCATGTGATAGGGAATGGGCAGAGGATTTGGGGAGTCATGGAAGCCTTTTCTGAGTTGCTAAGACCTTAATGAAAAGAAGGAACCAGTTATATGATAAGCTCTGGGGAGAGTTTCTAGGCAGAGAGAGCAGTAAGCTGGGGATGAGTGTGCATGTCCAAAGACAAGGAAGGAGGCTACTGTGGCTGGAGCCAATGAAATGAGAGGGAGGAAAGGGAGAGGAGTTTGGAGAGGTGAAGGGGTTAAATAGGATGTTGTAAACCGTGCTTAGAAATGTGTGCTCTTCTCCAAGTACAGTGGAAGGTGTGAAGCAGGAGAGTGATACATACTTTGATAAACGGGGACACAACCCAGGGTAAAGGCGGGCTGGAGGCAGGGAGGTTGTCCAGAAAAAGGGGGGTACTCTTGCTGCCTCCTCTGTCTGGAATGCTCCCCGCTGGACAGTCACAGGCTCACACTCTCTTCAGGTGGCAGCTCAACTGTCCTCTACTCAGTGAAGCCTTCCCTGATGTATCTACTTAACATGTTGACTATCTTGCTCCCCACCTCATTTCCTCTGCCCCTCCCGGCTTTATTTGTCTCCGTAGCACTCATCGGGCTTCCCTGGTAGCTCAGCTGGTAAAGAATCCACCTGCAATGCAGGAGACCCCAGCTCGATTCCTGGGTCAGGAAGTTCCCCTGGAGAAGTGGATAGGCTACCCACTCCAGTATTCTTGGGCTTCCCTGGTAGCTCAGATGGTAAAGAATCCACCTGCTAAGGGAGACCTGGGTTCAGTCCCTGGGTTGGGAAGATCCTCTGGAGGAGGGCATGGCAACCCACTCCAGTATTCTTGCCTGGAGAATCCCCATGGACAGAGGAGCCTGGCGGGCTGCAGTCCACGGGGTCGCAAAGAGTCGGACACAACTGAGCGACTAAGCACAGCACATAGAGCTCATTACCCTCTATATTTTACATGAGATATGAGATTACCTTTTTATGGTTTTATTGTCTATTTTTCAAATAGAATATGCTTGATGAGGGCAGGGATTTGGCTTTAGTCCCTTCTCTATACCTAGTGTCACAAACACATGCTCAGTAGGTATGTGCAGAATAAATGAATTAACCTGATGTGAGTTTTGGTGGCACCTGATTTTTACAGATGAAGAATGACTCAGTCTGCACCATCGATAAGGTATGTATTTTGAAAAAGTTAGCTTCATCCATATCCCTCATTCAGGC
Source organism: Cervus canadensis (assembly GCF_019320065.1). NCBI lineage: Eukaryota > Metazoa > Chordata > Mammalia > Artiodactyla > Cervidae > Cervus > Cervus canadensis. Next base: position 51,412,456 of record NC_057389.1, read on the forward strand.
TTTCATGTCTAAAGGGAGGCCACACAATTTTTTGTGATCTTGAAAGCTATCAAACATGGGGGGCATTAACCTCACCTCATACTTTGCTCCCCATCATTCTGCTCTAGCCCCATGGCCTTTCTTTGTGTCCCTCAGACATGCTAAACCCATTCCCATCTCTAAACCTCTGCCTTCATGTTCCTCTATCTAGAATCATCTTCCCCCATTTCTTTCTTTTTTTAATATAATTATTTACTTATTTTTGGCTGTGTCGGGTCTTTGATGCTGCACAGGCTTTTCTCTAGTTGGGGAGAGTAGGGGCTAGTCTCTGTCAATAGTTGTGGTGCACAAGCTTCTCACTGCAGTGGCTTCCCTTGTTGCCGATCTCGGGTTCTAGGACACAGGCTCAATAGTTCTGCTGCATGGGCTGAGTTGCTCCATAGCATGTGGAATCTTCCCCGATCAGGGATTGAATCTGTGTCTCCTACACTGGCAGGCAGATTTTTTTTTACCAATGAGCCATCAGGGAAGCCCCTCTTTCCCCATTTCTTTACTTGGCTAGTTACTCCTTGTCATTTAGTTCTTAGCTCAAATGTCCCCTCCTCAGAGACAACTTCCCTGACTTTCCCTGACCACCCAATCAAAATTATTTCGCTCTATCTCCTTCCCTTTACTGGTCACATTTTTATGCCATTACATTTGTACTTTTCAACCTAGCTCTCCAATTGTGTGGAAATGACTCGCTCCCTTATTTGTGTACATGTTTATCACTCATGTACTTTCACTGGAATGTAAGCTCAATGAAAGCAGACAAAGCCAGCTTTGTTTTTCATGGACTCTCCAGTGCCTGGTGCATGGGAGGTGCTCAAAATGTGTGTTGGATGAGTACATAAATGAATAAATAAGTCAGACAAGCTAAGCTTGGCCTAGAGGTGAGGAGTAAGTGATTAGCATTGCCTAGGAAATCCACTTCCCATTCCCTCCTCCCCTTTAGACCACACTGCCTTCCCGATGTATGTGGGAAAAGATACCTGAAAAGATAAACAAGAGGAGCTGAAACTATTCTCAGCCCAAACTCCAGGGGAGATGCCGGGCTCTTGTGCAGGAAGGAGGAAGTGTGTCCCAGCCTTGGGAGGATCACTGCCTCCATTGTTCACCCGGGCCTTTGGGTCAAGAAAGCAGATTTCTGACATCATAAAACCGATTAGGACTAAAAACCAAAAAAACTCAACACTGGCTATGACATGACTGTTCCATTGTACAATCTGATCGAGGAAATGTATCTAGGATTACCCAGACAGTCAATTATTCATGAGCTAAACGTCCAGGCATCAATTACCTGGCTTGATGCTTTTATTCATTAAGGAGATTGAACAGCCCAACTTAACAAAGCAAGAGAAAGTTGCTAAGTAACAGAAGTTACCTGACCAGCTCACAACACTGCAACCTCCACAATATGAGTCTTGTCATGGCAAGAAAGTGCCCAGGGATCACCAGAACAAGAGATCAAGTGGTAAACGCCGCTGGGGCTAGTTTCAGCTTCAGGAACAGGAAGGGGGGCTGAGGGTAGATGGGCTGGATTTAGAGACAGCAGAAACAATATACAAGACAGAAGCTGTGTTCATTTGCATCATTTTTTTAGATTCCACATGTAAGCTATATCATATGATATTTGACTTTCTCTGTCTGGCTAACTTCACTTAGTATGATAATCTCTAGGTCCATCCATGTTGCTGCAAATGGTATTATTTCATTCTTTGTTATGGCTGAGAAAACATAAATAGACTCACAGACATAGAAAACAAACTTACAGCTACCAAAGGGGAAAGGGAGGGAAGGATAAACTAGGAGTTCGAGAATTAAAGTATATACACTACTATATATAAAGTAGATAAGCGTCAAGGACCTACTGTATAGCACAGTGAACTATACTCATGATTTTGTAGTAGTCTATAATGGAAGAGATTATTTAAGAAGAATATATATATGTATAATTGAATCACTTTGCTGTACATCTGAAACTAACACAATATTGTAAATCAACTATATTTCAATTAAAAAAAAGTTTTTAAAGACATAAGCTAAGTTACCTTTTTCCAAATGAGAGTGATATTTACCAGCAAGAGTAAGAATATTTCACAACACACGTTGTTAATATTTTAGTTAAAAGTCAAAGATGCTTATTTCGAATACAATTATGCAAGAATAGACTATGAGCATAATAAAAAAAAATCCCCTGGGTGCTACAAAGTCTTAGAATTTTTTCTCTTCAGGCATCCATATGAGACTGAGTCTAAAAATCATTGTTAAGGACAGGGAATGTATAAAGAGGATAGAAAAGTTTATATAGAGATCATGGCTTTATACATGCAACATAATTAACTTTCTCCTTATAAAAAGTTGTTCCACTGTAGATAAAGATATAATCCTCTCAACTGCTACTTCCAGTATTTTTCTGTGTAACTTTTATAATCAGAAAGAAAAGTAGAAAAAGGACTTACAGGGAATTCCCTGGCAGTCCAATGGTTAGGACGCCAGGCTCCCACTGCTGAGGGCCTGGGTTCAATCCCTAATCGGGGAAGCTGCACGGTGTAGAAGAAAAACAAAATCAGACTTGAACACCAGGATTGTAAGGAAAGGAGCTTGTGATTCTGGCTTTAGCTCACATAGGGGCTGATGCAGGATTATCAGAAAATCAGGATGCTCCTCCTATCCACTGCATTGTTCCAGGGCTTCATGTGGTGTAGACAGGACCAATTACATAATTTTCAGGGACCAGTGCAAAACAAAACTGTGGATACACTTGTTCGAAAAATATGAATAATTTTAAGATGGCCACCACAGAGCATTAAACCAAGCACAGGGCCTTTCCAGACAAGGGCCTTGGACAAGCGCTCAGGCCACACACCCCTGACGCGGGCCCTGGGCTGCAGGTTGCTCAGGCTTCAGAGTGAGACAGACTCTGGTGAGGCCAGGCTTCACCTTCATCAGCTGTAAGGTCTCAAGGAGCCTCCATTTTCTCAGAGGTAATAATGAGGGCCAAATGAGGATTAAGGGAGACTTGCCTGGCTCATACTAATCACTCCTTTGGAAATAACTACCTTTAATGCTGTGGAAATGTTAACAACAAGTTGTGACAATGGAAGGGGGCCCTTCCAGGCCTGATGCTGAGTGTTTGCATGGAGTCACGCAGACAGACTCCACAGCAAGGCAAACCACTTTCCCTCTGCACTTGAGTATCACTTGGTCACAAGGTTCAATGGAATTCCTTTCTTCTCACAGCTGTGAGCACGTGAGAAGGGCCTGATTTGGTTGATGTGAATTTTTCATGCAAAGTGGAGTTGTTACAAGAGTTTGATGGCTGAGGTTCATTCTGAACCAACCTAATTTGGCCGTTTCATTCACTCATGACTTTTGATGGTAACGGGCGTGGCCGTGAGCAAGAGATACATGGTCCCTAACCTCAGGGAGCTTACCTTCTAGCAGGGAAGACAGACATGACAGCAGTCCATAATAACTTATGTTTAATCATTAAACAAAAATAATGAAAGGCATCGTAATGAAACATTAAAGAGAAAAGCTGTGTGATGAGAGTCTATAACAGGGAGAGCTGCTCTGATTTGGGGATTAGAGAAGTCTTCCCAGACTTTCAAATCAGTCCTAAAAAATCCATCACTTTATGTCAAAAATTAACTTTAACTTCATGTACTAATGGGGGAAAAAAATCTCACATATATGTTGACAAGTTCAGTAAATCCATTCCCAGAAAGAAACACTTCGTTTGATGCCATTTATAAAGCACATAAAATATTACTGTCTATTGATACAAACATATAGCATAAAGGCATGCATGGGGATGAAAAACACCAGAATCAGTGTAGTGAATCCCTTGGGGGTAAGGGTGAAGGTTGGAGTAAAGAATATCACTGGGGAGGTTGAAGTGTATTTATGATATTTTATTTCTAAGCTAGGGATAGATACATGGGTTAATTTTATTCTCTATGCCTTTTCATATTTTTGAACTATTTCAGTTTAAAAAAATAAACTGAAGTCTACACGAAACATTTTTTATTAGTTCTCATTACCACAGAAGAGATGGTAATGTCTGTTCTCCAAGAGAGTACAGGAAATGGAAATACATATGTGATATCAATTCTAGCACATATTAAAGAGTAAATAAACTCCAAGCCCATAAAAATGGTTATTAGGTCAAAAAATTTCCCAGGTCCTATAAGTTCTTCCCAGAGATCCTGTATATAAAACACAATGTAAGTAAAGAAAAGAAAGGCAAGTTTTAGAAAACCAGTCCTTGGAAAAGCAACTGTTCTTATAAACTAAGATTCTTTGGTGACTAAATTCTTTGGACCTCTTGGGAATTTCCTTTATCTTTATTTGGGAAGGAGGCAACTAGAAGGGAAAGCAATCCAGGGACAGCAGAAGTAACTGGAACCTCAAGTTCTCATCAACAATACCAGAGTCAAGGCGCCAGAGGACAGCGCCCTGACTGATGACTAAGTGCACGGGAATGACCCAACCTCACCCCCATTGTAAATGGCTTTCAGGGGTACCCCTTGGGAGGGACCCCTCAACTTGCACACATCCCTGGGATCTGAGACCAAGGTCAATGCTGGAATAGGAGAAACAATGAACTTCCTTGATCAGAACGTTGCCTTCTGAGTCCAAGGTGGGTCTCTGTGACAGTCCTTAAAATAGCCATCGAGGGGTAACTGGACTGGCAGCCAGTTATTGATCATTCAGCGGAGTGCTACAGCTGTCATCCGGCCAGAGTAATAGAGAGACCATGAACCTGCCCTCCCCTGGCCGAACACATTTCCCCCAAATCCTTATCACGGACCCAGAACTAAAAGCCCTAACTTATTTGCTATCTCAGCATCACAGTGTCTAATAAGAACATCTGATAAATGGAGATAAATAGTGTTTGGAAGGTGGACAGTGCTTTCCCGATTGACAGCCCAATCCTAGGAGACACAAAGGCATCAAGCCATCATCCGAAGCGAAATTCTATAAAACCATCAGCAGTAGAGGCTCTTTCCCACCCTGGGCCTGTTTCTATGGGCCTACTCAATTGCTAAATCCATCTATCCATCCATCAAAGCATGGGCTCAATGTCTAATCTGTGTCAGGTTTCGTTTCAGGTTATGGGATATGAAAATGCTCAGGATTTTGGCCCAGAAGAGCACACAATCAATGTTGACCACATACCCACTGGCAATAAGTCCTGGCCTAAGATTTCTAAGGAAAGATCCTCCTTCCAGTTTTGATGTGCCAAGTGAATTAGCTAATGAGATGAATGATGAAGGCCAGATAGTCTGGTCCAGGAATGGCCAATAAGTTTGCTATATTCTTGTGTCATTTATATCCAGCTGGTGATGGTTGTCTGGAGCACTGTGTTGAGAATGACTCGGAGCACACACTTAGCTGGTTGGAGAGAATCTGACGGTTGATTAGTGATGTCTGTGACAAGTGAGACAGCAGCTGCACATGTTTGCTTCTCTGGTGCAGTGAAAATGCACTAGAGGACTACAGGTAGAGACTCTGATTTTATTTCTAAAAATAACTGTGTATCTTAGGCAAGGTAGCTGCTCTCTCTCTGTTTTCCTAACTTATAGAACTACAGATTTTCTATAGCAGGGGTCCCCAACTTCCGGGATCTAATGCTTGATAATCTGAGCCGACGTAATAATAACAGAAATAAAGTGCACAATAGATGTAATGTGCTTGAATCATCTGGAAACCATCCCCCTCCTCCATGGTCCATGGAAAAATTGTCATCCATGAAACCAGTCCCTGGTGCCAAAAATATTGGGGCCACTGAATAGGATGGTGGTGTATGCTCTGCTCTGTCTCCCTCTCAAGTTTGCTAGTAGGAATCCAATGAAAAAAAGTATGAGAAAGCATTTATCACCATATATTTATAATTACATTGTAGCTTAATACTGTACACAAATAACTAGGCTTTAATTGGGGAGGATACAAGGGAAGCAGGCAGAATATTTCATATTTTTATAGATTTAATTTTGGTTTTCTGTTCTGTCCATACTACGGAAAGCCCTTGCACGAGGCCGGTCTTTTTGATGTCAAGTAACCTTCAAAATAGGAGAAGAGCACCAGAGAATTCAGATGATCATTTTATCTACTATTGTGGGCAAGAATCCCTTAGAAGAAATGGAGTAGCCCTCATAGTCAACAAAAGAGTCTGAAATGCAGCACTTGGGTGCAATCTCAAAAATGCTAGAATAATCTCTTTCTGTTTCCAAGGCAAACCATTCAATATCACAATAATCCAAGTCTATGCCCCAACCACTAATGCCGAAGAAATTGAAGTTGAATGGTTCTATGAAGACCTACAAGACCTTCTAGAACTAACACCAAAAAAAAAAAAAGTCCTTTTCATCATAGGGGACCGGAATGTAAAAGTAGGAAGTCAAGAATACCCGGAGTAACAGCCAAGTTTGGCCTTGGAGTACAAAATGAAGCAGGGCAAAGACTAACAGAGTTTTGCCAAGAGAATGCACTGATCATAGAAAACACCCTCTTCCAAAAACACAACAGACAACTCTATACATGGACATCACCAGATGGTCAACACCAAAATCAGATTGATCATATTCTTTGTGGCCAAAGATGGAGAAGCTCTATACAGCCAGCAAAAACAAGACCAGGAGCTGACTGTGGTTCAGATCATGAACTCCTTATTGCCAAATTCAGACTTAAACTGAATAAAGTAGGGGAAACCACTAGAACATTCAGGTATGACCTAAATCAAATCCCTTACAATTATACAGTGGAAGTCACAAACAAATTCAAGGGATTAGATCTGACAGAGTGCCTGAAGAACTATGGACAGAGGTTCATGACATTGTACAGGGGGCAGTGATCAAGACCATCCCCAAGGAAAACAAACGCAAAAAGGCAAAATGGTTGTCTGAGGAGGCCTTACAAATAGCTGAGAAAAGAAGAGAAGCAAAAGGCAAAGGAGAAATGGAAAGATATACTCATCTGAATGCAGAGTTCCAAAGAATAGCAAGGAGAGATAAGAAAGCCTTCATTAGCGATCCATGCAAAGAAATAGAGGAAAACCATAGAATGGGAAAACTAGAGATCTCTTCAAGAAAATTAGAGATACCAGAGGACCATTTCATGCAAAGATTGGCACAATAAAGGACAGAAACGGTATGGACCTAACAGAAGCAGAAGATATTAGGAAGAGGTGGCAAGAGTACACAGAAGAACTGTACAAAAAAGATCTTAAGGATCCAGATAACTACAGTGGTGTGATCATTCACCTAGATCCAGACATCCTGGAGTCCGAAATCAGGTTGGTCTTAGGAAGCATCACTACAAAACTAGTGAAGGTGATGGAATTCCAGCTGAGCTATTTCAAGTCCTAAAAGATGATGCTGTGAAAACCCTGCACTCAAGATGCCAACAAATTTGGAAAACTCAGCAGTGGCCACAGGACTGGAAAATGTCCGTTTTCATTCCAATCCCAAAGAAAGGCAGTGCCAAAGAATGTTCAAACTGCCACACAATTGCACTCATTCGACACGCCAGCAAAGTAATTCTCAAAATTTTGCAAGTGCGGCTTCAACAGCTCATGAACTGAGAACTTCCAGATGTTCAAGTTGGATGTAGAAAAGGCAGAGGAACCAGAGATTAAATTGCCAACATCCGTTGGATCATCGATAAAGCAAGAGAGTTCCAGAAGTGCATCTACTTCTGCTTTATTGACTATGCCAAAGCCTTTGACTATGTGGATCACAACAAACTGTGGAAAATTCTTAAAGAGATGGGGATACCAGACCACCTTACCTGCCTCCTGAGAAATCTGTATGCAGGTCAAGAAGCAACAGTTAGAACTTGACATGGAACAATGGACTGGTTCCAAATTGGGAAAGGAGTACGTCAAGGCTGTACATTGTCACCCTGCTTATTTAACTTATACGCAGAGTACATCATGCGAAATGCCAGGCTGGATGAAGCACAAGCTGGAAAAGATTGCTGGGAGAAATATCAATAACCTCAGATATGCAGATGACACCACCCTTATGGCAGAAAGCAAAGAGGAACTAAAGAGCCTCTTGATGAAGGTGAAAGAGGAGAGTGAAAAAGTTGGCTTAAAGCTCAACATTCAGAAAACAAAGATGGCATCTGGTCCCATCACTTCATGGCAAACAGATGGGGAAACAATGGAAACAGTGATAAACTTTATTTTGGGGGGGCTCCAAAATCACTGCAGATGGTGACTGCAGCCATGAAATTAAAAGACACTTGCTCCTTGGAAGAAAAACTATACCGAGACCAGACAGCATATTAAAAAGCAGACACATTACTTTGCCAACAAAGGTCCATCTACTCAAAGCTATGGTTTTTGCAGTAGTCATGTATAGATGTGAGAGCTGAACCATAAAGAAAGCTGAACACCAAAGAATTGATGCTTTTCAACTGTGGTATTGGAGAAAACTCTTGAGAATCCCTTGGACTGCAAGGAGATCAAACCAGTCAATCCTAAAGGAAATCAGTCCTGAATATTCATTGGAAGGGCTGATGCTGAAGATGAAGCTCCAATACTTTGGCCACCTGATGTGAAGAACTGACTCACTGCAAAAGACCCTGATGCTGGGAAACATTGAAGGCAGGAAGAGAAGGGGATGACAGAGGATGAGATGGGTTGGATGGCATCACCGACTCTAAGACTATGAATATGAGCAAACTCAGGGAGTTGGTTATGGACAGGGAGGCCTGGCATGCTGCAGTCCATGGTGTTGTAAAGAGTTGGACACGACTGAGTGACTGAACTGAACTGAACCACAGAATTCCTTACAAGGAGGGAATAAAGTTCTCACAAGGACCATGCTCCTGAAGACTGGTCCCCAGTTCAAGACAAGGGAGTTGGTTTATGATCAAACGCACCCTAAGGCCTTTCAGCAACAGGTGTCTGAACCCCCACATCATGGCAACTCTCTCATGGTTACTCCTTTTCATGATGTTGGTGGTGATAATGATGAGAAGGATAAAGATAGCAAGTGATGCTGTGTCAGGCACTTAATCACAAACTTCCTTCCAACTGTTCCATGAAGTACTCTCATTTTATTTTTATTTATTTAGTTATTTGGCTGTGTCAGGTCATAGTTTTGGCATGCAGGCTTATCCCTAGCTGTGGTACTGGGGCTCAGTAGTTGTGGCGCATGGACTTAGCTGCTCCACAGATGTGCGATCTTAGTTCCCTGACCAGAAATCACACCTGTATCCCCTACATTGCAAGGTAGATTCTTAACCATGGGACCACCAGGGAAGTCTTAAGGCACCCTTGTTTTAGAAAAGAGTTGAACAAAATCTTAGAAGGCTAAGTAACATCCATCACAACAATGTCAGCAAGGGCCATCTGAAAGCAAAATCTGTTGAGGTCTCACTCACTGCATTCTATTACCACCCGTTCTGGAAGTCTCCGTGGTAGGTGACATAACCCCCAACAAGGAGGAGTTTATACCCCAGGCTAGAAGATGGACTAACAGCCCTGAGTGCCTCATTAAACTGGGATTTCTGTGATTCTAAATCCAGGAACACCTGTGGAAAGGACCATCACTTTAAGCAGAAGGGTTATTTCTCACGAATAGGCAACTTGAGCAAGTCAAAGTGAGCACAAACCCAGGGATGTTGTAGTTCTAGTATTCATGATTTTTTAACAAAGTACTTTGGATTAAGTTCTAGCAAGGCAGCAAAAATTAGAATTTTTCTCCCATTTCACTCACATCACCTGTTTCTGTTCCCAGAACTCGTAAAATTTCCATTTTCTAATATCATGTTTTACAGAGCCCTTGTCCATAATGTAGACCACATCCTTTTAGCATTTACATCCTAGCAGGTAAATAACATTAATTTTAAGAAGTTCCCATCATATGCTTCTTAAGAACTAGCTAAAATCTATATATAGTGCAAATGCTTGGGCCTGTCTAGACCACCAAAAGGAACTACTCTGCCATAGAACATGGGGTGAAGTTTGTTGAATTGACAGCCCCATCCTATTCACTGATTTCAAAATATCTTCTGGAAACTTCACATCTTAAATTGTGTCTATTTTGCCCACCAAGTGGTTACAGGAACTTATAGGTGGGCAGCATGGCCAGATGGCACTCAGCTATTCAGTCTCAAATCCAGCTCAAGCTTAGGAGCTAGAAAATCCTACCTTTGGGTAGGAAAGCTACAGAGAGTAATTCATCTGCATTCAGAATATGGTATTTGGTATTAATATAACAATCATAAGTTTGTTTTAAGAGGAAAAATCAATCCACGTGTACAAAGTGCTCAGGGTCTAAAATATGTAGGTCTTCATTAATATCAATACCTGGTGCCCTTGTTACGGTGGTCATAGTGGTTTTCATGTCTATCTTTGCACTTCAGTACATAAAGCTCTGTCTTAGTCCTTTTCGTTACTGTATAGTATTCCATTGTAAGAATGTTTTGTGATTTATTTATTCATCTGTATTTTCTGAATTTATGTATTTTCTGAACTTCTTATAGGTAGTAACAAGACATTTTTGAAGACTATTACTTGCAGAGAGTAATTCATCTGCATTCAGAATACAGTACTGTTACTTTCAATTTCTTGTCCCTGTTACTAATTAGATATTCAAAGTCCTTATTAAACACACATTTGTAGATAAAAGTGAAGTGCTATTTTAGAGTTATTGAAGAAAGTCTCACCTAGTTGATCTTTAAATAACAGACAAATCAATTTCCCCATATCGCTACTAATTAAGTATTCTAGAGAGACCTAGCACACACATTCTAGAGGTATCTAGATGGCACCCCTCTATTTCAAGAAAATTCCATCTGTTTATTCTTTGAGATGTTTAACAGTATTCAGATTGCAAACATTAAGGTTATGTTCAGCTAGTTAAATGTCATTAAGAATCTGAGTACGAATTTCAGCCCAGCGCTTACATAAGCATGATGTTCCAGACAGTGTCTACTTCTATTACACTGCAATGGGCAAATGCACTGCCTAAGAATCCCACATTCACATGCAAACAAGTGTATATATACATACACACACATACATATATGTTCTTTTTCACATTATTTTCCATCATGGTTTATCACAAGATATTGATCTATATGTGTGCAATACAGTATCTTGTGTATTTTAAATGTGTAAACACACACATTAAAAATATTCCCTGGTGGTCCAGTGGTTAAGAAGTCACCTGCCAACCCCGAGGGTACCCATTCCATGCCTGGTCCAGCAGGATCACACATGCCAGGAGCAACTAAGCCCCTGCTCCACAATCACTGAGGCCCCGCCCTAGAGTTCCTCCACCGTGAGAAGTGGCCCTTGCTCGCTGCAACTAGAGAAAGCCCTAGAACAGCAAAGAGCTAGTGTAGACAAAAATTCATTAATTAAAAGATTTTTAAATGATCAAAATGGAAAAAAATATATCACATACACTTTTTGGACTTCCCTGGTGGTCCAGTGGTTAAGACTCTGTACTTCCTTCCACTGCATGAGGCATGGGTTCGATCCCCAGTGGGGAAGCAGTGAGTGTGGCTTAGCTCCCTCTGTGTTGTGAAGTGGTAGCCGTGTGTGCTAGCAGGAGAACGCGTGCCTTGAGTCTGTCCCATACAACAGAACTGGATGAGAGAGAACTGATGTATCCAACTCCCATTAAGGACTTGTGGCATGACAGTAACCTCCAAAAAGTCCTTAAATCCACAGACTTGGAAAACAAAATGTTTTTGGATCTGCCCCTGCTTAGCCCACAGTTATGGCCAGTGCTAGAAAGGTGAGGTGCAGTTAAGACAGCGAGTCAGGCTCTGACCACGATCTGAGGTTGGGACAAGTGTTCCATCAGCACGTGTTTGCAACAATCAGAAAGGCAGCGGAAAACAAGGAACGCACTCTCCTAAAAGGGGACCCAGAAGATGCAAGCGAAAGACAGTGTGCATTAGATCTGCTGGGAGTCTGTGTGCAATAATGGCTCAAGAGCACCAGCATTACAGACAGAGGGACAGGAGCTGGACTCCTCATGTTGCCTCTTCTCAGCAGTGTGACCTGGGACAAGTTAATTAATCACTCTGGGCTTCAGTTTCCTCATTTGTAAAATAAGGATACTATTAGTACCTACCTTCCAGGGTCAACGTGAGTGCTCATTACAACAAGTACCGAAAAATAAGCAAGTCCCCGTATTTTCCCTTGTTGTTCTTGTCCAGTCCCTAAGTCATGTCCAACTCTTTGTGGCCCGTGGATTGTAGCCCACCAGGCTCCTCTGTCCATGCGATTTCCCAGGCAAGAATACTGGAGTGGGTTGCCATTTCCTTCTCCAGGGGAGCTTCCTGACTCAGGGATCGAACCCACATCTCCTGCATTGGCAGGTGGATTCTCTTTCGCTGAGCCGCCAGGGAAGCCCTTTGATCTATCTGTAGTCCCTCCCAAAACTCACATGGGATAACAACAGCAACCGTAAGGGTAGCCAGCATTTACTAGAATTTATAAAGGGCGGGCATCATGCTCAGCATTACGGCCCTATTGAATTTGATCCCTACAGCAAGCCTAGGCAGCTGGTATTATTTCTCTCCCCACTTGCCAGAGTGAAAACAGAGGCACATATTGTTAAGTAACTATGGTAATGGAGAGAGGAAGTGTCAGAACCTGGACTTGAACCTGGGGCTGAGTGACTTCAGAAGCTGCCCTCCTGAGGATACTGCGTCCAGCAATGAGGAAAGCCATCAGAACAGGCAGAGATAAATTCATGCATAACTGGCAGGCTCAAGCATGTGCTAGGCTTATGTGGTTTTGCAGTTAAAATTCATTTATACCATGGAAAATATTATTTCTCTAAATAATACTTGCTCTCTTCAATTTCTTCCTTCTCATGCCATAGTGATCACTGACCTGGGAATATTTCATAGTGAGTGAGTACTGCTGAATGAGGAAGAAAATTACAAATTTTAAAATGTTATGGAATTGGTGAGGGCTATCAGAGAACTTTGCTGAACTTCCACAATCCCCTATTATAAATGGAAAAATGCAACTTATCTCTAAAAAAAGTTTTCTCATTGTGTGCACATTATAGAAACATTAGCAATATAGAGAAGCAGAGGCAATAAAAGCAAATTCACAACCCACAAATACTTTTTTTAACATTTTAGTATATGTCATCCTGCCCTTTTTTATCTTCTAAACAGTCATGTTCATTCATACAACAGTTCACTTCTACCACCTTTCCCCTAAGTTCTCCCCTCACTCAATGCTGCCTGTCCCCAAAATAGTACCATCATTTGTCCAGTTGCTCAGAACAATATCTTGGAATGACGTTTGATTCCTCTCATGAACACCCCACCTCCAATCCGTTGACCAATCTCATTTCCCACACATCTACTTCCAAGGTCATTATGTCTAGACCACCACCCGTCCTTGCCTTCTAACTGACCTGCTGACTTCTGCCTTTATCTCCCTGTCTTTCTAGTTCATTCTCCAAACAATGACCAGAGTCATCCTTTTAACCCTGGAGAAGGGATAGGCTACTCACTCCAGTATTCTTGGGCTTCCCTGGTGGCTCAGATGGTAAAGAATCCACCTGCAATGCAGGAGACCTGGGTTCAATCCCTAGGTTGGAAAGATTCCATGGAGAAAAAAGAGCATCATCATATCATACCTTTGCTCAAAATCTTTCCATCATACTCAGAATAAAATCCCAAGACTTATCCAGGGAACTACAGAACCTATATGATCTTCTCCCTTCCCCCACCATCTCCCTTCCCCTACAATCTTCATCTCCACCCCTTCCCACTCTCCACCCTGCTTCCTACACCCCAGCATCAGGAATAGCAGGACCTCCCCCCCTCCCCGAACTCACTCATCCATCTGTCTGGAGCCCTCTGCTCTCAAACAAGTGTACTTGACTTGTTTTCATGCAGATCTCTGCTTTATTTTCTCATGATCTGTCTTTCCCATCAGAATGAAACTCCATGAGAGCAGGGGCCTTTTGTACCTTGTTCACTACTGAGGTTCTGTGTTCTAGGGCAGTTCTTATGTCTGTCAAATAAGAGATATACGCATAGATGAGACTAAAAATTACACAAGCAAATGTAAAACTACACCTATGATAAGTGCATGTACTAGTCACATCTCAGTCATCTCAAATAACAAAGAATTGTTTCTCTCTCACATTGTGTCCATCCTACTCCAATGGGGATGGGAGGTGGTCTCTGTCCGGGTCACCTCACTCAGCAATAAAGGCTGACTGAGTCTTTACTGTTGGACAGTCCCAAGCCCATGGGAAGGAAGAGAGATTAGAGCAAACCGGACTGCTTCTTAAAGGCTGGTACGTGTTTCTGCTCCCATTTCTTGGGCCAAAACAAGTCACGTGGTCACATTTAACTCCATGGAGGCAAGGGATGTGTGACCCAAACTTGTCCCTAGGTGAGGGAAAGCAGAAGTACAGGGTGTCTGCAAAGTCTGAAAACACTGAATTTTTTCACCCCTGTTAAATGACACTACAGAAAAGTTTCTTGTAATTCATTCTTCACACTTCTCCACCATTATTCACTTTGGATAAGTTACTCAAAGCACAATTGCAGGGTAAATGGGAACACACAATTTTTAATCTTTTTTTTTTTAATGAATTGACAAATCATCTTCTGAAAAGCTTCTGTCCCTCTGTACTCACACACACAACCAGTATGGCTTTACTTAAAGCGTTCAGACCTTTGAACCTTCTTGTATTGCACTATTTTCTAGCACAGCACATTATACCAGAGTCAAGCGAGAGTTGGGAGGAGAGATCTCCAAGTGCACAGAGATATTTCATTGAGACAAAACAGCCAAAGTCATCTATCAGACAATAGTTTCCAGTAAGTACCCATCATCGCATCCACAGTATAGATCTCTCTGGCAGCAAACATTTAGGGGCCATATAATTCAGGAGTCATTGCTGAAACAGATCAATGGGTCCAGCACATGATAACAAGCTTTCACCCGCAATTGAGAGCGGGGGCGTCTGTGCTTCTCTTGACTGAGTGACCTGGACTGTGAATGGTAAATCACCATTCAGCCCTCCGCGGGAGGCACTTTTCCTTTTCCAGCCCAGCCCTGAAGCAGCGGAAGGGGAAGCAGTGTGGCTTTGCGGTTTGATGAGAGGGCTGGGCCATTAGAACTTCATGTCCTCTTTGGGGCTCTGCTGGTGACTTCTCCCCGGGTCTCGATACTGTCGGTCTCCTTTTTCTTCGTGGTAAAATACAGACAACGATGCTAGCCTCTCCCACAGAAAGAAAACACACAAGTGGGCATCCAGAAAGGAAACTTGGTTGCCCAGGGCAACTAATTATTTTTTCAAAAACACTATGCGTTTTTGAAATGTGTCACTTTAGAAAGAATCTACGTTTCATGGTCACATAAAGAGGGCAAGTCAAAATGAAGGCACTGATGGAACATAAGGTTTGTATGGAACTTCCCTGGTGGTCCAGTGACT
Organism: Cervus canadensis; assembly: GCF_019320065.1. Taxonomy (NCBI): domain Eukaryota; kingdom Metazoa; phylum Chordata; class Mammalia; order Artiodactyla; family Cervidae; genus Cervus; species Cervus canadensis. Next base: position 51,427,926 of record NC_057389.1, read on the forward strand.
AAGACTCCGCACTTCCAATGTAGGGGGCTCAGGTTTGATTCCTGGCCAGGTAACTGGATCCACATGCTGCATCTAAGACCTGGTGCAGCCAAATAAATAAGTAAATATATTTTTTTAAACCCTATATATGTATACATACACACACATACACACATATATACACATATATATAAAGAAAAATAAAATATGTGGCAAATTTTCTTTGTTCCACAATGAACTAGTAAGCAAAATGATATTAAAATAAGAAGCTCATTAGATGTATGAAAACAATGTAGAAGAAATACTCTTTATAATTATGGAAAGATAATTTATTATTGAAAGAAAAAGGTGATGAAAGCGGCATGATCAGCATGATTTCTACGTTTTAAAATTTCGAGCATCTGTATATGTAAATACATGAAACACAGAGGAAAAAACTCTAGAGGCACATGCACACAATTAGCAAGTGGTCGTCTGTGGATTTTCACTTTCTTCCTTTTGGCCAATCTCTATTTTCTGATTTTTCTACAACACACATAAATTACTTGAGCACTAAAAATTACTTTAAAGTAAGTGATGAATATTTTAGAGGACAATGATCTTTGTGAACCTAAATAGCAAATAAACCGGGAAGCTTTCATATTATGTATATGGACACAATCCAAAACTGAGTAATATGAAATATCTGTTTTCATTGGAAAGATACAAGTAAATCAAAGGGAGAAGGCATTTCCTGACTTGAAGTAGACATATTCAGCGACCTGATTAGGAATAGTTATTGACTTTTGTTTCACCACTTAGAAAACTCTGTCTCCAAATACCCTTATAGATCAGAGTCTCCTTCCCTGCCGATGATGCAGAATTTAGTCTCAATCATAGAGCCGATTATCTCTCCTTATTAAACCAGCAGTCATCAGTCCAACCCCCAGGACCACACTGTCTCATGTAAGTCTGGAGGGTTCTCATGGCCCACCACACGCATCCATGTGCACCAAGTACAAGCCTACTGTGCCAAGTAACACTAAGTGCTAAGGCAGTGGACCCATGACTACTACTATAGATGATAACAAGACTATATATGGCGGCTCCTCTTGTGGACTGCTTGGGAAGGGAGACGGTGAAACGTGGAAAGAACAGGAAGAGCCAACTATTACGAACCTGATCATCTTCAATCACCGCTTCGGTTGCTTTACACTTCAGCTCTGCTTTGGGGAATTCACCTTTCCTGAGTGGAGACAATCTTGGTGGGACTGTCAGTCAGGAGTGCTGCCCTCTTCTGGCTGATGGCTTGGTACAGGACTCCAGGAGGGCTGGGCAAGTGTTCTTTACATGGACACTGAATGGATTGATAAGGGCTAAGGAGCTCACTCACAACAACTGCAACACCCCAAAGTTGGGGCTTTTCCTTCCAGTTGCCTCAGAAATGCTTGGTCTCCCACTCCTCAAGATTTTCAGGCTTTCCTTCAATTCTGTATGCTACTCTATAATTCCAATAATTCTTCTTTTGTTTCAGTTAACCATATTTAGTTTCTATTGCTCACAACCAAGGAACCAAAGAGATACAAAGCCCCTTTCTCATGGACCACTTTCACATCCAGTCTTCCAACTCTTTCAAAGTCATGAGATGATATGGGATAATGACAAATGCGTGCCTGGAGTCTGGTGACAGGTGGTCATAAAATATCTATTTTATAATAATATAAAACAAATACAAATACACACACACATATAATACAGTGCTCTGAAAATAGTACACTTTTGAAATTAAGTGTAATCCACCAGCACCATCTGCTCTAAAAAGAAAAATATTCTCATTTATAAGTAATGCAAAATAAACTGAAATCCTTGAAAACATAACCCAAAGCAATGATGACAGAGCAGCAAAAGTTTTGTGATCCCACCAAGTCAAGAGCTCTGAATGGGAGAGGGGGATAAAAGAAGCAAAGATAGGATGACATAATCTACAAACTGCTCTAGGCTGAGTCAAAAAAGCTGGTTGTTAGGATGGAATGATAAAGTTGATGACTCCAAGCATTTCTAAATGACAACACCAAGGTCTAGAAAGGAGATGCCATTATTCCTCATCCTTCTCTGTCTTTGTCCAAATCCCAAAAAGACAATCTGGCCAATTCTGCCAGCAGAACCCAGTGACTGCTTTCCTCTGGCTCAGGTGTCCACCTATGGTTCAATCACCTGTGGTCACAGGAGGACAAAGTTACATCACAGAAAAGAAAGACACAGAAGCCCCGGCCGATGGGAGGAGAGAACAGTTATGCAAGGGGAAAGGTACTGCTGGATCATATGGTAACTCTATTTTTAGTTTTCTGAGTAACCTCCACACTGTCTTCCATGTGGTTGTACCCTGGTGCTTTATTTTTATGAGATATAGAAATTTTACTACTATTATAGCAGAAAAAATGTAGTTATGAATAAAAGCAGTTCTCTCTGCCTGATATGTTTCCACCCTAAACTCATAATCTGATATCAACTTTTTGCAATATCAATCTGATCTTGGAAATAATTCTTTATTATGATGAGTTCTTAGGCTAAAGCGGAATGAACAAGCCAGAAATCCCTCTTTCATCATATAAGCATTGATAATTGATTTTTTTTTTAGGTGATGAGGGAAAAGGGAGCACAGTGCTCACTAAACCTTGATTCACACAATGAATATTAACATGAAGCAACCCCCTCCCTTTAGCCCCCCTGCCTCTGCCCCCACGGCCTCTCCCCCTCTCCTTCCTGTGTGCATCTCCCTAGCATTGTCCCAGCTCCTGTGATGTACCCTCCCAGGGCCATCTTCAAGAGCCAAAAAAAAAAAAAACCCACTTTTTATTGATTTCATTTCATATACATTTATGCTGTTGGTTGGCTGCTTTTATGTTACATGCAACCTTCAGAATGCAGGTTGGATATGTCGCGCCACGGTGTGCAGGAGGCCTGCAGAGAGAGCGCCCCTGGACTTTAATGGGAGCCGAGTACATTCAAAGGAAGAATTTTGCTTTCAGTGTATTTAACATTGTTTGCCTAGAGTTCTGCCTCCACAGGGGCTGACATCTGTGTAAGACAGCAGGGAGGGCAGCTCCTGGCCTCGACCCTGCTGAGAACAAAGCCGGGACACCTGAGAATGAAAGGACTCGGGTCCTTCAAAGCTTTCCTAAGCCGGCATCGCTTCTCATTCCCTTGTACATCTTGACACGTTTACCATCTACGTCTGCCTCACTAAACAGCTCATCTGCAGCATCGCTGTGCCAGTTCACAAACTCCATATAAATGGCATCATATTGTATGCATCCCACTGCCACTTGCTCTTGTGGGTCAACATTCTGTTTTGGAGATTTATCCACATCTCTCAAGTTCATTCATTTTAATAGCTGTGGGGCTCTTGATTGTTCATCATGTTTTATTTCTTAAGCTGAGTGATGGGTACCTCTGGTGTTTACTGGATTCTTCTCTCAACTTTAGAGGAAGTCAGAAATATTTCATGGTTTAAGAAAAATAAAGTCAGTGCTGTATTGTGGGTTCTCCTGACATATAATGCTGCTGGCAGTGACGTGTGGCTGTGCTGGTAGATAGCAGAATGCAGCCATCCACTCACCCACTCTTCTGACTCTGGAGGCTTGAGCCCAGCAACTCATAGTTTTATAATAATACCTACGTGTGTTTACTGAATGTGGATGTGGTACCAGGCACTGTGCCAAGTGATCTGAGAGGCTGATCTCATTTAGTCCTCATAACAATACTATGGCTTGGGGGTGTCATTATTATCCTGTGTGTATAGCCTGGAAGTTTGGTGACTTGAACAACATGTGACATATGGGCAGATTGGAGCCAGTATGTGAAAGCAGGCCTGTTCTAGGGACTTCCCTGGTGGTCAAGGGGCTAAGGGGCTTTGCAAGTAGCACTAGTGGGAAAGAATCCGACTTCCAAGGCAGAGAGACTCAAGAGACAAATGTTTGAGCCCTGGGTCAGGAATATCCCCTAAAGGAGGAAGTGGCAATCCACTCCAGTATTCTTACCTGGGAAATAGCAAGGACAGAAGAGCCTGGTGGGCTACAGTCCATGGGGTTGCAGAGTCGGACATGACTGAGCAGCTGAGCAAACACACACACACACACACACACACACACACACACACACACCCCGCAGTGGCTAAGACTCTGAGCTCCCAAGGCAGGGAGCCTGGATTCGATCTCTGGTCATGGGACTAGATCCCACATGCTTCAGCTAAAAGTTTGCATGCCACAACTAATGATCCCACATCCACAATGAGGATTCAGCATTCTCAATGAAGATCAAAGATCCTCTGTGCCACAACTAAGACCTGGCATCAGTTCAGTTCAGTCGCTCAGTTGTGTCCGACTCTTTGTGACCCCACTAATCACAGCACGCCAGGCCTCCCTGTCCATCACCAACACCCAGAGTTTACTCAAACTCATGTCCATTGAGTCGGTGATGCCATCCAGCCATCTCATCCTCTGTCGTCCCCTTCTCCTCCTGCCCCCAATCCCTCCCAGCATCAGGGTCTTTTCCAAAGAGTCAGCTCTTCGGATCAGGTAGCCAAAGTATTGGAGTTTCAGCTTCATCATCAGTCCTTCCAATGAACACCCAGGACTGATCTCCTTTAGGATGGACTGGTTGGATCTCCTTGCAGTCCAAGGGACTCTCAAGAGTCTTCTCCAACACCACAGTTCAAAAGCATCAATTCTTTGGCACTCAGCTTTCTTCACAGTCCAACTCTCACATCCATACATGACCATTGGAAAAACCATAGCCTTGACTAGACAGACTAGACTACCCAGGCCCATACGCTTGCCTAGAAAACCCCATGGATGGAGAAGCCTATAGGCTACAGTCTATGGTAGGCTACAGTCTATGGGGTTGCAAAGTCAGACACGACTGAGAGACGTCAGTTTCATGTCTCCCTTTCACCAGATGATGTCCACACCCGCTCCCATGCCACCAAACACAGGTCTGTGCCCAGTGTCTGTCCCTGACACTAAGGCTCAGCATCTACTACTTGGCAAGACATTAGTTTGTTGGCAAAGTAATGTCTCTGCTTTTTAATATGCTATCTAGTTTGGCCCTAACTTTCCTTCCAAGGAGTAAGCGTCTTTTAATTTCATGGCTGCAATCACCATCTGCAGTGATTTTGGAGCCCAAAAAAATAAAGTCTGACACTGCTTCCACTGTTTCCCCATCTATTTCCCATGAGGTGATGGGACCAGATGCCATGATCTTAGTTTTCTGAATGTCAAGCTTTAAGCCAACTTTTTCACTCTCCTCTTTCACTTTCATCAAGAGGCTTTTTAGTTCCTCTTCCCTTTCTGCCATGAGCATGGTGTCATCTGCATATCTGAGGTTATTGATATTTCTCCCAGCAATCGTGATTCCAGCTTGTGCTTCTTCTAGCCCAGCATTTCTCATGATGTAATCTGCATATAAGTTAAATAAGCATAGCCAAAGAAATAAGATAAATAAATTATATAGATAAATAAAAGAAAACAGGCCTGTTTGATTCCAGGATTTGTTTTCTCACCACTATCCTGTATATTTCCATGTTTGGGAGACTCTCACTCAGATGCCACAGGTAGGAAGGAAGGATGAAAGTAGCCATGGGATTGTAACTCTGCTCAAGCCCTTCTTCACTCTAACGATAAGCTGGTTTGATCTATTGCTACATAATCAAAAGGTTCAAAGTGCTTCCCTGGTGGTTCAGAGGGTAAAGTGTCTGCCTGCAATGCAGGAGACCAGGGTTCGATCCCTGGGTTGGGAAGATCCCCTGGAGAAGGAAATGGCAACCCAGGCCGGTACACTTGCCTAGAAAACCCCATGGATGGAGAAGCCTATAGGCTACAGTCTATGGTAGGCTACAGTCTATGGGGTTGCAAAGTCAGACACGACTGAGAGACGTCAGTTTCACATCTCCCTTTCACCAGATGATGTCCACACCCGCTCCCATGCCACCAAACACAGGCCTGTGCCCAGTGTCTGTCCCTGACACTAAGGCTCAGCATCTACTACGTGGCAAGCCAAGAGGATCCTTTGGAGGAGGGGGGGGTCTTTAGATGCTCACAATTTTTCTCCAAATAAGCTTACACTGAGAGTCATTGCAGTTTTTCTTTTCTCTCTTCCTGTCCTTTCTTCCTACTCTTCTTCCTCTTCTTTAAATTTGAAAGCATTTATATTATTTAATGTGAAGATTAAAAATATTCTGACTTCATATCCTTATGTTGGTACTTCTTTTACTTTCTAATATAGTGGGACCCTTAAGAACATGGCAGTGGTGTAAATCTATGGCTGATTCATATCAATGTATGACAAAACCCACTGAAATGTTGTGAAGTAATTAGCCTCCAACTAATAAAAAAAAAAAAGAAAAAAAAATTTAACAACAACAGAAAAAAAGAACACGGCAGTGGCTTCAATGCTGAGAAGCCTTGCTTAGGCCCTGGGGGGAGGGGAAGGGCCAGGGTCTTATGGGTCACTCCCCTGTGTGCTGGGAATCCCCTCCGGTGCTCAGAAGAGCCCTCAAGATGTTGCAACTACCAGATAAAAAGAAGCCTCTGCATGGTTCTGTACTCACTACCTGTAGAAGGCCTGATAGAAGGTAACATGGAAGATACCTGGTTTTGTTTGCTTGTTTGTTTATTTTTACCATATGTTCAGTCCAAATCAACACTGGGTGTAGATGAGCAGCTATTGAAAATTGCTATTGCAGGTGACACCTCTCAACTGCAACCTCCCCCCCAAACCTACTCTGACAGCCTCGCCTCTATTAATTCTATTTTGTGGCTGTGCTACCAACCTCCAAACCTCTGGGTGACAAAAGGAAATAAACTTCACGCCTCTGGAAAAAAAAATCAGCATTTTATTCATCAATCAGTTGGACAAGATTGCTTCCTAACCAAGGACCTGACCTGCTGTTTTAATAATTCCCAATGTTCTGAGGAAGACTGCTGCTTCCTCTATAAGACGGCTGTAACTTCAGGCGCTTGTGACAAAATCTGGGTGGATTATTAGACAATTTCACGCTGGTTTGCAGAGTGATTAAAACAAGTGGCCTTGAATGATAGCATATGTTATAAAGAGATGGAGCCTTTCAGTTATAAAAGATGTATCCATCAGGGGAAAGCAAACACAAATTAAAGTTTGATGAGCAATTGGATATTAATTGGTACTAACTCTGCTTTTTATGTCATTTTGATGTGGAGTGGATCGTAAACATGGTAAGCGATGCTAATAATGTATATTCACTTCAATACAACTTTATGGCACCATTTATTATAGAAACCAATATTGCAGCGGAGTTGTGAGAGCGCTGGTGTGCACCTCTCCTGTTGTGCACCTTCACCTGACTCCTGCCACACGGACTCTCAGCCACAGCCTGCTGGCTACAACGCAGCTGGTTAGACAGCTGAGACTTGTTGCCTGAATGATGAACCAATTCTAAATTACACTGGAAACAAATTTCACAGAAAACTGTCTTTATAGTTTTCCCCAGAATTTTTTCAACAAGTTGCCTACTCTTTTCTGAATTTAGACAGCAAGCTCAAAAAAAAGGAATGCCATCTCAACGTCATTAAGATACTGTAGTGCAGTCCTAGGGCTTCCCTGGTGGCTCAGAGGTAAAGAACCTGCCTGCCAATGCAGGAGACTCAGGTTCAATCCCTGGCTCAGAAAGATCCCCTGCAGTAGGACATGGCAACCCACTCCAGTATTCTTGCCTGGGAAATCCCATGGACAGAGAAGCCTGGTGAGCTTCAATCCATGGGGTCACAAAGGGTTGGACACGACTTAGTGACTGGACAACAAGAACAAGGGAAGATAGCTTTCTCATACGGGAACTTGCTTATTTTTCAGTACTTGTTGTAATGAGCACTCACGTTGACCCTGGAAGGTAGGTACTAATAGTATCCTTATTTTACAAATGAGGAAACTGAAGCCCAGAGTGATTAATTAACTTGCCCCAGGTCACACTGCTGAGAAGAGGCAACACGAGGAGTCCAGCTCCTGTCCCTCTGTGGGCTACAGTCCAGGAGAGTCAAAAAAGAGTTGGACACAACTTAGCAACTAAATAGCAACAACAAAGTGTAGTCCTATAAATAGCCAACATGCTTTATGTGAAATATAACCCAACATGCTGCTGCTGCTAAGTCGCTTCAGTCGTGTCCGACTCTGCAACCCCACAGGCGGCAGCCCACCAGGCTCCCCCATCTCTGGGATTCTTCAGGCAATAACCCTGGAGTGGGTCCAACCCAACAGAGTTTATCTCAAATGTCAAAGCCATTTTTTGCACTTTTTACAAAAGTGATAAATAGTAAAAGAAGAAAATAAAAACTGAAGGCAGCCCACTCCAGTATTCTTGCCTGGAAAATTCCATGGTCAGAGGAGTATGGTAGGCTTCAGTCCATGGGGTCGCAAAGAGTCAGCCACAGCTGAGCACATCAGCACATCCTGTAATCTAATATGGTTGTTTCCCTTTGTATTCTTACGGAAGACTTTGGGACTTCCAGTTCTTCCACATCCTTGCCAATATCTTTAGTCTTTTTCAACTTTTGACTTTTAAAATAAATGTGTGGTGTTAAAAAAAAAAAAAAAAAAAGTTAAAATGGGAGCTTACTAGATAATCAGTTCCACAATGTCCTTTTCTCCTTTGACAATCCATTTGGACAATTTTATTTCATCTTACCTGGATTCTTAGGCCAGCTTTGCCATTTCTTCACTGTGTGACCCAAGGCAAATTACTTAATCTCTCTGTACTTTAGTTTCTCATTTGTAAAGTGAGGTTAATAACATGTACCTTCAGGATGACTGTAAAACTAAATGATAGTTTATAAACATCTTTAAAGCTATTATTTAATACTTAGTGCTATGTTTAATGTGCTCAAAAAGTTAGCTGTTTTTTATTATGATAACATTATTTATAATGGATGGGGTCTAGTCAGTTGTATTGCCAAACTATAACTTATTTAATTAAACTACTAATAACGCTGGTCTTTCAGGTCGACACCAACGTTTCTCATCAGTACCTGGCACTGGTACTTTGGGATACATCTTCAGAGGCCACCTGGCTAAGAAAACATCTAAGAAACACAGCTTTTCTTGCCTGCAATGGTTGCCGTTACTTAGAATTTTAGCACAGCCCTATAGGAGATACACTTTATCAGTACATTGGAGGTACTTACTTCCATATTATTCTACTAGTTTTATTGTTTTGTTTTTAAATCAACCACAGTTTGCCTTGGTTGGGTGAAATATAGGTAGTTTAGCGCTAGTTTCAGCCAGTTTAGAGCTGGGCTGAATAATTTCTTAAGATTCTGGGTACTTTGTTGATATTGGCGTAGGAGGAGCTTTGCCTATTTTGGGTGTCAGAACCAGGCAAACCCTGATGTGCATTAGATTTTTTTTTTGCATAGGAGGAAATCTAACTATTAATTAGGCTAAAGTGCTCAGGGAAGTATTTCACAAGTATTTTCACTGGGCTATTTGCCTCAGAACCTATATTTTTATTATCTGCCGATTAATTTGAACAGATTATTTAAAGTGCATGTGCATTAATAAATAGCAAGGGAGGGAACTAAAGATGAAACTGGGCTGAGGGTTCTATCTGTTTATTCACCGAGAGGAAGCCCCCAGCAGGTAATGACTTGCGATTGATTCACAGTAAAGAAGGAAAGAGGATCAGCGCAGAGACAGAGGGGACCTTTGCATTTTGGGTTGGTTTGATGAAAAGGCAAGTTTGTTGTAATATTTTAAAACTATTTCAATATAACACATAGTTACTATTTGCATTAAATTTTTTTTTAAAAAAAGCAGATCTGCATGGAAATGAGGGAACAGATCACAAAACAGACACCTTGAGATGGAAGGCCCTTAGCAAACAAAAGATGCTTAGCATCTCACTAAAAGAGGTTTTGTTTTGTTTATTCTTGCCATGGATGGACTCACATGTCATAATTTTCCTGCAAAAGTAAATGGCCTGTTTTCAAAATAGGCAGAGAACCCGTTCCTTAGATCTGCCCTTAATTCAAGAAATATATCTAACTGTAGTCTAACAAGAGTCGGTTTCAGAAGAAATTAATGAGGAGCAGCCATTAATTATTTATGATCTGAAACAGTAGGTCTGCTAATGTTCTGCTAATCACCAAAGCTGAACAGATGTATCTTCATAGAGACATCTTGAAGAAGAGAATGAGTATAAAAGAGGCGCAAATAGAAAAAAAATACATATATGACAGGAAACAAGAACAGTGAATGTATCACTGTCCCCGAGATGATGTGTGTTCAACCTGCAAGGCACAATAAAACTATCAGAGCAAGTTCTGTTCACAGTTTCCAACATTTAAGGATTATATTAAGCAATAATAATAGGAGTTGAATGTAGCGGGCTACAACTAATACCAGAGAATGAAAAGAATGAGCCTGTTACTCTTGAAAACAGCATTTAGAAAGCTACCCAATTGCCAGAAAACATTCGAAAAGCAGGCTCTTTTTGGAGGTTATGTAAGTATTAAGGTTGTAAATTCTGAAATCATTATATCCAATTCTGAAATGATTCAAACCTTCATTTTTTTGCCTTCATACAAAAATCTACTGGCTCCTCTTTTGAGTTGAAAATGTTGAGTGAAGAAGCTCCTATAATTCCATGAGCCACAGTCCCCGAGTCACAGTTGGAGTGGGGCCTTTTCTGAGAACTAGGATATCTGGATTTAAATCCTGGCTCTTCCACCTAATAGCTTTGCAATCAGGCAAGATGGCCTCTCAGGACCTCGATTTCCTCCTTGGCAAAATGGAATAGTAAGATGACCCACCTCCAAAGGTTATAAAATGAATTCTCAGGGCAACCCAATATATGGTGGTACAGGACTGGGTCTTCTATTCTGCTGGCCAAAAAGTTCTTTTGCGTTTTTCCGTAACATCCTATGGAAAACATGGAATTCACATTCTATCTGGTCACAGCTTCTATGATGAATGAATAGTGACCGGCTCCGTTTTGCCTCCTTACTCGTAGACTCAGTCACGCTGATGTTTCTCATCATTCTTCCAGTAGAACACAGTTCCTCACATGTTCCACAGAAGGTTTGCAAGATGGTTGTATCAACATAGTGACCATAATGGGAGCTGATAGGAGATGGGTCTGCTCTCCATGTCCTTCTTCCACTGCTCCTATTCTGGCCCACCCTGGAGACTAAAGATTAGAACTTTTCAAAGACAATTGTAGCACTCAAATCCTGTATCCAAAGAATCACAGGGGGGCTTCCCTGGTGGTCTGGTGGTTAAGAATCCTCTTGCCAATGCAGGGGATGCACGTTCGATCCCTGGTCAGGGAACTAAGACCCCACACGCCCAGGAGCCATTAAGCTCATACGTCACAGCTAGAGAGAAGCCCATGGATAGGAACAGAAGATCCCTTATGCGACAGTTGCATTCTGAAGCAACCAAATAAATAAATAAATTTTTCTTAAAAAAAAAAAAGCGTCACAGGGAATGACTCCTCTTTGAGATATCCTGCTTGAGGAATTACATGTTGTCAATACAGGGAGTGATCCTAGGAAGTACTTCTCACGCTGCCTGCAAGAATCACTTGGAGAAGTTAACAAAATGAAAATTTTTTAAAATTTTCAAATAATTTTATTTATTTATTTTTGGCTGTGCTGGTTCTGCATGGCTGCAAGAACTTTTCTTTAGTCAGAGCAAGCGGGGGCTACTCTCTAGCTGTGATGCATGGGCTTCTCATTGCAGTGGCTCCTCTTGTTATGGAACATGGGCTCTAGGACACTTGGGCTTCCGTAGTTACAGCACATGGGTTCCGTAGTCATAGCTCCCAGGCTCTACAGCACAGGCTCAATAGCTGTGGGGCACGGGCTTGGTTGTTCAGTGGCATGTGGCATCTTCCTAGATGAGGCATCAAACCTGTGTCTCCCATATTGGCAGGTAGATTCTTTACCACTGAACCATCAGGGAAGTCCTAAAATTAAGATTTAAAAAATATATTTATATTGAATATGTGTGTGTATATACTCAAGTTCCTCTCTAAGACTGCAGAAATAGAATCTTTGTAGCTGAAGCCCAGTAACCTGCATATTTTAAAGTTCCCCAGAACCTTCTGGTGTGCACTTGGATGTTGGAGCTACTACTCAAAGGCAGGGATTCTCAACATCCTGTGTCACAGCATAGTTGCATGTCTCGCATCATTTGCTGTGATTTAAAGAGTGTTCACGTTTATGAAACGTCATAAATTAGGGTGGATTTGAGGTTACTCCCCGCCCCCATAATGAAGTCACTCTCCCTCACTCATGGTTTCTAGTGCTTTCTTGCTTGGAGAAAAGAGGGAGTTACATGGCTGGTGCAGAAGCCGGCATCCTGTCCCATCTCTGCAGGAGTCTCGAATGAGCGGGTGCCGTTGGCCCTTGGCCAACGTGGTTGAAATATTGCTTTGCTTACCAGAAAAAATAGGAATGGGCTGCTATTTTCAATTGCTCTCACAATACACTCACGAGAGCCTGCTGCTCAGGTGACTATGCATTACCCACCACGTGGGGCAGGGCAGACGCTGCCCTCTGCTGCAGCAGACCAAATAGCATCTTCTCCTGTGGCCAGAGTGACTCCCTCTCCTTTCACACAAGAACCTCTCTCACTGGCGAGAGTCCACCCTGCCTCCATAATCAACCTCTCCTTAATACTTTTTCCCCTCTGTCCCTACTGAGCTGAGATGGCTTCAGTCACGGACCCACACAAGACTGTTGAGGAAACAGACAGGAAACAAGACAAGAATGACAGATTCCTTTAGGGTCCACCCTTCCACTGCTTTCCACCGTCCCCTGCTCCTACTCCTTTAGCATCCATGAACCCTGGACCAGTCATCAGGTTATGGAACATCACTTCATAGCAAATAGATGGGGAAACAATGGAAACAGTGATAGACTTTCTTTTGGGGGCTCCCAAATCACTGTAGATGGTGACTGCAGCCATGAAATTAAAAGACGCTTGCTCTTTGGAAGAAAAGCTATGACCAGCATAGACAGCATATTAAAAAGCAGAGACATTACTTTGCCAACAAAGATCCGTCTAGTCAAAGCTATGGTTTTTCCAGTAGTCATGTATGGATGTGAGAGTTGGATTATAAAGAAAGCTGAGCGCCAAAGAATTGCTGCTTTTAAACTGTGGTGTTGGAGAAGACTCTTGAGAGTCCTTTGGACTGCAAAGAAATCAAACCAGTCAATCCTAAAGGAAATAAGTCCTGAATATTCATCAGAAGGACTGATGCTGAAGCTGAAGCTCCAATACTTCAGCCACCTGATGTGAAGAACTGACTCCTTGGAAAAGACCCTGATGCTGGGAAAGATCAAAGGCAGGAAGAGAGGGGGTTGACAGAGGATGAGATGGTTGGACGGCATTATCGACTTGATGGACATGAGTTGGTGATGGACAGGGAGGCCTGGCATGCTGCAGTCCATGGGATCACAATGAGTCGGACATGACTGAGCAACTGAACTGAATTGAACTGAACCAGAAAGAGAGGAGAGCTTATTACCTAAAACCAAGCTCTCTGGAAGTAGCACATTAGCTCATTTATCCAAATGTGGGGAAAATATGCGGGTGGCTCAGGTAAAGAATTTGCTTGCCATTACAGGAGCCACAGGAGATGCAGGTTCAATCCCTGAGTAGGGAAGATCCCCTAGAGGAGGAAATGGCAATCCACTCCAGCACTCTTGCCTGGAGAATTCCGTAGACAGAGGAGCCTTGCAGGCTACAGTCCATGGGGTCGCAAAGAGTAGGACTTTACTAAAGCGACTGAGCACACACACACAGGGACAATATGCAGGGACTGGAAAAAGCCTATGTGCCATTAGCTGTACTAACAAAATCAAACCCACATGTCAACAAAACTTTCTGTGCCACTTCTATGTTTTATTAAACAACATGACCTGTCAGGCCATGCAACTGGCACTGCTTTCTGTACACAGACCAACTACAGCCAACGAGCCACTCAGGTGTACAACAGTACACTTAAGTCTTTTGACCCCACACTGGTCACATGTCCATTTCTCTCTCCACACAGTTCTAACCTGAAAAAGCTAAAGTGTTAGTCGCTCAGTCGTGTCCAACTCTTTACAACCCCACAGACTGTGACCCACCAGACTCCTCTATCCATGGAATTCTCCAGGCAAGAATACAGGAGTGGGTTGTCATTCCCTTCTCCGGGGGATCTTCCCCACCCAGGGATGGAACCTGTGTCTCCTGCATTGCAGGCAGATTCTTCACCATCTGAGCCACCTTCTAACTTGAAGGCTGTGCTTATTTGCCATGTGAGCTGTAAAAACACATAAACTCTCACTGAGTCTAATGGAACACATCTGAAGGAGAATCACAAATACTTTATAAAACCATAAAAACGAAATAACGTAGAAAGAGTGAAAAGAGAAATACATTGATAATTACCAAAATTGGCAATCCTCATACGTTTTGTGCCACACCGAAGCAAACTTTTCTAATTTACCTATGAAGCTATTCAAAATGACAATTTCCAACCTCTCTTCCACTCCAGTGATCTGCACAAGCTTCTACTCAGCATTTTTACTTTCTAGGACACATACTATCAACTTTAAAAAGCAACATCCAGAATTACACCCATTACTAAAATATCTGCAGGATGTATGTCAAAAAAATTAAACCAGCTAGTGGGAGAAAGGAAGAAAATTAAAGAGCTATTCCAGAATTTCTCTTCCCGGTGTTGCCAGCCTCTAATTGCTTGAAAGAAAGAGGTAACTCTTATAAAAATCTGAGCTATTAAGGTTATGCAAAAATCAGCTTGTATGAATGGAAAGAATATTCTCTCCGTGTTTATTTTATAAATTAACATACTCCCTAAACAAATGGGCAAATGACACTCATTTGTTTCTGACGCAATGCAGTGGGTGACTAAGTTCTTCAAAAATTCTGTAAGTTCGTTTTCAGTACTAACCACCAATGCACAGAGTGACAATGATATTTTCCTCCATGAAGCCTCAGCTTCTTTCATAATCTATTATTGCAGGGTGGAAAGTAATATAACATTGTAAAGGTTTGAATGATATCATTAATCCTTAGGCTTATTGCCTGAAAAAAACTCTGTGTGAGCTATAAGAGAGACTCATTTTTCTTCTGCACTGTTCTCCCTTTGGGGTTACAGCGTGGTAGTAGAATGGAACCCACAGGTGATATTCATTATCAGTGGAAAAGCCCCCTTCACCCAGTGTCCCTGATCTAGTCCAGAGAGAACCGGTACCAAAAAGTTCACAGCTGCTAGCCCCCTGTTTTGATTTTAAAGTTGAAGTGCAACTCTGCCCCTGGGTTCTGGGTATTCACACTAGGTTAGTCACTCCAACAGTAAGAAAGAATAGGCAGAAAACAAAGAGGGACTCCCAGTGAATTAAGCATGGTGCCCCTGGCAATCCCTGAGAGAAGCATATTGCTACAACCTCCTTTCTTCCTAAAAGGGAATCCTTTGCTACAGGGAATGGGTTGTTTTTTGTTTTTGTTTTTTAAAAGAAGACAAATTCCTGCAGTTTTATGAATAGAGAGGTGATATCCTGAGGAAGTGTAAAATGAAACAGAAACAGATTCACAGACCTAGAAAACAAACTTACCGTTACTAAGGGTAAGGATTGGTTTGGGATGGACATGTACACACTGCTGTATTTAAAATGGGTAACCAACAAGGACTTCCTGTATAGCACAAGGAACTCTGCTCAATGTTATATAATAACCTCAATAGGAAAAGAATTTGAAGAAGAATAGATACATGTATTGATATATGTATAACTGGAATTATTTGCCATATACCTGAAACCCAACACTGTTAATCAACTACTCTCCAATATTAAACAAAAAATAAATTAAAAAAAAAGAAACATGAAGTCTCAAAGGAAAATACCTCCGTCTGGTCGCTTTAATGGTGTGGTTAAGTCTGAAGTGAGGAGGGGAAGCAAGCAGAGACAAGGTCCCATCTTCTCCAGAGCAAAATATGTGTCTATCTTAAATCTGAGTGTTTAAAACACTTCTATCTCCAGAATGTTCAATAAATCAACATGTTTGTTTAAATAATTACAATAGAAACCAAAAAAGAAGTGTGTCAGAGTTTTAACATGATCCTTTTCACAGTGTCTATCACCTCACTGATAATGTTACAAAGAGATGGAAAAATGACAGCTTGCTTTTAAATATTTTCTACCTTCTATGCTGAAGCACAAAAGCCATGAACAATTGGTACAGGTATTTCACATAATTTGTACTAATGATATATCTATTCAAGAGCTAATTCTGGTATCCTCCAAATATATTTAGTATGGAAAATAGTTTCATTAATTTTTCCATTTTACATATTTTCCTTTGGCCCCACCCTAAAGCATAATTCACTGACTATGATATACATACACTTCACAGAATTGCTCAACCAAGGAAAAATCTCATTTTGTCAAAGAGGTTCACAGTTTTCTGATGGGGGCAGATCATATAGCAAACAGCAGGACAACCAGTACAGGTGATTCTGAAGTGTGACTCTGTTAAGTAAATTCCCAGTTCAAAGGGCTTGAGACTTTGGGGGCATGATGCTTAGGCTTTTCTGTGGTACATTACATAAGCATATAAAATACTTACACTCTTCTTTGGAAGACTAGACAGGAAACCAAGCCCCTTCACCCAATTGCAATTTGAAGCTTGGAAGATGGTCAGAACATACTATATTTGACCACTTCATGGCTATATGTAATATTCACTAACAATTGGTAAGGATTACAAAATATCATTATCTGTGTCTGGTGGTCTTCATCTCCTTAATTAGTATGACATATTAAAGAAATATAAAGGTGCAATCTCAGTTATGAAGTATTCCCTTCTCTTTTCTCCAACATTGCTAAGCATATTTAGGTGATTCCACAAGATTTAACAACCAAAGTAGGAAATTCAATTGTAGTTGAAAACAGCTCCATTCAGCTCCAAACTGATGAAGCTTTGAAGATCTGCTAATAAAAGTTTGCATTTCACGAGGTACTTTCAGAGGTATTATCTCATCTAATGCTTATTGCAATCCTGCAAGCAATAAATGGGTTCTGATATTATAAAGCACATTTTATGAGTAAAATGAGCATTCAAAAGATTAATTAACCTCAGCTCATACAGCTATTGGGCTTCTCAGGCGGCGCTAGAGGTAAACAACCCACCTGCCAATGCGGGAGACGGCAGATTCACAGGTCGGATCCCTGGGGTTGGGAAGATCCCCTGGAAGAGGTCATGGAGACTCACTTCTTGCCTGGAGAATCCCATGGACAGAGAAACCTGGCGGGGTACAGTCCATAGAGTCGCAAAGAGCTGGACATGACTGAAGGGACTTCGCACGCTCCGTACGCACGCACGCAGCTGCTAGGACGTTAACACAGTAGCAAGCAGTGTTAAAAGCCGTGCTTTCGGGGCTTTCCTGGTGGTCTCATTGTTAAGATCTGCCTGCCAATGCAGGGGACACGGGTTTGATCCCTCTGGGAACATCTCACCGCATGCCACGGAGCAGCTAAGCCCAGGCGTCATAACTACTGAGCCACTGCTCCTCAAGAAGCCACCGCAATGAGAAGCCCACGAACTGCAACCAGAGAGTAGCCCCTGCTCTCCGCAACTAGGGACAGCCCCTGTGCAATAATAAAAACCCAGCACAGGCAAAAATAATAGTTTGTTGGGTTTTTTTTTTAAGCTGCGCCTCGAAGTCAGATTGTATTGTGGTTTCAAATCTCGGCTTTGTTTTGAGACGATGACGGGTCTGTGCCTCAGCTGTCCCTTGGACAGAAAGGGGGAAATCACAGTATACTTCGCAGAGTAAATGAGAAGTTTGAAAACACACAGCACAGAGAGTCACATGATGAGCACTGAAGTGGTGTCCAGTCGAATTTGACAGCACGCCTGGGGCTCTCTCGACCCCTGAGAGGCTAAGGAACACCCCAGCTGTAGGAGACGAACTTCCTTCATCAGACCTGTGGGTCTTCAACATTCTGCTCGCCATCCCTCTCTGACTGGGAATAGTGGAATAAAAGTACAACACAAAAAATGGTACTGTGCTTAAAGAAACCAAGACTGAAATTGAAAAGAAACCGACTTATAGGAAGTACATCATGGATTAAAAATAGCCTTCACAGTTTCAAGTTTACAATCATTTCTTTTTAGTATAATTTAAATTGTGGTGAAATGAAACAAAAATACACTAAATAAAAGGCAGAAAAGGATTGTTCCTTATGAAACTTCCCTAGTTCTTCAAGTTATTTATGCAACCGTTATTAAAAGAACTTCTACTTGCAGGCTATTTTACATTGTCTAATTTTTAAAAATTTCTCATTTATAAGAAATAATCCGGGGCAGGCCAGAGCTCCTGGAGAGGGCGGGGGAGGCAGCTTCACAACTGGGCTGGGGGAGTCTAGAAGGAAGAGGCCTCACGCGCGGAGGCTGGGCCTGTTGGAAATGAGGCATCTTGGACTCAGAAGGTCCTGTGCTCTCCTGATCCTGGGACTGGACCACAGGGCACCAAATAGTATCTCTCTCTGTTTTGCATCTCTGGGTTTTCACTTCCTGGCGGCCCATGGTCTGTGTGCACGGGGGCAGAGCCACAAGGACGCACCAAAGAAGGGGGTGGGGGCAGCTTGCCCAGGCCACGGTTGAGGAGAAAGCACTGGGCTCGAGGCAGGAGATGTGAAGTTTTGTCCAAGCTGTGTGCACTAAGGAGCTAGGTGACAGTTTTCCTCCCAGGACTTAACTTCCCATCTAGAATAAGCAGATGGGGCTACAGCGTGGGTTTTCAGACATCGAAGGAAGGAAGGAAGGAAGTCCGCTCTCGTTGAGGTGGGGATGGAGGTCCCCCTGCCCTTGAGGCAGTGCTGGGCTTCCGGCTTGCCTACCTGGCTGAGGCTGCCTGTCCCCACGGCTTCCCTTCGCCAGCTCAGACTGCCAGAGGCTTTTTCAGCTTCCACCAAGGAGAGCCGTGGGCCTCGTGTGCAGTCAATGTCAAGGGCCCAGGGAAGACTCTGGCTGCGTTTTATCCTAATAAGTTCATCCCTCCCTGCCTCTCTGTGGCCCTTGAGGAGAATGAGGGCGTTGAGGGTTTTCTATGACTGTGCTAGCTTTTATTATCAGCAAGAGGGCTCCTTTTGTAATCTGTGCATGAAATTCATGTCATTTCCTGGGGAGAGAGGAGCGGGCTGACTGAGAGGGTGGGGGGCAGGTTAGGGGAACAGTCAGAGGTTTCCTTCCTTTGTGGGTGAGGAGGAGGGTGCTTCCCCACTCAGCTGATCAGGGCTCTCAAACCAGCCGTTTTGGGTTGTGTTGAACGTGGGAACCTTCCTCCATTAATGTACAATCTTGAACTAACTGCTAATAAAGTGGGGTTCTGTTTGTAAAAAAAAAAAAAAAAAAGAAATAATCCATTTATAAGAAATAAAAAAAAAAAAACATTAGGTTTCTGGGCAAGGCTGGTTGGTCAAGGATTACCCTACTAAAATGTTGAACACTATCAAAAGTCATTGTCATTTTCTTCTAAGTGTGGAAATTTTCTTTGGATTCTGACTCATGAAAGTCACAAAGAAAGGAAAACAAGTGACACTCTCTACTGTAACCTGTTCTTATGCTCTGAGTCTGTGAAGTATCAAGCTATGTGATGATCACGGAAACCGCAAAATGAATAAAAAGGCAGTCCTCCTGGATCATACAACAGGAGAGACAAAATGCACTGTGTACTATTTTACAGATAATATTCAAAGCTTTCTGGGCATGTTTGAGTGTACCAGTAGGGTTCTTCAGTTTCTTTTTCCTAGACACAGCCATTTCTGAGAAAGTGATAGGTGCCTACAACTCTTAAATAACTTTCCAAAAATACTATGAGCTCAGTACAAAAGCTAGCCATAAAAAGAGTCCTTATAGTCCTTACTTAAAACCTTCAATTCTACATAGATTTTAATCACTGATTTCAATCTTTAAAGACTTTTGTCCAGCTTTATCTGATTTATCAATTACAGTCAGTGGAAGATGTGAAACTAAGAGTGGCTGAAACTTCTTTGACATACTGTGGTCTCAGGAGGCCACACAGCACCATTCTCTTGCGATGACTCCAAATAATTTTCACATGAATGGCTAAAGTGCAGAAATGTATAATTTATTAAGATTTAAATAAATCACAGGGAGAGAAGTGCCTTAACATAATTGGTAGAAATTTTTCAAAAGATAAGAAAATAAATAATTCTAAGAAATTAAGTTCTATGTATAAAATTCATCTTTGATATTTCAAAGCAAAATGTGTTCATAATGCTTTAAAAAGAACATGTATGCTTTTTTAGCATTTGATGAGTTTTTTTTAAATGACTTAATCAAAAATTTAGAGGAAATACCTTTCTAAAAACTTGTACTGTTAACCTGCAGAATGTTATAATCATTCTTTGTCTTAGCAATTTCCCAGATACAGTTCCCATACTGGAAATATTCCTAATAGCTGCTAAATTTGTCAAGAATAAAAAATTTATTCTGTTGAATCTATTAGAACATGTCTACTTTTCTCATGGGCTGTTGAAAAATGAAAAACTCCCTTTCTTCCAGGGGTGCTAACATCTTTTCCTTTTTGCCGATGACAATTACTACCATATCATTAGTGGCCAACGAACATCTCATGGTTGCCAACAGAGCTAAAATTAGAAATCCACAGGATTCAGAATGACTACTAAAAAAAGAAATCTGAACATGTAAAAAAAAATAACTCCATAAACAATAGACAGTGACATGAACATCAGTTTTATTCACTGAGAATATACTCTTTTAAAAAAAATCTATGGCATAAACATAACTATGAACAAACACTGCTATATTCAGCACTTTCTGTCTAGGAGATTCAGTATACTATATGAAAACATCATTAAATTAAAGCATATAAACTTATTTATGTGCACCATGATTTTTTTAATGCTAAGGTTAAAAGGAAGAAGGCACCAGAAATATTGAAAAACACAAAGAAGCAAGGTAGAAACACTCCAAGATTATCATAATTCTGTTTGCCACAGGGAAAATATTTAAGATAAAATTGAAAATAAAATAAACATAGGTTACGATATAGCCAAATTATTGTCAAATGTATCAAATTGGCTGGCTGTACATTATGGAGGTCACAGAAAATTATTACCTTAAAATGCTTCCCCACAAATTAGCATCTATAAACACTATGCTCTGTGGTTTCCAATATGCTACCTAAAAACAGCATTGCTCCCCAAGGGAGCCTGGTTCCAATCCAGGGCAGATGAGATAGATGGAGCCAGAATGGCAGTATTTGACAGACACTAATAAAAAAGACCAGTGGAATCACAGACTTGCAATATCCCATTTTATTAGAAGCAGCAGAGCACAGAGGTTAAACACATGCACACGGAAGTCAGACCCACGTTCAAATCCTGGTCCCACCACTACAGACTGTGTGACCTCAGGGAAGCCACTTCTCTTCTAAACTCAGTTTTCAAGGCCAAAGGGAACAAGGGAGCACATTTTTCAAAGGGCTGCTTCAAGCAGAATGCAGGCAAACTACTGAGCTATGATCTGGTTCACAGTCTGCCTCAACCCATCTGCTGAATTGAGTTCACCAAAGTGAATAGTTTACCAGCCAGTTTAATAGAAAAGTTACTTTGCACCATGTATCAGGGAAAGTCAAGTTTTATTGCTTAAGGAATCCGAAAAGGACTGTACATGGACAAGAGGGTAGAAATATTGAAATGTACCAGTAATGTATTTTCCATGATCTGTGATTTCATTACTTTGCAGATAATGGTTTTCTCCTACAGATTTCTGAAAATATGGCAGACTTCTCACTGACATGTTCTCCATCTTTCCTTTTATACTTTAGAAAGGTTCAGACCATTGTCGTTGCTGTTGTTTGTTCGCCAAGTCGTGTCCTACTTGCCATGCTCCTCTATCCGTGGGATTTCCCAAGCAACAATATTGGGAGTAGCTTGCCATTTCCTTCTCCAGGGGATCTTCCCTACCCAAGGACTGGTCTCTTGCATCTTCTGCAGTGGCAGGCAACTTCTTCACTGCTGAGCCACAAAGGAAGCCCCACTTCTTTCTTATATAGGGGTTTATCAGTATTTTCTATTTCTTATGAACCTACAGGAGAATATGTTTTAAAAGGGTGAAACTGAATTCCAAAATTTAACTTTGGAATATGTAGTTTTCTCACAGAGCTATCAAACCTGGTTTGTTGTTAATGATTTTTAGCTAAGGTAAACTCTCAGTGCAAAATTAAATTCAAAGCCAAATAATTTTTCTTGATTCACAGACACTAAGTATTTGTAGTAATATGGACTTCATGGGCAGGTTTTTTAACATAAATAATTCTTGCAAATTGCTTTAAATTTCATAAAAAGTAGCACCAATATTCTAGTATTCTACTTCCTTCCCAGGATAAACAATGACAAAAATATAAAACTGCAGGAAAATTTTAAAAGTCACTCATAGTTGTCTATTACAAAAATTAAATACTATGAAATAACTTCATGCTCAAAAGCACCAAGTAATCAATAAAGAGACTGATGTATAAATTATTTTCACCTTCAATTTATTTCATAAAATTGATTTTTGGCTGCACCTTGAGGCATGCAGGTTCTTATTTCCCCAACAAGGATCCAATCCACAACCCCTCCTGTGGAAGTGTGAAGTCAGAACCACTGGACTGCCAGGGAAGTTCCTTTTCTTTAATTTTTAGACTAAAGGTCAACTTCAGACCCCAGACTACTTTTCCAAGCAAAGCACAGAAGATAATATTTTATCATTTATACTCAAAATCATATTGACAGTGTCACCGGAAGAGGAATTTAAAAATGCAATTCAACCTGCAACTTACTAGGCTAGTGTTTTCCAAACTGCAATTCTGAAAGCAAAATAGTGGGTCCTGACAAGAATAGAAAAAAATATCAGGTGCATACAAAGTTGTAAGGGTAAGCACTGTCTGGTAAACTTTTTGTTTGGCATGTGTGTACATATACATTGGGTTGCAGTGCAGAATGTTTTCCACTCTTGAATTGCTATGATTCAGTTACTGCTCTAAGGCCCACTAAATCTTGCCTTCTGGAGCCCCCTATAGGCTTTAAATGTTAAAATCTTGAGTTTTACAGTAAAAAAATATAGTAAGCCTTTTGATGGAGGGCGTTCAGGACCTAGAACTTGATTGTTACACAGGAACAGTTGCTTATACAGATGTATCAGCAGCCTTTGCTCTAAGAACTGAAACTAACCATGTGCACAGCCTCAACCTTGAAGTTATACCATCCTCAAAAAACCACATTAATTTGGAAAGGTCAACCTTAGCCTTTGTTTAATTTAAAATTAAGAGAAATATATCAGTATCTCACAAAAGAAGCTGTTTGGGGGCAAACTAAGAAGTGAAAGAATCATGAGGACTTTAGTCTTGTTAAGAAGAGATTCACTTTTATGAGGTTTTCACAAAGCAGTGTTGAAAACTCAAATCAACAGACACGCAGCCAGGCAACTAAAAGGTTTATTCCCATAATCCTACTCCCCAAAAAAGGTTTGAGTAAAGAGCAAAAATTCTGAACAATCAAGTACTAACCATTACCCCAACTCAACTGTTATAAGAACTAAGGGGTCACATATCAAAGTAATAGAACTCTATGAAGTGATAAGAAAACTGAAGTGCTGTAGGTAATACAAGTTTCCATTGAGAAATAGCTAATAGGCTCTTAGGCTAAGGCATTCTTCCCTTGCTCCACTTTCATAAAAGGAAAAATATAAATACAAAGAAAAAGTAACAATGTTGATCATGCTTCCTGACTACCACAACCTAAAATAAAAATTTGAAAAAAAAAAAAATCTGTTTGCAGAAGTCTAAGAGGAGACTAAAACCACAAATATCCTGCAAACAATCATCAAATACTATTCTGACCTTAATTTCACCTGTGTCAAGTCACCTATCTCAAGAGTGTTTGGGATGGTTTAGTAAACCTAAGGTTGATTACAGAACCAGGTAAGAGGCCAAATAAATGGTAGATGATCCTGTAGAAAGGAGATCACTTGGCAGTAAATCAATTTAGCATAAATGAAGGTGATTCATAACACATCAATTAGAAGCAGTTTTTTTTTTTTGTTTTTTTTTTTTATCAGTGTTGGTTGGCTCCTCAAATAGATCTTTGAGACTGAAAGTGATACAAAAATGGACAGGTCTGACTTGCAAAATTTTGGTTCGTCTAAAGCAAACCTGGCGCATCTTAAAATGATCCCATAGGCTGACATACACACTCATGTCTTATGTTTATTGGAACATAACTAGACCCAGCCTAGATACTACAATGGGGTTTGCAATTCAAAGTATCCTTGGCTTTAGAATAATTTACATTGAAATTAGTAAAAACTTCACATAAAGCCGGTAATTTGTTTAATAAGAGCTCCATTTTAGTAAAATGTTTGACTTGTTACTATTAAACAAATATAGCTATGTTCAGAATTATGCTTGCCCTCCCCTAAAAGCCTCAGACTAATGTTTACTATGAACATATATTGGATAAATTATAATCTATTCAAAACAAATGGTAACACAGCTTATTTGCTACTTAATTCATAAAATATGGATAAAAGTTTATTTGAAAAGAAGGAAAATGAAATTTACTCCCATTCTTTAGTCCTTTCCTGTATAAACTGAGATTTGAAGAACGACTCTTCTTGGACAATGAATAAACATTTGGAGGGAATTGTGTACAAAAAGCAGTTTTTAAAACAAGAAATGGGAGTCCAAGCGATATACTTCCCTTTCCCGTCACCACCCAGTCCTCTTGATTAAGATCACTCCTTCTCTTGCTATTCCTCTCTAAACAGCCACCACAATTACTATCGTTACCTTTAGTTCATCTCTTCAAGGTGTTCTTTCCTCTCTATTGTGCTTAAGGGAAGTATCCTTCCTACTGTTTGCTGGCAGCTTGAATATCCTCAAGATAATACTAAAATAACTGCTTTTATAAAATAGTTTGTGCTTTTATCTGTGATACGAAGACCCATTCATGAACAGAGAAATATGTTATCAAGTTTACTTGTAACACTTTAATGCCCTTCCCTTTTGTTTCCAAGACCACTCTACCTATCAAAGGAGGTATTCTACTGAACATTTAATAGCCAGTGATTTTGGTACCCAAATTCAGATTGAGTGACGTTCTCCCATGTACATGAACTCAACATAAAACACACATTCATATCTATCACTCATTCATTCTCACTCAAGCAAGCATACACACACATTTTCTTTCTTTCCAGAACAAGCCAGAATTACAGCTCTTTTGGTGATCGTTATAATTTTTGGAATGGTTCATAAATTTTGCAAATTCTTTGAAATTTGTAACTTTTATCTTTTTTTCTTTCTTTTTTTCCAATTGTGAACCATTCCATATTGCATCTTTATTGCAAAAGTCAACATGCTTCTTAGAAATTCAGATTGTAATTGATAAAACAAACATTACATATATGAATTTAAATGTATAAACAGTTAGAAATTCAACAATATCTCCTATTATACTATTACACAAGTTCACAATTTTGTAAAAACTATAATACAGGCATACTATACATCAAGAGGAACCACTATTCCTTTTCACATGATTTTTTTCTTTTTTTTTTGAAATAATGATCCATACCATGGACCTTTCTTTTTCCACCCTAACAAGACGTTTTCCAATTTATCACCTTAGCTAGTGACAATGTTTTCTCAATGTTACAACATGAAGAAATTGAGGGAAATCCTACATTCCCCGGGGTTAACTTTTTTAAGCCTGGGCAGTAAGCCACTAGTAAAACCAAGCTGACTGAGCCAGGTTGGTGGTTGTTATTGTTCAATAGCTACTTAGAAAGATGTCATACACATTCAAAAGAACAGAATTTGCCTCAGATGGGATGTGTTATTTCTGTAAGTGAAGATGCCCAAGAAAACAAGTCATCTTTACTCGCTTTTAAGAGAAATTCTAATGGTTTGGGATCTCAGCCCTAAAGGAAAAAATACATACAACTAGTTTACGCTAACCTTAACTTAAATTTTCCAATATTTAATGCATATTTTGAGTTATTTTTGAGAGTCAAACATTAGAAATGACATTTTGAAAGTGTTTTGGTCCTATTTAAGGTGTATCATAAATTACATTTTAAAGGGCCTAAAAACTTACTGGAAAAACTGTCTATTTATTCTTCACTTTAACATCCTTCTCTTTCACCCCTTCTCCCCCAAGAACTAAAAAATCAAACAAATCCTTAACTCTCTCCGTACTGAGAGTGTAATAAGATGTCCATTTTAGGTTAAAAAAAAAAATCATATGAAAAGGAATCTCATTCTGCTGAACTGTCAGTCTACTGAAAATTTTCTTACAGCTCCATTAATTTACTGTAATTTTCAGTTTCCAAATACAAAAATACAACAATTCTTATTGAAATCTATACGCTGGTAGTTTTAGTACACAAAAAAACCCAAACAAATTATTTACAAAATTATACAGTTTAAGAAAAAACTTTGTACAAAAAATATATAAATCCTTTGTTCCCTCTATCACGTTTAAACTGTCAGGACTCAAAATATTCACCACAATGAATCTTTCAAAATATATACCGACTGAGCCACAGACATCAAGAAAATTTCATTAGAGATGATGGAGGAAGAAGGAGCAAGATTGCTTATTCTAGGTACCCCATTGTGATGTTTTCCTTCTCTTATAAGCTTTGTGTTATCAGAAATATAGTAATAACCTAGAAAGAGGAAGTCCTTATCATTATGAAGGGAGAAATACATGAAAACTTAAAAATGATCCTGGTTTGACACATCATTCCAGGAAAATATACAGAAGAGGAAAGATAATCAGAATGTGGGACTTAACTTCTTAGAGCCAAAAAAAATCTAGAGTCCTGATGGTTTTAAGTCTCTTAGTGAATAGTTTCTGCTGTGAGAAACAAGTCTTTACCTCAGGAAACAAAATCCTTGACATGGTGATCACCAAGAACCTTCTGTAGCCAACAGGAGGTTTCAAATTTTCACACCACACATATTATAAAAACATAGATGTGTATATCCTTGAAAAAGTGATATCCTATTTACATTAATCATTTTATTTCCCCAGGGGTCAATACAGTGTAGTGTTGCTCCTCTGCTTTTCCATCTAACATTCAGAACACAAGGACATAAATTTACAGATATATTTTACTTAACAGATACTCTACTCTATACAGTGTACAGTAAAAATGCACACAGTGAAGGAAACTGTCTACTGAAAGATGCATATGTTCATGGATAGCAACAAGCTACAAAATTATGAAAATATAAGGTCATCTGATCAAAGTCAAGTTATGACTCCCATTTATTACTAGCATACCCATCCCCCTTCCCCATCCCACCCCCAACCTACCCCCAGTCACCTCACCTCACCATCATGGTTTAAATTTAGGAAAAGCATTTCAGACACTTTAAAACCCTTTTGCATAACTATTAACTGAAGTGAAGCTTAAAAAAAAAGCTGGTGACTCTCCCCACAAATCCTTCCATCATTCTCATCAAAATATCACTTATTTATCAAGGTGCTGGTTTAAACTTTTTATTGGGGACTGACTTTTGGTGGCCCCAAAGAATCACTTATCTCAGTAATGGGTAAGTCAGGCTATTAATAAAAAGGAAGGAGAAAGAAAATGAGGATGAGAAAGGGGCAACAGATAAAAGCCTTTTATAGTCTGAAAACATGAAAAGAAAAAAAAAACCACAACTGAACCAATGCTTGATAATTTCAAAGCAAACTAAAACTCAGTAGCAGAAGTTCAGAAGAGTTAATGTGATGACAGAATGGAAATACCACAGAGCCTGCCTAGCACTGAAGAACAGATATGATTAACACTAAAATAGTACTCACTGCTGCATATTAAATCCCCCCAAAATTTAGATTAAATATAAGTTGGGCTCCGCCTCAATAAAAAAAACTAAATTTACATTTCTTCCAAGACAACTCTTGAAAGCCAAAGGGTATTTTAATTACAAGTATCTCCTACTGTCTGACGACCCATCCATAATAGCTGAGAGTTAAGAGATTCCAGGCGATTTGACATTTAATGAAATTTTATCAGCAGATTATAATCCAAAATAAAATTTCTGAACACCCTGTCATTTACATCATAATCCAACACCAATAGCAACAAAAACAGGTGGTGTGGAAAATAAGGCTCTAGAGATTATCCATGTCATTCCTGTGGATCTTCACAACTGTGTAAAAGTCACTAGGCCTTTGGTGCTTTAATATCATGAACAGTTATGAGATGTATTTAAATAGCAAACTTGCTGTCCTTACACCTACTGTGTCGAAAAGAAAAATTAAAAAAAATTTTTTTTTGGCTCATTGACTTCTTTAAATAATTTTAAAAAGTTGTTCTTCTAAACAATATTCCTAAAAATTATACAAGTCGCATCAGATTTCATCTTCGCCATGAACGAGACTCATATTCATCTTCGTCTTCATCGTCGTCATCATGCAAAAACAAATCTGAGGTTTCTGTTTCCTGAAAAAAAGAGGGTAAAATCCACTCAGTGGCACAAGAAAGCTAAGTAGAGTACTTTTTAGGCCAAAGAACAGACAGACTAGTATACAATGCCCAGACTGGATTTACGAGTGGAAAATTCAGAGTATCTTTAGTAAGTAGTCACTCAGTGTGTCTGACTCTTTGCGACCCCACGGATGGTAACCCGCCAGGCTCCTCTGTCCATGGGATTTTCCAGGCAAGAGTTCTAGAGTGGGTTGCCATTTCCGTCTCCGGGGGATCTTCCCAACCCAGGGATTGAACCTGGGTCTTCAGCATTGCAGGCAGACACTTTACCGTCTGAGCCACCAGGGAAGCCCAAGTATCTTTAGGGGCAAGAAAAACTAAAAATGTTAAAAATACATACATATATATATTTGTCTTCCTTGCTAATTTTTTTAGTTTAATAGGAAACTTCCATTCTAATATCAGGAAAATTAAAAAACATATGTTTAGTGAGGGGTGGTATCTATGAAACATGTTTTTGATTAATTTTATTCTATTATATTAAAAGTGAGAAAAATAAATAACCCTTGAACTTCTGAATTTTTCCTCTAAAAGCCAATTATTTGTGAGGGAAGAATGTAATAACTTCCCTATGACACTGACATTCCAAATCTACCATAAAAATCTAAAATCTTATAAACATTACAAAGTATCTATAAACATTCCCAAAATACCAAGATTTTTCTGTTCTGTTTTTTAACAAGGGAAAAGTTTCTGCTTTTGCAAAATTTTCTGCTTCAGGTAAAATTACCCATTTGGTCAGGAAAACTCTTGATCAGCCATAAATGCTTGCTATCTTTTAAAACCAAAATTACAGTGAATGAGGAATAACTTGCATGCAATGCTCCCTAAAGTGTCTACTTTGATAAACTAACTAGAAATATAGGAGTAAAAAAGCAATATTAGTCCCCATTGTTTTAAGAAGTTGATTAATACTTATATTAAATCCATGGTTTTGCTATTCTTTCCTCTTATGTCCAACTTCTTTACACTCTCACTTCAGTGAATTATACATAGAAAATAAGAAACTCAAATCTATTCCTTATGGAACTTGAATAAATGAAAACTAAAACAACCAGATAAAATTGAATTGTTCCCTTAATCCACATCTTTATTTACCAAAATAAAAATGTCCAGAGCCCCAATAAAGACGAAATAAATGCAAATTTAAAAAAAAAGAAGTCTCTCCTAAAACAGAAAATAATCCCCAAAAGAGCTTTTTCATTTCTGCACCTGTCCTGATTCTTTAATAAGCTTCTAGACTAGTGTTAATCACATGCATGAAAAAACTCATTATGCATTTTAAAATTTATATTATTTACTTTAATGTCAAGAAAAGCATATAACTGGAAAACAATCTAATTCAACTCCGTTATTTTCAGTTGTTAAATTTACCTCCTCCTTGACTTCTTCTTCTTCAGTCTCAGTGGATACAGAAGGCACCTTGGCCTTGTGCCATGATATTTGTAGCCGACGGTCTTTGAATTTCGACCCTTGGTTTGCAGGCTAAAATAGATTTTAGAACACAAAAGTTTGTACTCACATTTACTAATGATTTCTTCAAATTGTGTGCTATTAAAAGTTTAATGATTATTTGAAGGAAAAAAAAATCTGTTAAAATGGATCTACAAATAATCTCCAATGAGAGCTAGAAAAGTGATGTTCTTTTTAATTAGAAAAACATGTCTGGCTTTCCCAGGATAATCCATGATTAATGCTGATGCCACATAAATTTTAAAATTTGTCTTGGTTTGAAGATAAATTATACACAGTCCTTCTACTTAGAAAAATCATGATGAGAACAAATACTGCCTTACTATGATTATGACCTTTCACGTTGATAATTACAAATTTAGAGTAAAAGCTTACAAATGTAAGTAATTTAAAAATCATCTATTCATCTCATGACATCCCTTCTATTCCAATCTATATCTGATGAAACTATTCCCACTTCCTTTCGTGAAATGCTATATGACGACAAACACTCCACGGCATATCTATGCATCCCACAAGTGTTAAACGCTATCCTGTGGTTTTGTTTTTGTTTGCTTCTTTCTGCGAGTGTGCTCAGTTGTGTCCAACTCTGCGTCTCATGGACTGTAGCTGGCCAGGCTTCTCTGTCCATGGAATTTTCCCGGCAAGAATACTGGAGTAGGGGATCTTCCTGACCAGGGATCAAACCCAGATCTCCTGTGTCTCCTGCACTGGTAGGCAGATTCTTTACCACTGAGCCACCTGGGAAATCAAACACTATACTACCTACCTCACGGTAAAATTACTCAGTTTCAAATGTATTTCTTGTTACTACCATCTAAACATTCCCCCACCACCACCACATTTCAATAAGAGAAAACAAAAAACTCGTGGGACATATTAAAATGAATATCAGAATTACTCATTTCAATATGTCCCACAAATCAAAATGTTTACATTTATCATCTTTTCAAAATTAGGCAGTTACTAAGCAAGTAGATATTAAAAGTTCTTATCACTAGGAAAAAATTTTTTCTCATGTGAGGTGACAATGTGGATGCTAATTAATTTTAGTAATCATATATGTATAGCAAACCATTAAGTTGTACATCTGAAAATAATAGTGTTATATGTCAATTATATCTTAATAAATCTTGAAAAAAAAGGCAACTTGTGTAATTTGTTGATTTGTTGTTGTTACTGTTCAGTCACTAAGTTGTGTCTGACTCTTTTGCAACTTCATGGACTGCAGACTGCCAGTCTCCACTGTCCATGGAATGAAGTGGGTTTCCATTTCTGTTTCCAGAATAATCCAGATCTTCCCAACCCAGGGATTGAACCTGCATCTCCTGCATTGGCAGGCAGGCGAATTCTTTACTACCACACCACCAGGGAAGCTCCTAATTTGTGTAATAGACATCCTTCACTCTATCCTTTAACATATAATATGACCAATTATAGAGACTTCATCAGTATTCTGTTCATTCCTATATTATTTAAATTCTTTCCAGTTTTACTGAAGTATAACTGACAAAACTGTAAAATATTTAAAGTGTACAATGTGATGATTTGAAACACTGGGAAAAGATACCCTTCCTCCTTCAATCAACACATCCATATCTCACATACTTAGCCTTTAGGGAGGGGGTTGAAGAAGGGGGCTAGAACATTTAAGTTCTTATCTCTTAGCAAATTTCAATTATATAATACAATCTAATCAACTGCAGTCACCATTAAGTTCTTACTTTGTTATTTCAATTTTTAAATAAAGATGTGTTACTTTTACTAGCAAGAAAAAGCAATATAAAAATTTTAATCTGTATTAACTGGGTTGCTTTCCAAAAAACGCAGTAGTTATATCCTCCAGAAGGAATTTTAAGGCATTAAATGTATTATATATCTATTAATATTATTGAAGAAAGAGGAGAAATCTAATTTGCATGCAGCCAGGAACTAAGAATATAAAACTCCCACTACCTAACTTGCAACAAATAAGATTAATAAATAGATGTATTTTAACATTAAGTTCAAGTCAGGAACTCGCACACAACACTGACGAGAACCTAAACTAACTAAACTAAACTAACCTAACTGAGTTTACTCAACAGTTCCATCTACATCAACAGAAATGCATACATATATTAAAAGACATCTAAAATAATGTTCACTGCAACACTGTTCATAAAAATGAAATGGAAATAATCCAAATATCTATCAATAGGAGAATGGAAAAGTAAATTGTGGTATATTTATACAACTGAAAATTATACAGAAATAAAAATAGTAAACTACTGTTACATGTAATAACATGAATAAACCTCAGAAATATAATGTTAAGAAAAAAACCAAATAGACACACTTCAAAATAGCTTCACTAAAACCCATCAACCATCTTTACATTCAGATACAGCTGCTCAATGAGCTTTTCACAATCATTAAGGACAGTAAAAGGATACTGAAAACATACATTTTACTTTAGCCTTTGTGAGATATGAAATACCTCAAAGAAGAGCTGCCCTTAAGTTTGTCAAATCTATTCTCAATAACATCTCAGGCATATATATTTCTGTATTTTTTTTTTCCCAAAGAAAGCATACCATACTGTCCAAGTACCTGTTACCAGAGTTTTTTCTAGCACTTAAGATTGTCTGATAGCACCCTGTCAAAACAAAAAACAAACTACAAAACACCATCAAAACGAACAATAGTGTCTTGTTCTTTAAGTTGGCTCATGTGCCTTGGCTTTCTTTGCTCCTTCCCCAAATATCTGGACATATCCCATAATGCAGAGGGTGTTATATTTCAGACTTAAAAAAAAGTATGTATGTAAAAGTTGGTTATTATAAATACTCTATTAAAATGACTCTACTTATGAGAAAGGCAGAGAGCCAACTGAGCATGACTTCTGGGTTAAAACTTAAACATTTACATATACATCTCCAGTAACCCTCAGGATACAGCAAAGTGGCTTCCTACCCCACAAGATAACCTCCTTTTTTAACGAAAACTTTCTGCAGAGCCAAATTTATGAAAATTCTGATTTATATTATCTAATGTCACCTCAGCAGAGCTGGCCATGGATCTAAACGCCCAACTATTTGGCAAGGAGATTCAAATGTTATATAATCAACACTGAAATCAACATTAACCTGGGCTCCAGAAGAACACCCTGCACACGTACAGTGCTCCTCCACATGTTACCTTCTTTACTTCTAAAAGAAGTCTCTTAAAGACAATCTTCCACTTTACAAAAAAACAATAACGGTCAGACTAGTGAAAGAACTGGCTCAAGAGTAAACAGGCTACAGCCAAGATGGCTCTCAAATCTGGACATTTTATAACAAGCTAGCGTTCTCCAATGGCCAGGGCAAAGCAGGGTTAATGGGCATCAAACTAATAAAACAATAGTGTGAAGTCTTGCTGTGTAAGATTTCCTTCACCATCTTTAGGGCTGAAAATGCTTTCTCTCAAAAAAGTTGTTTGAGGAATAGGGATTTTGGATGTTAACAGTAAACTGTGTATTATCACCTTGGTCCTGCCACTTATTAACTGTATGATCTTGATTGACTTTTTTAAGCTTCACTTTTCCCATCTTTACACATGGGATTTTACATGTATTTTATACAGTTATTTAGGATTACATGAGATCATGCATGAAAATGCTCTAGCACAAATAACACTCAGAAAATATTTACTGAATGAATTAATGAATGGTTAGAAAGAGAATATATGCAAAATAACAGAAACATTTATCTGTGGCAAATATTTATTTAAATGTTTGTCTAAAAGTAAGTGGTCATCACTGTGTACAGAATATAACTAAGCATGACACTTCTCCTAACAAATTTTTCCTTTGGATTTCATCTCCATCCCAGACTATTTTCACTTATTGGTACCTGGTAAACCATGTAAACACCTGGTAAAAGATGTAATAAACCCTAAAGCAAAAATCAAATATACCTTTGGAACAACTTTTGTCACTACAAATGCATTTATGTGAAATATTACGGAATATAGCATGAGCTACTTCTTGACCTTCAAATATATTAACAGAAATGTGTTAATATCCATGATTTTACAACTTAATTTTCTAATCTATAAAACATTTGACATTTATACAGAAGGCAGCAAGGAAATGCTGAATACAATGAATTTATAGTTAGCACTTACTACTTCGAAAACTTACTGAAAAATGCTGAAGTAAGTCATCTTTCTCCTCCTCCATGAAGCCCCCAACTGTGAGTGCTTTGGGGCGGTGGTCCACCACCATGTGATTTAGTGAACCCCTTCCTCTCCCTCCACGGCCTCGGCCTCTCCCTCGACCTTGAGAGGACATGGTCTTTCCTCGACCCACAGGTAAAATACCTAATCGTGCAGCCTGAATAACAAAAGGCAGAATATAATATACACTGTCAGACTAAACCTTGGAAAAGAGAGGGATATTATTTTTTGAGATGTTAACTGTAATAGGTAACTCTTCTTAATCTCACCTCAACCTGTAACTGATTGAGTTTTTTCCGTAACTCTGTTGTGTCTTCTCCTGAGGATAGCCTCTTGTGAAGGTCCAGTTCAGTATCTAATAGTTCTTTTTGGGCCTGTGGAAAAATTAAGAGTAAAAATGTATTTTTTAGACAACTTACAAAATCTTGTTCAGAATATTACACTTTTAGAATGACACAGATCTCTTCTGGGTAGATGTGAAAGCATGAAATCTCTTCTGGGTGTTTTAAGGAAAGTAACTTGACAGATATAATACTGAAAACATGTAGAGTATAATGTTATCAGTAATAACAATAAAAAGTATTACTGCTTAATAAGCAAGTAGTATTACAATATGCTTAAGATGGCCTAAAAATCAGACACTGAAAACAGTCATCTGAGATAAGGGAGCTGAGAATGATTATCACATAATAAAACATCATAACTGAAACACAATGGTACAGAATAAATTATATTGTAAAAATTCACTAACAACAGTTATAATAATTGCTTTCAGATCTGAACCCTGTAACTATTGCCACTCTTTTTCTTTTTTAAAGGAACAAATGATCAGTCTTTAGCTGGTGTGACTCTTGAGAGATTTTCTTCCCCCATATTCTCTTAAATTTCTATAATTAAATGTTCTTTCCATAATTGGGGAAGCTTCAATTAAAAATAACATTTTTATTACATATTTTAAAAGCTTTTGATAAGTTAATATTTTAAACAAAATTTTATTGGATTATATAGTTGACAATGTTATGCGAAAAACAATCCTAAAGAAACACATTCTTTTACTAACAGAAAACCACAATTTCAAATGTAATATAATACTGTATATAAAAGTTTACATTCTATATATCTGACAAATTTATTCCTAGTTCTCAAGTGAAGTGAACTTGCTCAGTCGTGTCCAACTTTTTTCGACCCCATGGACTGTAGCCTACTAGGCTCCTCAGTCCATGGAATTTTCCAGGCAAGAGTACTAGAGTGGAAAAAAAAAAAGAGAGTACTAGAGTGGGTTGCTACTTCCTTCTCCAGGGGATCTTCCCGACCCAGGGATTGAACCCAGATCTCCTGCATTGCAGGCAGATGCTCTGCCATCTGAGCCACCAGGGAAGCCCTCTAGTTCTCAAAGGGCTGCAGATTTATCTAAAATCCTACTACAGAGCTGTAGAACAATGATAGAACCTCAGTGTAAAAGCAAGCATTCTCCTGCGGTAAGGAAACAAATAGAAGTTAACAAAATTAGACTTAAATAGATTTAGAACTTTTGACTATTGTTTTCAATAAAAAGCCATATTTTTACCCATACTAAAGTCAATGCTATCTTCTGACTATTAAAAGAGATGGCTGTATTACAATGTATTGAAGAATTACCGAAAGAACTGAAAAGAGGAAATGTCTCTTTCCTTGTCATTACTCTAGCAGTTACATCTTCAGCATGAAGAACCAAAAAATTTCAGTTAAAAAAATACATCTTTGTTCAAACTGGGTAGTATCATTTCTTTCAAAGGGAGTACATAGCATTTACAGAAATATTAAAAAAATTGTTGCTAGTGTCTCACACTAGTCACTTAAGGGTTCCACTGTACTTTCAAAGTGCCAAGCACACCACAAATGTTCAATTAGCCTATGCTGAAAGAAAAATGCAATTACCTCTGTTTTTGTCTTTATTTTAGACGGTGTGGAGACTGCAGAAGACGTTTTTAACTCATCTTTCAATTGTGAGATCTTTTCTCCAAGCTCTTTCAAAGTCTTCATTATATTTGCTCTCTCTTCTGGTTTCATGTTTTTGTTTTTTTCTAACTTGGATATTAACATCTATAAAATAAACAACAAAAAAAGTAAAACTATGCTTAGTAAATTCTAATACAAATAACCTTGAAAATTTTGGGGGGAATATCTTTGGAAAATCCATTCTGTACATCAATTCCAGCAAGCAAATAATGAATGTTTGTCTTACCTTTTGGCATTCTATTTGTTTTTCTAACATTTCTTGCCTCTTTTTCCTCATATCTTGTTGTAGCTTCATTGCTTCCTGTACAAACAGGTTAAGTTTCTCATTACTAATTTTTTCCTTACAAATTTGCCAATGATACATAAGGCTCTGTATCTCAACTCATCTCCCCTGAGTCATCCCTTATACAAGACAGCTCTTCCTCCTAATCAAAACATAGCTGACCAGATATGAAATCTTTAAATCTATTTTCCCAACACTTCCAATATAAAAGTTTACATTTATAATTGTACTTTAACATTTAAAATACTGAACACAAATTAGCTGTATCTATGAGGTTTATTCACTTAAAAGACCTGAATGCATATATAAAGGAAAACAAGAGCTGTTTTCACCTCCCCATGTAAAAAGTCAAATCCTTATTTTTGAAGTTTAAAGTCTAAAAATGTGAGATGCAGCTCTAGGTTAGAAATGATAGCAAAATCTATCTGGAAAATGTCACCTCTGACCCTTCTGTTAATTAAATCTCTAATTATACTTAGGTAATATAAATAAACATCTATTTTATTTGAAAAACTATGTGAGTTTAAATCTAAGATGATAATTATTGTTATACTTCATGTGAAACAATATCTAGTGTACAAAGAGAAAATAATGGAACAGACATATCCATTTCTCGCCCTTTTCTCTCCCTTGCAGGAAAAAAAGGAAATAAAAAGTCAACTCACTCAGTGTCTTTAATTTTTACATAGAAAAAAAAAAATTATTTCCTTGTGCTTGATGTAGCTACTAACACAACTAACTGCAAAACATTTTTCAAGTATACAATGTATCAAGTAGCAGTTAAATAAACATTATGATGTAGTAGTTCCATACCAACATTGAATTGTTCAAGTTATTAATACAATCACTTAAGAATTCAATAGATCTTTTCTTTTTGAAGAGAAGAAGAATCAAGATTGTCACCTGTTTCTTTTTAAGAACTTCTTGGACATCATGAGATTTTGATCCTGAACAAAGTTTTGAAGGTGTCTTTAAGTTTGAGGAGCTATAAATCATTTTTGGATGGCCTGGAGTTGAAAATATCTACAAAACACAAATATGATTAAATCTTAGCAATGCCTTTAAATAATTTTTTAAAAAGACTGCATAAATTTTTTAAAGGAGTAAAGTTTTGGCTATTTTTACATTTTTTTTTATTTTTACATTTAAAAACTCTCCATTTATAAAACAAGTTCTTTATATATAAACTCAATTAACATTCAAATACAAAAACTTTTTAGCAATAATGTTGCATTCCTGAATATAAAGAAATTTTTCTTTTCTTTATATTTTTTTTAATTGGGAGAAAAAGAACAACTTCTCGACATCTAGGAGCCAGACTGCCACTCACAGTTGGGCCTCAGTGTCCCCTTGTTAAACATGAACAATTTCATAGTATATTAACTTCAGACAAGGCCACTCTTGTGGATCTTGGTGGATCAAGACAAAAATAAAATCATTGCATGACTAAACACAAAAAAACCTGTAAATACTACCCAAACCATAAAATGACTAAACTATACCCTGGCTAATATGAATGACTACAGCTTCTTTACCAAATACAGCTTTGGCCTAATTCTGGTCTTCCCTCCTTCTAGGTAAACTTATTAGGCAATCTGATCATACCATTACTCCTCTTTCTTTTAACCTTCCCCCAAATTACCTAACACAGCCAATCCTAAAATAAGCCCTTGCTAACACCCTCTAAATGACATGTTCCATGGTTTCACTGTGTATACTTCCTCAATGAATAATAAACTCAACTTGCTCAACTAAAGATGTGTTTGTGGAGGTCTTTGGTGGGGGTGCGGTGGCTAATGTCACTAAGCTATCTTCCACAAGTGTCAAATAAAAATCCATGTTTCTAATAATTGCAAACCCTCCTAAGAAGTAAGGTACTTTGCAAATGTTACAACCAACCATAAGACAAGTAGCCAGCTCACAGATCTAATGCTGCAAGCAAAATGGTGTCCGTCTTTACTCTGCTCATTTTGCTATTTAGATTCCTTTACAAACAGATGACTCCAGATAATCTTCCCCTCTTAAAGGCATAGCAGAGCAACATACTATACTACAATCTCTCTGGTCAAGATTTCCCTAACATACTCCACTCTTATGTTTTAAATTAACTTTGAAGATATCATATAAGGGACACAGAAAAATGTGTATAATACTAAGAAATTATAAATACTTAGATACAATACTAAGAAATTTGTGGAAAATTCAGTCATGTAATATATACAAATATAAAACTTCTCTCGATCAAACAACACTTAATTGCCCTAAAAATTAAACCACTTTAAATACACAGGAAACTGAAATACTGTAGAAATCTGCACATATGATGTTCATGGTGTTATAATTATTTATCAAAATAAAAATATCAATAGCTATAATTTACTGAGCACTTAATATATTCTTTTGTGTTTTACCAACACAAAATTTTTTAATCCCCATAGCAACTAAGTTTATTAAAACGGAAACCAATGCTTGTCAATTATCTAACACAGCTATTAAGAGTCAGTCATCACTGTGTGACTTCAAAAACTGTGATTGTTTTTGTTTTTCCATTTTTTAGATTTTTTAAAAAATAAACAGAAGTACAAAGTTACATATGTATATAAAATGATGCATCCATCACCAAGCAGCAATGATCAATTTACATTATTTTATGTAAAATAACATTGTTATATTTAAATTCCCACCTGTATCCTCATAACAAACACCACATATTATTTTATCTGTGGGTTTTTTTTTTTTTTTTTGGCTTCACCATGAGGTACGTGGGATCTTAGTTGGAGGGGGTCAAACTCATGCCCCCTGCATTTGACGCATGGAGTCTTAACCACTGAACTGCCAGGGAAGTCCTTGTATTTCAGTTTTACCTCTAGAAGATAAGGACTCTTTCCTTTTTTACATAAAACCACAATACAATCATCACATTTAAATGGTAACAATTCCTTAAAATCATTAAATATTTACAACTCCAGATTACAATATAATTTTCAAAACATTCTCCCATATTTGAATTAGGATGTACTACTTTGGCCACCTCATGTGAAGAGTTGACTCACTGGAAAAGACCCTGATGCTGGGAGGGATTGGGGGCAGGAGGAGAAAGGGACGACAGAGGATGAGATGGCTGAATGGCATCACCGACTTGATGGGCATGAGTTTGAGTAAACTCTGGGAGCTGGTGATGGACAGGGAGGCCTGGCGTGCTACGATTCATGGGGTCGCAAAGAGTCGGACACGACTGAGCGACTGAACTGAACTGAACTGAAAGTCCATATAGTATAATTGGTTATATTTCTTTAAAGTCTCCTCTAATTCTGTTTCCCTCTCCACAGCTTTCCTTTAATAAAGAAAAACATTTATTTGGCTCTGCTGGGTCTTAGTTGCAGCACGTGGAATCTAGTTCTTTAATCTGGGATCAAACCTGGGCCCCCTGCACTGGAAGTGTGAAGTCTTAGCCACCGGACCACCAGGGAAGTCCCTCCATATCACTGTAAATCACTTGTTGAAGAGACCAGGTCACTCATCCTGTTGTATTCACCACAGGATTCTATGGTATCCTTTAACATGTTTCTCTGACCTCTGAATTTCCTTTAAATTGGTGAAGAGTTCTAGAGTCTTCATGACATTTTTTCACTCTTTGAAAGGATGCTAGTAATCTTTAACAAATTCTTTGCTTTCTGGTTTGACAAAATATTCTAGGGCTCATCTGGAACACTGTCAGCCCCAGATTTGGGAACAGACATTTCTTCAAGGATCCCTGGTTCCTTTTGATGCTGGGGACAGGAGTGTCAGGGTCATTACCATCAGGCTGGGTTAGTGTTTCTAGACCTTTTTAGTGGACAGAATTGAGAAATGTTTCGGAGGTTTTTAAAGTTGTCTAGTTTCGTCTATCCCTGCCAAGATTTAAATTACCAAGATACCACCAAGATTTAAATTACATGGGTTACTTTTTTTTTTTCCTATTATAAACAAATACTTACATGTGTTCACTGCCCCTGCTTTCTAACAGTGGCTGACTACATTTTTTGTTCCATTTTATTTCTTTTACTTAATGTATCCTGATGATCACCTCATGGTATATATAAAGATACTCTTCATTCCTCTGCAAAGTTACACATATGCTATAGGGTGGATGTACTACATTTTTAGTAACCTATCGCCTACCAATTGATATTTGGACTGTTTCCAGTCTTTCACTATTGAAAAGAGTCTATGTTTCCTGGTCTTGCTCATACTTCTTTCCATAGTTT
Source organism: Cervus canadensis (assembly GCF_019320065.1). Classification (NCBI taxonomy): domain Eukaryota; kingdom Metazoa; phylum Chordata; class Mammalia; order Artiodactyla; family Cervidae; genus Cervus; species Cervus canadensis. Next base: position 51,468,717 of record NC_057389.1, read on the forward strand.
GACAAGTACATCTTTGGCATAGATTCTTAGAGGAGGATTACTGGTTTAGAGTAAATGTTTACATAATTTTACAGCATAATTCACAGACAACGCCAAATTTCATGGGGATTGTACCATTTAGCATCTCTGTCAGCATATAAATTTCAGATCCTTGTAGAAATTACCCTGGTTTGTTAGGTATTTAAAAAAAATTTTTTTTCCATTAGGCTATCCAGTCATCCCAATACCATTCACCAAAAGCCCATACATTCCCCGCTGATCTCAGATAATGTGTTAGCATACAATATATCCCTATGCTTAAGTCTATAAATCTCAGTCTCAGATTTTGTCTTAGTGCTCTCTCATGTGCCAGTATCAAATTGTTTGAGTTGTATAGACTTCACAGTGTTTTTAATATTTAGGAGAACTATCCCCACTTGTTCTTTTTTAGTTTTCCTAGCTCTATTGGGAAAAAACAATCACCATTCTAGAGAGCAGTCATATAGATATATTTTCAAAAGCAAAAGAAACTAGTTAAAAATATGTTTCAAAATTTGACTTTTGAATTGATTATGACTGAATCCCTTTCGTGATGTTAATTAAGCAAGACAAATGATTAAAGAAATGGATTAATAAAGACATCTATTAATAAATGGCTAAAATTCTCAATTCCCACTTAGCTTTGAATAGGAAAAGAAAATTTAATTAGCAAATTTCTGGCTGAATTATTGAAATTTAGGCAAGTTGACCAGCCATATTTATGATTAGCTGTCACAACTATCTTGACTGAGGAACTAAGACATTACAAATCTGGGTGATAATCAATTTGTTAATTTCTTTGTGTCACTGAACAACTCCAACTCTAAATATATTTAAAGATTCACAGAAATATATATACCTGGCAATCATCTCCAGCACCACCTGACTGATTCAACAAGTGTGCTGCATCACTCTGGTTACCACTGGCATGTCCAAGACGATGTTTCACAGGAACCTTATTAAGAACATATGCCCCTGATGTCTGCGGTTTGCTCATCATCTGCATATACAAAATAAATACATTTGTGGCAGAAGTTTTTTAAATGCCTAGGAATGATACAAATTTAGGACAGTGATTACCCTGGGGAGGAAGACATGGGAATGTGAAGGTAGAGTGTTTCTATTATTTATAAGGTTTTTTAAGTGAAGAGGTAGACATACAAATGACTGCTATTATCCATATTCTTTTGGATGTCTGAAATATATCACAACATAATGCAAATATATGTGTATGTACTCACAAATAAAATTAGTAATTTTTCAATGATCCCCTCAGTATGTAATGCTGAAAGACTTATGTGTTTTGATAGTTTAATATGAGTAACTGTGATAGGACTACCCTAAAAACATAACATAATCTCAGGCTGCATTAACAGCATGGGGTCTAATGGATCACAGAGATGACTGTATCACTTTTAAACACCCTTTAGCCAACACCTAGGGAAAGCCTTTACCTTAAGGACCTAACATGAAATAGGACAGAGACAAAAGAAATGCAAACTTAACTGCAAATAAACAGGATGGTGAATGGAGCTAATACTAGGTCCTGTTAAGGAACATGCTTCTTATTCTATCTGAGTATATTTACTCAAAAGAATGCCTAGGACATTATCAACATCACCAATATCTGAATAGTTCTACTGCAGGGTGATTTGCTCTTTCCTTCGTTCATCTATTCATTCAAATATGTTTAGAGCACTATGTGCCATGCCTTGTTTTAGGCACCAGGGATAGAACAAATAAAGCAGACAAAATCCCAGTCTCCTGGGCTCCCATTTCAGTTTTAAAAGAAACATAATATTTCTATATGAGAAAAACTAGGACAAGATGGTGGGTATAAGAGTGATTGATTCTAACACAAAACAAAGAAGTTGTTCTAGATTCAGAGTTGTTCAGTGGTGGATGGTTATCGTAACTGAGTGTTGAGAAGAAGGTATTTCTTAAACGTGAAGATTTATGGGCCTTGTATCTAGACTCTGTAGATCTGAGAAGGTAAGATTAAAAAATGTGCATCCAGGTAAGTGATTCTAGCACAGTGCTTCTCAAACTTCAAGGTACCTAAAAATCACATGGACAGCCTATTAAAACAGATTACTGAGTCCTACCCATTCAGTAAGTTGAGGTGAAGCCCAAAATTACATGTCTAATAAGCTCCAAGGAGATCAGATGTTGCTGGCCTACAAACCAAAATGACTGCTCTGATGTAGAAGACCAAAGACAACAAACTGAGAAACAATGATCTAGAGGAGAGGCCTGAGGGGCCTTCAATCCCCTGAGAAGCAGCAGGTTACCTTCTGAATGCCCCCGTGTGCCGACGAGGGCGGCGACTGGGCCACCAGCACCTGCGGCTGGTGGAGGTGCTGCGGCAGGTGGAGGTGCTGCTGCGACAGGTGGCTGAGCGTCTGCTGCTGCAGGAGCAGCGGCGCCGGGGACTGCAGCGCCGGCTGCTCGTTATTCTCCCTGTGCCACAGGACTCGAATGAACCGGTTGTTCAGAACTGCTTCAGTGCTAGAGATGGCTTTTCTGGCCTCTTCATTGGTAAGATATTGAATGAGGGCTGCTTCTGGATCTCCCTTAAAAGCAACCTATAAGAAAAAACAATAGCAACAACAAAACACAGAAATGAATGATTACAGGCAAGTAAATAAATAAATTACTGATAAAGAATTCAAAACAGAAAACAGCCTGCTGAAATCCATTGTGAAGTCTATGTAAATAAAGATAGTTATCTCTTATAAGGTAACATATGTATTTCAACGTTATATATGAAAGAATACTAGATCATTTAATAAATAATCCTAGTGATGTTACATAACCACTTGGGAAAAGATATAAGAATTCCTTCCTGATATCTTACATCCAAATAAACTCCAGAGACAGAAAATGTTTTACAATAAACAAAACAACCCACAAAAACCCAGGGAGAAGAAGTGAACATCTGTATACTCTGAAGGTCTGGAAAGCCTTTTTACAACACATCTATAAATGCAGGACCATAAAGACAAAACAGCAGATTTGATCAAATAAAATCTTAAACCACTGTTAGTCCAAACAAGTGACGAACAAAACAAATGACAAAATGAAAAAGAAATTTAATATATATGACGAGCAAAGGTTTGGAAAAGCCTTATATGCCTTCATTTTAAAAAATGAAGAGGGAGGTGGGAGGGGGGATCGGGATGGGGAATACATGTAAATTCATGGCTGATTCATGTCAACGTATGGCAAAAACCACTACAATATTGTAAAGTAATTAGCCTCCAACTAATAAAAATAAATGGAAAAAAAAAAAGAGCAAAGACAGTGGATAGGTAAATGCAAAAGTATTGCAAATGGTATATATCAATTAGAGTCTACCTAGGAATAAAAACAAAGCAAATTCAAGCAAGTACAATTTTTCACTTATGAAACTGGTCTAAAAATTTTTAATGGATCCGTATTATAGTTTTGATGAGGCTTCATAAATTGCATTTGGGAGTATCAATTTGGCTGTTCAAATAAAAAGTTTTAAAATTTCCTTAATTTCAGCAATGTGTCATACAAAATAAAAATAAAAACATTTATCCAAAAGGAGCCTTACCATAGCATTGTTTCTATTAAAAAAAAACAATGTAAATCTCCCCAGAGAATAGTCCTTATATAAATTATGGCTTACTGCTATGGACTGAATTATGTCCTCACTAAACTCATACACTGAAGCCCTAACCCCCAGTGAGACTACATCTGGACACAGGGCTTTTAGGAGGTAAATAAGGTTAAATGAGATCAAAGGGAAAGGACCCTAATCAGATAGGACATACAGCAAGAAGGTGCCATCTGCAAGTCAGGATTCATATAGGCTAGTACCTTGGGTTCCAGGCTATGGTATTTGTTATAGCCACCCAAGCAGACTCATCTACATTAAGCTACCTACTTTTTCTAAATGCCATAAAGAATAATGACCTAGGAACAATTTAGGAGAAAAAAGGAAGCTAGAGATAGGTAAATTATATTTTGATTTGATGGCAACACTAAGTAAACTGACTGAAATACCAATTTAAACAGATCTTCTAATATATTACCCTCAATTACAGCATAACCCTCAACTGCCAAGTTGGTAAATTCAAAAAATTAGCAAGCACATAGCAAAATATAAAAGCTATGATTTACCTGATGTTAAATTTTAGTATCTAAAATTCTCATAATTAGAACCAAGCTTAATCAATTAATATTTCACAAAAGCCAGTTCAGTAGACAAAAATACAATCTTAGAAACTACCAAAAATCTCACTACCTAGTTAGAATACTAAAGCAGGTAAAAAAAGTCATTTGTCCAGACATAAAACTATGAACAAAGATATAATAACCAGCCCAATGTCTTTCAGGAAGAGGTTCAGAAAGAAACCAAATGAATTCAGAGGACAAATTCAGCACAATTTCAACATCAAGTTGGGCATACAAATACATGGTGAGATTTAAAACACATAGCAGAGATGATCAAACTAATCACTGATTTGTTTAAGCAAAAGTGAGCTGTTTCCAAAGATACAATATGGTCCAGTGTTAAGAATCTGCCTGCCAATGCAGGGAACACGAGTTCTATTCCTGGTTCAGTAAGATCCCATGCGCCACAGAGCAACTAACCTCATGCGCCGTAACTACTAAGCGCACTACTAAGCGTAACTACTAAGCCCCAACTACTGAAGCCCATGCACCGAGAGCCTGTGCTTCACAACGAGCGCAGCCTGCACACCGCAACAGAGAGACCTGCAGCAGCAAGAGAGAGCCCCACACAGCAGTGAAGACCCAGCGCAGCCAAAAATACATAAATCTTTAAAAAACACATCATATACATGGATTCTGTCACCAACATAGCCACACCTACCTGGATATTAACAATAGTTCCAAATTTGCTGAAGTGTTCATTGAGCTTGGTAATGTTGTTCAATTCCTGAGGGATTTTCTTGACTTCTAATTTGGTGTTTGTATACTGATTCTTTCTCAAGAATCCTGGTTTACTCTGATTGTTATTCCCTTGTCTGAAAGGAATATTAACAGATCTTAGTTAATTCTCTTACATTATGCCCTAGGTAAGAGATAATCAGCAAAGAATGTAAGTTTATATTTATTCAAGTGTCTTCTTTAAGCACTTAACATCCTTCAGATATTAGTAGGTAACTTTCACATTATCCTTATTACATAAGAGCAGAACAGGTGCAAAGAAAGACTGATGTCTCAATAATTATAAAACTGGGCTAGGCCTAGAAATTATTAATATCTGTTATGAATATTCTGTTGACTTTTTAACATATAAGACATACTAATGATGCCTCTGGGAACCTTAGCTTTGATACACATAGATTGAAAATTAATAATTAATGACAACTCTTAATTTTACAAATTTACTAATGCAAGCAAAAAGCCAAAAACATCAATTAGATGTTACTAATAAGCAAATTCTCTTACTTTCCCAACCAAGGTTTCTTTGTGAGTGGCCCTTCCAAGCCACTCATAGCTCTTTTCCGGCTATCAGGTTCAAGAACTACTCGGGTTATGTTACTATTAATTGAAACAGGAACCGGTGGTTCAGTCTGGATGACGATGTTAGCAGCTGTTGAAAACAAAAATTAACATTACTGGCAATGCATTATATTTGGGGAATTTCAAATGATTAAAATATTTAGTCCAAAAGTTAAAAATCACTGTGAATAGTACCTAATACTACCACTTCCTTTTCAGAAATGTTTAACAGTAAGAATAAATTATCAATTGACTCCCTTTCCTCCTTTTTTAAAGATACAATATGCATGTTTAAAAAGTCCTAGCCAACTCTAATCTAATGACTGAGTCAAGCAAGGATCATGAATGGAAAGGGAAAAAAAAAATCAGTGTAACAGTGCTGGAGAATAACATACTTAACCTGATGCCAAAGTACCACTCTACAAGTTATTTACTTTACAACAGAGAGCGAAACAATTACTGCTTTAGGTAAGTGATCAAATTTATTAGACCATAAACAGAGTGAAATATTTATCTCCTTATATGATTCAACAAGAGGTTCACATGGATACGATATTACTATGAAATTATGATTTTCCTATGTGTGGCAATATTGTGCTCATATAGTACTGTGTATTTTTCTCAGATGTAGACTAAAGGATCTTAAAGTGTCAGAATCTCTAAAATTTATTTTCAAGTGATTCAAGAAAAAAACCGTACAGGGAGAGGGGAGGAAGGGAGAGATGAGTGCACACCAGTGAGCATTTAGGCCCAAAGCTGAGAGAACATCAACAACTGGTGAATCTAAGTCAAAGTATCTAGGGGCTTATTGCACTTCTGATTTGTAGCTTCAAAATTACTCAAACTTAAAAGCTGAAAGGAAAATTCAAAGCTAATATTATAAATTAACACATTTCATTCACAATAGTCAGGACTAATAAAATATTGGGTTGGGTCATAAAGTTCGTTTGGGTTTTTCCAAAAGATATTATGGAAAATCCCAAACAAACTTTCACCAACCCAACACTGTATTAACACACTGACCTTACAACAGGTTGTCAGTGGAAAGAGGTGTGCTGAACAAAAAAAGCAAATACCAACACAAAACTACACATGTTACATTCTGAGTATTCTTCATGACTTTCAGTAACTCTATCAAAAGTAAAATCAATAGCAAAGAATAAGAACTGTGGGGCTGAAACCATGATCTTCCCACTAATTTGGTAACAATATATGCATTACAGCACAGAAAAAAAGAGCCTTTTCTTTGGATTTAGGTTAATGAGCTAATTAATCTAGCCTCTTTTAGTTGGTCTGAGTGTCTTTAACTGTTAAAAGAGAGTAAAAATATTAATAGTACCTCATTTAAGGAGTTGGTGGTAAGGAATACGAGAGATAATAATGCATTAAAAAACATTTGGTTTAGTCTTACAGTTAACCTGTACTGACAATAGTACTATTAATGGAAGTAAAGAACAGTAAATAGAATCAGGATAAGAAGGTAAGAACAGGAAAATGTCTACCAGATAATTAAACCAGGAAAATATTATCAGGATGGCCCATGGCCAATCATTGAAATTGAAATTAAATACTGGAAATCTGACTATTATTATAAGAAACCAGAATCTCATCAAACTCTTTAACCAAATTTTTTCTGAGTGGAGATATCAACCCATATTAAAAGCAATACTTGCATTTCATCTTTTAAGATTTGTCGCTATACTTTATAAAGGTCCTAACATACAGTTATAATCATGAATACTAACAACAGTCAAAGAATAATTTTATGACAGTGTTTTAAGTTCTGTGTTATTAGTATGAAGCACAGCTCTTAAAATACAAAGTAGGCCATTAAATGATTTTATTCCTGGAGGAAAAGGGATCATGTCCTCTTTCTTTTTTTTTTATCATGTCCTCTTTCTATATCTAACATCCAGCACAGTGCCTAAAATAGCCTAAAGTCCTACAAAAAGAGCAATTAGTCAACATTAGTATTATTTTTACTTAAAAATAAATATATTCTGCTTAAAGCTTTAAAGTAACATTTGGACACAGATATTCAAAAACATTTATGAGAGATCATTACATAACACCCTTCAGAGATAAGGTATTTTTAGATCTTAGTGAGGTCAGAAATGCCATGCCCAAATGACATTTAGCATGACAAAAAGTTAAAGGCAGTATCACCTCTTGGATTTGCATCCATATCTCCAGATGTTAGGCCAATCAGGTTTGGGCGCTGTGTCTGTGTTCTTGAAAAAAACTGTCTATATTGAGATCTACCAGAACTGGTAATACTAGGAGCTTCTGGATTATAACCATCAGGTTCATAGGTATCTGAGGGAAAACAAAACAACAGAACATGTAAAAATCAAGAGTAAACAATTTCTTATTATAAAATAACCACAAAAATGAATTTTCTTCAACAAATAAAATTATATCAACCCACATATATTTCTCTTTGAATTAAGAGTATATAGATAAAACCTACTGAACATCAAAGAAACAAAAATGCTCCAGTCACAAAACACAGACATGCAAATCCATTCTGAATTATGGATGTGTTTCTGGATTCATTCACCTAATGTCATTTTTGTCCTCTATAATAACCACATAATTCAAACTTCATTGCACATTTTTAAGAGAAATGTTCACATATACAAACACCATATACAAATGACTGAGTTTCCTCTGTAATCATGTCTCACCACTTTCCAGGTATTCTTTTAATTAGAAAAGAAACAATAAATCTATTAACTTGGTTATCTGCATTTTTTTTTTTTTTTTTTTGGCCACACTACACAGCATGTGGACTCTTAGTTCCCCAACTGGGATCAAACCCACACCCATTGCATAAGAAGTGCAGAAATCTTAACCAGTGGATGGCCAGGGAAGTCCCTGGCTATTTGCACTTTAAACTAGAGAGAAGAGTCAATTTCACATGTAAAACATATTTTAAATGTTGTATTTCAAACAGCTAAACAAGCTAAATTTTATATTTACAAATGTAATCATTATCTTATTACCATCTGCCTCATCAACACATTTTTATCATCTTCTCTATATTTTCTCTACAACTGAATATTTAATTGTTTTTTTGGGGCTACTCTCTGCACAGCATGAGGGATCCTAATTTCCCAACCAGGGATGGACCCCAAGCTCCTGCAGTGGAAGCATGGAGTCTGAACCAATGGACCACCAGGGAAATTCCTAAAAATTTAAAATTCTAATGCTAAATAAATATTTTATAAGCACTGAAAAAACATTCTGAAAGTGTTGATCTCCAAAACATCCTCCACATCCTACATAGAATCAAAGAAAGGTTAAGATGGAGTGAAGACAATGATTCTCTCAAATGCATTTATAAATCCTTGCATCTCTTTTCTTCCTTAATGGAAAAATTGTTTTGTTGCTCATATTAAGTTTTAGCTACAAGATAAGGTACCTTTTACATTTTTATTACTAGCCAATCAGTTCTGTAATTCAGAGTATAAGATCAGCAAATTATGATTAAAAATTTCCAGTTATTAATACAATTTGGTACTCCTGACAGAAAAATCTCCTACATTAAGGCTGCAAAAAGTTTTAAAGAAGTTACATAATCAAATAGCCTTGTTCTAATAATTCTTGGGACCACACAGAACCCCAAGAAAATTGAAGGTCCCTTAGTTAATTATGATGAATTGAGATCTAAAGGCAAAGTGAAAAATGTTAAAAACCTCATGAGACACCCTCAAAACACTCCAGATCTTCAAAAATGTCAATAGGAGGGAAAAGTTTTCAAGAAATCATTATACACAGTCATTCCATACAACAGGGGTAGAGGGGAAAAAACACATGTTCATCCATGATCAGCAAGAAACCACATGTTTTTGTTTTGTTTTAGAGAAAAATTAACCTAGCTTTTCTTGTAACATATAACTGATTAGAAAACATTCAAGTAGATACTCTTCCTATCTGCTGGATTAAAAACTAGTTCAAGAAACTCGCATGACCTTAGTTACCGAGGCACAGAAAGTAAATACAAAGGACACCGGAGATGACAGACACACAGGAGGCCTAATCATCTAGGGGCACTAGGGACAAACCAAAGGAGCAGAGAAACAGAAAACAAAACCACCTGGGAGCTTTAATGGGAATCTGTGATAGCAGATCAGGATACCAGGTCACCTCTTAGGTTGGCCAGTTTTGGTACAAAAGATCAGAGGTGGATGGCCATCCGTAGCAAAGCTTACCTGGGACCAGAGGGGTGGGGCTGGAGACTGAGGTATGGTACCCAATGGAGGATCCCATGAGGTTTCGAGGTGGCACCAAACGAGCTGCCAACAGAGGAGGCGGTGTCCCCAACTGAAGTCGCTCAGATGCAGCAGCACCATGTTCACGAGAGTACATGGGCTGTCCTACAGAGGAAAGAATAGGAGGGCAGCTGGGATTGAGAGTCACAAGCTTCTCTTAAGTAATGATCTACTTCCTGAGACTTGAGCCAAGAACAGAGAAAGTACACCAATGGGAATAGTACTTGAGAAAGATGCTATTAAGATTCCTTCTAACTCAAGAAACAGACATGCAACTGGGTAGGATGCACTGAGGTATAAAGAAAGAGTAAGAATGAGGTAGTGTGACTGCATAATGTCCATTTTTTATCATCTTAAATGGAGTAACTACATGCTGATCTTACCAGAAACGGATCAACCGTATCAAGTTATTGACAAAGGAGCCCTGAGCTATTATTCATGTAGAGTTTAATATCCAGGGAGACATGGTTATGAAAGCTGTCATACCCATTTAAAAAAATTAAAAACACTCCTCCCAAATTCATATAATTTCAGGTATGCACAAACTATTCCCATATCTGGGAGCAGAAAAAACAAACGTAATAAAGGAATTAAAAAAGAAACACCCACCACAAGCATACTCTCATGGAGAATAAGAAATGTTCAAAAGAAAAACATAAAGACAGTGAAAATCTGCTATTCTGTAAGTAGGAGGACAACAAACAGACAAGAGGACAAAAGTCCCACATGAACAGACTAGCTACTGTGCACATGGAAGTGTCTCAGATATGAAGGACCACTTCTGGAAAGAAAGCACATTTAGAATTTATGTTTATAGATGCAAAAATGGCAGAAACAATGAAGCCAAATTTTGTAGAACAAGATTAAAAAAGACAAGGTATCAAGGAGCAAAACCTCTCTTTGGTTGGTTATTTAACAGTATCCTTTTCATTTACTACTCCATATGAGATCTATTTTTAAGATTTACTCAATATTTTATATCTGAAGTCAGACATTCACTATGTGACACAAGACAAAGTGAATTTAGATTTTTTTAATATGATGAAATATCCTTATAAAGTTGTAAAATTCCAGAAGACTTTTAATACACTTTAATAAGACAAGTCACAAAGCAACCACTTGATTTCACAATAAATGTAGAGAAGAAATGGATATGCTATACTTTCCCATATATGGAGAAAAGGTGACAAATCATACTGCATAAGCAGACCACATAATTGTGTGCTTAGCACCAATCTTTTCAAAATTTACATGAAAAAAGATCAATCATTACATTCCAAAAGCAATCTAACATATCCTCAATGATCTGAAAATAGTTTGTTTCTTTTTTTAAATAGTCAAAGCATGATATACTGCAGAGAATTCCTTGCAGAATGAAGTCGTGTGCTAAAGAGAAAAATAAAAATGGGAAGTACAATCTCAGTTCATATGACTAGCTTAAATTTATGATAAAGCATTTTATAGCATGTGCATTTAATTAATAACTATCTCAAAGCAAATGAGAAAATAAAAGGCTAGTTTGTACAAAGCCTTTTTAAAATGAATGACAAAGAACATGCATTCTTACACTTCAGAAAGATGGCTGTTTATTCAAATGAGGCCTGATTTTCTTTAACAACATCTATTCAGGTCTCTCTCTAAATACTATGTGAAAAAGAAAGAGTTCCTTAGATAAAAGGTTGATTCTAGGTCTGGATAGAAAACTTGTAAGATGAGTCTGATACACCCTCGTATAATGCTCCAGAAGCAAGATGGCTACCAAACACCAGCATATAAAAAATACAACAAAGCAACCTGCAGAAGCCAACATGAAGAGGCTTCCCGTGGTCAAATAAAAAGCCAATCTGAACACCAAAAAGGCCACAATGGGGTGAAACATAGCAAACATTATAAATCCATGAGTTCATAATGATACTTAGAAAAAGTACAGTGGTCCCTCTGGAAGATACTTGGAAACAAACTCGTTTTCTGAAAACTGATAAATGAAAGGACAGAAGCCTTTATGCTTTATGCTGTCTTTCCTGTAAAAAGTACATTTCGGTTAACCAAATGGTGAACACTGCCAAGTTCTACTTTGTAGACTGTCAGCCAATAAACATAAAAGAAATCATAGAATTAGAGTATCACACTTTTATAGCCCCAAATGAAACAAGAGAACTGGGTAGGGATCACAAACAACCACGAGCAATTTTTTGAAAGGATGGATCAGGATGAAAACACCTGTACACAGTGATCAATATTTGTAACACAGAAAGGAGACAACCTGACATTGTCCACCAGGTATATACTGCAGTAGGAAGTACAAAACCCCATCAGTAAAACATTCATGCAAAATAAGGAGGCAAAAACCCCCAAATGTGACCCTATTAATCTAAATCTAGATAATCTCCAATTTCCAGAAAAAATGGGATACAGGAATGCATTAAATGACACCAGCAGATGCAAGATATGCCAAGTCTAGGTTATGGAAAAATTCTTTAGGACAAATTATCTGCTCCTTCAACAAATAAGTGTCAAGGGGGAAAAAAGAGGTAGGAGAAACTGTTATAGATTCAAAGGCTTAAGAAACATATCAACTAAATGTAATGTGTAACCTTGCTTGGATTCAGCTTCAAATGAACCAGATATAAAGGAATGTCTATGATACAACTGGGAAATATGAACACTGATTAGATACTTGAGAATAATACCTGTTATTTTTTGGGACTGTGATAAAGTATAGTAATTGTGTGCATGTCTTTATCCCTTATCTTTCAGAGATTTATAGATTAAATGCTATGTTTGGAACTTGTTTTTAAATAATCAAGTCAGGAGTGAGTTACAGATAAAGTTAGGTTAATCAATACGTTGATAAATGTTGAAACCAGCAACTGAGTAATGAAGATTACCACAGTGTTTACTCTCTTATGTATATTTGAAATTTTCCATAATAAAAAGTTTTAAAAAATCACGTTGGTTATAATGATGGTGAAGATAAGTCAGTCACAATTTAGATTCATTCCACTTTAGTTTTTTCTCAAACTCTTACTGGAATATATTTGATTTACACTGCTGTGCCAATTTCAGATGTACAGCAATGTGAGTCAGTTTAACATAAATATAGGTGTGTGCATATATTCTTTTTCAGATTCTGATTCAATTTAGTTTTAGTGTAGTGACTGAATAATTTCAAAATGCAAGTCTCCTAAGTTCATGCTCCTATTGTAAGTCATTCATGTATCTTATATGTCTGGTTGATAGCAATATTTTCATTCTTTAGAGTCGGACATGACTGAGCAACTAACACACACACACACACAATGTTAACTCTAGTCTTTTGAAGATAGTCTTTATTCAAACTAAAATTTTAGCTACTCTTTGTAATTCTCCTGATTTTGTCTTTAAGAGTATTCACAAAGGAAAAAAAAAGTCTTAAGATGAGTTTTAAACTGAAAGCTCAATCAGAAGAAAATACAAAGTTATACCTTCCAACTATTGGCCATATTTATTATGTGTCTTCTCTATTAGAATCCAAGGTCCCTGGCATACCTTTTAAAGTTCCAGGGCCTAAATGGTGCCTAGCACATAGTAGGAACTCAATATTTAACAGAATGGATGAAAGGTTATTTACTAACTGCATCCCAATGACATTTAAGTATTTCTTAGGACAAATACCTTTATTTGATATTCATCAGACATTATTTGAAATGGGCAATATGACAACTAATGCAAAACAAATCCAAGTAACACACAAGGGGAGAGAAATTCTAGACAATATACGACTCTATAGGAGACTGACTTTTCTAGACATCAACATCTGTGACTGTGCACAGAAAAAAGTTATGTACTCCACAGAATTAAATGAGACATCTCAAGTTTAAGAATATGATGTTTTAATAATTTTACACAGCTACATATATTCTCTGAAAGATAAAAGTAATTTATGTAAATTCACCTGAAGATTGACAACTGCCTTCAACCAAAGAATCAATCTTTAGGTTGTTATATTTTACTACTTTAGGCTGTTATATATTTTACTACTAATCTTTCACATACTCAATACAAGGAGCTTAGCAGGTACAAAATATTTCTATTACATCTTTCTCAAAGAAGCAAAAGAAACAAGTCAAATGTAAAGGAATATAGGTTCTGTCCTGTGAAAACAAAGCAAAACAAAACCTCAAACCCCAAAACCACACACTGAACTGGCAACTCTGATTTTGGGTAAAAATGCTTAAATATGTCAAAGGAAATAGTTGTTTTTAATAGGTGTTTTTCCATACACTTCCAACTACATTTCATTATTTAAATCCTTTTCAGAGCATCTGTGACATTTTAATTCAACAAAAACCAAATTTCATAGTTTTTTCTAAATTATAATCATACATGCCATTAAGTTTTAAATAGCATTGCCAGGAGCCCCATATACCCTACACAGTTTTACAGTGGGGAAATTCTTTTTCTCCTTTTAACATTCAATTGTCCTCTTCAAAACTCAGTAATAATTAGACTAGATGAAGGTTTTATTTCAGGCAGAATTAGTTCCTTTGTTACATGTATTTCTGAGGCACTCTGTTGCTTTAACAGCAAAATACACTGTAATTGGTTTTTTGTGAGTTTCTAATTTTTGACATATTTCTTTCCCACTATTACATTTTTAGCTTCTTAGGAGAAAAATCATCTCTCACTCATATTCCCAGTACTGAGCATTGAATAGACCCTATTCCTACCTCTAAAATACCAGATTTAATTTTTCTATGTTTATTTGGGTCCCTACTGATAAAATTTTCACAACTATCATATGATATGCTGTTCTTCACTTATACACATGTTCTACGCTGTGAATATTCATAATGAATTTTTTTTAAAAAACTACAATTTTTTTACAGTATTTTTTCATTAAAACCAAAAGGGAGCTTTTGTCATACTGAGTCAAGTAACTGAGATGGAGAAAGACAAATATCATATGCTATCACTTGTATGTGGAATCTAAAACAATGGTACAAATGAACTTATCTACAAAACAAAAACTCACAAATATAGAAAACAAACCTATGAATATCTGGGGGAAAAAGAAAAGTGGGGGACAGGGAAGATAAACTGGGAGACTGGAATTGCCATATACACACTATATATAAAATAGTAAGGAGTATACGAGTAAGGAACTAGCACATAGCACAAGGAACTCTAATCAATTCTCTGTAATGGCCTATACAGGAAAAGGATCTAAAAAAAGAGTGAATATATGTATATATATATATAACTGATTCGCTTTTTGCTGTACATCTGAAACTAACACTACATTGTTAATCAACTATACTCCAACAGAAGTTTTTTTTAAAAGGCTGAAAAAAAAAAAGCTGGACTTTGTGCCACAAAATTAGATATACATTTGCCCATAATTATCTGAAGTAGAAAATAAAATCTAATGTTGGAGGAAAAATAAAAATGGAATCACAATGTTAAATTTAATAATATTAAAATAAATCATATTTTTTATAAATTAAAAACAAAATGAAATTTTTATCATGAGTCAAAATGCTATATTTAACAATATGAAAATGTGTAATCTGCAAAAGACTTTCAGATAAATAACCCATTTTTCATATTTACAAGTCCAAAAGCACTAAGAAATAATGCTAAGAGCTGATTTAGGGAGGGGAAAGATGAAACAAGATTGGTAAATGTTGAAGCTGAGTGATGGAAACATGGGAGTTTACTATACTACCTTCTTTATTTTTATATATGTCTGAAATTGCCCATAATTTAAAAAATGAGAGCAGTAAAATAAGTACTGTAACAAGATACTAGAGTAATTAGAAGACTGTGAGATACTAAAAGTAAAAAAAAAAAGGATAATTATTTAACTATCAGATATGGTTTCTGTTCTGAGAAAGCACAGCGGAACACAGGAGGAAACAGTAGCACTGAAGAATTCTCGTAAGGAACTGTCATGGTTGGTTTTCTCAGGCAAACTAGCTGAGCAGCATTATATGGTGTAACGTAGAGGGAAAAGTGGGAGTAAAATACATTGGAGTCAAAAAGATTGCAGCAATAATCCAAAATGTGAAGTGATTCAAGTGTGGATGAGGGCAGAAACCATAGCAGGAAGAGAGAGAAAAGGACGTGTCAATGAAAAAAGAGGAAGAAATTTTCAATTAACTAGAAATAAAAAAGCAAAGCAATGAGTCAGTCATGTTAGGGTTATTAATTCTAGGTGATTAGGTGGGTATTACTCATATTAGCAAAGAAAGACAGGGATTGTGGAGGTAATAGAGACTTAAGGGAAAAGAACAGGTTTTGATTTTGGAGAGGCTGAAATTTATGGAGACGATAACTACAAAACTGTAACAACTATTCCTTATGTATAGCTTAAGGTGCCAGATACTATTCTAGATGCTTTATATGTATTAACACATAACATGTTTCCCCAAAGTAACCTTAATGAGATGAGTAATGTTACTATTATTTCTGTTTTACAAAAGAGAAAATTAGGATACAAAAAGGTTAAGCAACTTGCCTAAGGTCACAGTGACATAAATGATGGAACCAAAATTTGAACCTAAGCTTAATTACTTTCCTGAGTTGCCTCCCCAGGTCATGACAGAGATGAAGAAATGTTTATGATAAACACAGTTACAAAAAAGGTGAATTTATCTATAAAGTTACCTAGCTCTGTAAAGAAATTCTCACAGTCTGACATTTTTAACAATCAACTAACTGCCTTATTTTTATATTTCTGAAGAGAGAAATTTTTCTTTTAAGCCTCAGTAAACTAAAAACAACAGTTAACAAAAACTATGAAAAATAAAAGACAGGATTCAAGAAAAACATATTATTACAGTTACACATCAATGTTACAAGACAAGTCTAACCACTAAATACTATAGTTTAAATGATGCTATGCTCGTTTCAGCATTACAAGTTAAATAATTAGGTGTATTTTATCCGATCTTTTGTATGCTCTTAGGGGGTAAGTCTTAGGCTTTGGAAATTCAATCAGAAGAACAATTCTTGAACAGAAGCTTCAAAATATAATTCCTTTAGCAGAAGAATGTTGCTACACTACAGTAGAGCAGACTTCTCCAATACAGAAGGCCTTGTCCTTCTCTCCCATCATCACACAAAATTAAAATACAGTTACAGAGCATAACCACACAGTAAATTGCCCTGTAAACGTAAGTACAATTTTGCATAGTCCTTAAAATAGAAATTAACTGTTTTTTTTAAAGTGTTCTGAGAAAACTTCTGGCTTTTCTATGCCCTAACAATTTTATTAATAAATCAAATGTATACTTACGTTCTGACACTGTATAAAGGAGGTTCTGGGGTAAAGGAGGAGGTAGTCTTGCTCCCACTGGTGCAAGATTGGGCACTGCACTTGTCCCAGGCTGGTCACGGTTGTTAATCAAGCTTGACTGTGTTATGGGTGGTCCTACAGACAACAAAAAGTGAGAGGTAGAGCAATAATGTTTGCTAACTAATAAAAACACTCACTACACCAAGTACAAGAAGGATATTCACATATAAAATACCTACTTTGGTTTAGAACAGAATAAAGAAATTTGATATGAGCAGGCTTGAGCACTGAGAGCATTATTAAGTGAAATGACATTTTAGTTCTGTAATAGACTAATCTAGGGTGGAAAAGGGGCAGATCTGGTTGCATCTGGAGGGTGGGAGTAGAAAATGGCCAAGAGATTTGAACAAACTTTCTGGGGTGATAATAAAGTTCTATAGAACTCTTAAGTTAATGATAAACATGTTTGAGTGTATTGATGTCTACAATGTACTGTGAAATGCGTTAAAACTAAAAATGGAGAGATGGAAAGATATATGATAATACAATATGAAAAAGAAAAGTGTGAATCACTCAGTCATGTCCAACTCTTGGCAACCCCATGGACTATAGCTCACCAGGCACCTCTGTCTATGGAATTCTTCAGTCAAGAATACTGGAGTAGGTAGCCATTCCCTTCTTCAGGAGATAGGAAAGTGCTAATTGTAGAAGCTAGATGGTATTTGTTTCCTTGAAACTTTTCTTGGCAAAGTGTTCAGGGGGAAATGACACTCTTAGATTTAACTTTTACACAGGTATGATCCCCCAAATGAGGAAGGATCTTTTATTGTGAGAATTTCTATACATCAAAGATGCTTTTATCTGAGAAATTAAATCTCAACTTGAGCTTCACAATTATACCATTTATGTGACAATATTAAATACTCACAAAAACTGTTAAAAGAACCATACTGCTGTTGACCAAATCTATGCGTTAAATGTATACAAACCTTTATCAATTTTAATGAAATGTGTTCTACAAAGAATGTTATGGAAGGAAAGCTGTGCAATGGGTACAAGGTATCATGTTAAACTATTTCTGCCACTTCCAGTGAGCCTATAATAATTTTTTTTTTTTTTTTTTGTTGGTCTTGTTTATCTAACAAGACCTCCAAAAATTATGCAGACCCCTTCTACAATTCTCCTCCGAGCCTAACTACCCGAGTCCTAAGTATGCAACAAAGGACTCGGGTGTGCGCACGGGGGAGCATGACCCTAACTCTTATAATAATTTTAAAAATTAAAAATTTTAAGAAGAATTGAAAAAGTACCACTTAAATAAACTGAATGGTAACCATTTTTTCAAATAATTCGCCAACTCTTAAAACATTAAGTATCTTCAGGTACCTATTTTCTTATACCTCTGTACACATGTAAAAAAAAAGATCTTCATGATCCAGATAATCACGATGGTATGATCACTCACCTAGAGACAGACATCCTGGAATTCGAAGTAAAGTGGGCCTTAGGAAGCATCACTACGAACAAAGCTAGTGGAGGTGATGGAATTCCAGTTAGGTTATTTCAAATCCTAAAAGATGATGCTATGAAAGTGCCTCACTCAACATGCCAGCAAATTTGAAAAACTCAGCAGTAGCCACAGGACTGGAAAAGGTCAGTTTTCATTCCAATCCCAAAGAAAGGCAGTGCCAAAGAATGCTCAAACTACCGCACAATTGCACTGATCTCACATGCTAGTAAAGTAATACTCAAAATTCTCCAAGCCAGGCTTCAACAGTATATGAACTGTGAACTTCCAGATGTTCAAGCTGATTTTAGAAAAGGCAGAGGAACCAGTGATCAAATTGCCAACATCTGACAGATTATTAAAAAAGCAAGAGTTCCAGAAAAACATCTACTTCTACTTTACTGACTATGCCAAAGCCTTTGACTGTGTGGATCACCACAAACTGTGGAAAATTCTTAAAGAGATGGGAATACCAGACCACCTTACCTGCCTCCTGAGAAATGTGTATGCAGGTCAGGAAGAAACAGTTACAACTGGACATGGAACAATAGACTGGTTCCAAGTAGGAAAAGGAGCACATCAAGGCTGTATATTGTCACCCTGATTATTTAACTTATATGCAGAGCACATCATGAGAAACACTGGGCTGGATGAAGCACAAGGTGGAAAAAAGACTATCAGGAGAAATATCAATAACCTCAGATATGCAGATGACACCACCCTTATGGCAGAAAGTAAAGAAGAACTAAAGAGCCTCTTGATGAAAGTGAAAGAGGAGAGCAAAAAAGTTGGCTTAAAGCTCAACATTGAGAAAACTAAAATCATGGCATCTGGTCCCATCACTTCACAGCAAGTAGATGGGGAAACAGTGAAAACAGTGACAGACTATTTTTGGGGGCTCCAAAATCACTGCAGATAGTGACTGAAGCCATGAAATTAAAAGACACTTGCTCCTTGGAAGAAAAGTTATGACCAACCTAGACAGCATATTAAGAAGCAGAGACATTACTTTGCCAACAAAGGTCTGTCTAATCAAAGCTATGGTTTTTCCCGTAGTCATGTATGGATGTGAAGTTGGACTATAAAGAAAGCTGAGCACCAAAGATTTGATGCTTTTGAACTGTGAAGTTGGAGAAGACTCGAGAGTCCCCTGGACTGCAAGGAGATCCAACCAATCCATCCTAGGGTAAATCAGTCCTGAATATTCATCGGAAGGACTGATGTTGAAGCTGAAACTCCAATACTTTGGCCACCTGATGCAAAGAACTGACTCAAATGAAAAGATCCTGATGCTGGAAAACATGGAAGGTGGGAGGAGAAGAGGACGACAGAGGATGAGATGGTTGGATGGCATCACCGACTCAATGGACATGAGTTTGAGTAAACTCCAGGAGTTGGTGATGGACAGGGAAGCCTGGTGTACTGCAGTCCATGGGATCGCAAAGAGTCAGACATGACTGAGCGACTGAACTGAACTGACAACATGTAAAATGACTGCTCAAGAATTTTCTCAGTTCTATTTTAAAAATTCAGTCTTATATCTGTTTTAGCTCAACTAGCAACTGTTTTTTTGAAATGATCATTTTTAAACATTTCTCCTAATTTTGGTGAATTTGATAACAGCATATTGACCTTTTTTTTTGAAGTCTTTTATCAGTAAAGAGATTCATACCACAGTACATACTGGTGAAATGCTCTGATATCTGAAAAATACTTCAGGAAAAAAAAGTAAAAAAAATTGTGTGGGGCAGGCAAGAAGAATAAATGAGACAAAAACAGCTGAATATTAACCATTGAATTTAGATGATGAAACATGGTATATTATTATTCTACATCTGTGTGTATTCAAAAATTTCCATAAAGGGGAAGAGAAATTGGATGAAGGCAGTCAAATGACACAAACTTTCAATTATAAGATAAATAAGTACTAGGGATATAATGTACAACATGATAAATATCATTAACACTGCTGAATGTTATATATGAAAGTTGTTAACAGAGTAAATCCTAAGAGTTCTCATCATAAGAAAAATAAATTTTTTTTACTGTTTCTTTAATTTTATATCTATATGAGATGATGGATGATCACTAAACTTACTGTGATTATCACTTCATGATGTATATAAATCAAATCAGTATGCTGTACGTCTTAAACTATACAGTGCTGTATGTATATAGATTAACATAACTGGAAGAAGAAAAACAAGAAAAGTTCCATAATAAAATGTTTTAAAGAGTATTTCAATATTCTCTAAGAGATTTTCTTTAAAGATGCTGCTGCTAAGTTGCTTCAGCCATGTCCGATTTGGTGTGACCCCACAGCCGGCAGTCTACCAGGCTCTGCTGTCCCTGGGATTCTCCAGGCAAGAATACTGGAATGGGTTGCCATTTCCTTCTCCAACGCATGCATGCATGCTAAGTCGCTTAAGTCGTGTCTGACTCTGTGCCACCCTATGGACAACAGCCCTCCAGGCTCCTCTGTCCACAGGATTCTCTAGGCAAGAATACTGGAGTGGGTTGCCATTTCCTTCTCCCCTTTAAAGATGGAACTTTCACTAAACTACTGGCATGCTCTTTTTTTCTGACCTCTTCAAAACGCTGGCTTTCTATCAACCAGCAAGATTTTGACTCCAGGTCAATATAGGTTAGGGCACTACTAATAAAATTTACACTTGGAGGTGCTATAAATAATGCAATATGACACTGGGTATAAAAAAGGGAAGAACATCTTAATTATGGGGATATATTCCAAATTCTATTAATAATTTACTTTTCAAATTCTTAAAATCTAGTGTCAAGTTACATAAAAGGGATGGATTCCTCTAAATATTCTTCACTAAAGAAATTATACATATACCTACTTGGTATGGGAAGCACAACAGAAGGTGGAGGCTGGCCATGTCCTTGAGGAACAGGAAGTCTCATGCTGTGGCCAGGGCCTGGGCCTGGGCCTGGGCCGGGACCAGGGCCTGGGCCAGGGCCTGGCATTGGAGGCATTAACATTCCAGGAGGTGGTGGAGGAGGAAGCCCAGGAGGAGGTGGAGGGAAAGGAATCATGCTTGGCAGAGCAACTTCATCAACAACCAGGGGATCATTTCCATGATCAAACTGACAAAGGTCACCAAGTACACAAAATCCTCTTTCTGTAAGAATCAAAGATAAATTTCATTATGATCTACACAGAGTTCAGCAAACAAACAATTCCCTGAAACATCCACCAATCTGATTTATGGAGTGTTTTTTCTGCAAGGAATTTAAAGCCTTCTTAGTGTCACTCTGTTACCATTGCATACTCCTGAGGTAGGAACAGGTGTACTCTCTATTTTCTATACTGTGACATTATGCTTTGCTGAGATTGCAAATAATCAGGTCAAAAGCAGGCTATCAACCACTATCAGATTAACCCATTTGCTATTGAGTTTTCATAATAAAAATTCTGATATTTTAAATAACTTAACAAAGGTAGAGAGGATAAGGAATGTGAATTGGATGACCTACTTTCAACTATCTACTTTCATGATATTATTTTAAAGCAACCATTTTTGCTATAGGTTAAAACTTTAAATTATTCAACTGAGTATTATGTTCCAGGTTATTCACTGCAGAACTGTTCGTAACAGCAAAATATTTCAAACATCCCAAAAGTGTCATCAATAAGAAATCAGTTTAAACACATTTTTGTACATACAGAATACTAAGAAGTACTAAAAAAAAAACAAAACTGAAGAAGCTCTAGTTAATATATTTATACAGGAACTGCCAGGAAATAATGTTAAGTGAAAGAAAAACAAAATGCATAGTATGTATGAAGTATAAATAGTATAAAGTACAATAACATTTATGTTAAAAAAAAGTGGGGGAGAATGTGTTTTTATGTACACATGCATAGACTAAGTGGAAACATACCAAGAAACTAACAGCATTAAATTGGCTTTGAGAAGATCTTTGGGGCTGGGAGACCAGGGTGAGGGTGAGTTAATGCCTGAATCATGTGATTCTATTCCCTACTTAAAAATAAATAAAAAGCAAAAATATATACATTCTATATTTAAAGAAAAAATGTTATGATGTCTAGTCATTTGCTATAAATAATACAGGCCTGGGAGGAACTGTGGAAGTATACATGAAAACAAGATTGCCTATGAATTGACAACTGTTGATATGAGGTCACAAATACACTAGGATTAATTATATTACCTTGTGAATTTTTGTAAATATTTAAAATATTCCCATAATAAAAAATTAAAATAATTGCACACATAACACCAATCCATTCATCCAAATGGAAAGTTAGCCAAGTTAAAACTGTCAGTAGGTTACACATGCTTAACAAATCCCCAGGGTCAAACAGCACATAAAACAATGACAATTCCTAGTGTCTACCAAATTTGGTGGTGTACGTACAGTGTCGGAAGAGGAAAACAAAAAATAAATTAAAGGGTCAAATCTGAACACTATGTTAACAAGAGCCAAACTATTACATCCAACAAGTAAAGAAGCATATGCCGAAAGAGATTCTCCTCCTCATTCATCCCTTTTAATAAAATCCAGACTGTAATGAAACGGTATGCACTACTAGCAACATTTACTTTACTAGTACTTTGGGGTATAACATAAAAGAGAATTTACCATCATAATCTCTGCATCGCCTCTTTGGTGGTGGGTTTCGACCAAAAGAATTGGAAGAGCTATGATTATTATAGTAATTAGACCAACTCTCCGTTGTGTTTTCAGAGTGGTGCGCAGGTGCAATCACAGTAACAGTGCTGGGAATAGACTGTGCCCCCGAGGAATACTGCTCAGAAGAGTTCGGAGCTGGTGCAGACACAGGCACATAGGAGCTCTCCAAGTCATTCCTTTCACTCTTAAACTTTGATCTTTCCCTATGTTCTGCTTTGGAGACAAAGACAAGAAACAAATAAGACCAGACTTCTATGTTGTTAAACTATATTTATTTTCTCACAGAAAAGGAAAGATGAGAATACTGAAGTAAACTTAATGAGCTGTCCATATTTTAAAGTGCTCTCATTATTACTATAGTCTAAAACCAAGAACATCAACAATGTGATGGATCTTGACCAGTAACTTGTATAAAATGATCTTTTATAACATCAACATCAATACATAATGAAGAAAGATCAGTTTCTCTACTGACTTAGTAAGAATGCTAAGAACTGACTTTCAAACTGATATCCTAGGATATCAGAGGTTGGGATCCCAGTAATCTATTGCAATTTTTTTCTTTTTAAATACTCTAGCCAACCTTAAAGCAAATCAATTATTTTCAGGCAGTGGGTGTGGGTATGGAAAGAGGCAACCCTCTCCCACCAGTAATAGTTTTGTTGATTAAAGGACATATGTTTCAATTACACAAAATGACTTAAATTTAGACATGTCCTATGATACATGAACAAATAGCTTCTTCTTAGTCAAACTCCTTTGATGCCACCCTGAGAATAGAGCCCTGACCTTGTAACAAAAATCAAGTTTTTGTGACACAATTCAAGATTTCACATTGCTTAGACATATTAAAGGTTGCTTGTTGGTGTTCAGTCCCTAAGTCATGTCTGACTCTGCGACCCCATGGACTGCAGCACGCCAGGCTTCCCTGTCCTTCACTATATCCCGGAGTTTGCTTAGATTCATATCCACTGAGTCAGTGATGCTATCTAACCATCTCATCCTCTGCCGCCTCCTTCTCCTGTTGCCGCCAATGTTTCCACATTAAAGGTACGTTTACCTCTCAGTGGTGTTCTGACACCCCTGTGATACAAGACGAGCAACTATGGGGTTTCAGGGGAGCCACATGGACTCACCGACGCTCCTATTTGGATCCCGGTCCTTGCTGCGCCCCCGGCTCCGACTCCGGCTCCGACTGAGGCCTCGGCTCTTACTCCGGCTCTTGCTCCTGCCTCTCCTCCAGTCGTACTTCTCGCGGTACAGCTCATTCCGCTCGTAGTACCGGTCGTAGTCTCTCCACTTGCCGTCTTCTCTTTTCTTCTCCCGTGTCCTGTAATACACAGATATGAAAGCCATAGGTACACTGGAGCAAACAGGACAGAAAACAAATCTGGAACATGAATTATACTCTGTGATTCATCAAAATTCGTAACTTCTAAGCTTTTCCAGAGAGCCGTAAAACCACTGCATAATTTCTCTAATCCATTATATAAAAAGAAAAACATTCCCTTCAAGTATACTGGGTGGGGAGAAATGAAAAAAAGAGGTGAATCCAAAGCACGGGGAGGGGTAAAAGGAAAAACATATTTAAAACTAGAAAAGACAAAAAGTTCAAAACAAAGCATTCCTAAACAAAAACTAATTTTTTGATGGCAGGCTGATGAATCAACATATATACCACACCACTTGTAATATAAAATGCTATGGACAATGTTAATACTGAGCACCCCTAACCAAATGGAACATTTCATTAATATTCTCTAAGGACACTGCTCCCACCCCTGAGCTCTTGGGGAAAGCACATAATGATTACTGTTTATAAAAGGAAGAGAAAGTATGACAAAGACAAAAAACACAGGGAATGAGAAAAAAAAATTATTTCTTTAATCATTTTACAATGAGAGGAGTAGAACATATGTCAAAAATCCTGCTAATGTCCTTATAAGGTAACTGAAAAGTGAGTTATCAATGTCTTCCTAATTAAACACAAACCTTCGTTCACTAGATTCTGAACGAGTCTTCTGGGGACTAGGGTATTTCTTTTTTCTGCCATCTCGTTCTTCCTCTGCTGGCTCCTGAAATACCTACATGAAAATATTCATTAGAAACAAGAACAGTTCTTCCATAAATTATAAAACACCCACCTCATAAATCTTTCTGGCCACAAGAGAGGGCATAAATATACTGAAATACTAAAATCAAATCACACCCCCCAAAGTTGGTCAATGGGAAGAAGTAAAAAAAGATGTTGAAATTACTTTAACAGCAACATGTTAAATTTTAAATATCACCCTAATAGCAGTGTAGGAGGAAAACATTAATTCATTCTTTAAAATGTAATAGTAAAAATAACAAATCTCTACTTCTAAGTATCATATAGTAAAATGGTTTGTGTGTTTTCCTAATTACAAAATATACTCACAATATAATTCATTTGAGGAGAACTTTAGATTTATTTCATAGACAAAGTTTAAGGAACAAACGGTTAAGTTAACCACTGCTATAAAACTAAGTATTTCATGTGAATTATGGAAAAACGGTATCAGAATTATTGGAAATGTTAAGGCTTCTTTTAAAACTTAAAGTCAAGATTGACCAGAAATACAGAACTAGTGATTCTATTAGTTTTTTAAACACAAGTTAATCTCAAAGCAAATACATGGGACTTCCCTGGTGGTCCAGTAGCAAAGAATCCACCTGCCGATGCAGGGGACATGGGTGCAATCTCTGGTCTGGGAAGAGCCCACACGCCTCAGGGCAACTAAGCCCACGCATCACAACCACTGAGCCCAGGCACCTAGAGCCTGTGCTCCACAACGAGAAAAGCCACCTCAACGAGACGCCCGCACACCACAGCCAGAGAGGAGCCCTGCAGCTAGACACAGCCTACACGAGCAACCAAGACCCAGCACAGCCAAAAGTAAATAAGTTAAAAACATATACATGGCCTTTATTAGAGAGAAATTAAGACAAATGAGGACATTTGGAAGAGCTAAACAAACGCCCATCTAGTGAGAGGTTCATTTAAAAATACACAAATCAAAAAAAAAAAAAAAATACACAAATCAGGAAGTGAATGAATGGAACAAAAGATAACAATTTAGTAAAATCCAGGCAACATAATGGCAGCCACAATGTGACAACCATGTGGTGCTGACAAAAACATTCTACAATTATTAAACTATATTTAAAAAATCATTCTACCAATTCACAGAAAATTCAGAAGATGCAATCACCAAAATCGAGTCAAAAACTCCAATTTCTGGAGCAAATGATTCAGTTTTTTGCTGAGCAAAAATGACTTGCTCAGTTTCTTCAACAAAATAAAATTTAAGGGAAAAAAGGGGGTGATGAAAAGAAGAGATATATAGGTAAGCAGGAAGCAGGGGGTTAATATAAAGAGATTTAAAAGATAACAACTTGGAGAACTTCATCCTTCTTTTTGCTTTTGTATATCCTCTGAAGTTTTTTCTAATGGACATCTATTAATTCACGCCTTGAATTTTCCTCATTTTAGGGAAGTAATTTTCTAAACTACTAATTAGCTTTTCTAATGGGAAAATCTATTCTTAAAAAGTTAAAGGACCCAAAATAATAAAAACATAAAGCCAAACAAAAACCTGTGATGAATGTTCATAGCAGTATTGTTTATGATAGATAAAAAGTATTAACTATTTGCCTATTAATACAAATATCCATCAACTGATGACTGGATAAAGAAAATGTGATATATTCATAAAATGGCATATTATTCAGCCATGAAAAATAAAAGAAGTCCTGATACATGTTACAGTGTGGAGGAACCTTTTAAGTGTTATGCTAGACAGAAGAAGCCAGCCACAGAAGATTACATACTGTGTACTTCCACCTATATGAAATGTCTAGAATAAGCAAATTTAATGAGATTGAAAATAGTTTAGTATATTGCCTGGGGTGGGGACTGGGACTGGAAGCATTTGGAAGTAATGGCTTAATGAGCATGAAGTTTCTTTTTTGGATGCTGAAAATGTTCTAAAAAAGTCAAAGGGCATGCACAATATGAATGAATCTCATATAAAAATAAGCTAAGGAAGCTAGACAAAAGAGTATAAGACTTTTACATCCAGGGAGCATCCAGTAGGTTAAGGAAGCTAAATTAATTGTTCCCATGGGTATGGAAAACATACAAAGATCAAAAAATCCAAAGCAATATGGGTGAAGTCTTATTCAGCATCCTGCAGTACATTGCCAAACATGATTTTTAATCTCAAGTATACTTAAGTCGAGAATAAATGGGTGCTTCCTTGCTATATAAATAAAATGCTTGATTTGTACAGATTTTAAAAAGTCTATATTATTCTTATTACATAAAATGAAAAAACCAAGAATACACTGTATCCCTGGTAGCTGAGACGGTAGAGCGTCTGCCTACAATGTGGGAGACCTGGGTTTGATCCCTGGGTCGGGAAGATCCCTTGGAGAAGGAAATGGCAACCCACTCCATGGGTTAGAAAATCCCTTGGACTCAGGAGCCTGGTGGGCTACAGTTCATGGGGTTGCAAAGAGTCAGACACGACTGAGCGACTTCACTTCTTTATACTGTATTAGAAATAAGAATAGCAGTAATCTTGGCATGAGGGAAGTGAGAGGGAATACATAAAGAATTACAAAAAAAAAGACAGTTCAGTCAACTTTATTATTTAGATCTTGACTCAAACAAATGAGGGAAAAAATGGACATTTATGAACAATTAGCAATTTAAACACTGGATATCTGATATTAAGGAGTTACTGTTACTTTTATATACGAAAATATTTGGAGGCTTTAAAAATATAACCTTTTAGAGATACCTACTAAGTATTTATGAGGATGGCAAGTGGCTGAAGGTACAAAAAAAGACAACTTCCTCCCTTCAATGTTATCTAACAATTACTATAAACTATTATAATTTACACACTATTCTACCAGCTATTATTTGTCAGTAATAACAAGTTATCTATAAAAGCTAAGAAAATGGAAAAAATGCCAGACATTTGGGATAGTATACATAAAAGCTGAAATCCATTTTCCATAATTTTCAAAATTAGGATTTACTGCAAAGATACAAAATGAAATAGTGTAACAATTTGTTTTTAACTGTTCTTTCAAAACTCAAGATAATGTAATTTTCCTCATTCAAAGGAGCTATCTTTCAAACAGACACTTTCAATCCACTGACCTTCAATGACTCTAAAAAAGGACACATGTTGCAAAAATTTTAACTTATTATACAAAGATTTAACCTATACCTTTAAAAAAAAATTTCCCTGACCGGGGATTAAACCAATGCCCTCAGCAATGAAAGCACGGAGTCCTAAGTGCCGCATGCTGCATGCTTAGCTGCTCAGTCGTGTCTGACTCTTTGCGACCTTATGGACTGTACCAGGCTCCTCTATCCATGGGACTTTCCAGGCAAGAATACTGGCATGGGATGCCATTTCCTTTTCCAGGGGATCTCAACTCAGGGATCGAACCTGCATCTTCTTCCATGTTTCCTGCATTGTAGGCAAGTTCTTCACCCACTGAGCCATCGAAGAAGCCCTAAAGTGAAAGCATTAGTCTCTTGGTCCGGACCGACTCTTTGCGATCCCATGGACTTTAACACACCAGGCTCATCTATCTATGGAATTCTCCAGGTAAGAATATTGGAGTGGGTTGCCATTCTCTTCTCCAGGTAATCTTCCCAACCCAGGGATCAAACCTGGGTCTCCTGCATTGCAGGCAGATTCTTTACTATCTGAGCCATCAGGGAAGCCCAAGGGCATGTTGCCTTCCCATCAGGGAATAAACCCCGGGCTCGCTCCCGCATGGGGATACTCACCACTATACTAACGAGGACCACCAGAATTCCCTAACCTATAACTTAAACCAAAAATTATACATTATCCAATATAGAAGAAAAGTTTCTTCGTATTTGCATTACCTGAAGAAACATACTGGGAGCCCATTCTTCTTTTAACTGATATGTAGCTGACTTACAATGGTGTGCTAATTACCACTGTACAGCAAAGTGATTCAGTTACACACACACACACACACACACACACACACACAACTTCATATTCTTCTCCATTATGGTTTACCATCACAGGATACTGAATATAGTTCCCTGTGCTGCAGAGTAGGACTATGCTGTTTATCCATTTTGTGTATAAAAGTTTACATCTGCTAAGCCCAAACTCCCACTCCACCCCTTCCCCAGTCCCCTCCTCCTGTGCGGACCCATCAGTCTGTTCTCTATGTCCAGTTAAAAGAGAATAGCTTTTACAGAGGTCAACTACCAACTAAGAATGATACTGGTAATAAGACCTAAGAAGTCCCTGCAAGCGAAAGAAAACTTTACATTACCTCTTCTTTAATTTCTTCTTTTTCTTGGACTGGTGGTTTTGGCTCAGGCTTAACTGGTTCCAAAGGAGGAAGGTAGTTCTTAGTATAGAGACTTTCAAATAGCTTATCCACAAAACCTGAAGTTTCTAAGGAGAAGAAATAATATGTAAATGTTACACAAAGGGAAATGGGGAATGACTAGTAGATAACCAAACGTTTGACAACACACTGTATCGGCAAAGCTGAGGAAAGTGGGACATCTGATTCACAGCTGGTGGAACTAAAAATGAGTCTACCCCTTATGGGGGAGAATCCCACTTCTGGGGTTTAAAACCCTTTAAAGATACTTGCACATGTACAAAATGATTTATATGCAAGATTGCCTGTTTGAGTATGTAAAAGATTGGCTACAACCCAAATTTCCATGAATAAGAGACTATTTAAATAAATCATATGACAATCAAACAATAACACACAGAGGCTATACAAAGAATGAGTACTGATAATATCAACGCTCCAAGATATAAAATTAAATATTGTATCTATATATTTGCATTAAAGAAAACTCTGAAAGGACACAAAAATGATAAAGTAATGCACTGGGGGTGGGAAGGGATCAGATGAGGTGAGACAGACTTTCATGATATACCTTTATATTGTTAGATTAACTAAATTGCCTACTCAAATATTTAATTTAAAATATTTTTAAATTAGTTGAAAAATAAATTTTGACATGAGAATGGTATGAAAATATCATTTTGTGTTTTAAGTAAAACATGAAAAAGGCTGCTCTATTTTGTAACTTTTTCAGACTCTTTAATGGAGAGAACCAGAGAAAGTTATTAAAAATTAAATGTCAAGATATTTACGTTATTTAAACCAAATTCAAGTCACCTCCATGGGTCCTACCCCTCAGGAAGAGCTACAGAGGACATTAAAGGTATAATACAGATTCTATTTACACCGCAACTGCTACACGTTTTATACAAATAGCTATTTCTAAAATGTCAAATTTTTTCTTCAGAAAAGCATCTTTTCATAAACTTTTTAGGTTATTAATTTGTGTAGTAAGCATTTTCCATGATTATAAAATGGTAAGCTCTTCTTACACATAACTTTAAGACAAATTAATCAGACCATTCAAAAGACTTTATGATCAGAAGACTGTTTTCACCTGCCTCTGCATTTCTAAAGCACTTTTTAAAACATGTATTACTTTTGTAATTTAAAATATATACATGACTATCTTTAATTAAAACTAAGCAATATAAATTAATACATTTAGAAAAAACTCATTTGTACTGAAAGAATTCTGTATTAATTTTGTATAAAAAGCCTTAAAAATGCATAAAAAATATGTAATCCTTTGTTTTAGACTGAGAAGCCATATGACTTATCTTTTCTTTCTCAGCAGATACTTGAGCTAAAGGATCTTTTCTCATTATTAACAACTATCTCAACTAGTAAATATAAAATATCCACATTCCTGTTTGTCCATTCAACAATATTTATTGAGTATCTTCTACATGTCAAGTCTGTAGGTTCCGAGTCTCCAATCTTAACAAAGGAAAAGACAAACGGGAGGTGGAGAGAGACACACACAGATAAACAGGCAGATTAACATATAACATGACAGGGAGTAACAAATGCCATGAAAAAATAATAAAGCAAAAATGGGAAGAGGAGAGCGTGACCTATCCTGTATACAGGATGTTCAGGGGAAACCACTCTGAGAAGATGACATTTGACAAGAGGCCAGAAACCATGAGAAATCGTGTTTCAAGCAAGGGTAAAACAGTGTTCAAAAGCCCTCAGTTGGGAACATGTTTGCCATGCTTTACAAAACAGCAAGGTGGTCCATGTGGCTAGAATGAAACAAATGACAGGGAGTGGTAGGAGATGAGGTTACAGAAGCAGCAGGGAGGCACCCAGGAAGCTCTGCAGACTAGGAACAAGATTTTGCTAAGATAAGAAGTTAAAGACACACAGAGAAGAGGAGCATGCCCATTTCTTCTTGCATCAAGAAGCCCCAGTCAAGAAGGAGAAAAAGTTACCTTCATTGTCTTAATAAACAGTAAGAATAAGCAGCTTCATTATCTTTAAAATTGTTACTCTTTAACCATTAACTAGATTCTACCACAAGCTCCAAGGATTCTTTCACTTAAAAAGTACTTGAATTACCACTGCCTCAATATTGGAGAGGAGCAGAGTAGGAAAGGGAAAAAAGTTTTGCCGAATACACAATAAATAATTAAGCATGAATAGGTATATTCAAGTATTTGAAGGGCTCTGACCAATTTCTTTCCTTTCAAGCTTTATCTTTAAGATTTTATCAGGAAGTTTTAAATTTAAAATCTCTATTTAAATACTCGGTTGAAGGCCTATAATAATTACCTTTTTGTAAAAATACGTCAAGTTGATCGGCACAAAAGGCTTTCAATTCTTTCTCAGGTTTGTCCTTCTTGACCAGTGCTACAACATAGTTGGCTAAGGCTGAAGGGTCAGCATCACATCTAGTTAGACAAAGAGAAAACAAGTATTTTTAAACATTTTTTTTTTTTTCAAATACTGATGTCATTAATGAAACCACCCCCGTTTTGGGAGGCTTCAAGTAAAAAACTTTGTTTTAAAAAATGACTGCAAACATAGGCGACTATCGTTAACAAAGAGCATATTTATATATATACTATAGTTAACTTTTTCTTTTTCTGCTTATTTTTATAAAATAATGTGCCTCCTATTTTCAATGTTCCAATTATACTCAGAACTTTGGAATGAATCTATATTTACTTGCTCTCAATGGTAATAGGGAAAGGGTGGCAATGGACTCTTAAGGTGCAGCTTGACTCCCAGGCTGTAGAAGTGCTGTAGATCTCCTCAGGAACTCTCTGTTCTGAGTGATCAATGAAGAAGAAGTAGGGCAAGTGATGGGACAGCTTTTCCATTCTCTGTAATGCCAAGCACCAGCATCTAAAAATGGCAATTTCTACCTCTAATCTTCTCAGTGAGTATCTTAAGGATCATTTTAAGACAAAAAGTAAGAACACAAAAAGCATGTCACCTTAAATTTTATTGGCAAACACTTCAGCAGCTATTAGGAAGAAAGAAAAGATTGGGGAGTTAGAAAGGATAAGAGAAGTGGTAAAAGGGCAGCAGAGATAACCTTTATCTACGTCACTTTTTTTTCTAGTCAGTAGTAACCTGACTTTGACATTCCAAATTATCTCTTATGCCAGGGCAGCACAAGATCCTTGAGTTGCCAACTCCTAATGTACAGCAATCTGCCAGACTTGACATTTTATATATATTACAAGTAATAGAAAGTTTTCTTCTTATATAAACAAATACATACACATGCTTATATATTTATATTCTATTTTCCCCATGAATGTACACTTAAGTAGCATATATCCTTTGTGGCTTCACAGCACTGTTGTGAAGATAAAATGAAAAAACTCAGAATGACAAGAAGTAAAATCATTATGCAAGCAAAATGATTATATCCCTATAAAACACTAATCTTATTCTATGATCCTTGGGCCTCTACTATAAATCAGAAAGTTAAAAAAGTTTCAGCTCAAGCTATCAATCACATTTCCAATAAGTTTATGATATTAGTAAGCAAAAAACACCACCAACACCCTTACTTCCCTTCTAGTGTATACTTTTAAAACATTTATGTACCAAATTCTAAGAGTAAATTTCAATTCTATCAATTTTACAAAACTCAAAACTAATTTTTAAAAAATGATGGGCAAATGTCAAAGTGCACTAGAAGTCTAAGTACACAGATGATGAGTTATGTATTACTTAAAAGAAAGCTGGAATCCTTAAATAAAATGATTATATTTTGGAGAATTATGAACAGATTACCTTAATAAATCCAACTGCTAAATTCTAAAATGGACATATACCATCTCCACTTATATTCTAAACACAAAGAGAAAGGATTTTTTTATTTAAATAACTAAGAATGGCAGAAAAGAAGCAATGTTATTTCCCTGATGTTATGGGAACCTTCAAGGAGTCTCAGGACCTAACAGGTATAACACTGGGTAAGAATATGAGGTTTCCAGTGAGAAACAGGTGAAACTCAGATTACTGGAAAACGAGGTGAGTTAAACAAATCCAGGTATCTTCTACATATAGTTAGTATTCAGACTAATAAACAAATACAGAATTAGGTTGTTTCTGATGAAATACATTTTGATGGAACAGTGATAAAACTCAAGATGAATAGTTACAAGGTAGGAGTAGACACCAAGAAAAGACTGATTATAGATTCTAAATATTTGTTTAATGTGAGTGAACAACTGATTGTTAATAAATTGTTAATAAATGATTCTGCATAAAATACAAAAAGCACGTTTACAGCCAAAGGAATGGGACCATTTAAATTTAACAGCTCCTAGTGGAAACAGTGGCTGACTTTATTTTTCTGGGCTCCAAAATCACTGCAGATGGTGATTGCAGCCATGAAATTAAGAGACTCTTTCTCCCTGGAAGGAAAGTTATGACCAACCTAGACAGCACATTAAGAAGCAGAGACATTACTTTGCCAACAAAGGTTCATCTAGTCAAGCTACCATTATAGTAGTATACTATACTATCCTATAATAGTATACTATAATAGTAGCTATACTATAATGGTAGCTATGGTAGTAGCTATACTATAATAGTAGCTATGGCACCAACTTTCCTGGAGAAGGAAAAGGCTACCCACGCCAGTATTCTGGCCTGGAGAATTCCACGGACTGGATAGTCCATGGGGTTGCAAAGTCAGACATGACTGAGAGACTTTCACTGACATGGACATGATACCAATACTAACACTAGACCAAAACGACTTTCAGAAGTATGTCACAAAAATATGAGCATGACTAAGACCCTTGATAGGTTACAAGACAAATGCAGGGCCACTTCCTACTTCTCTTACAAAAACAGTACCCAAAGAGTATTTAAAACCGTTTAGCTCTTGGGACTTCCCCGGTGGTCCAGTGGCTAAGACTCCACTCTCCTAATGCAGGGGATCTGGGTTTCAATCCCTGCTCAGGGAACTAGATCCCATGTGCCGCAGCTAAGAGTTCACATGCTGCAATGCAAGATCAAAGATCCCATATGCTGCAATTAGAACCCAGTGCAGCCAAAATAATTAATTAATTTTTTTAAAAAACCCTTTTAGCTCTTCATTTATAACCAAAGCTTATGGAAATTCATTTCTGCTTAACTATAGGGACAAAGTATATCTTGGAAAGAGATTTTGAAATTATGGGGCCATGGCTATGTTAAACACACGTTTCTAGACAAAAAGGGGTTTCCATCATAACAAAGAGATTAGAAAAGGTAATAACATCCACCAAAACGTACTATTCTATAGTCTCTAAAAGGTCTTAACAGCATGTGTGTGCGTGTGCTATGTCGCTTCAGTTGTGGTTTTTTGCAATCTTAAGAACTGAAGCCCACCAGGCTCCTTTGTCCATGGGATTCTCCACGCAAGAATACTGGAGTGAGTTGCTATGCGTTCCTCCAGGGGATCTTCCCAACCCAGGTATCAAACCCACATCTCTATATCTCTTGCACTGGCAGGTGGGTTCTTTACCACTAGCCCCACCTGGGAAACCCCTTAACAGCATGATCAATTATTATTCACTTTACAGATGCCTAAATTTGTAAATATGTAAAGACAAATCAAGTGATCCATTCAAGACCAGGGAGACAGCCTACCTGTGGAACTAAAACTCAGTTTCTATTCCATGCAAGTAAAATCTATCACAGCATATACATTTTTTCTAATGTTTATCTGCATGACAAATTAATGTTTTCTAAGCCTCAATCAGTAATCACCTTTCAGTTAAAATAAAGAACCATTAGAAGTTTCCTAAAGTTTAATGGAAGTTACAAATGAGGATTCTTTAAAATTCACATCTTGCATAATGTTCTACAAACATGTTTCCATTATCTATTTTTATTTAAAAGAATAAAAATTGCTTAGAATGAATTTTTATCACGAGAAGTTAACAGAAATAGTGCCCAGAAATGTCTTATCTGTAAAAATCTCAAATGTCTTTTTTCTTCTTAATGAAATCACCATTGCAGGTATTGACACATCCACTGAGCTATCAACTCAGTCTTACAGATACTTTTAGTAATCTGATTTTCTCGATGTGCTTAGCTGGAGGCTACTGTACTACTACTATTGTGTAGGAAACAAAAATATTGGTACTTCCACGTCTTTTCAAATGAAAGCTTTCATATTCCCCATCATTAGTTAGGGGCTCTCATGAATGAAGATGATGTGGAAGAAAATACCCCGAGATTTATCTGGAGGGGAAAAACAGACGTTTCTCAGTTGCAAACACCATTGTGATACTTGGAACTATACAGCTCCTAGCACAGTAGCCACCAGCTAAGCACACTCAGAAAATGAGACTACTTAAAAAAAAAAAAATCACACTTTTCTAATTGTGACCAACCTAAATACACATATGAGGACATTGATTAGACATTTACTAAATGTTAAGGAAATGCCAAGCTTCTTGCTGGGAAATGGAGTTACTTTGAGCAAGACAGACCTTGCCCTCAGTCACAAGGAAATGAAAAAATAATAATTATAGTACAAAATATCAAATGGCTAAACAAAGAGATTATTAATGAAGTAACAATACTGTGAGAGGATGAGAGAAGACATTGGTAGGAAACGAGGCTATGAAGGCAATATACGGCTCCTAGCCTATAGCAAATGGGCCAGGGAGAGTGAAGTCAGAAACATTTAGGAGTCAGACCAAAGGATATAAGAACAAATACGTTCCTAACTTAGTATACTAAAACTTGCCAAGAAGTCTTTGGGCCAGAATATAAGTCTTCTATGAAATAGTGAATGGTCTCCTTAAACACGTCCCACAGAACTTTAGAGGGACATCAATTCTTTGAAGCTACTACATACATTTTAGAAAATTATCAGTACTTTCCAGTCTCAAGAACATACCTACAAAATACTCATTTTATCCTTGCAGTTCATTTATTAAGAGGTGAGATCTAACAAGCTGCTACACGGTGATTTTTCTTCCCATTTGGGCAACTGCAGAGATTTCTAGTCAAAATTAATTTGGTAAGGATTGCAAACATGCAAACAGCATGTAAACTCTAGAGTTCAACCCAAATATACACCCCCTGACCACTGCATCAATAGAATCATCCCAACGAACATTATTGTGTCTTTTCCATCATACTCAGAAATGACACAAAGTTAATGTTTTACAGCATTTTTTTTTTTTTTTTACAAAGATCTTGATATGGCCTAAACTCACAGAAACTGCACATCAAGTCAATGGCTTTCTCTACCAATTCTTGTCTAGGGCCTGCAATGAGAATCTGTCATGCACTAGACTGATTATTCTTTAAGTGGCAGAAGGACTTAACACTAGTATTAATAAGTATTTCTGCAAAAAGAGTTTAATATATTTTCACATTTCAAAAACCATAAAATTCACTTATATTTAATGATTCTGGTACATAAAGTACTTTTTATAGTCTGCACTATAATACTCATATTTGTGAGATAGGTAAAAGGTTAACATAATTAATTGTTTAACACAGAAAGGTGAGAAAACTCTCCAAAGTCAGTGACTCAAATATAGATCTAGAAACTAAATGCCCTGCATCGCACAATGATGCTCTACCAAAACAGATGACAGATAAATGAATGAATGCAACTGCCCAGAAAGTATTATAAACCCTATCACTCTCTTCAAAACATGTATCAAGGCAATTTTTTGTGGTTGTTCATAGCTTTTTTCTTTCAGTTTGAGATATAATTGACATAAAGAACTATGTATGTCCGAATTGAACCAGCATTAATGATTTTACTTACATATATGAAATGCTACCATGATAAATTAAGTGAACATTCATTTCACATAGATACAAAATAAGAACAAAAAACACATTTTTTCCTTGTCATGAGAAGTCAGGATTTTATCTCAACTTTCATATGTAACACACAGCAGGGTTAATTATATTAATCATGCTTCACATTCTTAGTACTATATATCTTGTACCTTGAAGTCTGTACCTATTTACTATCTTCAAACTCTCCTCCGGCCAACCCCACCTCTGGTAATCATAAATCTGATCTCTTTTTCTATGAGTTTGTTTTTGAAGTAAAATTGACTTAAAACACTTATATTAGCTCCTGGTGTACAACGCTGTGATTTGGTATTTCTATACATTACAAAATTATTATCACAAGACAAATTTTTACAATAAACCTAATAAGCAGCAGTGAATTAGATGTACTTATACATATTAAATATATATAAAATAAAAATAACTTAAAACATTCCTCATTAAAGACAACATTTTTGGTAGAAATGCATGTTTGTTATTAAAAAATGCTTGCTTGAATGTTTTCTAAATTTGTAGAAATTTCTCCACTGGCTGATTTATCCTCTAGATTTACTTAGAATCTTATCTTTAAGGAGTCTGATAGTTCAAGTGAGCAGTTACTTGTAATAAAAAGAAATCATGACATGTCCTACCCATGTATAATCCCTACATAGTCTCTATAACTAGGATATCTAGAAGATTTTGAAACTGAAGAAAGATGAGGACCCCAGACAAGATCTGTGAGTTCATACTATTCATGCAGCAGTAGGAAGAGAGAGAAACTCCTGGACTAAGATGGTTTCTCTCCCTTTTACTGCACTGCCAATGAAAATGGTACTGGGTGGCCCACAGCTAGTTAAGGAGTCATTTCTTCTAGTCTCCCTCCTCCTGTCCCTCCTCTAATAAGGTAACAAATATGTCCCACATCTACAAAAGGAGTGGAAACAGATAAGCTC
This sequence comes from Cervus canadensis, assembly GCF_019320065.1. Classification (NCBI taxonomy): domain Eukaryota; kingdom Metazoa; phylum Chordata; class Mammalia; order Artiodactyla; family Cervidae; genus Cervus; species Cervus canadensis. The sequence continues at coordinate 51,507,159 of NC_057389.1, forward strand.
TAACAGTATGAGATTCCTAATTTGTCTATGGGGCACAAACACATACAAACGAGACTGGTTTCATAATATTCTGTTACATGACTTCATTTCACTAATGACAAGGTGGACCATACTAAAAATCCCTAAAAATCAAGAACTTTTATAATTCAGTTACTTTTTTTTTTTTTGACCATCTATGTGGCTTGCAGGATCTTAGCTCCCACAATAGGGATTGACCCAGGTCCACGACAGTGAAAGCACAGAGTCCTAACCACTGGAGCACCAGGGAATTCCCTAAATTTAGATAATTTTAAATTAAGCTAAATAAGAAAGTGCAACAGGAAATCATGTACACAGCTACAGTCTGATTAAAACATATCCACTGCAACTACATTATATGAAAGCCTGACAACTGCTCTGAAATGCTATGTTGTAGCAACATGCCAATCTCCCATGATAATTTTCTTGAATCTGGAATATGAAAAAGTAAACTTAAAAATACAACCCACTTCAGCATATCATTTCTTACATTTTAGGATGTCTAGACAAAAAAAATCTCCCATGACAACATATTAAGAATGAGAATATATGTGACATTTGCACTTGCCTTTACTATTTATTAACACTTTCACCCAAAACCATTACCTATATGAGTTAAAAATAAGCATTTGTTTTGTAGTTTATTTTGTAATTTGTAGTTCTAGGAAAATCATCTCTATTATTAAGTCTAAGCAGTGATTTCAGATTTTTCTTAACACTAAAAAAGTAACAAAAATTTAAAAGAGGCATGATGTGAGCTTTACGTTGAACATGTAACTCAAAACAAATGGGGAAACTAATCATTTTGAAAGATAACTTTTACCCATGAAAATTACAGAATATATATGAACAAAATCAGCACAAATAGTCCAAAAAATCTGGTGAAAACACCCTAGGGAGACTTAAGTTCCCACCCAAACTAAATTCTGACAATAAGAAAAAAATCAAAAAACATTACCCAGATCAAAACATCTTAGGGAGCTTTAAAAAAATAATTAACTATAATATTAAAACTTGTCACCTGCTACTCAAGACATAAAACACACATTTAATACTTTCAAAAGTATTACCAACATTTAATACTTTCAAAAGTATCTACCAACCAACTAAAAACACAAAGGTTCTCCTGTTCTGTATTTTAATAGACCTTTTTCTATTCTTAGCCTCTTCCATATACAGTCAATTTCACAAACTCTTACTTCATGATTTCCCACCTTCATCACAATCCATTTCCACCTTTGTGCTCCAATCTTGATACTGTATGTTGGAAAAGTATGATGCACACTTAAGAGGCCCATATTCTTCTATAAAACTTTTAAGTGTGCCCAGAAGTCATTTGCAGTTTACTTAGACCATCACTAATGTAAAACTCAGAAGCCCTTAGAGTATACTCATTCATACCTGTGCTCTAGTCATAACACACATCCTCAGAAAGCAAATACCACTTCAGACATCAAAATTCCCCTAATGCTGTCTCACTTTCCCACCCTACCATCTTCACAAGGCTGACACAATGGACTACAGATGAGTCTTCCTAGGTGTTACCATCCCACCCCAAGAAACCCAAATAGCAAAACATCAAGTTAGTTAACAGGGTTTCTCAGGAGCACAAGCAAACAGACAAACAGGGAAGTAGCAGTCTCCTACCAACCAACTTCACCACACCTCCACACCTCCCGAATTACCCTTTATTTCCACCTCTGCAAAAACTCAATTTTTCCACTAAAACTATCTGATCTAATGAATCAAAGCCTGCCCATCTCTTCTTGTACTCCTTTTCTTTCAGCCAGAAAGCCCTCACCTCCAGTAGGAGGAAAAGTAATAAGTAGAAATGACAAAGGGGCAGCAAATGATTCCTTTCAATCCCTCCCCATGACTTCTTTCCCAAGAGAGTTAGATACCACCTCCTCCTACCCTCCTTCCAGCTTTTCCTCTTGGCTCACGGAGATACCTTTCAGAGACTACCTATACCCCAGTGTCCCAAATTAACACTTCACCATCTCATCCCTTTAAAACGGTTACAAAACCAACAAAAAGTTCATATCTTCGCTATTCCTTTATTTCAAGGGTCCCAACAGTATTTCCACCATACTACTCCAGATAACAGAAACAAACCCCTCACCAATAATCCTACAGCCCAATCCTCTCAGCATTTACAAAACTCTTTCTTTCCACTACCCGTTTCATTATTCCAATACCTGCATCTAAAAATCCCTTGGTGCTGCCGGTATACCCCTTTCAGCCTGTCCTCCAATAATATTACATACTCGAGTAGTCCTTTCAACCCCCAAACAAACTTACAAAAATCTCATTTTTCCCAACCCCTAATGGTATTTAAAAATCATCAGCTCTCTTGGCACTATCAACTCCTCAATAATAGCATCCCTTAATAGCCTTATCAGATTCCTAATAATTCCCCAAACACTTCAGTGTCCACAAATCCCTATCCACTACCCTATTTTAATTCAATATTTTTGAACCCTTAGAACTCATCAGTAATAGCTATAAAGCCCTCAATGTCCCTACTCTCCTTTTCTCCCTTCATGCTTCCAAAAGGCCCCCAATACTCCGCTTCTAGATCTTTTAGTCCCGGAATAATACTGTTTGTAAAACGCTTGATATCCTGCTACTCCCTTCAAGATCCCGATATTCAAATTCTAAAACTCAAGAGCCCCGATTACTCTCTCAGTTCTCAAAGAGCAGTATTTTAAATTCCCTCACTTCCCGCTCCCCCTTTGAGCACCCTAAAACGTGTATTTCAAAAGCCCTCGCTGTCCTCCCCGCCCCCCCGCCCCGTTCCCAGAGCCACACCGCCTCTACGTCCCTTTCTCTCCTCCCCCCACCCCCCCACAATGGTGATAGTACTACAGAGAAGACGTCGCCGGGACCTCCCGACCGCGGCCCCTCCGCTCCGCCCTCCCCCACGCCGCTTCCCCTCCCCCCACGCCCCCGCGGGCCCCCAACGCCCACGTTCGCCAGCCCCGGCCCAGCCTGCCTCACTCACATCGGCTCCAGTAACTTGGCCAGCCAGGACTTAAGGGCATCCACATCCTCTATGAGCATGGTGCAAGGAAGGCGGGCTCGGCCGCCGCTCTTGTTCGGGCCTGCCGCGAGTCGCCCCTAGCCGCCTCCTCACGCCTTCTTCACAGCTCCGGGTGCCTCAGCCCACCGGGCATCTTAGGAGACTTCAACCTACTCCCCCGGCCGGGGCCTAACAGGAACTAACCCAAGAGCCCTCACTCAACCTAGCCCGACGGCACAGGAGGGTGGGAGATAGCGTCGAGTGGCGAGCGCTGGAACCAATAGGAAAGAGAGGGCCGTGCACGCAAAGCCAATGAACAGGCTCGTTCGCCCCGCCCGCCGGTCGTACCCAGTAAAGGAGGAGGGATTTACCAAGGTAGGTAGAGAGCTTACGTGAACTCCTGGTGCAAGATGGTATCTTGGAGAAGGTGCTGTGGCTCTTAAAGGGGCCGCGGCACTTTTTTTTTTTTTTTTTTTTTTTAAACCACGCCGCCGCCCGCCGCGGAATACCGGTGTCTGCTCTTGGGAGTGCCTGGGGGAACCTGGTGAGCCCCTCAGCCTGGTTCCTTCCTCCCGTTTTTTCCTGGAAACACACACTAGTGTCCCGAAATGACTCAGCTGTAGTAAATCTGCAACATAACGTGCAATACGTTCACGTTCGACACTGTGCACAGATCGCAAAATTTTACTTTTTTTCCTCACACGCTCATTTTGTTCGGCACACATGCTGGTATCTTTTGCTGCTGTGCTTAAATTATGCACAATGCTATGGCAACCCTGCCTTGGACTCCAATAATCGTCATTTTAAAAACGTGGCGCAACGGTTGCAGAAGACAGAGGCCATTTCAATTTTATCAGTATTTTTAGTATATTCTCTACAAGGGAGAAAAAGAATTCCATTTTAAAAAAAAATTCTCTTTTCATTGCTTGTCTAAAGTTCGATGGGGATTTTGTGCAGGGAAGATGTTGGTCAGCAAAAAAGTTTTTAAAAATAATGTTTAAAAAATTGAAATCACTGAAATGGGCAAATTGGTTTGTACTAGATGAAAAATTTCCTTTTGGAGTTTTGAAATGACTGGCTTGGCACTGGTGTTAGAATTTTTATTCAACAACGATTAGTGAGCACCTGCTGTATACCAGCACTGTGTAAGACCCTGGGATTCCAGTGGTGAGCAAAACAAACAGTCCTTCCTCCCAGAAAGCTGAACAGTCTATGAGATTATGCGTTGTAATCATAACATTATGAAAAATACCTGATGAGCATACACCTCATATAAAAGAGATGGGTCAACCCAAAATAAGCAGACAGACTGTAATATAAATATGTAGCAGATGTAGGCAAATTTTTTCTGTAAAAGGCTAGACAGCAAATATTTTTTTGGTTTTGTGGGCCATGAGGTCTCTGACAACTACTCAACTGTGCCCTCTTGGCATGAAATAGGTCATAGGTAATATGGAAACAAATGACTGTGGCTGTGTTCCAATAAAAGGCATATGAAAATTTCAATGTGAGAGAGTTTTCATGTGTCACAACATACTCCCTTGATTTTTTTCCTCCAACCATTTAAAAGTGTAAAAGTTATTGTTACCTCACAGGTGTCTAGGAACAGGTGCCAACATGGTCGGGCTTGCAGGCTAATATGTGGACCCCCTGCATGTGTATGTGTGCACCCAACTCTTTGCAACCCTGTGGACCATAGCCCACCAGGCTCCTCTCTCCATGGGATTCTCCAGGCAAGACTACTGGAGTGGGTTGCCGTTTCCTCCTCCAGGGGAACTTCCTGACCCAGGTATGGAAGCCTCGTCTCCTGTGTCCCCTTCATTGGCAGGCGAATCTTTACCCCTGAACCACTTGCGAAGTGACCCAGCTGGCATTTAGTGGTAAAGAACCCGCCTGCCAGTGCAGGAGATATAAGAAACCTGGGTTCCATCCATGGGTGGGGAAAGTCCCGTGGAGGAGGAAATGGCAACCCACTAAAGCATTCAGTTCAGTTCAGCTGCTCAGTTGTGTCCGACTCTTTGCCACCCCATGGTCTGCAGCACGCCAGGCTTCCCTGTCCATCACCAACTCCCAGAGCTTACTCAAGCTCATGTCCATCTAGTAGGTGATACCATCCAACCATCTCATCCTCTAAAGTCCCCTTCTCTCGCGTTCAATCATTCCCAGCATCAGGGTCTTTTCTAGTGAGTCAGGTCTTCGCATCAGGTGGCCAAAGTAATGGAATTTTAGCTTCAGCATCAGTCCTTCCAGTGCATATTCAGGACTGACTTCATTTAGGATAGACTGGTTGGATCTCCTTGCAGTCCGAGGGACTCTCAAGACTCCTCTCCAACACCACAGTTCAAAAGCATCAATACTTTGGCGCTCAGCTTTCTTTATAGTCCAACTCTCACATCCATACATGACTACTGGAAAAACCACAGCTTTGACTAGATGGACCCTTGTTGGCAAAGTAATTCTGCTTTTTAATATGCTGTCTAGGTTGGTCATAGTTTTTTTCCAAGGCGCAAGTGTCTTTTAATTTCATGGCTGCAGTCACCATCTGCAGTGATTTTGGAACCCACAAAAATAAAATCTCTCTGTTTCCATTGTTTCCCCATCTATTTGCCATGAAGTGATGGGACCGGATGCCATGATCTTAGTTTTCTGAATGTTGAGTTTTAAGCCAACTTTTTCACTCTCCTCTTTCACTTTCATCAAGAGGCTCTTCAGTTCTTTGCTTTCTGCCATAAGGGTGATGTCATCTGTGTATCTGAGGTTATTGATACTTCTTCCGGCAGTCTTGATTCCAGCTTGTGCTTCATCCAGCCCTGCATTTCGCATGTTGTACACTGCATGTAAGTTAAATAAGCAGGGTGACAATATACAGCCTTGACGTACTCCTTTCCCAATTTGGAACCAGTCTTTTGTTCCATGTCCAGTTCTAACTGTTGCCTGCATACAGATTTCTCAGGAGGCAGGTAAGGTGGTCTGGTATTCCCATCTCTTTAAGAATTTTCTACAGTTTGTGGTGATCCACACAGTCAAAGGCTTTGGCATAGTCAATAAAGCAGAAGTAGATGTTTTTATCCTTATCTGTCTGAGGGCCGACAAGATGAAAATCACAATCACAGAAAATTTCAGTATTCTTGCCCGGGAAATCCCCTGGGAGGCTACAGTCCATGGGATTGCAAACAGTCAGACACAATTGAAGCAACTTGGCAGGCACATATGTACCTGGGAAGCCTGGACCCCTTACATAGCGGAATAAGAGATAAAAATAAAAGCGAAACACACTTAGAAATTATCTAGTGAGCCTCCTTCACTGTTATCTCCTCCCCAGCTCTGCAGCTATGTCAAGTCCACAGAGACTAAGTAACATCTGGATCTTCTAACAGCAAGCCCAGAGCTTTGACACATTCAGCTGTTGCCTTTTCTTCTCTCTCTCTTCCTCTTCTTGCTTTATTCTTATCCTCATTTTCCCTTCAGTTCTTTCCCCTGCAGAGATGAAGTATTACCCACAAATGATAGATATTTTAAAAAGAGAAATGTAAAAGTGATTTGATTAGGCCTGCAGCTAGGCAAGAACTTGATAGCATGATTGATATGGAATAGGAATTGCCTTTTTCACAATAAATCACTCTGCTGCAAGAATTTCAAAGTACTTTTTTTTTTTTTTCAAAGTACTTTTTAAATGTAATATTTATAGAACAAATTTTCAAGCCTTACTTCAGAGGTGAGGGTGCCGAGATACTGGCTTTCTAGTGACTGAGGTCATCATTTAATCAAGAGTATTACAGGGAGTAGAACAGACATGATTACGATAGTCATATTTGGGTTTGGGGACCATGGATAGTTTTTTCCTTTTCCCTATTTTTTCAAGTTATGATGTCATTACTTTTCTAAACTGAGTAGGATGGCATCGATGGATAGATATAAGCTCAGTATTTGAATGTAGATGTCAAACTCCAAACCATACCTTGAGAAAGTGGCATCTATAGAAGAGTCACTTTTCCAGAAGTGGAATACAGTATGATGAATCCCACTCCCAAGCCTCGCTCACTCCATTTCCTAGATGGTTGGTTCAGATTTAGTCAGTAGCCACGGTCCAGAATTTTCCATATACTTTATTTGTTGTATGCATAGAACTGACTCGTCTGAAGTCCATGAATGAATGAGGCACTGATTTCAGTCATTCAGTTATTGGGCTACCCTGAAGACAGTGCATACACATAGGTACTAATTCAACATACCTCTATCAAGTATTGTACAAGGTACCAGATTCTGTGTGCTGGGCTGGGGCAGAGACATAAGTTTGAAGAGTTATATCCATTCACTGGAGAAGGCAATGGCAAGGCACTGCAGTACTCTTGCCTGGAAAATCCCATGGATGGAGGAGCCTGGTGGGCTGCAGTGCATGGGATCGCAAAGAGTCGGCCCGACTGAGCGACTTCACTTTCACTTTTCACTTTCATGCATTGGAGAAGGAAATGGCAACCCACTCCAGTGTTCTTGCCTGGAGAATCCCAGGGACAGCGGAGCCTGGTGGGCTGCCATCTATGGGGTCGCACAGAGTCGGACATGACTGAAGCCACTTAGCAGCAGCAGCCATTCACTGCCTTTTGGGAGCTCAGATTCTGGTGGTCTGATAGTCAGGCACTGGACATAATAATCAAACCCAAGGTTGTTGAATACTTACCCTATGCTGGCCCCATGCTAAATATCTCAGTATATTGTTGCCTATCTGGCTCAGAGTCCCCCTGTATAGTAAACAATATTCATAGGCAAGAAAATTGCATCCCAGAAAGGTCATGAAGCTGGAGTGAAGAGGCCCAGCCTTGACCATGTCTGTTAGGTTCCAAAGCCCCACCTGTAACCTTCACTTAATCACCTCACTGGCAAACACTGAGATATGAGGTTCATTTAGCAAATACATATTGAGCCTATTACCATATCTTAGGCACTGCTCTTGGATAATTCAGAGGAAAACTGATTTCAAATAAATGTTCTTTCCTTAGTTAAGTTGGATGTTAACATGAATACTTAACAAATATTGACTTTTCTCTCAGTTTATTTGCACAGAGGAGAAAGAAAGAAATCAAAGGAAAAAAGAGATTATTAATATGGGACATTGAAAACAGAGAGTGACAAGAAGAAAAGACATGCTTATTCTGACCAAGTTCTCTTCCTAGGCTTGAGGTCAACTGTGTGTTCTTTCTCCACCAGGAAGAGCTGTCAGTGGGTGATTTTGCACAAGTGTTGTCAGGGGTAAACAGGCTTTGCAAAATCAGACTGTGTTGTGCCTACTTTGGGGCAGGAAGGCTGGGGGAGGGGGATTGGTCCTTAGTCACCAACCTATGAGAATGTCCCAAATGTACAATAAGAGAAGTGGGGAGTCATCTTTGAATTTTTTCTGTGACATTTACAATCACAATAGACTTCCTCTACATGCTGTTAAATTAAACTTTGGTGGAATTTCAAACTAGGAAGCTCATGCTTACAAACAGACCCTGTCATGTCTGTATATTTGTAAATAATCAGTTAATTGAACAGCACACCCATCAAAATGTCAGTCTCTCTTGAGTTTAGGTCCCCTGGAGCAGCCCATCTGGCTCAGAGAAAAGTTGCTTTAGTAAAAGTCTCTGGAATCTTCCTTACACAAAGTCCAGGTGAGTGGGCAGGCAGCCAAATTGCCAGTCAATCAAAATAGTCTCTTGGTTATGGAAATGTCGATTGTTTTCCTAGGAGAACTATGTTAAAAGGGTTTTTTTTTAGAAAGTTGCTTCTCTCTAAATACCTATAAGATTGGCTAATACAAAAAAAAAAAAGAACACAAAAATCTGGCAACGCTGAATGCCAATAAGGATGCAGAGAAACTGGATCATTCATACTTTGCTGATATAATGTAAAATGGTACGGCTACTTTGAAAAACACTTTGGTATTTTCTCTAAAAACTAAATGTGCAACTACCATATGACCCAACAATTACACTTCTGGGCATTTATCCCAGAGAAATGGAAACTTCCGTTTACACTGAAAAACCTATACTCAAATGTTTAGAGCAGCTTTATTTATAATAGGCCCAAATAAGAATCAGTTCAGGTGACCTTAAACAGGTGAATGGTTAAACTGTGTGATATAACATACCATGGAATGGGACTCCACGCTTCCCTCCAGCAAGGAAGGAACTGTTAAATACATGCGACAATTTGGATGAATTATGCTGAGTGAGGAAAAAAATGAAATACAATATGTAACCAATCCCCAGAGGTTACATATTGTGTGCTTCCATTTATGTAACAGAGGACAGAGATGGGGGTGTGAAGGGAAAGTGGCTATGGCTTTTTAGAATTAATTAATGTTTGGTTGCGCTGGGTCGTCATTGCTGCATCCGGGCCGAGAGCAGAGAAAACTCTCTAGCTGAGGTCTGTGGGCTTCCGGCTGCCATGGCTTCTCCTGTTGCAGAGCAGGAGCTCTAGGGCACGCAGGCTCGGTAGTTGTGGCGCACCAGCTTAGCTGCCCGTGACATATGGGATCTTAATTTCCCAACCAGAGTTCGAACCCATGTCCCCTGCATTGGTAGACAGGTTCTTAACCATTGAACTACCAGGTTAGTCCCATGAGTGTGGTTTTTAGAAGGCAACATGAGGGATCCTTGTGGGGCTGGAACTGCTCTGTATCTTGACTGCCAGGATGGGTCCAGGGAGCTACAGGTATGATAATGCTGTAAAGAAGTTTACACACACACACACACACACACACACACACAGATGTGCACAAATGGTTACATATAAAACATGTCAATATCAATGTTCTGATTATGATATACCATAGTTTTGCAAATGTTACTATCGGGGGAAATTAGGACAAGTGTGCAAAAGTTCTCTCTGCATTATTTCTTACAACTGCTTATGATACTACAATTATCTCAATTTTTTAAAAAGTTGCTTCACATGGAGAGAGCCATGTCAACAGGGAGGAAAGGTTGAAAGTGGCATCTCTGGATGTGTAGACCAGAATTAGTCCACGTGCCATTCTTCAAGAGTTTCATAGGGGTCTCAGTCTGCCATCCTTCCTTGCAGATTAGAGAAACATCCAGCAGAAATGTGGGACGCATCACTGCAATAATAGTGACTTTATTTTTTCAAGCAGGAAATAGCAACAGTAGACTGACCAGACTCCAATTCCCTCTGGTTATCTCTCTGATATTAGAAGACAACTGCCCTCTCTTCCTTGGGTTGAATAAGCCCTTTGGGATTTGCACACAGCAAGTAATAATAACTCATACTCCTTGTGTACTAGGTACTCTGCCACCAACTTTGCATAGATTAGCCTCTTTTGGTTCCTGCATTTAGCCTTTCTTTCTTCCAAGAAATATTGATTGCCAACCTATCATAGGCAAAGCACTGTTATAGGCCTTGGTTCAGTGAAAAAAATATGCATTGTCTTGGAGATCTGTTTTAGCATCAGGAGAATGGTGACAAGTAAACAACTGTTATCATATAGCCGGGTACATTCTATAAAGAAAGAAAGCAAAGTGGGGGGAGAGAGTGATGGGGGAGTTAGGAGGACTGAGCAGTGATCTGAAAGCAGTGGTCTGACAGTTTGAGGAAAGGAGGAAAGCAATGGGATGAGCCAAGAAGAAAATAATGGTTGAAGAGATTAAAGAGGTAGTGAGAAGCTAGATCATGGAGGACTTTGTTGGTCATGGTAAGGACTTTGAATTTTTGTTCTGAGTGAGACTGGAAGACACTGAAGGTTTTAAACAGAGGAATCAAATTATATGATTTAGTGTTTTATTTTTAAACACTAGCTATGGCTATGGCTGCCTCATGGTTATCAGACTGGAGGGGACATAAATGAACAAAGGGAAACCAGTTAGGAAGGAATAATCCAAGTGAGAGATAATGTTGGTTTGGACCAGACTAGCACTCAAAGAGAGAGTGAGAAGTTAAATTCTGGATGTATCTTAAAGGTAGAGTCAAGGAGTTTTACTAACAGAATGATTGTTGGTGTGAAACACAAGGAGAAGTCAAGGATGAAACCAAGGTGCTTGACCTCAGGTGGGGAAAATGAGTGAGGAGCAGATTTAGAGAATGGCTGGTAGATCATGAATTCAGTTTGGGTCGTGAATTAGACATTGTCTTAGACATTAGACATGGTGGTGGCCATGCTTCAAGATGGCTGCCAACAATCCTTAACTTGTAAGGATCACATTCATGTGTCCTTTGCTCCCACACTGGATCAGGGCTTCTCTGTATGATCAACAGAATACATTGAAATGACAGTCTTTTACATCTAAGTCTAGGATAAAAGGTATTGTAGCTCCTATTTTGGACCTCTTGTTCTGGGGAAAGCCAGTCACATGTTCAAAGGCACTCAATCAACCCTTTGGAGAGTCCCAGATTGAAAGGAACTGAGACTTCTTACCAACAGCCAGGACTAACTTTCTAGCCTTGCGAGTGAGCCGTGGTAGAAGTAGATCTTCCAGCCCCAGTCACACCTTCAGATGACCACAGCCCTGGTCAGCATGTGACTGCATTTTCATGAAAGCCCCAAAGCAGAACCATTCGGTCAAGCTGCTTCCAAACTTCTGACCCATGGAAACTGTGAGTGATAATAAATGGTTATTGTTGGGAATTCCCTGGCAGTCCAGTGGTTAGGACTCTACACTTCTCACTGCTGAGGGTATGGGTTTGATCCCTGGTAGGGGAACTAAGATCCTGCAAGCCATGCAGCATGACCAAAAGTAAAAAAAAAAAAAAAAAAACGTTGTTTTAAGCCCCTGAATTTGGGGTAATTTCTTAGGCAAGACACATAATTAATATAAAAATCCAAGTGGAGGGAGTTCCCTGGTGACCTAGTGGTTAGGTTCTGGGCTTTTACTGCCGTGGCCTAAGTTCAGTCCCTGGCTAAGAGACAGATCCTACAAGATGCATAGTGTAGGGGAAAAAATCCAAGTGGAAATACCAAGTAGACAGTTGAGTCTAAGAGTCTGGAGTTCATGAGAGATTGGGTCTGGTGTTTAAAACTGTGGATCCAAAAAAAAAAAAATAATGATAATAAAACTGTGGATCCATCAGCATTGTAAAGTGTGTTGAAAATCATGGGCCTGGAAAAGATCATCTAAGAATTTACAGTATCTAGAATGAAAGGCCATTAGGGCATTCTCCTATTTACAAGGAAAGGGAATAATATGTGCTAAACTGAGAAGACTTGGCCAGTGATGAAGGAGGAGAATAAAGAAACAAGAAATGTGCCTCAGGAAAGATGGAGTTTTCAACTATGTCATGTAGTTCTTGCATCAAGTAAGATGTTGTTGTTGTTTAGTTGCTAGGTAGAGGCCGACTCTTTTGTGACTCCATGGACTGTAGCCCACCAGGCTTCTCTGTCCATGGGATTTCCCAGGCGAGAATACTGGAGTGGGTTGCCATTTCCTTCTCCATCAAGTAGAATGAGGACATAGAATTGACCATCAGATTTGGCAATATGGATGAGGAGGTCATTGGTGATCTGAAAAATTCCATGGAATGCAGGAGGTGAACACTCAATTGGAAAGAGTCTGGGAGAGAAAGAGAAGAGAGGAATTGGAGATAGTATGACAGTTCTCTTGAGTTTTATTGTAAAGGGGAGTAGAACAAAGAGGGTACCAAAAGATATGATGGGATAAGAAGGATTTGTTTATATTTTGTTCTGTTTTTCTTTGGCTTATGTTAGGTTAGAAGATATGTATGAAGGTAGATGGGTGTGATCTAGTTGGGAAAGAAAATTCAATGATGTGGAAGGTGAAATGGGCAACTGTGGGAATGAAGTCTCTTAGTAGGAAAAGAATGAGATTTAGTGTACAAACGGAGTTTAGGTCTTAATAGGCGCCCCAGTTATTCATGATAAGTAGAAAATAGAGCTCATGATAAGGGGCGGAGGCATAATAGTAGCTGTAGTCAAAGGAGCTCATGGAGGTTCTTTACAGTTTGCTTCTATGTTTTCAGTGAATTAGAAAGGAATCATCAGTTGAATGTGAAGAAGGAGTGCTGGATGCTTGAGAAGAGAGGTGTGAGGTGCATCTTAGATTTCTCAAACATTTTAAGCTCCTTCTTACCTTAGGGCCTTTGTATTTGCTGGCCCTTTTGCCTAGAACTTAAAAAAATATTTTTTTCTTCCAGTTTTATTGAGGTATAATTGACATACATGTGTGTGCTCAATTGTGTCTGACTCTTTGTGACCCGATGGACTGTAGCCCGCCAGGCTCTTCTGTCCATAGGATTTTTCAGGCAAGAATACTGGAGTGGGTTGCCATTTCCTCCTCCAGGAGATCTCCCCGACCCAGGGATTGAACCCACATCTCCTTCGTCTCCTACATTGGCAGGCAGCTTCTTTACCGCTGACCCTCCTGGGAAACCGTGTCTGCAACTCCTTTCCACGCATCTTTTTTCTTTTTGGCTATGTCAGGTTTTAGCTGCAACATGCGGGATTTTTGTTGAGGTGCATGGACTCTTGCTGTGTCACACGGGATCAGTAGTTGTGACGCAAGTGCTTAGTTGTCCTGTGGCCTGTGGGATCTTAATTCCCCAACCAGGGATCTGGGACCTTAGTTCCTGGACCAGGGATCAAACTTGTGTCCCCTGCATTCAAGCTGGATTCTTAACCAGTGGACCACCAAGGAAGTCCCTCCACACATCTTTTTATGGTCGATTTTTTCTTGTCAGCTCAAATATCACCCTCTTAGGAAGACTTTCTCTGACCATCCATCTAAATTAACACTACATTTCTCTTAGTGTGATTATTATTTGTGTTATTAGTGTTAGAGTTATTCTCTGTCACATAATCCTGTTTTATTTTCATAGCATTTTTCATGGTCTGAAACTTTTTCATGAATTTATTTTCTTTACCTCATCCTAACTAGAATTTTCATGAGGTCAAGGATTTTGTCTTCCTTGTTTGCATTATATCTTTAGTGCTGAAAACAAAACCTGGTATATAATAGATGTGCAATAAATATTAATGAATAACTAATATAATCATGAAAACAATATTGCTAGGTAAGTACTATTATTGTTACTATGTTATGGGCCTAGGCAGATCAAGTGATTTGTCGAAGGTCATACAGCAAATTTGCAATGGGGGTATGCTTGAGTCAAGCAACCTGGCACTAGAGCCCACCTTTTCAGACACTACCTAGAATGGCATCTAGAGGAAGATACTGACTTCTGGCTACAAAGAAAATGGGAGCCTGTCCAATTACTAGGGAAAAAAATGTAAGACCATGATTGTGCCCCTAATTTACATATTTGAACTTAGGGCTTCCTAGATAGCTCAAACATAAAGAATTTGCTTGCAATGAGAGAAACCTGGGTTTGATCCTTGGGTCCTATGGAGAAGGATATAGCAACACACTCCAGTATTATATTTAGACCAGTCTGATTTCACTGATACTGTAAAAATAGGAATCCCAAATGTAGTAAATGCACAGCTAAATTTTAAAAATATAGTCACTGAAACTGGAAACTGTGTAATAAGTGATTGGCTGTCTTTACTTGTTTTTTTCCTCCTCCCTTTCTTTCTTCTTTTCCATCTGTCTGTCCTTCCCTCTTTCCTTCTATTTCAGGTGTGTATGTGTGTGTGGCTGCACTGGGTCTTTGTTGCTGTGCGTGGGCTTTCTCCAGCTGTGGAGCTCAGGCTTCTCATTGTGGTACTTCTCTTGTGGAGCATGGACTCTAGGCATGCAAGCTTCAGTAGTTGTGGCCCACCCACTTAGACCCCGAGGTATGTGGGGTCTTCCCAGACCAGGGATCGAATCCATGTCCCCTGTGCAACCAGGCAGATTCTTAACCACTGGACCACCAGGGGAATCCCATTCCTTCTATTTCTGGAGGCCCTTGGACTGCTCCACTATGGTGATGGAAATGCTGGTAGCAGTTTGGATAGGCAGGTTATTTAGGAATCACAGGCAGTGTTTTGATGACTCAGGTGTCACATTTCCCATATGACCCTGTGACACCCTGGCAATGCTCTGTGGAATGTTGACAAGAGCAGGCTGAGGCATGTGGATCCTGAATCTGCAGTGGGATGGCATGAATGAGTGACTTCCAAGTCCTGAGAATTACAAGTATCATTGCTTTAGGAGAAATCTAGGCAACAGGGGCTTCTCGAAACTTTGGTACCTGGAAGTGCAACTTCTCTAATTTGGTTACATTTGTCTTCTTAATTAATATGGCTAGTTGTTCCTAGCTTATGTCAGTCAGATACAGAACTCCCATTAACTGAATGACTCTCTTAGTTCATTTGGGCTGCTATAACCAAATACCATAGATTGGGAGGCCTGTAAACAGCAGAAAATTTCTCATGGTTCTGAAGACTGACAGTCTGAGGGCAGGGTGCCGGCATGACCAGGTGAGGGCCCTCTTCCACTGAGAACACTTCTGTTTGTATCGTCACAAGGTGGAAGACGTAGGGAGCTTGTGGGCTCTCCTGTATAAGAGCATTGCATGCGTGCATGCTAAGTCGCTTCAGTCGCGTCCTACTGTTTGTGACCCCATGGGCTGTAGCCCTCCAGGCTCCTCTGTCCATGAGATTCTCCAGGCAAGAATACTGGAGTGGGTTGCCATTTACTTCTCCAGTGGAATCTTCCAGACCCCAGGGGTCAAACCCATGTCTCTTCCGTCTCCTACATTGGCACGCAGGTTCTTTACCACCAGTGCCACCTGGGAATCACATATAAGCACACTGATCCCTTCAAAAGGGCTTCATCCTTCTAACCCAAGCACCTCATAAATCTTAATACTATCACATTGAGCATTCAGATTTCAACATATGAATTTTGTGCAGACCCAAACATTTAGACCATGACAATGATCTAACTGGCTTCCAGTCAACCACTTCTCTTTCTCTTTAATCTTTCTTGAGCACTTAGATCATGAACCACAGTAATCACCTTCTTTGACATAGGTCATTTTAGTTTCATAGCAAGCCTAGGAAGTAGGTTCTATCATTACCCACACATTATATGTGAAGACCTGCAGTCCCAGGGTTGAAGGAGCAGAGCTAGCACAGGACAAAGCTCCCAGTCAGACCTAGACATCTTACTCCAAAGCTTGTGAGCACCACACACGTACATACACTTTCTCTGTTGCCCATTAACTGTTGGAAATTGGACACAGTGCAACCCCTGGATCAGCTAAAGTCCATAAATCATAGAGAATCTTTCCTTCTCTTTATATTAATCACCTAGACTATAAAAAATAATCTGTCCATCATTCAGGAAACATAAAAGTAAAGGCAGAACACTAATGTTGGAAAATAAAATGAATGAGGAACTTCCTTAACAGTCCAGTGGCTAAGACTTAGCTCTCCCAGTGCAGGGTATGTGGGTTTGATCCCTGGTGGCAGACCTGAGATCCCACAGGCCATCAGATGTAGCCCAAATAAATAAATACATTAAATAGCCTAAAGAAAAAAAAAGGTGTCTAATAGGGTAGGGAAGTGGCAACCATATTTATTGCATGCCACATTTGTGAGACAGAAGTGTGAAAGTAGATGCCCACAATTCCTTCCTTGGCCCGTGTCATACAAAGGTTGGGAAGTTAGGTAAATAAGCATGAAAAACAAACATAAAGGGACTCAGAGACAAGCCAAAATTAATTATAGTTTTATGGATCTCAATTTAGAAATGCTGGCTCAGTTGAATCCAGTAGAGTGACCAGTGGGATGGGTTTGGAAAACAAAACAAAATAAGTGAGCTCTGTTGTGGAATTTTAAAGAATGAGTGCAAACGATCTGACAGTTCGTGAAGGTATACCACACAATCATATGATGATAACTAGCTCAGTCAGGCTAGGAAAGAGATTTATTATGGGCTGCAGGCAAGCTTTTTCTATTTTAATCAGATTAGTGTTTATAGACCAATTTTCCTAAAATAATAATAAAAATATCTGACATTTTAAAGTGTTTACTACATGCTTGACATATATATATATACACACAGGGTTTATATCTATGTACATATTATTTCTTTAATCCTCATAGCAATCCTGTGAGGTGCTTACTATTATTACCTTTAAACCAGAGTGATTAATTGAACTGCCTGAGGTCACCCAGCTAATAAATTATGAACTTGGCTTGACTCACAGCCTGAGCTCTTAATCACTCTGCTACCTTTCTAATTTCATTTATCTAGAGAGGGTATTCCACATAGCAGAACAAAGAATGGATGTGTGTGTGTGTGTGTGCGCGCGCGCGCGCACGCGCGCCCTCAGTCATGTCTGACTCTGTGACCCCATGGACTGTAGCCCAACAGATTCCTCTGTCCATGAAATTTTCCAGGCAAGAGTACTGGAGTGGGTTGTCATTTCCTTCTCCCGGGGATCTTCCTAACCCAGGGATTGAGCCAGCATCTCTTCCGTCTCCTCCATTGGCAGGCAAATTCTTTACCCCTGTGCCACCTGGGGAACTCAAACAACGAACACTTCCCAGTTAAAAAGCCATATTATCGGAGGTATGGTGGAAGATCCAGGAGGAGGGTCAGTGGAGGGAGGACGTTCAGTTACTCTCCCCTCTGATCTTGACTGCTGAGGACGCAACATCATGTTACTGCAGCCTGCACCAGGCTTTTAGGCTTGTCGCCTCTTCTCTGAGATCTGTTTTGTCTGTTAGTTATGGCATGAGAGATTTTACTTGGAGCATGCAGGATCTAGTTCCCTGAGCAGGGATCAAACCTGGGCCCCCTGCATAGGGGAGTGGGGAGTCTAAACCACTGGACCACCAGGGAAGTCTCTTGAAGATTTTATCACTGCATTCCTTAGGAAGCAACAGGAAGAAGTCTGGGGAGCCTGGGTTTTCCAGAGATCTGTGACCAGAGTTGCCTTCCATGAACAGTACCTACTGAAAGTGGGGTTAGGGACTAGCAGGCTCCCAAGTTCCAGCTGGAAAACCACCCTGGAATCTGAACAGGGTCAGCAGGCTGGCGAAATCTACCCATACACCTAGAAATCCTCACTAAAAACTGCAAATGGAATTAAGATCTAAGTGAAGCTGGCAGGATATCAGAGATGCTCACGAGGACAGCTGGAGTCTACACTGAATCAGCACTCGATGCCAATGTGGGTCCATTAAGCACCACCAGCTTCTTGGTCCTTCTTAGGTGTTCCAGTGGCTGAGTAGCAAAGAATCTGTCTGCCAATGCAGGAGACACAAGAGGCACGGGTTTGATCCCTGGGTCGGGAAGATCTCCTGGAGAAGGAAATGGCAACCAACTCCAGTATTCTTGTCTGGGAAATCCCATGGACAGAAGAGCTGGGTGGGCTACAGTCCATGGAGTTGCAAAAGTCAGACATGACTGAATGAATGGGCATGCACGCACAAAGTTAAATGAGGAAATGAGAAATATTGTACCAAAGGTGGATGGGCATATCAGTCCTTTGATGTCATTAAGGTGGCCATGCACTTCTTTGAGAAATTAAAAAGAGCTGTGCTTGTTTTACAAAACAAGTTTTTACAGAACTAGAGGTGTGGCTCCAGGAATAGTCCAAAGCCCACAATCCTTTAACACGCCCCAAATCTCTTCTATTTATCTTAAGAGGCTTGTGTTAATAAAAAAAAGAAACTGGGTTATCATATATGTCCACAGTTTGTCATGTCAGCATTTCCTGATTGGCAAACAGTTCATAATTACTTGTTTCTTAAGTTTTTGCTAGAAACTAAAGTTTCTAATACGGAAAACATCTTTGTATGTGATTAGGATGGGGAACACATGTAAATCCATGGCTGATTCATGTCAATGTATGGCAAAAACCACTACAATATTGTAATTAGCCTCCAACTAATAAAAATAAATGAAAAAATGTAAAATAAAAAAAGGAAGAAAAAGGTATAGGAAAAAAAAAAGCCATATTATCAAGTTGTGGTAATTTTCATTTTCTAGATATCTCTGGACCCTGTTTACTTTTCTTCACCTTGATTATCACCACTATAGTCTGAACTATTATCACCTCTCACATGGACAATTGCAACAGCCTTCTGCTTCCACTTTTTATTCCTTTCAACCCTTCTTCAGAAAGATCTTTATGAAACACAAATAGGACCATGCCCCTTCCTCACTTAAAACACTTACTTCCATGGCCTCCCATTGCTTCAGTGTTTGCCTCTTCCACTAGAAAGAGGTGGCAGCGCCTGTCTTGTTGAAGTGTTGTATCTCCAGCATCTAGGACGGTGCACTGGTTATAGTATAAGCGAATTAAATGTTTGTTGAGTGAATGAAAACCAATGACTCTTGAAAAAATATCACTTAAATAAGAAAGTTAACAAGGATGCAGTTGGATGCATGGAGGTAGGTTTTTCATAATTTTCACAATTTGCTATCAAACAATTATTTATTTTCTTCTTTAATAGTTCTCACCCTTTAGACTGTAAGTTCCATGAAGGCAGGGGCCATGTCTTTCTCCTTACTATATCCTACCTCTATGTCATGTTCATAGGAGATATTTAATACATATTTGTTGTATGAACAATGTGGATTGGAAGCCGATGAATCAAAGATGACAAATAGTACTGGTTAGGGCAGAACTGGAACAGGAAAGCCTAACCATAGTTATAAGAGCTGTGGAGGATGAGGATCCTGTCTTTCATTCATTCAATAAATGTTTGTAAGACACCTGCTATGTGCCAGATACTATGCTAGGCAGTTTCTGCTGTCATGGAGCTTATGTCTAGTGATAGGTCAACAAACAATTAAAATTTGGTGAGATAACTTTCACAAGGGAGGGCAGGAAGGAGCTGCTTTGGGGAACATCAAGAAAGGGACATTTAACCCAGACTTGGGCTGTCAGGAAGTGATGTCTAAATGGTTAGTAGCTAAAGGTGGAGGATAATGGGGAGTATTTTTGTTTGTAAGAGTCCAGAAGCAAGGGAACCACCAGTAGGTTCTCTATAACCTAAGGTTCCTTCTTAACTTCTTCAGCCACTGAATTTTCATTGAGCCCATACCACGCTCCAGGCATTGGGTTATGCCATCACTAAATTTATATTTCAAAACTAGTTGTTGAACAGTGTAAATGTACATTATACATATATAATTTAAATTTTATTTTTGTTAAAAATTTTATTAATTTTTTCCCCTGTTATTCTTTTAGGAAGACACATTTCTGACCTGGGCACACCTCTACCCCTCCCAAGTGCTTTGTACAATATATGCTAAATGACTGTTTACTGAACTAACAAAGGAAAGCATGTGAGAGTAACTAATCTGACAACCAGAAAGTAAAAGACTTGGATCCGTTTTTTTCAATAGATCTTTCTTTGATGATGGAAATTTTCTGTATCTGCAACTGTCCAGATATGATAACAACTGGCCACATGACTTTCCAGCACATGAAAAGTGGCTAGTGCAATTGAAGAACTTAATGACCACATGTGTCTAGTGGCCTAGACACTTAGTACCTAGACAGCTCCATCTTGGTTGGTGACACAGATGAAATAATCTGAACCAGGCACTGGGACCAGGAGAAGGTTTCCAGCCTCTCCTTTAATAAATTGGAGGTTGTTAATAAATGGCTTCAAAACGTTTAAATTCTGGACTTTTGAATGCCACGACAGTCATAAATATCTGTGCACAATGGCAAGTCATAATTAGCACTTCAGTTACTGAAGACGAATACACTTTGCTTCCTGGCATCCTGACAAGACACCCAACCCAGCTATGTAGGTTGAAAAGGTTCAAGGCCAGGGAAGCCCACGTCAGCCATAGCGTGCTCGCTGCAGTCAGAGACCCTGAACTGCATCATGGGCTTTGTAGTTAGGGCTTTGTAGTTCAACATGTTCATGACGTCACTACCGGCGCCACTTTGAGAGGCGTATCGATTGGACTTCCGGTACCCTATTGTTCTCTGGGAAATGTAGTCAATATATGCCTGAAAGCCGTGGGCTTTAGGGATCTGAGAACTACAATTCCCAGAAGGCTACGATATACCCCGGAGGTAGTTAGTGCGCCAGAGATTACCTCTGCAGGCGTGCCGTGTGTGCTTAAGTCGTGGTAGGCCTGGCAGCCCCGAGAGGGAGGGGAAGGATTGTAACCACTCCTTTGGGGGGGGATCACCGAGGTCACTGTCGTGGGTTTGCAGGAGTCTGCTGGGCGGCGCCATGGCGGTGAGTTTTGGCGGGAAGAAAGTTCGCTTGGCCGGGGCTTGGAACCCGTCTGGCTGCTTTCTCCAGAATGGGGGCTCCATGTGGTAGCCACTGTCCTGAGGAGAAAAACCATTTTCTAAAGAAAAGGGGGGCCTTGCCTCTCACGTTTAAGGCTTGGCTGTTGTGAGGACTTGCCTTTTCGTGCTAGCTGATGAGCCAGGCCCTGGTGTCTTTAAGTTTACAGATTACTTCATGTCACGTGTGTTATTTGACCAAAGTTTCTAAAAGCTGATTTGTAGAAAGAGTATGTAACATTGATTCCTCCTTCCAACACAAGTTGTTGAGAGCCTCTTTGTAAAATAGACAAACTTTTCTGTATTCGTGGTGTTTACGGGTGTGCGTGCTACATTTAAAGTGTGCGGTAAAATATGTCAGATGCCGGTAAGTATCAGGAAGGAGGATCAAGAACAGTGTGGCCACTGAAAAGATTTCCGAGCAGAGCCAACCGTGTCAGTGAAAAACAAGGAGGGTTGTATGTTTCCAAGTTGGGGGGAGGGGTCTTCCAGAGGAGATGGTGATGATGCTGGTGGTGTTTGTGTGGTGGTGGTGGTGGAGGTTGACCGATGATTGGATGTAGTTCATGTAAAGCCTTGTAGGTCCTGACTGAATGAATGGGAACTTAGCGTTGCCAGGTGGAAGGGAGTTTGGGATCCATGTTCACACTGCTGTATTTAAAATGGATAACCAGCAAGGTCCTACTTTACGGCATAGGGAACTCTGCTCAGTGTTACGTGGCAGCCTGGATGGGAGTGGAATTTGAGAGAGAATGGATACATGTATATGTATGAGTCCCTTTGCTGTCCACCTGAAGCTGTCACAACATTGTTAATCGGCTGTATTCCAATAAAAGATGAAAAGCTTTTTTGAAAAGAGTGGAAAGAGAGGGAGTGGAGATGATGAGTATAGACCTCTTTTGAAGAATTTTATAAAGGAGACCAAAAAAATGGGGTAATAGATGAAGGCTAAAAGAGGTTTTCTTTTTTTTTTAAGGACAGGAGAAATTATATTGTGCTTGTATGCTTATGGAAATTGTCCTATAGAAAGGGAAAATGGATATAGAAGAGAGAAGTGATGTTCCTGTATAGAATAGAGGAAGTGAGATCAGATCTACTAAGAAGTCGAATTTTAATACATTTGGTCCCATTCTGGAGCTCATTCTCTTAATCATTGTTCTATTCACAGTTGTAAACTAATGGGGAAATTTCTTTTGCAGGCTCACTCCTATAATGAAATTTTCTAACTCTGATAGAAACCTTATAATAGTAAAGTGTATAAGATAATAAACATGGAGTAGCATGGATGTAAAATTAGTTTTTACTTTATAATTGAATGTGTGAAGAGTAAGCAATATAATTTTCTTCGTATCATAGAAGTATTTATTTTATAGAACTTTTGACAGTTTTAATCTCTTTTAGTTACATATCAGAAGACTTTTAGAGGGGACTGGGGGATGTGATGTAATAAAGATAATAGTCAACTTTAAAACTATTTTTAAACTTTTCATTTGGAAAATTTAAATAGTGAACAAAGTAGAGATAATAATAGTGTTGTGTATTTCCATGTACCCATCACTCAACTTCAGTAATTGACAGTTTAGGGCCAGTCTTGTTTCTGTTGTATCATCCCCAGAACCTCCATTTCCCTGCCTTAAGATTCATTTTAAGCAAATTTAAGGCACTGTATGATTTCATCCATACATGTTTTAGTAAGTTTTTAAAAATAGAATGAAAAATTCTCTTAAGGCATAACCACAATGCCTTTTTGACACACAACAAGAAGTACTTGATGTCCAGTTGTCTCCCTGTGATAATGGTTAGCATTATTGAGCATTTACCATGGGTCTGGTACTTTACTGGGCTTCCCAGTTTGCACTAGTGGTAAAGAACCCATCTGCCAATGCAGGTAGATGTAGAGAGACGTGGGTTTGATCCCTGGGTTCCGAAGATCCTTTGGAGGAGGGCAGGGCAACCCACTCCAGTATTCTTGCCTGGATAATCCCATGGACGGAGGAGCCTGGCAGGCTGTAGTCCATAGGGTCACACAGAGTCTGACACAACTGAAGCTACGTAGCGTGCACGCACACTGCTACTATACTAAGTCCTTCGTGTGTATTATATCTTTTAATGCTCATAATAATAGTAGAAGGTAGGTATAATTATTACCTATTAACCTCATTTTATAGATAGAGAAATGGAGGCTTAAAGAGGTTAAGGATCTTGTCTAGGTTCTATAGCCAATGGCGTTAGGATGTGGCCAGAGTAGTAAGAGAAAGCAGAAATAAAAGTGAGAAGATGAGAGTTTTTGTCAAGTCCCACCATTTGCTGGCATGATGATCTCTGAGCTTCAGATTCGTCATCTTTGAATTAGTAATCCCTGGTCTGCCCATTTCTTAGGGTGATTGTTGCCCACCTCTTGGGGTTGTTGTTAAAATCAAAGAAGTTAGGGTCAGTGTGCATAAAGGTTTTAGTAACTGCACAATGCTATACACATAAGACAGCGTTTACTGTCTAGTTCATTGGCTCTTCACTGGGGTGGTTTCGTCCTGCAGAGAAGTTGGTCTAGAGACTGAATCAGGGCAGTTGGGGGCATGCCACTGGCAGCTAGTGGGTAGAAGCTAGGGCTGCTCCTGAATATCTGGCAGTGCACTTGCCAGCCCCTGAAAACAGAGTTATTTGGCCCCAAATGTCAGTAGAGCGGAAGTTTAGGACTTTGCTCTCATTAAATAGCCAATTGTTGGCAATCCCCTGATGGTCCAATGGTTAGGACTCTGTGCTTTCTGTGCAGGGGCCAAGAGTTTGATCCCTGGTTAGGGAACTAAAATCCCACAGGCTGTGCAGCATGGCCACAAAAACCCCAGATAAAACCGAAAAACCTCCAGCTGTTTAGTTGAGTAACCAGTGAAGAAACGAAGACTCAGCTTGATCAAGTGACTTGCTCAACGTAATACAGCAAGTTGGTGCTGGGGCCAGTATCAGATTTCATTACAATTGACCTTGGAGGTTTTGAGAAACAAGGTTTTCTGAAAAGCAGAGACCTCAAAGAAGAGCTTTCCTGCATTTAGCATCCTCAGTACAGTGAAAAGAAACAGTTCTAAGCAATTTGTGAAGACTGTTGCTTTCATGTCCTTCTTTAAAGTGGGTGACATGGTCCTTTTTAGGCAAAAGATATTTGTCATATGACTTCTGTGTCTGTTAGCATTGTATGTGGTGCTGAGGTGAGTATAAAAGTTCTAAAAGATGCTGTCTGCCAGAAGTTCACAACCCAATGGGGTAAATGTCAAGAATTATTTGGTTGCATGCAGTGAAAGCCAACTCAAGTTGATTTAAGGAGAGAGGAATTTAGTAATGATATACTGGGATTTCATATGACCCATGACCCTAGCATAGGAAGTACAACTAGGCTTCATGAGGTCTTAGATACTTTTCCTTTGTGAGCCACTTCCTTTGTAAAAAAAAAAAAAAAATTAGAAATTATATTTGACAATTGTGTTGGTTAAAGACACATATGAATATTACATATTAAAGAGTTTTCTTCTATCAAAAATTTATTTTGTCTCCTGATTTTAAAAGCTACTAAAATATTTTGATGAGCCCCTAGAAGTATTGTGGGCCCTATGCAGTGTGCCTGTTCCATCTAGAGGTTAAGTGGCTGTTAGCAGTTGTACAGGCTGTTTTAAGGGCTGGGCGGAAGCGATTTACTTTCTTTTGCTCAAAACTGCTTTGGCAGAACCCAGAAGCATAGTTCCTATCTGAATTCTCCTGGAACCATGGAAGCATATGCTTAACTGCCTCTGATGCACTACCCTAAATAAGACTGGGCT
The DNA here is from genome assembly GCF_019320065.1 of Cervus canadensis. NCBI lineage: Eukaryota > Metazoa > Chordata > Mammalia > Artiodactyla > Cervidae > Cervus > Cervus canadensis. The sequence continues at coordinate 51,532,173 of NC_057389.1, forward strand.
TCTGTTGCTGAAGAAGAACGGGAAGGAATGGATATCGCACAGGCAAACTGCTGTCTCGCCCTAGATTTTTTTCAAATGGTAGTCCTTGTATGTTAGAATTGAAAATTGGTCAGCATGTATAGGAATAGAGAGACTTACAGGTTACTTGTTAAAAAGAGGATTTTGCAGTAAGGGGGCCAAAGGAGCTGAGGTCTAGATGAAGTCCTTTAGAAAAGAGTGAGTCCACGGAGTCCCTTATTCTTTCTTGGAAAAGGAAATACGTTATGCAGCCACACTTAATTTTATGGAAATTCTTAGGAAAGAGTTCAGATTGTTTAGCATCTTGATTTAAATATGCAACCCAGTTCTTAGTCTCTGTAATTTTCTATGGCCACAGTATGCAAAAGCTGGCAATGTGTTGCTCACCTCTCCTTTTATTTTATTGTATTTTATTTATTTGGTTGTGCCGGATCTTTGTTTTGGCGTGCAGGATCTAGTTCCCTGACCAGGGATCGAGCCCTGGCTGCCTACATCGGGAGTGCAGAATCTTAACCACTGGACCACCAGACAAGTTCCTCACTTCTCTCTCTCTTTTTTTCCTCACTCAAGTTTTTAAATCTTTAAATTTCAACAGGTACTTGAGAGCCTGCTATAAGCTCATTACTTCATGGCAAATAGAGGGGGAAAAGGTAGAAGTGACAGATTTCCTCTTCTTGGGCTCTAAAGTCACTGCAGATAGTGACTGTAGCCATGAAATCAGAAGACGTTTGCTTCTCGGCAGGAAAGCTATAACAAACCTAGATGGTGTGTTGAAAAGCAGAGACATACTCTGCCGACAAAGGTCCGTACAGTCAAGGCTGTGGTTTTCGCAGTGGTCATGTACGATTGTAGAAGTGAAGTGTTAGTCACTCAGTCGTGTCCGACTCTTTACAACCCCATGGACTGTAGCCCACCAGACTCTTCTGTCCGTGGAATTCTCCAGGCAAACATACTGGAGTGGATCGCCATTCCCTTCTCCAGGGGATCTTTCCAACCAGGGATTGAACCCCGGAGTCCTGCACTGCAGGCAGATTCTTTACCATCTGAGCCACTTGGGAAGCCCCACAGTTGTGAGAGCTGGACTGTGAAGAAGGCGGAGCGCCAAAGAATTGATGCCTTCGAACCATGGTGCTGGAGAAGACTCCTGAGAGCCCCTGGGACAGCGGGGAGATCAAACCAGTCAATCCTAAAGGAAGTCAGTCCTGAATATTCATCGGAAGGACTGATGCTGAAGCTGAAACTCCAGTATTTTGGTCATCTGATACAAACAACTGACTCATTGGAAAAGTCCCTGATGCTGGGAAAGATTGAGGGCAGAACAAGAGGGCGTCAGAAGATGAGATGGCTGGATGGGCATGAACTTGGGCAAACTTCGGGAGATGGTGAAGGACAGGGAGACCTGGTGTGCTGTAGTCCATGGGGTTGTAAAGAGTCAGACCTGCCGGGTGATTGAACAAACAAAATATAAGCTTAGATGTTGAGGATATAATGAGAAATGAGACACAGTCCCCACTGTGAATAAACTTACAGTCATGAGGAAGATAGATACTGATTCTGTGTGATTAGTGCTATCATAGAGGTAATACTGATAGGTAGGGACATATTAAGAATAGCACTTGATCAGCTCTTGGGGAATCAAAGGAGGTGATTAGCTGAGAACTGAAGGATGAGATAGCCAGGCAAAAAAGATGGATGGGCCATGAGGGTGGAGAGAATAGCTTGAACAAAGGCCCAGAGGGGACAGAGGAAGTGTGATACACTTGGAAAAGTCCAGGATAGGCCTGGAGTGATGGCGAGAGGGAAGAAGGGGCCTGGCAAGGATGAGATAAGAAGGGCCTTAAGTGCCAGGGTTAAGAGCGTGGACTTTATTCAGAGAGCAGTAGAGAACCTCTGAAAGGGAATTGCATTGATCATATTTGTATTTTGATATAATTTCCATGCACTGCAGTTATGATCTGGTCAGGATTTATAGAAATAAAAAATTTACTTATTTTTATTTTCTTTTGGTTATTAGAGAAACTTATGTCCATGATGTTTCAAGTGTGGAATTCTTTTCTTATTTCCTTTTTGCCTTTGTGGCAAGGTCCTTTTAATCTATCACTGTACCTCCTCCTAGTAATTTGACATTTCATCTTTTCTGTTGCTTGTCCTCTCCTGTCTTAAACTTACCTAAAAAAATAAAAAGGAATAATAAACCATCCTTTGATTTAAAATATAGAAAACTGAGGGAATTCCCTGATGGTCCAGTGGTTAGGACTCTGCTTTCAGTGCCGAGGGCTGGGCTTTCATCCCCGGTCAGGGAACTAAGATCCTACAGGCAATGAAGCACAGCCAAATGAAGAAAAAAAAAAAAAATATATATATATATATATATATAAAGTTGAAAATAGTAAAACAGAGTTGATAAATTTATGGTAGATTTGTACTGAATCTTACCTAATTTTAATACTCTTATTTTTGTTATACAGTACAGAAGGTATATTTAAGATAGTTATTGAAGAAATAGTAGTACTATTTTTTTAATTGCACAGAAGTACTGTTTGCATCATTACTTCAAATTTATGTGACCATTTAAAAAAATAGCTGTCTAAAAATAGCGGCATATCTGTGATTCGATTAGAAAGCATGTTTTGAATTGTTGGATGGAAGTACAGCGGGAGACATGACATGACTTGGCAAGGTTACCTGCCTAGTAGGTTGTAGAAGTAGATGTAGAACCCCAGGTATTTTCTCCTTTAAAAATGATGCAGAATCTGGAAACGTTAGCATATAAGAAGGGGATGAAAATCTAATTTTGGTTCAGGTAATTTTGTATAAGAAAATAAAGTTCTAGACACTAATATTAAGTTTTCAAAACGGAATTAGGTTTGTGTGTGGTGTCCAGCTTTCGTACTTGCCAGTTGCATGAGTGCTGTGTTCTTCAGCCCACATGCTTTTAGCAGCTCATTCTTTTTCACAGAGTCACAAACAGAGGGGAGTTACAGCCCTTCTTTTTCAGAGTTGGAGTGATCATGTGTATTTTTTCTGTTTATTTTCATCCAAGGGTGGCATAAGGAATGATGGGAATGTTGCCAGGTAGATCCAATATGCTGAAGGCATGCTTGCCATTTTCTTTCTTTCTTTCTATTTTTTAATATTTACTGATTTATTATGACAGGTATGACTCAGAAACAACCAAATGGAAGAGAGGTGGAGGGCACGGTGTGGGTGGGGACAGAGAATTCAGAGACCTTCCATGTCCTCTTCAGGCGGCCACTCTCCCAATACCTCGACACATTCACCATCTAGGAAGATCATCGAGTCTCCCCACCGAAGAGTTTTTATAGATCTTAATCTTCAGCACCCCCTTCCACTTCCCCTTCCTAGAGATCAGTAGCCTGAATTTGTAACCCTCTAACCCCTTGATCTTTCTGCTGATCAGCCCCATCCTAAGGCTATCTTAGGGTCTCAGTCACTCCATTAGCACAAACTCAGGTTGTGCTAGGAATAGCAAAAGATATGCTCATCATTCAGGAAATTCTGAGGGTTTTAGGAGCTCTGGCCAAGAACGCAGGACGGAGACCAAATGTATTTCTTATTATGCCACACTTTTTATCCTCTGTCTAGTAATCATTTTTGGTTTAAAGGCTATATTTTCTCATATCAGTATAGTTATATCAGCTTTCAGTTAATTAGTATTAATTAACCAGTTTTTAGTTAGTACTTGCGTAGCATATTTTCTTTTAGTTAATAATATTGTTGTATAATTTTTGTTTCATTTTAATTTCGTATTAATAGCCTGCTAACCATTTTCGGGAGAAGTTCTTCATCAACTTTCTCGGGGAAAAAAAAAACCAAACACATAGATTACTAATCCTCCTGCAGCCTCTATCCATTTGGCCTCACCGTCCTCCTTTGGTGGCAATAATTGCAGCTGGGCAAGCAGGCACTGTTCTATCCTATGCTTTTTTTAAGTATTCACCTGCTTTAACTAAATAGGAATATTTGAAACCAGTGTCTTATTTATTGTAGTATCTAATTAAAAATATTTCAAAGCTTTTTTATGTAGTTAAGTAAGTCTTTAATCATCCCTTTGAGTTTGAAGTGGATCACCCTATTAAGTCATGATAACCCTAATTTTTAATCTTAACTCATTTAAATTTCAAGATAACCATGGAAAGATTATCAGTAAATGGCTCAGTTCTGTGTGAACCCAGATCTTTTTTTGCTTTTTTAAAAACAAGTCTACTGAAATACAGAGTGGATTATTCTGTATCTGTTCCATCTAATAGGAAAGAAAAGGAACAGCCAAAGTGGACTTTTTGAAGAAGATTGAGAAAGAAGTCCAACAAAAATGGGATGCAAAGAAGGTGTTTGAGGTCAATGCATCTAATTTAGAGAAACAGACCAGGTGAGTAATCATTTGTGATGTTCCCCATGTTATACTTTCAGAACCATTGGCTCAGAAACTGCTGTATGGAAGGAATAAAGCAGATTGTGTTTATAATGTGTGAAACAGGCTGAAGGGGGTGACTTACATTTTCTCTATTTCAAATTAGCATCCTCTTTCCTGTGGAATTCTTAAAAAGATTTTTTCCTATGTAAAGGTTTTTAAAAAACTATTATTTCTCATAGTTAGACAAAGGAGAGTGTTTTTAAGTTTTATCTTTGCTGACTGATAAAAGGATGTTGTTCTGTTACAGAGATTCATATTATAGTGATAATTATCTCCAAAGGCACAGAATATAAATTTTGAAGGGTTTCTGTAGTTTAAAGATCTTCTTTTATAAATGTGTATTGCCTTGATGTTAAGAATTGATATTGGGGAAAAAACAAAAAGTAACTTCAGCTGCACAGTATGTGCATCAATTATGAGTCGCAATTTCAAATATGTTGGAATGTAGAAAAACGTGCTTCTTAGAATTGAGGATATACATCGACAATAGCAATAATAGTAGTTATTATTGAACAGGTGTTGTTCAATATGCCAAGGCAGTAGGAAATATGCTTTTTTTTTAAACTGTGTATTCTCGTTTAATCTTCTTAATAATGCTTTGAGTTTGCCAATATTTTAATTCTTGTTTTATTGATGAATATAGTAAGACAGAGAGGTTAAGTAACCGGCTTAAGGTTGCATAGCTGAATTGACAGGGCTTGGACTTCTTATCAGGACTTTCTAATTCCAAAGTCTATCTTTGCTGTTAAGCTGCACTCTAATGGAATTTTTTTTTTTTTAAGAGAGGAGAAGGATTTGCTCTAAGACAAAGTTTCTGATGTTATACTTTATTTTTTCCAATAAAAAAAAGTTTATTAATTTATTTGGCTGTGTTGGGTCTTAGTTGCAGCACTCGAGATCCTTCGATCTTTGTTGCTACTTATGAACTCTTAATTGAGGCTTGTGGGATCTGGTTCCCTGACTGCAAATGGAACCTGGGTCCCCTGCATTAGGAGTATAGAGTCTCTCTGGTGTTATACTTTAAACTAGAATTTGAAGCTTCTATTTGGTTCTAGGATTTTGGTCAACTCTAAGGTAATTTAAAATAATCTAACATGAATTTGAAAGCTCTTTTGCTCAGTAAAAGAAAATGAACTGAAGAAATTTAGAAATATAACATTGAGTGAAAAAGCGAATTGAGGAATCTTTGTGAAGTAGACCATATTTAAAATAAAGCTCACAAGCGAGTGAAACTGAATGATGTTTAAGGGCATAGACATATGTGCAACCTATTAAAAAACAAAGGAATGTCAAAAGTAAATTTCAAGATAATGGTCATTTCTGGTGGGAGGATGGGGAGAAGCACACAGGTAACTTCAGTGAGTTCATAAATTGGATGGTGTGCTTACATGTGTTCATTGTGTTTCATAACTTACATATGTCTGTTTGATATACTTGATTCATTAAAAAAAGGAATAAAGCATAATCAAGCGGCTTTTAAAAGGTGCTTTTTAAAGTGAATTTGCCACATATGTATTTTGAGGATGTTTTATTTTACCTTAGGGACTTCAAATTGCTTTATATATATTTAGTGAAAGCATATCTCATTTAATCAGTAAAACATTATGGTTTTCTATTAATTTTTTTTTTGTATATCTTTTTTACTCAGTGTTTTAGCTTAAGTTAAACCCTCCAGTATTTGCTACAAGGACATTTATTTCTTTAATAGCCACCTATAAATATCTTATTTTTTTCTAAATCAAAAATATGTTTCAATTTTAGAGACCTTTTAATTTCTGGATTTATAAATTTAATTTTCAGTATATTTTAAATAACTAAAATTTAAGCAAGTTACTTGTAGTAAAGTGTTCCCTTGACCCCACCCTTAATTGTTAAAGGAATTTAACATTTTCTTTTTTGTGCTTTGTTTCTTACCTGATGGTTTTACAGCAAGGACAAGTACTTTGTAACCTTCCCGTATCCATATATGAATGGGCGCCTTCACTTGGGACACACATTCTCTTTATCTAAATGTGAGGTAAAGCTTCCTTTTTGTTTAATATAATGGAATGGAGGGTCTTTAATGAATACTATTTTGAAGAAAATGACATCTATAGAATTTATTTCCTGTTAAGGGAATTTAGAGTTCCTTAATTTTAAGCATGGTTTTTATATTTAAATAATTTAAGTTTTCTATTTTCACATGCTGTATGTGTGTGTACACAGGGTTCTAGGTATGTGTATATGTTCAAAACTAATTCTTAGGTTGGTGAAGACATAGGAAAAAAGTATAACTCGAATGACTATAACATCTAACTGGTGCTCTAAAGGAAGATGTGAAGAGGAAAACAAAGCTAATTCTGAAAAGTCAGAATTTTGTATTCGTCTAGCATTTAAATTTGTAGTTTAAAATTAATTTTCTCTCTATAGTTTGCAGTAGGGTACCAGAGACTGAAAGGGAAGACTTGTCTGTTTCCCTTTGGTTTGCACTGTACTGGAATGCCTATTAAGGTAAGATTGCTTGGGGATTGCTTTGTACTCTTTTTAGCTTAGAGCAAATAGTAATATCCAATTCAAGAATTTGAAATAGGGTTTTCAAATATGTGCTTCTGTACTATGTTAAAGTATTTTTTGAAATGAATTGAATTTATTATAGTAAAAATTAATTTTTAGAAAACATTTGAAGTAGTGCTTAAAGGGCAAACATTAACGTCCAAGTGATTTCTAACTAATTTGGATATCTTTTGGTTACCTTATATATTCACATTTCTGTTTTAGAATTAGATAATGACTACTAACAAGTACAGTAGACACTGTTTTGTGCATTCATGGCATATATAGGCTGTTGGCATAAAATAATGAACAGTTCTGTTGTATTTCGGTCATTTTTGTAAGTGTCTTAAATTTGTCATAAATTTATATTAAAAACAATTTTTATATAAAATGGGCAAGAAAACTACATTTGAAAGGATTCCCTAAATCCTTGGGAGTTGGGAAATTTAACTTACTTCTTTTTATGCTCCCGTCTTTTATTTTGAAAAATGTCCGACCTATAGGAAAGGTAAAAGGACAGTACAGTGAACAGCCAGATACCCTTCACTTACAGTTACCAAGTATTAACATTTGTACAGTTGCTCTAGTTCTGTCTCTCAACATACAATACATGCACACTTTTTTCTTTCTTTGTCTGTGAACTCATTGAAAGTAAGTTGGCAGACATCATGACATGTCACCCCTAAACACTCCAGCTTTTATCTGTTGAGAACAAAGCCATTCTTCTACATTGTCACTATCCCATTATCCTCTCCAAGAAATTAATCATTGATGTAATACTATCATTATCTAATCTATAGTAAATCTCCCTAGCTGTCCCAAAATGTCTTTTCTGGCAGGTTTTTACTTTTTATTCTTCCCACTTTTATTCTTCCCACTGTCTGACATCAAAAGCCATATAAGGCAACTTGTATCATTTTAGTGATACTAATAATGTCCATGTTTCCTCATTCTAAAGTTAACTTTTCTCTTTTCTAATTAAAATGTTATTTATGGAATGATACCTTAAGACCCTTGGAATATCTGATTACCCAATAACTCAGTGGTTTTAGCATCCTTTCATGATCCTTGTCTTTCAGTTGTTGAATTTGTGGTTGTAAAATGATGACTTTCTAGTTGTCTTGTTTTTTCCCCTGTTTATTAGCTGAAATTCTTCTTTTTAGAAGCATCCCCTCCCTTTTTGAAAATCCACAATTCTATATTTGTATTTTTTTTTAACTTTAACACTGTATACTTGGTGTCATCTTTGTTTGTGACAGGGTTCATGTTAGAATTCTGTAGCTCACTAGCTTTATAACCTTGGATAAATCACTTCATCTTTCAGTGTCTGTTTTCTAACGTATTATCTCTCATCCCACCTACCTAGCAGCCTTGTGATGATAACTAATAGAGTATATGTGACAGTAATCTTTAAATTGAGAAATGTAGTTATTAGAGTTGTTTTCAATATGATAATACTATATCTTTATCTTTGTACTTCTGACACCCAACATATAGTATATTGCATTGAGTAGTCTGGGTATTGAATAAGTCATTGCCAAGTAAATGAAGTAAAGTAGTTAATTTTTAGGTACATGATTTGTATCACATGAGTTTTCTGTAATGATTTACACATCTATAGATGTATTGCTAAAAAGTTCAGAGTCAGTATTAGTTGGCCATAGAAACAACAAAAAGACACAAATTGTTTCTACCTTGGAATTTTTAACTTTACTGCCTCTAATGTTGTGTTTTTTGTAGGCATGTGCTGATAAATTAAAAAGAGAAGTAGAGCTTTATGGTTGCCCTCCTGATTTTCCAGATGAGGAAGAGGAAGAGGAAGAAATCAGTGTTAAAACAGAAGATATAATAATTAAGGATAAAGCTAAAGGAAAAAAGGTTTGGTGACTTGATACTTATTTTGGTTGAAGTTTTATTTATATTTGTCCAATTTATATATACATTCCCAGAGTAACAATATAGTATCTGACACATAAAATGTACTCATTAATTTTTAAAAAGTAATGAAGCAAAAATATCTTTCTTACCTTTTGATTGCCTTTTCCCCCTTTTTATTTTATTTTGAAATAATTTTAGACTTAGAGAAGAATTGCAAGGTTGCATAGGTTTCCTTTACATCTTATATAACCATAGTACAGTCCTCAAATCTAAGAAACCAACATTTGAACAGTACCGTTTGAGAAACTACCAACTTCATTTGGTTTCGCCAGTTTTTCCTTAACATTCTTACTTGTTTCTAAGATCCTATCCAGAACCCCATCTTGCATTTGCTTGTCATGTCTCTTCTGTCTTGTCTTCCTGATCTTAGCACTTCTGAAAAGGACTGGTCAGATAACGTATAAAGTGTCCCTTGTTTTAGGCTTGTCTAATGCTTTCTCATGAGTAGATTGAGAGGTGATGTGTCTTCAGTGAATCCAATCAAGGAGTATAAGATATTGCTATGTATTATTACTGGTGATGTTAATCTTGATCATTTGGTTTAGGTGGTATCTGTCAGGTTTCCTACTGTGAAGATTTCATTTTTCCCTTTGAAATTCATGTATGTTTTGGGAGAGATACTTTGAGACTATGGGAATAACATCTTGTTTTTTTAAAAAATATATATTTCCTCACTAATTTTAGCATTCGTCAGTGGATCTTGCCTGCAGTGGTTATTGCTGTTTTGTTCTAATGTTGATTTTCTGTTTCCCTCATCTTTCTACACTTATTATGTGGAGTTCTTCTGAAAGGAAAAGTTTTCCTTTCTTCTTCATTTACTTATTTCTTTTTTGTATCAGTGTGGATTCATGTGTATTTATTTATTCTTTGAGTTATAATCTAATACTATTGGTTTTTGTTGTTGGTGCTGAGTTATTGTTATTGCTCAGATTGTTCTAGCATTGGCCATTAAGGGAATCTTTAGGTTGGCTCTTGTGTCCACTTGACACGCCCCCATCTTTTCTTTTATTCCCTTTTTTTCTTTTTCTGAGCACTTTTGTACTTTCAGGTGCCACAAGATGCTGCAAGCTCATTTTCTATTCTCCCTATTTTAGCCCTGGAGTCAGCCACTTTTCCAAGGAGTCCTTTTTCCTTTTATTGAAAAATGTTATTTAGAAACTAAATTCTGAGTGCTAGGTATGCTCATTGTTTCTAGGTCTTCTCAGTAGAAAGAGCAAGGAAATATGTGTATGTCTACTAGCCCCTGTGTATGTATGTGTCTGTATTTACTTCTTTGTACTTTTTTAATATGAGATTTTTTCTTTTTTTTTTCGTAATGTAAACACTTTAGTTATTTTTGGCCACACCGACCAGGGATCTTAGTTCCCTGACCGAGGATCAAACCCCCACGCACAGCAATGAAAGAAGCAAGTCTTAACTACTGGATTGACTGGGAATTCCTGTGTTTTTTCTTTATTTAAAATATTTTTTTCTTTTCCGTTATGGTTTTTTTTTTACAGCATATTGAATAGTTCCTTGTGCTATATAGTAGGACCTTGTTGTTTATTCATCTGTGTATAATAATTTAAATCTGCTAATCCAAAACTCCTAAACAACTTCCCTCTCTCACTCCCCTTGTCTTTGGCAATCACAAATCTGTTCTCTATATCTTTGAGTCTATTTCTGTTTCAAAGATAAGTTCATTTGTGTCATATTTTAGATTATCCACCTGTAAGTGGTATCATATGGCATTTGTCTCTCTCTCTCTGTCTCTCTTTTTTCTAAGTGCATACTGATGGCTCTATTTTAGCACCACAGGGCTCATTCTAGCATTCTTCCTTTGCTTATTTGTGACTTCTTTCTCCAACAGTAGGAAACCTAGCTCTCATTATTTACAGTATATCTGTTATTTGTTCAGTTGTCTACCAGTAGTTACAGAATGCTAATCTGTACTTCTAAGAGAAGCAGTTTTACCAACTAAAACACATTGGTTGTGTATAGTTCACTTTGTCTTTAGAATCTAGTCAACACACTATTTTCCAGTTACTTCTAAAGTTCTTTCTTTCCTACCCCTTTAGTGTGGTTATGTCATGCATTTGTAATACAGGTAGATAACTTTGTCACAGTCTGCCTTCTATCTTGGGTTCCTCCTACATCCTGGTCAATTTTTTTTTTAAATTTACGTGCAGTAAAATTCACTCTTTGGAGTATATCATTGCCTCGGTGTGACAAATGCACAGTCTTGTTTCTGCCGCCACGGTACGTAGAGATCGGTTTCCTCAGCCCCGAGATCCCTCTTCCTACCTTTCATACAGTTTCATGGTCCAACACCTGTGCCCACCTCCAGTTCCTGGCCTGTGGTTACTTTTTTGATATTGGTAAATATTGGAAAAGGAGGAAACTCTTTTAGTAGTTTATTCATAACTAAAAAAGATGCATGTGGTATTTGAAAAAAGGAAATAGAGAAGGTTTGGTGCTAAGAACTTAACTTTGTGATGATAATTTTTTTATGGTTCCATCCATTTACTTATCTTTGTGTCAGAATCCAGGTATCAGACTGTATGGTTTGGCATATAGAATACTACATCCAGGTTGTGCAGTATTCCTATATGTCAGTAATATTGTTTTAGAGTTTAAAAAACTACCAAATAGGATCATTCATTTAAAATTATTGTGATTCTGGAGTTTGTTAACTGGTTGTTAGTTGTTCTTTGATGGAGTTTGGTTTTGCTGGTTGTTTTCAGAGTAAAGCTGCTGCTAAAGCTGGATCTTCTAAATACCAGTGGGACATTATGAAATCCCTGGGTCTTTCTGATGATGAGATAGTCAAATTTTCTGAAGCAGAACATTGGCTTGAATATTTCCCACCACTGGCTGTCCAGGATCTGAAGAGAATGGGTTTGAAGGTATGCCGGCCTCCTCTGTAGTTTAAGGCAATGTGAAGAACACAGTTGTATTTGTGTGACTGTAGGAGATTTGGACTACCTCTTAATGTAGAATATATAGTCCATCAGTATTCCACAAATGACTTGGTACTATTATTTTCTGATTAGAACCACATGGGCCTTGAGGTAAGCAATGAAGTACTTTAATGTTTGTTGTTTTGGAATATATATATAGATATACTAGCAATTAGTAAAAAGGAATACTGTTCAAGTGAAGAAACCTACAACATTATAAATCAACTGTACTTCAATAAAATTAAAAAAAAGAGATATGAAGAAACCCAAGTGTAGCTTGAATATTTAGGGACATATAAAGATATTGTTTAAGTGTTCCTTAATGTATTATAATTCCTATATGTTTAATATGTAAATATATATGTTTAAAGGCTTACATATTAAGCATAAATTAATAATTGTGATATATATTTAATAGATAGAACTTGAAATTTTTTGGTTTGCTTTTGATATTTGATATAATTCTACATTGAAAAGTAAGGAGTAGGCAAGTAAATAATTGATTCATGGGAATTCCTATTTATAGAGACTATATAAATTTCTAAAAAGTCACCATTTCCTTTCTTCTCCTGTAGGTAGATTGGCGCCGGTCCTTCATCACCACTGATGTTAACCCTTACTATGATTCATTTGTCAGGTGGCAGTTTCTAACATTAAGAGAAAGGAGCAGAATTAAGTTTGGGAAGCGGTGAGTTTGTTATCCTTCAGTTTAATAAAGCAAAAATCATAATTCCTGTGTTGTGTGCCCCAGAGCCTACTTTTTTCCATTTTCTTTTCTTTTTTATAATTCCTCTTTTGTTCTCTAATTTCCTTTGGTTTCCTTTTTGTCTGGCCAGTGTCTTGATTTCTTTGAGCTGCTTAGTGTTTGTGACAAACAGAACCAGAGAGAATAGGGAGTCTCATTAAAGATTCTCTTTTATGGTCTCAGGAAAGATTCTCTTAAGTATTCTAGCCAAGTAGAAAAATAATTTTATTTGTGTTTTAGTTTATCCTTTTGCTCTATAAATTGTTCTGTAAAGTTCTCCCTTGATCATATGGACTCATTAAAAGGTATTTGCATTTCAAAAGCTTATTTATATTCTACAGTCTTCTGTTTCATACCACAAAGCCAAGATCAGTGAGTATTTTTCAGTGGTATTACCTTTGATGAAGGCAAAAAGCTTTCACTGAGTAACTGTGTTGGCAACAAAATTCCCCATAAAAGCATAAAAATGATGTAGACATTTACTCAGAAGTTTTACTTGGAATAAATATTGTGAGATGTTAGGCGCAACACTGACAAATCCGTTAGGATGAAGCTTGTACATTGTAATGTTTGTCATTTATTTATTGTTTTAGGTATACCATTTATTCTCCAAAAGATGGACAGCCTTGTATGGATCATGACAGACAAACTGGGGAGGTAATTATTTGTGACATAGAATAGCTGCTGTAATAATTCTTAATGTGGGCATAGATTTTAAGAAATAAATCAGAAACCTAAAAATAGCTTTATTCCAGTATTGAGTATCCAGTCATGATACTCTGGTGGCTGTTAAGAGGAAGGCAGATTGTCATCATAGGTACCTGTATCTTCTCTAGAACCTTGGCAGTAGGTTTAGCTGCATCAGCTTGTACTGGAAAAGCACATTCTTGGATTTTTTTTTTTTTTTTGGTCACTCAGCTTGGCTTGCAGGATTCCCAGATCAGGGATTGAACCTGGGCCCTTGGCAGTGAAAGTGTGGTGTCCTAACTACTACACTGCCAGAGAAGTCCTAGAGAGTAGATTCCTGAACCTCACCCCCAAATTGCTGAATCAGAAGCTCTGAGGGTGGAGCCCAGGAATCTGTCTTTTAATGTGTTCTCTGTGTGATTCATACGCGTGCTCATGTTTGAGAAGCACCACTTGGAGAGTGCACTGTTCTAAAAAGAGACCATGAGGAAAGGTAATGAGATATGTGGTTCACTCATGTACACAGATTCCATTTATACTTGCTTCGGTCACATGCCTACTTATTTTCAAAGTACTTCAAGTCATGTATGACATTAGTTCATTCTGCATTCCTGGAGGACACATTAGTGACATTATTCCCTGTAATACTTGAATGAAGCAAGGGTAAGTCACTGGTGTAAAGCCTTGGCACAGTAAATCAACAACAATGAACTTTGTAGTCCCTATGAGTGTGTCATTCTTTATTACCACCTTTGAACACATTTATAGCCTAGTGACTACCTTTCAAAATCAGCCTTCAATTATGTAACTTACCTGATAGAAGTGAGAGTTGATCAAAATTTTGAAAGATTTGAGAGCCTTCAGAAGTCCAGTTTACTATGTTAAGCTTTTTAAAAATTTTTTATTTATTTATTTATTTATTTTTTATGTTAAGCTTTAATGTAGTCAATGATAGCAACATCTTAAGTTTCAATAGTACATCGTACTTTTTCAAAACATTTTGTCATTATCATTATGTGTCATTCTCTTATGTGTTCCTCAGGATAGTCCTGTGTGAGGCACAGCACAGTTATTATTTTTTTTTAATTTTTAAGTAATTAATTTATTTTATTTTTTATGAAGAAATGAAGGTTCAGAGTGATTGTGACTCCTTGTGGAAAGCCACAAGTGAGGGCCCAGGCTAGGTTTTGAATACACATCATTTGATCCCTGGTCCATCGTTTGTCTGTGATGACTGCTCTGTAGGATTGATGTTGATTGTATCTTCTGAGTCCCATTTTGGCAAACACTGTTTTGGCTGATTAATCCAAGTCATTCTCCCCTTGTTCTTCCTCTTAGCAAATCTTATTCAGTAGTCTGGACCTCCTTGACCAGGTCTGTCTGGTGTGGGGTAGGATGGTGGTCTCTCAAGTCATTTCTTACACATTAGGCTTCCATGTGGTCAACACACCACTGACAGTCTTTTCATTGGAAGGAAGAATTATTCTAGCAGTGCAAGAATCCATCTTAGAAATTTGAATCAGATCTCTTGCAGAGATTAGTAGTTTTATTCCAACTCTTTTCTCTTTCAAATTTTTATTTTGTTTAGGGTGTTGGACCTCAGGAATATACTTTAATCAAGTTGAAAGTGCTTGAGCCATACCCATCCAAATTAAGGTAGGTTTGTCAAAGAATTGTGGCTTCACCTTTTTGAAGTATCAGATAGTCGTGATAGAATCCACAACATATTTTGCATAAATGTGTGTTTTTTTCTTCTTAGTGGCTTGAAAGGGAAAAATATCTTCTTGGTAGCTGCTACTCTCAGACCTGAGACAATGTTTGGACAAACAAACTGTTGGGTTCGCCCCGATATGAAGTACATTGGATTTGAGACAATGAATGGTGATATATTCATCTGCACCCAAAGAGCTGCAAGGAATATGTCATACCAGGGCTTTACCAAGGACAATGGAGTGGTACCTGTTGTTAAAGAGTTAATGGGAGAGGTAAGTTGGGTAGTGGAATTTATTTTAGGGCATACACTTAGAGGAAAATGTCAGAAATGAAATTTGAGAAAAGAATGTTTAAAAAAACATTTTAGCTAAGGTATACGTACAGTCAAGTGCGTAAGTCCTAAGTGTATATTTTGGTATATATTCAAATGTTATGCACCACTCAAATCAGGGGATGTCCAGTTGGAGCACTCCAGAAGGCACTCTCATGTCCATTTCACATCCCTGCTTCTGCAGAGGTAACCACTACCGTGACCTAAATCACCAAAGATGAGTCGCTCTTCATGAACTTTACATAGTGAAATTGTATACTCTGTACTCTTTTATGTCTAGCTTCTTTGGCTCAATGTGATGCCTGTGAGATTCACCCATGTTGTATATGTAGGAGTAGTTTGTTCTTTTTGTCTGCTTTTTAATTGCTGCGATATATTCATTGTGTGACCATATTAGTAAAACAGCATTTTTATTTATGTATTTATTAGAAAAAAATTTTTTTGACCATACCATGTGGCCTGTGGGATCTTAGTTCCCCGAATAGGGATTAAGCCCCAGGCCCCTGGCAGTGGAAGCATGGAGTCCTAACCACTGGATTGCCAGGGAATTCCCTAAAATAGCATTTTTGAATCTTACGTTTCTGCTTAGTAATTATCTGATTGAAAAATTCAGTTCTCCCCAAGAGATTTAGTATATAGCTGCAGTAGACATTGTATTACTCCTTTTGAAAAATGGGTGGTTTTTGCTGTGCACGGGCTTTCTTTTTTTTTTTTTTTTCAATTATTTTTATTAGTTGGAGGCTAATTACTTCACAACATTGCAGTGGGTTTTGTCATACATTGACATGAATCAGCCATGGAGTTACATGTGTTCCCCATCCCGATCTCCCCTCCCACCTCCCCCCGTGCACGGGCTTTCTCTAGCTGCAGTGAGCAGGGGCTGCTCTCTAGTTGCGGTGCTCGGACCTCGCACTGTGGTGGCTTCTCTTGTTGCAGAGCATAGGCTGTAGACACATGGGCTTCAGGAGATGCGGCACATGGGCTTAGCTGCTCCATGGCATGTGGGATCTTCCCTGATAAGGGATGGAACCCGTGTCTGCTGTATTGGCAGGTGAATTCTTAACACTGGACTACCAGGGAAGTCCTGATACTATTTTAATATGATTACCCGCGTTCCTGGTGTGCAGTAGCAGCTGCTTTGTTTTTCTGAAAAGGAAGTCTTGATCTTAACTAAATCCCCGATGGCTCAGCTGGTAAAGAATCTGCCTGCCATGCAGGAGACACAGGAGACTCGGGCTGGATCCTTGGGTCGGGAAGATTCCCTGGAGGAAGAGATGGCAACCCACTCCAGTGTTCTTGCCTGGAGAATCCCATGCACAGAGGAGCCTGGTGGGCCACAGCCCGTGGGGTCGCACAGAGTCGGACATAACCGAGCATGAGCACCTGTAGTATCCTTAGAGCTTATTTTACTTTTACTTGTTTACTGGGGTGTTTTATTCCCTTTGGTTAAGTGCTGATCTTTGGTATCTTAATAGATAATCTTTTAAAAGAAAAAGATGAGTAGAATACCATCTCAGTTCTCCTTTTGAATTAGACATTTCTTATTTTGTAAATTTATTTTCTGACTAGATTACTAAATATTCATAAGACTCAAAATTTAAAAGACAAAAAGAAGGGATTCCCTGGTAGCCCAGTGGTTAGGATTCTGTGGTTTCACTGCCGAGGGCACATGTTCCATCCCTGGTTGGGGAGCTGAGATTCTGTAGGCTGTGCAGCCAAAAAAAAAAAAGAAAAGACACACAAAATACTCCAAATCACTCAGTTCTGTCTTCCAGAAGCAGTCAGTGGAACCAGTGTCTTGTGAATCCTTCCAGAAGTATTTCATGTCTATGTGAGCAAATACATACATATATATTCTTTAGCCGTCTTTTTAAACACACAAACAGCAGTGTATTTCATCACATTCTTCTGTGTTTTACTTTCTTTTTCACTTAGCTATTTCTTGGTAATCATTTTATCAGTAGATAAACATCTCCTTATTCTCATTCTTTCTTTTTTTTTTGACTGTGCCGTGTGGCTTTTAGGATCTTAGTTCCCTCACCAGGGGTTGAACCTGGGCCCTTAGCAGTGAAAGTAGAGTCCTAACCACTGGACTGCCAACGAATTCCCTTTGTTCTTATTTTCTACTGTTACACAGTATTCCATTGTTTGGCTGTGCCACAAATTATTTACTGACTGTATAATGGATATTTGAATTGCTTCTTCTGTTATAAGCAGTCCTGCCACATCTCATTAGTTCCTGATGTTAGAGTTTTGTCTGAGAGGTTTTGGGGAACAGTATTAAAGACACAGTTTTTTTTTTTTCTTGCTCTTAAATGCAATGTCTATCCTTGTTAATTTGAGCAGATTCTGGTATGAGGGAAATGGGTGGTATAATTTTAAAAATAGTTTTAAACTGTTAATGATATTTAGCCTTTATCAGTATGGCTCCAAATTCTATAAGCAACTTATGTATATGGGCAAAGGAAACTATATGGAATTGAAAAGTGTGTTTCTGTAGCTAAACAAACAGCTGCAAGCTGCTTGTTCATATATAAGAATATGGGTCCTATATTGTTGGATCTTCTTTTTTTTTTTAATTTTAAAGAGAAACTAGATACATCTTCTTAACTGTCTTTCTAATTATTGTTTAAAATAGAACCACAGAGACATAATATTCTATCTTGTTGATGTCTTGTATTTTATTAACTGATTTTTTTTTTTTTAAACCATTTAAAGTCTTAGTTGTTTCCAGGTTTTGCTAATGTAGTTAACACAGCACTGGACAGATTCTCAAAGAATCTTTTGAGGTAAATTCCTGGAATTGGATTGCTGGGTCCAAGCTGTGTGAACATTTTTGTCTCTTGCTGTGGATTCCTGTATTGTTTTCCTAAAGGATTGCAAGGTTAAAAGCAATATATTAGTGTACTAATTTCTTCACAACATTACAAGATTTGGGCTTTATAATTATTTTCAGTTGTTTCTAGTCTAGGAGGTAAAAAAGAATGAGTATTGTTGATTACTAGCCTCTCATGCCTTAAAATATAAACATAGTTTTAAATTTTAATGATTAGAATAAGTTACTTCCTCTTTTTACTGATCTTTTTCTTACATAGGATATTCTTGGTGTATCACTTTCTGCACCTCTAACATCTTACAAGGTGATCTATGTTCTCCCAATGCTCACCATCAAGGAGGATAAAGGTAAAGAGTTTATTTTTTTCTAGAAATTCTTTCGTGTACACCTTCTGGTTGTTATTAGTTAATTCCCCATTTTTCTTTTGTAAGGCACTGGTGTGGTCACAAGTGTTCCTTCTGACTCTCCTGATGATTTTGCTGCCCTCAGAGACTTGAAGAAAAAGCAAGTGAGTTTCTGTGCTTCATGTTCACATTTCCTCTTTATCATCTCATTGGTTAGGTACCACTGAACTGTTGGATTAGGCTGAAAAACTATGCAGATATCTTTTTAATGCTATCTTTAACCTGTTTCTTGATATTTATATGTTTTCCTTTGATTTGAATTTTAAATATAATATTTCATAGAACCTTTTTTTTTTTTGGCTGTCCTGCACGGCATGCAGGATCTTAGTTCCCCAAGCTAGGGATTGAACCTGCACCCTCTGCTGTGGAGGCATGATGTCTTAACCACTAGACCACCAGGGAAGTCCCTGTAGAAGCTTTTTTTTTTTTTTTTTTAGAATCTTTTTTTAAGACTTACTTTTTTAGGGCAATTTTAGGTTCATAATAAAAATAGTGAGGAAGGCACAGAGATTCCCAGATAACACCCCCTGCTTCAACACCTGCATAGCCTCCCCCGTTATTAGTGTCACTCACCGGAGTGGTACGTTTTTATCAAAGATGAACCTGCATTGACGTCATAATTCCCCAAAGTCCATAGTTTACCTTAGGGTTCACTCTTGGTGTTGTACATTCTGTGGGTTCACGCAAACATTTAATGACATGTATCCATCATTATGATATACAGAGTATTTTCGCTGCCTTAAAAATCCTCTGTGCTCTTCTTGTTCATCTCTCTTCCCTCCCACTCCTGGCAACCACTGATCTTTTTAATTGTCACCATAGTTTTACCTTTCTAGAAAGTCATGTAATAGTTGGATTCATACTTTATGTAGCTTTCTTAGATTTTCTTTCAGTTAGTAATAAACATTTTGGTTTCTCATGTCTTTTCATAGCATGACAGCTTGTTTCTTTTTAGCTAGTTTTACCTTTCCAGAAAGTCATGTAATAGTTGGATTCATACTTTATGTAGCTTTCTTAGATTTTCTTTCAGTTAGTAATAAACATTTTGGTTTCTCATGTCTTTTCATAGCATGACAGCTTGTTTCTTTTTAGCACTGAATAATATTCTGTTGTCTGGATGTATATTTATTCATTCACCTGCTGAAGAACAACTTGATTGCTAACAGGAGAAAGTTTGTAAAAACAAGTTTCTGATACTCGCGTTTTCATTGCAACTGGAATGTGAACTTCATTTTAAGTGATATGTGTGTGTCTGTGTGAAATTTTGCTTTGGACTGTATAGTTTCATCATTTAAGCAATTCAGTCTAACTTAAACTGTTTAGTTTTTAAAAGTCATACATCCCTTCTTGAGATTTTTTTCTCTATAAAATTAAAAAATTGTTCTTTATGGAGAGAAGAAGAAAAATACTTTTAAAAAGTTTAGAGGGTACTTCTCTTAATAATAATATCAGAAAAATATTGATCATAAGTGTTAACTTCCTTTTTGTTTTTGTAGGCTTTACGAGTGAAGTACGGAATTAGAGATGACATGGTCTTGCCATTTGAACCTGTGAGTACATGGATGATTCAGAATATTAATGTCCATATTTTCATTAGAGGAAGAAAAGAGCTAGCACTTGTAACAGAATTAAATAATTGATTCAGTTTAGTTCAGTTCATTCGGTCATTCGTGTCCTATTCTTTGTGACCCCATGGACAGCAGCAGGCCAGGCCTCCCTGTCCATCACCAACTCGTAGAGAATGAAAATAAGATAGAGTTTAACAGTTTATCTGCTTTAACTTGATATCTGCTGTGATGGATAAGAACAAACAAAAAACTTTTAACAGTAGGCATTTTCTTAGCACCTGCCACCTGCAGTTCGAGAACAGAGTTTGCCTTTTCATATAACCAATTCTATAGTAACTTATTTTTTAGTGTGGCAAATTTCCAGGCTTCTAAAGATAAAATTTTGCCATGTTACTCATGAATGTTTATGTTTTCATGTTAGTGTCTTTAGAAATGTAAATTACTAGTGAATAATTTTCATGGAGACTCTGGAAGACTTAATATAAATCAGAAATAAGACCATCCATAAATTTAGTTGTTTACATCATTTCACTGGCTTCCCAGGTGGGGCTAGTGGTAAAGAATCTGACTGCCAGTGCAGGATACATAAGAGACTGGGGTTCAATCCCTGGGTCTGGAAGATCCCCTGGAGTAGGAAATGGCAACCCACTCCAGTATTCTTGCCTGGAGAATCCCATGGAGAGAGAAGCCTGGCCGGCTACAGTCCATAGGGTTGCAGAGAGTTGGACATGACTAAAATGATTTAGCACACATGCATGCATCATTTTGCCAGTTTTGAACATTATTCAGTAAATTATATGCTCAGTGAGGGCTTGAGAGCTGTGGAAGCTATATGTGTAGCGAGGAAAGGACAGTGTGGGGGTTGGTGCAGAGAATTTGGGTGGTTCCTATGGACAGTAGGAAGATAGATTCACATCTGGATGTTTTCCCTAATGTGTGGAGCTGACCTAATGATATATAAAATCTCATATGACTTCATTGGACAGTGGAGGCAAAGGACTATGCCCATAAGGCTGTTTTTATGTTCATTCAGTGTGAATAGTTTCACATTTCTCTTTTTTGCAGGTGCCAATCATTGAAATCCCAGATTTTGGAAAGCTTTCTGCTGTAACTATATGTGATGAATTGAAAATTCAGAGCCAGAACGACCGAGAAAAACTTGCAGAAGCAAAGGAGAAATTGTATCTAAGAGGTTTTTATGATGGTGTAAGTAATATTTTTGTTATCATTTTTGATTTACATACTCCATGATCTTTGATTTTCTTCTTATTGATTTAGAAAAAAATATAGAAAGATTTAATACAAATTCATCTGTGTCCTGATTTGAGAGGGATTACTATAAGATATGAACAAAGCTAGTGGAGGTGATGGAATTCCACTTGAGCTATTTCAAATCCTAAAAGGTGATCTTGTGAAAGCGCTGTACTCAATATGCCAGCAAATTTGGAAAACTCAGCAGTGGCCACAGGACTGGAAAAGGTCAGTTTTCATTCAAATCCCAAAGAAAGGCAATGCCAAAGAATGCTCAAACTATAGCACCATTGTACTCATCTCACACACTAGCAAAGTAATGCTCAAAATTCTCCAAGCGAGGCTTCAACAGTGTGTGAACCAAGAATTTCCACATGTTCAAGCTGGATTTAGAAAAGCCAGAGGAACCAGAGATCAAATTGCCAACATTCGTTGGATCATTGAAAAAGCAAGAAAGCCCCAGAAAAACATCTATTTCTGTTTTATTGGCTATGCCAAAGCCTTTGACTGTGTGGATCACCACAAACTGTGGAAGATTCTTCCAGAGATGGGAATACCAGACCACCTGACCTGCCTCCTGAGAAATCTGTATGCAGGTCAAGAAGCACCAGTTAGAACTAGACATGGAACAATGGACTGGTTCCAGATTGGGAAAGGAGTACGTCAAGGCGGCATACTGTCACCCTGCTTATTTAACTTACATGCAGAGAGCATCATGTAAAATGCTGGTCTGGATGAAACATAAGCTAGAATCAAGATTGTTGGGAGAAATATCAATAACCTTGGATATGAAGATGACACCACCCTTATGGCAGAAAGCGAAGAAGAACTAAAGAGCCTCTTGATGAAAGTGAAAGAGGAGAGTGAAAAAGTTGGCTTAAAACTCAACATTCAGAAAACTGAAATCATGGCATCAGATCTCATCACTTCCCCCATCTATTTCCATGGCAAATAGATGGGGGAACAATGGAAACAGTGACAGACTTTGTTTTCTTGGGCTCCAGAATCACTGCAGATGGTGACTGCAGCCATGAAATTAAAAGACGCTTGCTTCTTGGAAGAAAAGTTATGACCAACCTAGACAGCATATTAAAAAGCAGAGACATTACTTTACCAACAAAGGTCCATCTAGTCAAAGCTATAGTTTTTCTGGTAGTCACGTATGGATGTGAGAGTTGGACCATAAAGCTGAGCGTCGAAGAATTGATGTTTTTAAAGTGTGGTGTTGGAGAAGATCTTGAGAATCCCTTGGACTGCAAGGAGATCCAACCTCTCCATCCTAAAGGAAATCAGTCCTGAATATTCACTGGAAGGACTGATGCTGAAGCTGAACTCCAGTACTTTGGCCACCTGATGCGAAGAACTGACTCATTTGAAAAGACCCTGATACTGGGAAAGATTGAAGGCAGGAGGAGAAGGGGATGACAGAGGATGAGATGGTTGGATGGCATCACCGACTTGATGGACATGAGTTTGAGCAAGCTTCAGGAGTTGGTGATAGACAGGGAGGCCTGGTGTGCTACAGTCCATGGGGTCGCAAAGCGTCAGACATGGCTGAGTGACTGAACTGAACTGATTATAAGATTATGTTCTTCTCTTTCCAAATTTCTTTTTTTAAATCTATTTTTGTCCAGTAGTATTACAGAAGTCCCATTTTTCTGCCCCTAATCTGTGGGTGAATTTATAAAGAAGATGTTTAAAGTTAGTTCGTCTTATTATGCAATACATGCCAAAGGTTTGTGGACAATACCCGGTCCCTTTGCTCTCTCTCTTTTTTTTCCTTTGTTGTCTTAATGAGATGAAATTTTAAATAAGCAGTTTCATTCAGTTCATTAATTTACTTGTTAATACAACTACTACATGCCATCTTAGCACAATTTTTGAACCTCTCTTTTCTCCTTAATTGTACATATGTTAATGTGGCTTACATTTCTGTGGAAAGAAGGTGAGGCTAGAGAAAGTAAAAACCCAGTCAAGTTATTAGTGACTTGAGGTTGAATATTTTTAAGGCTGTAAATGAGAATGTTTACTTTTGCTTTCCATTTCTCTGTATGACCAAATATTGTTTATACGTCTTTGTTAAAACTCAACTCATCCATGTTTTGGATGACACTAAAAGCCAACACTAATATAGCACTTACATATTCACTTATTTACATCTCAAAATGACCTTGCAAAGTAGGCACTTATTCCCATTTAACAGATAAGGAAATTGAGGTACTAAGACACTAAGTAATTTACCCAGTATCAGCCAGATAGCCAGGTTAAAGCAGAGCTGGAACTCAAACTAGGCAACTTGGCTCTAAGATTTGTGCTGTTAACCCCCTGTGCCATAATGATCAATAATCTGTAATTTCATAATGATGAATTAAATAGATGCGGAGCATTTTGGCACGTTAGAAGATTGGGAGGTGAAAATAGAAAACATGTCTTTTCCACTTAAGGTAGAAAGTATTGGGAAATCCCTGTGATCCTGTGGTTAGGACTCTGCATTCTCATTGCTGAAGGCCCAAGTTTGAACCCTGGATTGGGAACTAAAATCCTACAAGGTGTGAGGTATGGCCAGAAAGCCCCCAAAACATAAAAAAGATAAAACCTATTTGAAAGAGTCAACAGGAATCAGATAGATGGAGGTCAGTATCAGCCGGAAGGGGATGGTGTCTTAGCTCTGTGACAACAATGGGCAAGGCAATACTCTGCTTGAGAATTCAATCTCCCCATTACATAAAAGGCAGAGTTGAGAAACCGTAGGCCCTCGTCTCAGAGCCAAGTTTATCACATGGCCAGGCAAAGGAGAATGCTTGCTGGCAACAGACGGAGTTGAAAAGAGAAGCCTAACGGGCTGAGCTGCACTGGCTCAGTTCCTTCCCCCAAAGCCTTCAGGAATGATGTGAGTTAGGGCAGAGGAATTCTCTCCACGTGGAAACCTAAGAAGTGGGAAGGAAGTGAACTTTTCTTTCTAATCATGTTCATAATATGTATCCTAGTTACACTAAAAGAAAAACAAGTGTGTTATAAATATTAATTGTCCAAGCTGTGCCGAAATAAAGATGTATGGTTATAAATGTGATAAATTTCACACTGAAAATATCTTGGTTGTTTGTGGAGGTAAGTTTAGGTAGGAGAAAGTTTAAGGGGGGACCCAAAACAAATTTTAATTGTACGTGTTTTTACACTTCTTATCCCTTTAGGTAATGTTGGTGGATGGATTTAAGGGACAGAAGGTCCAAGACGTAAAGAAGACTATTAGAAACAAGATGATTGACACTGTATGTAATAGACTATCCCCTGAAGCCTGTTTTAGAAGAGCTTTTAGTTCATAGACTTTACAATGTTAATTAGCAATTTTCTGTAGTAGAACCTGGAGCTGTATTAAAGATATAATTTTATTTACATGTAAAATTGAAGACCTGTTTAATAATAGCAATTCATTTAACCTGAACATCCCACCTGTCATGTTGATGAAGGTAGTGTTCTAAAGTTGGCATGTGTAGATCACACACAGCGAAATTTAATGATGCTTTCTGCCAGTGACCATTTGCAGTCCTGGTAGTTAACAAGTCTTTCTGTAGTGCTCTTTGCTTTCATCCTTTTCCCCCTCTTCGTTTTTGTTGTAATTTTTTTGTTGTTGAGCTACTTAGCTGCTGAACTTTTGAAACTGAATTTTTGTTTTTGACAGTTACGTATACCTGTAATACAGAGAGACTGTGGTCTGTAAGGCTTGTTAAAAAAAAGGCAGCAGTTTCCTCTCCATTCTTCCACATCCTCTTGAATTTCTTTGGACAGGCTTACTTTCATCTGTTTTGTTATTTCTTTTAGTATCTCCACCTCTCACAGATCTGTAATCTAAATGCTTGTAGTGTAATTTAAAAAATTTTCAGTTTTAGGTATTAGCCATTGATTTCCTGCTATGAAAGATCAAGATTTAACTCTTCTCCAATCTGTGTGTTCCCCTCTAACCTCATATTTGTATATACTTCTTCACCCCACATCTTCGTAGTATAGGAATATTATAACTTAGGTTAGAGAGGTAGTCAGTGTGTTGAGAATGGCTGATCCATAATGTAGTATACAATGAGAACTTCTCTTCCTCAGCTTTTGGTTTTCCTTGGAGTTAATAACTGTCTTTTTTTTCTTTCTCTACTTTTTAAACTTTTAAATATAATAATACACATTTCATCCCCAAACTCTGTCCAAATGTTTATTTCTCTTCTCAGTACTTTCAAACATATCAGTGTGCTATTGTTTACATCTTAGAGAAAGTTCTCCCAGAGCCTTCCAGCCTGTTGTAGTCATCCAGACTGGTTGCTTACTGTAGGCATGCACAAATGTCATCTGGGATATTCCTCCACTGTTACTTAGGATTTCCTTTGTTTTTCTTGAGTTGAATCTCCTTGATCCCATCGCTGCTTCTTTCTTATTTACTTTCTTGTTTTGTTGAAGCTCTGCCTCTAGAAATGTTCCTGGAAAAGGGTACCTGGAAGGTAAATATTATGACCTTCCATATCTGAAATATCTTTATTCTGTCCTCATACTTGAATGCTTGGATGTAGGATTCTGGGTTAGAAATAATTTTCCCTTAAAAATTTGAAGGCCATTATCCATGGTGTTCTGGTTCAGTGATGCTGTTAAGAAGTCCAAAACCATTCTGCTATGGTGTGATCTATGTCTCCCCTCCCCCCCACCAAGCTTGTAGAATCCTCTCTTGAAATTTCGTGATGATTTATTTGGTGTAGATTAGTTTTCATTCGTTCTTCTGGGTGTAGGATTGGCTCCTTCAGTCTGGAAACTTATGTTCTTTAATTCTGGGAAAATTAACTTTTTTTTAAATTGTTTTATCCCTTATTTATTTTTGTTTTCAGAAATCTTACTATTCAGATATTGGCTCTATTAGACTCTGGAAGTTCTTTTGCTTTTCTCTCTGGGGGAGTCCCTCAACTTTTTCTTCCTATGAGCGTTTGTTTACTGTGTGTATTTTATATCAGCTCCACATGTGCTTGTGCATATGTGTATAAATAAATATTCCTTAAAAAAGTCACTAAATTTTTTTCTTTGTGTAGAAAATTTCAAACATAGAAAAGTGGAATAGTGTAATGAATTCCTGTATACCTCTTATTCAGCTTAAGCATTTACCAACTCAGAGCCAGTTTAAGAACTTATTCTTGTTACCTGATCTTTTGTGATAGGATGTTGCAATTTTTATTTCATGAATATGAAATTTTAATTTCTTATTAGTCTGAGGAAGACTATTGATATTTAAGAGTGCATACAAAAAGATGATTGGAAAAAAAAAAAGATGATTGGAACCTTTTTGGATATAGGTAGAACTTGTCACTGGGCTTCACTGGGAGAGATCTGGAAGGTCCATTTGGGCCAGAGGGAAGCCCTGCTGTTAGCCTTGATGTTAAGTAGGGCTTTGTGGTTTGTTAGATTCCTCTCAGAAGATTCTTCAGTTTCTGGCTTAAAGGGTCTAAGCTAAGTGAGCATTCTGGGAGCTAACATGAAGGAAGATTGCCAGGGTGGGTATCAGTGCCTGTGTGCTGACTTTCTCTTAATCCCCCTCTTTTCACTATGAAACCCATTCCCTCAACTTTGTCCTCCGATTGGGAGACTCTGTGTTGTCCTCTCCCGAGTATAAACCCCCACTGCTCTGCAGGCACAGGGAGGGGCAGCTGCCTGTCTGCATAGTGTGGGATTAGGGTATCTGGTTCTAACTTCTTTAAAAGACTTCAGTGACTCTTCCTCTTTCCAGCCTCATGTTACCTCCTTTTCCAGAGCTGTCTTGTGCCACAAATCTCGAGTCTTTTGGAGGTTCTGTAATGCAAGTGAAGTGAAAGTTGCTCAATCATGTCCGACTCTTTGCAACCCTATGGACTATACAGTCCATAGTCCGTGGAATTCTCCAGGCCAGAATACAGGAGTGGGTAGCCTTTCCCTTCTCTGGGGGTTCTTCCCAACTCAGGGATTGAATCCAGGTCCCCTGCATTGCAGGCAGATTCTTTACCAACTGAGCCACAAGAATTCAGCTTTCTCTTCTGTGGGCTTAGGATTCAGCTAGCTTCCTTTGGTCCACTAATACAATTGTCAGTCATTCTGCTTTTTAGTTTTCAAAATTTGGTTGATGTTATTTCTTCTCCCATTCTTGTCTTTGTGACTTCATACCATTAAAAAGAAAACCTCTTTGTTGTCATTTTGTTCGAATTTTGAGAAGGAGCAGAGTTAATTAAATGTCTGTTTTTAATTTACCATTGTTAAACCAAAGTCCTACCTGTTTCAGTGTGAAGAACTTGTGTTAAGAACACAGAGCAGTGAATCACTTTATGAATAACAATGCTGACTCTTATTTTAAAAAATTATCCTAGCCTAATAAGCTTGGGATTGTAACACCTTAAGAGATATTTGTTTTAATGTTTTAATATTTTAAAAAAATAAAATTTATGGTCAATTTTCTAGTGGAAATTTTTCACGATACTATAAATCTTTGGTAATGTTATTTTCCGTATCTAGTTTTCATGCCTGTGTTTTTTTAAAGGCAGTTGTTCCATGCATTTAGTTTCCTATTTTTATGTTCTTATAACAAAAATAGAAGGCTGCCATAGCTTTCAAACCATAGCAATAGAAGCTGTTAAATATCTTTTACTCTGCAAAGGAATAAGTTGCACCTAGGGAAGGTGATCCACCTGATAAAGATGCAGGCCTTTTCAGAAACAAGTGATATATAGAAAGAAAGGCAAGTAATTTCTACTCTGCGAAGAGGGAAGACGTAGTGAAAACTTGCAATTTAGTTATTGGTGGTAGAGCATTTTTTTTAGAGTTACTTCTTTTCTTGAGGAATAGAGATTGCTTTGACATGGTATCTGACATATTTTTATTTACTTTCATCTAGGGAGATGCATATATTTACATGGAACCAGAGAAACAAGTTATGTCCAGGTCTTCAGATGAATGTGTTGTGGCCCTGTGTGACCAGTGGTTAGTTTCTCTTATAGATAGCAAGCAGAAATTTTCTCCCGTCACTTTGCTTATCCTTGACTTTTTTTTTTTAATCAATTTGTCCACTCCCAGGTACTTGGATTATGGAGAAGAGAACTGGAAAAAACAGACATCCCAATGCTTGAAGAACCTAGAAACGTAAGATGGGAGAAGGTGCTGGGGAAGGGGAAGTGTTAGTCGTTCAGTCATGTCCAACTCTGTGAGTCCGTGGACTGTAGCCCGCTAGGCTCCTCTGTCCATGGAATTCTCCAGGCAAGAATACTTGAGTGGGTTGCCATTCCCTTCTCCAAGGGGAAGGGGAAGCAGATGAGAAATAGGGAAGATGATGAAGCCGAAGAGGAGAGACACGTTATATTCTGCTCTGTCCAGGTACTGTGAGGAGACTAGGAGGAATTTTGAAGCAACCTTAGATTGGCTGCAGGAGCATGCTTGCTCAAGAACTTACGGCCTAGGTAAGCAGACTTCAGATTTGTCCATTTGAATGGCTTGGCCAGTTACACAGCAGGTTAACACTTTACCTTTTTTCCTTCTCTCCCATTGTTTTTCTGAACTGGAAGTGAGAGGTTTTTGGTTAGAGGGTGAGAGAAACTAGGGTCTGGTCCCCCCTCCTATTCACCTGATGGTAGAAGTATCTAACCCATATAGTTTTATGGTGCAGTTATTTTTAATAGAAAATTTCTAGTGTTTCAACCATTTAAAAAATATTTATCAGTTTATATTATTCAAGTAAATTTAAGAACCTACAGAAGTAGCTTTGTCGGTGCTAGAGATCTGCTTTTGAAAATGTGAATTCTGGGGATGAAGTGTCTCTTAGATTCCTCTTGCACGAATTTTCTTCCTTTTACTTGTAGGGACTCGTTTGCCCTGGGATGAGCAGTGGCTGATTGAATCGCTCTCTGACTCCACTATTTACATGGCATTTTACACAGTTGCACACCTGCTGCAGGGAGGTAACTTGCATGGACAAGCAGAGTCTCCGTTGGGCATCAGGTTGGTAAATGGATAGGGGAAGAAAGGTAATTTGTTAGCATGAGATGTAATTTTTTTATTTATGTATTGAAAATGCTTTTTTTAAAAAAAATTAATTTATTTTTGGATGCATCTGATCTTAGTTGAGGCAATATCATTATTGTGGCATTCCGGATCTTTAGTTGCGATCAAGGACTTTTCAGTGCTCAAGCTTTCTCTCTAATTGTGGTGTGCAGGCTTCAGGGCGCATGGGTTCTGTAGTTGCAGGATGTGGGCTTATTTGCCCCTTGGCAAGTGGGATCTTAGTTCCCCAACCAGGGACTGAATCCACGTCCTCTGAGTTGGAAGGCAGATTCTTAACCCCTGGACCACCAGAGAAGTCCCTGAAAATACTTTCTAATAATTTGTTTTTATAAGAATTCATTTAGTGGAATTTTGTCATGATGTTTTTTGTTGCTGAATTGAGAAAAAGTAATAAAAAACCCCTCTGTTATCCACTCTTTATTCTTATGGGAGTCTCTTGTCCTCATTTGTTACTGTAAAACATTAAGAAAGCGATTTCTGGGACTTCACTGGTGGTCCAGTATTTAAGAATCCACCTTGCAATGCACAGGATGTGGGTTCAATCCCTAGTTGGGGAACTAAGATCCTACATGCTGAGGAGCAACTAAGGCCGAGTTGTGCAACTACTGAGCCTGTGTGCCACAACTAGAGGATCTGTGTGCTGAAATGAAAGATCTGGCATGATGCAATGGCAATCCCCCATGCCACAGCTAAGACTCGACACAGCCAAATAAATGAATAAGTAGAATAAATACTTTAAAAAAAAATCGATTTCTACTTCATGGTTGGATTAGAATGTTGGTTGTTTTCAAAGAAACTATATGTGTTCTGTTGTTGTTTATTCATTACTTTTATTTTAATACAGACCACAGCAAATGACCAAGGAGGTTTGGGATTATATTTTCTTCAAGGAAGCTCCATTTCCTAAGACTCAGATCCCAAAGGAAAAATTAGATCAGTTAAAGCAGGAATTTGAGTTCTGGTATCCTGTGGATCTTCGAGCCTCTGGCAAGGATCTTATTCCAAATCATCTTTCATATTTCCTTTATAATCATGTGGCTATGTGGCCAGAAGAGTGGTGAGTGCTAAAACAGATGTGAACTAAACTTATTGATTATTGACAAGGGTTCCTTGTGGCTTCAAATATACTGATGTTATTGTAGAGGGTATTGTTAGATTTGCCAATACGTTCTTTTTCTTATATTAAATATAATGAAGGAGAAAGCACACCTTCTGTTATATCCAGAAATTCTCATACCTGCTTTGAACTGCCAAAGCATTTCACATTTCAGATACTTTGACGGTCAATCAGTAATTCGCTTGACCTATTACATGACTCATTTGACCTGTTAAGATGCTGAAATAACAGGCAATTTCAAACAGAGCCTAGGTCATTAGAATGGGAAGGAAACATCCTTTTAGAGCTGAGAGCCCCAAGTTTCCAGTATTAAGTCATGATGTTCTGACTAGAATCTGGATCAGAGATGCATTTTTAATACCATGTGCTCGAGAGTATTCCTTCTGTCATCTTCCCTTTTGACCCAGACATGTTCCTGTGTCTTTCTCTCCTGTCTTCAAGTAGCTGAAGAAACAAACCCCTCCCACTATTCAAATTTTATTTTGCAGAACCAAAGTAATCTCATGGAACTTCTTGTATTTAGGGTGAGATTGCATTTGGAATGAGATTACATTTTCTTTCTCAAGAATAAAAGAGTTTGAAGGAGAGGAATAAAATAAATCTGATGTGGTTCTTGTCATTCAGTTAGTTTTCTCTATTGGTTTAAATGTGTTTTTGCAGAAATCGGGTGTTTTAGAAGTACTTGTTAGTAACATGGTTGAATACTTATCCCATTGCATCAAGTTTTGGACATATATGAGGGTGTTAAAAATTATAGAAAAATGGTAGCTTCCGGTGCTTATTGTTACCATTGTTATAATCACTTTTAGTAACTCATGTAATTTTCACTGCAACTTTTCGTGGAAGAGGATCTATCCCTGGTGGCACAGTGGGAAAGAATCCACCTGCAATGCAGGAGATGTGGGTTTGATCCCTGGGTCGGGAAGATCCCCTGGAGAAGAAAATAGCAACCCACTTCAGTATTCCTGCCTGGAAAATCCCATGGACAGAGGAGCCTGATGGGCTACTGTCCATGGGGTTGCAGAAGAGTCAGACACCGCTTATTGACTAAACAACAAAGATCTTTTTATATCTATATATATAGCCCGGCCTGTATTTTTAAGATAGTTCATAGTATTTCATCGTATGCCTGCACCATAATTTATAAGCCAGTCCTTTACTAGTGAATACTAGTAAACAGGACTCAATAAATATCCCTGCACATTTGCCTTAAGAAACTTTTATGACTCTTAGCATTTACCTCAACTTTTTAAGGCTAAGCCATATTCTTTAAATTTTATTTTCTATCTTTAAACATTTACCTGTCAAGTGATAAATGGCCTGTAGCTGTGAGAGCGAATGGACATCTCCTCCTCAACTCTGAGAAGGTAACACTCATTACCTCTTGAAACGTTAGAATTCTGCAGAAACGTTTTTCAGATTTAGGATGTTGTACTTTCTTAAAGAAATAAAGAATATGAAAATCAGAGAATTAAAAATCTTGCATTTAAAATTTTTAGTACTACCAATGTAAATTAAAGATTTATCTTGAAAATTGAGTGAGTGGAGTAGATAGTATTAATTGAGAGGCGGGATGGGGAAAACTTTCCTATATAATAATTGTATTAGAGTGGCAAAGAGTGACAAATTGTTACCAGAGAAGAGAGGCAGAGAAAGGGACAGGAAATATAAAGATTCTAGCTTTGTGACCCTACAATATCTTTCTCATTAAGTTGAGAAAATAATTTGGTGGTTTTTGCTTTTTACTGTGACTAGCCATTAGATTAGAATAATAGAATTTTGGAGTCTGTAGGATTCTTAAGTGTTATTTAATGCTTCTTTCTAGACAGTATATCTCTCCCTATACTACTGCAACTTCCCCTATTACTAGTAATGATACTATAATTATACTAGTAGTATCATAGCAGTATAATGATAGTACATATATTAATATATATGATTTTTTTAATGCTTCATAAGTATCTGATTATTCAGTATCCTCAACAGGAGTTATGCCAATCTCTTGACAAGCCCTTTTTTGCCCCCATAATGCCTTTGTGCACGAGAAAGGGGCACGCTTCCTCAACTAAACAAAAAAATTAAATTACAATGTTATTTATTTCTCATTAATAACAATTCTAACAAGTTGGACTTGTTCTAGCTTGGACTTGTTCCAGCCATTGAATCTTGCTATATCTGATGGAATATTAATGATCAAAGAATATTCATTGCTATGTCATAATGAAAATAGTTATAGATTTAAACAAATGGTAGATTATATGAATTGCAAAATGAGATTTTTTTTTTAACCAGTGCCCTAACAAGGAATAAAAAAGTTCATTTAAGATAATCTGTACATTAGGCTGGAAAATAGCTACTTTATAGATTTTGTTAAATCAACAAGGACTTTTGATTGTCGAACTCATTTTTTCTTTGTAGGTCAAAGTGGAACTGTATATATATTTACATATATATATGTGTGTGCATGTGTATATGAGAGTGCAAATATAAATCCTGCCATTAATATAACATGATGTTTCCTTTGGTCTCCACATTGTTGTGTTATGTATACACTGTACGTCCCTGGTAGAGGGCTTTCCTGGTGGCTCAGACAGTAAAGAATCTGCTTGCAATTCAGGACATCCCAGATTCAACCCCTGGATCAGGAAGATCTCCTAGAGAAGGGAATGGCTACCCACTCCAGTATTCTTGCCTGGAGAATTCCATGGACAGAGGAGCCATAGGGTCGCAAAGAGTCGGACATGACTGAGCGACTAACACTTTCACTTAAGTTTCATACTCATTTTATTACAAGATTTTATTAGTCTGTAGTAGAAACTTGATAGAACGGCCACTTCTCTTTGGTGTTAGCAAAGTTACCGAGACACAGAAGTGTTTTAAACAGTAGATTGCTGGGCTGTGCCCGGTACCTACTTACTTGTGCTGCCCTCAGGCAGAGCACAGCTTGAGTAAGCAGCTATTGCGACCCTAATGACAAGAAGTTTCCTAAAGCCCTAATTTTGACCTAATGAGCTTATCCATTCATTTCTGAATGACTCTAATTGTTATAAAGCTCTTATAACCAGCTGAAGTGGTCCATAGTTATAGTGTAATCACTCCACATGTCTAAACCAATTCCCAAGCGACAGTATCAGTTAATGGAAAGAGCCATGGACTGAGTGTCACACAGGAGATGCCGTCCTAGCTTTGTCACTGACTCGATTAGTTACTCGGGCAAGTTATTGTATTGACTGGATTTCAGTTTTCTCCTCTGTAAAATAAGTTTAAGGTGTCTTTTCCTTTGCATGTTTCTAATCCTTTTTATCTTTATCTAATTGTAGCCTGCTCATTTAATTTGATGTGGCTGATCTGGTTTATTTTATTGATATATACTCTTACTAAAGCCTTATCATTGACTTTCTTTTTCAGATGTCAAAATCCACAGGCAACTTCCTCACTTTGTCCCAAGCTGTTGATAAATATTCAGCCGATGGTGAGTGTATGTTTTTGTTATTGCTGTTGCCTAGTGTCCCCAGTTCTCCTCAGACTGCAGAAGGCAAGTTAGCATTCTTGTTTCCGTTTCATTGCTTTTCTCTTTAGCTTTTACCAATACTTTAAAATATTCATGTTTTCTTTCTGTACAAGCAACATCATTTTTAAAACATAAGAATTGCTAATATCTGTTTAGAAACAAATTTAAGCTAAGATTATTAGAGTCTTCTTTCAAAGGAAACTCACTGTTAGTGCTACCTGACTTGTTCCTAATTTCATGCTGGGGTAAGTGCTTCAGTCATGTCCAACTCTTGGTGACCCTATGGATTGTAACCACCAGGCTCCTCTGTCAGTGGAGTTCTCTAGGCAAGAATACTGGAGTGGATTGCCATGCCCTACGCCAGGGGATCTTCCCAACTCACATCTTTTATGTCTCCTGCATTGGCAGGTGGGCACTTTACCAGTAGTGCTACCTGGAAACGCAATTTCATGCTATTTCTAAAATTAAATAGTTGGTTTATAGAGATGTTAAGCATATAGGAAGCTTTTTCAAAGTATTTCCTCCATATTTGATATACATATAGATGAGTTTCCCCTGACTTCATTACTCTTTCATTTAATCATTACTTTGTCAAGAGAAAAAAATGCACTATCTAACCTGAAGGAGCCAGTCCTTCCTTATGTAACCTAGCCTTTGGTCATCATGGCACTTCTTTTTGTTGATCAAGGCTGCCACAGTTTGAGACTGTACTGAAAGGGATGGGGAAGAACTAACCTAAGTTACTTAGAAAAACAGTATTTTGACAACATAGTAAGACGAAAAGAACTGTACACAATATTGTAGTTAGTTTTTTTTTTTTTTTTTTAAAGAAGTGTATATTAGCAGTTCTGAAACTTTTATATGTTTACTGGGATTGAACAAATATTGTGGGTGAAAGCTCAGTGTCAGAAACTATAAATAAGATAAGAGGAAGTGTTCAAATGAACTCCGTGGTGTTGGATTGGAATTGGCAGTATCAGCATAAACTCATGGGTTTTATTTTTCATACAGACAGACATAAAAATAAACATAGGTACTTCCCTGGTAGTCCAGTGGCTAAGACTGTCTGCTTCCAATGGAGGGGACTCCAGTTCGATCCCTAGTCAGGGAATTGGATCTTACATGCCGCAGTGGAGATTGAAGATCCTGCATGCTGAAACTAAGACCAGTGCAGCCAAATAATATGTAAATATTTTAAAAATAAATAAAAATAAACATAGATTTATGTGTGGGTTAGTATATATGCATTGCTGAGAGAGCCTGTGGATACTGAAAACACTAGTTAGCGGTGAAACACCTGGCGTTCAGATCTTGGTTTCTAAATACCATTCTCTAGTAAAAGGAAGTAGGGTGATTTGAGGTCTGGAGTAGGGAAAATACAAAATGAGCATGGAATAGTTTATGATGCCAGAAAATGAGAAAATGTTTCAAAAAGAATGGGGACAGTTTGAAAGGGCACAGGAGCCAGCTTGAAGGGGCTCCCAATTGCCCAAGCAAGAACTTTTTAAGAGACAAAGTAAATAATGTAGTATTGAATTATAACCCCTTGCATAAATTAAATATTCATGAACCCATAGGGATATATAGTAATGATTGAATAAGTAAGTGGGGACTGTTCTTCTTTTCAGAAGAATTCCAAGTAATGTGGAAGGATTGAGTGAAATATAAAATCATCAGTAGAGAAACATCATAGTAATATTGTCACAGACAAGATCCATCAGTTCAGTTCAGTTCAGTCGCTCAGTCACATCCTACTCTTCGTGACCCCATGGACTACAGCCTACCAGGCTCCTCCATGCATGGGATTTTCCAGGCAAGAGTATTGGAGTGGGTTGCCATTTCCTTCTCCAATATGCTGTCTTGGTTGGTCATAACTTTTCTTCCAAGGAGCGTCCTTTAATTTCATGGCTGCAGTCACCATCTGCAGTGATTTTGGAGCCCACAAAAATAAAGTCTCTCACTGTTTCTGTTGTTTTCCCATCTATTTGCCATGAAGTGATGGGACCTGACTCCATGATCTTAGTTTTCTGAATGTTAAGTTTTAAGCCAACTTTTTCACTTTCCTCTTTCATTTTCATCAAGAGGCTTTTTAGTTCTTCTTTGCTTTCTGCCATAAGGGTGGTATCATCCGCATATCTGAGGTTACAACAAGATCCATCAGTTCAGTTCAGTCACTCAGTCGTGTCTGATTCTTTGCGACCCCATGAACTGCAGCAGGCCAGGCCTCCCTGTCCATCACCAACTCCTGGAGTCCACCCATACCCATGTCCATCGAGTCGGTAATGCCATCCATCCATCTCATCCTCTGTCGTCCCCTTCTCCTCCTGCCCTCAATCTTTCCCAGCATCAGTGTCTTTTCCAATGAGTCAGCTCTTCGCATCAGGTGGCCAAAGCATTGGAGTTTCAGCTTCAACATCAGTCTTTGCAATGAACACCGAGGACTGATCTCCTTTAGGATGGACTGGTTGGATCTCCTTGCAGTCCAAGGGAACTCTCGAGTCTTCTCCAACACCACAGTTCAAAAGCATCAATTCTTTGGCACTCAGCTTTCTTTATAGTCCAACTCTCATATCCATACATGACCACTGGAAAAACCATAGCCTTGACTAGATGGACCTTTGTTGACAAAGTAATGTCTCTGCTTTTTAATATGCTGTCTATGTTGGTCATAACTTTCCTTCCAAGGAGTAAGCCTCTTTTAATTTCATGGCTGCAATCACCATCTGCAGTGATTTTGGAGCCCAAAATAAAGTCAGCCACTGTTTCCACTGTCTCCCCATCTATTTGCCATGAAGTGATGGGCCGGGATGCCATGATCTTAGTTCCATCAGTGGTTGTCAAAATCAATGGATGAAAGTTTAGAAAAAAAAGCAACAGGTTATTTGCGTATTCTCGGAGTATCTATCCCAAGATACTTCTTTATCACAAAGGGAAAGACAGTAACTTTACAGTGGAGGGACTTGGCAGATACTACCTGACCACATGAGGAGGGTTTGCAATAGCAATAGTAAGTCATATCAATATCATGTACCTCCCTGATAATGATGCACTGAGAAGACATACAGCATCACTATTGTGATATTCTTGCCAGAGGTTCATAACCTCCATCTAATCATGCAAGAATATCAGACAAAGCCAAGTTGGGAGAAATTCTGTTAAATTCCTGACTACCCATCAGTAGTCAAGGTCCAGGACAGACTGAGAAACTCTCACGATTTGAAGAGACCAAGGAGATAAAATAATCAAGTGCAAGGTGGGATTCTGGATTGAATCCTAGAACAGAAAAAGGATATTAGAGAAAATGCTGGTGAAATTTTGAATTAAGTCTGTAGCTCAGTTAGTAGTGTCATACTGATGTTAACTTCCTGCTTTTTTGAAACTGTGGTTATGTAAGTTGTTAACATTAAGAAAGTCTGGTAAATGGTGAAACGTTTATCCTCGTCTTTTGCATGCTTGCTGTAACTGTAAAATTATTACAATATAAAAAGTTAAAAAATGTGTTCAGCTTCTTATGTATTATTATAAAGGATATTTAATGCATACATAATTTGATATCACATAGTCTCATCTCCTCTAAGGTGCAGATGGTAGCATACCATCCATACTATTCTGAAATTTGCCTTTTTCACTTATGAGTTCATATTTGAGGTCACTTCATGTTGATACCGGAGAAGGCAATGGCACCCCACTCTAGTACTCTTGCCTGGAAAATCCCATGGGTGGAGGAGCCTGGTGGGCTGCAGTCCATGGGGTCGCTAGGAGTCGGACATGACTGAGCGACTTCACTTTCACTTTTCACTTTCATGCATTGGAGAGGGAAATGGCAACCCACTCCAGTGTTCTTGCCTGGAGAATCCCAGGGACGGCGGAGCCTGTGGGCTGCCGTCTATGAGGTCGCACAGAGTCGGACACGACTGAAGCAACTTAGCAGCAGCAGCAGCATGTTGGTACATTAAAGTTTTCTCACTGTTTTACGGCAGTATAGTCTTCCATTGCAAGGATGTCCTGTAATTTAATTGATTAGACTCTTACAGATGGGTGGGTTGTTTTTGGTTTTTTAATTTAATATTTTAGGATGGAAGATTTTGTTTTAAAAATTGTATTTTGTTAGTAAGAAACTTAGAAGAATCTGCTTTTAGAAGTAAGAAAATATGTATTTGTGCACACGAGGTACCACTCTGTTTTCTTATGCATTAAAATAATCATAATATTTTGCTGCCTTTAAATGAGGCTGAGATGTTGATAGGGATATCTTTCCCGAGTTTATCATTTTTTTCTCTGCCTCATTAAAGATCACTTTATCTCATTAGCACAACATGCCTGAGAAGAAACGCATATTGATGCTGAGTGTATGCAAATCAATATAGAAAATTCAAATATTTTAACAACATCATTATGGATTCTGCTTTTGGTGATCGTTATTTTTGCTGTTGATCCATGCAGTGGTTTAAAGCACTTGCTGTTTCTTAATTTATATGTGGGCTTGGCAGTGTACCCACCTGGACACATAGTTCATATTCAGTAACTACATTTTTAAATCATCGATTAATTTTTTTTCTTCTTCTTCAAGGAATGCGCTTGGCTCTAGCTGATGCTGGTGACACTGTTGAAGATGCTAACTTTGTGGAAGCCATGGCAGACGCAGGTATTCTCCGTCTATACACCTGGGTGGAATGGGTGAAAGAAATGGTTGCCAACTGGGATAGCCTAAGAAGTGGTCCTGCCAATACCTTCAATGACAAAGTTTTTGCCAGGTAATCTATAGTCCCTAACCACTTATTACTTTAAAGAGTTGCTTAGTCCTGGTGTATTTTTACATTTTCTTTTTTTTTTAACTCTTAAATTAGAGTTAATTTAGTTATTAGTTAATAATAGCCACTCTTCATTGAAAGCTTACTTGTGTTGGGAACTATACTAAGCACTTTGCATCCATTATCTGATTTTAGCCTTATAGCAATTTTATATGATAAAAATATTATTAGCTTGCTTTCTTTCTTTGGCAGCGTCGGTTCTTAGTTGCAGCATGTGGGATCTTTTAATTGCGGCATGCAGGATGTTTTATTAATAGTTGCAGCATGCGAACATTTAGTTGCAGCGTGTGGGATCTTGTTCCCTGACTAGGGACTGAACCTGAGCCCCCTGCATTGGGAGTGCAGAGTCTTAGCCACTAGACCACCAGGGAAGTCCTCAGTTCATTTCAGTCGCTCAGTCGTGTCTGACTCTGCGGCCCCATGGACTGGAGCACGCCAGTTTTCCCTGTCCATCACCAACTCCTGGAGCTTCCTCAGACTCATGTCCATCGAGTCGGTGATGCCATCCAACCATCTCATCCTCTGTTGTCCCCTTCTCCTGCCTTCAATCTTTCCCAGCATCAGGGACGTTTCCAAGCAATCAGTTCTTCGTATCAGGTGGCCAAAGTATTCGAGTTTCAGCTTTAACATCAGTCCTTCCAATAAATATTCAGGACTGATTTCCTTTAGGATGAACTAGTTGGATCTCCTTGCAGTCCAAGGGACTCTCAACAGTCTTCTCCAACACTACAGTTCAAAAGCATCAATTCTTCTGCACTCAGCTTTCTTTATAGTCCGACTCTCACATCCATACATGACTGCTGGAAAAATCATAGCCTTGACTAGAGATGGACCTTTGTTGGCAAAGTAATGTCTCTGCTTTTTAATATGCTGTCTATGTTGGTCATAACTTTTCTTCTAAGGAGCAAGCGTCTTTTAATTTCATGGCTGCAATCACCATCTGCAGTGATTTTGGAGCCCACAGAAGTAAAGTCTCTCAGTGTTTCCACTGTTTCCCCATCTATTTGCCATGAAGTGATGGGATCTGATGCCATGATCTTAGTTTTCTGAATGTTGAGTTTTAAGCCAATTTTTTCACTCTCTTTCACTTTCATCAAGAGGCTCTTTAGTTCTTCACTTTCTGTCATAAGGGTGGTGTCATCTCCATATCTGAGGTGATTGATATTTCTCCCGGCAATCTTGATTCCAACTTGTGCTTCTTCCAGCCCAGCATTTCTCATGATGTACTCTGCATATAAGTTAAATAAGCAGAGTGATAATATACAGCCTTGACGTAGTCCTTTCCTGATTTGGAACCAGTCTGTTACTCCATGTCCAGTTCTAACTGTTGCTTCTTGACCTCTATGCAGATTTCTCAGGAGGCAGGTCAGGTGGTCTGGTATTCCCATCTCTTGAAGAATTTTCCAGTTTGTGGTGATCCACACAGTCAAAGGTTTTGGCGTGGTCAATAAAGCAGAAGTACATGTTTCTCTTGCTTTTTTGATGATCCAGTGGATGTTGGCAATTTGATCTCTGGTTCCTCTGGCTTTTCTAAATCCATTTTGAACATCTGGAAGTTCATGGTTCATGTACTGTTGAAGTCTGGCTTGGAGAATGTTGAGCATTACTTTCCTAGCATGTAAGATGAGTGCAATTGTGTGGTAGTTTGAGCATTCTTTGGCATTGCCTTTCTTTGGGATTGGAATGAAAACTGACCTTTTCCAGTCCTGTGGCCACTGCTGAGTTTTCCAGATTTGCTGGCATATTGGCATATTTCCAAATTTGCTGTCTAGGGAAGTCCTAGCTCTATTTTATAATTAAATAAATTGAAGCCTAGAAAAATTTTAATTTTTCATTAAATGCCTCAAAGCTAGTCATTTCAGACTTGACTT
Organism: Cervus canadensis; assembly: GCF_019320065.1. NCBI lineage: Eukaryota > Metazoa > Chordata > Mammalia > Artiodactyla > Cervidae > Cervus > Cervus canadensis. Next base: position 51,572,926 of record NC_057389.1, read on the forward strand.
TGAATTTGTTTCTGTCTCCAAAGCCTGTTTTCATGACCATTGCACCATGCTGTCTTGCATTAGAGGAGAACGGAATGGTTAAAGGAAAAGTAGCTTAAAAGAAAAGAATTGTCTTTTTTCTCTTTCTTCATTCATAAGATATATATCAGTCTCTTTGTATTAGGAACCATCCTAAGCACCAGTGTTACAAGGATGAATTAAGACTTGATCGTTCATTGTAGTCTAGCAGGAGAGAAAAACGCTTCTCTGACCAATTATAAGTATACTAGTAGGAATAGAGGGAAATTAGAGGAGGTGGTATGTGAGTTCTGAGTTTCTTGAAAAATAAACTGAAATTTTGAGGCAGAGGAGAAATCCATGCAAAAAGTATAGTATTTATTTGAAGTATAGTGTGTGGAGGGCAGAAGTAGATCAGACAAGTTGGGGCCACATTAGGCCAAATTCTGAAGGGCCTGAGGTAGCATAAGGAATATCTTTTTTATTCCAGTGTCCATTGTTTAAAATGCAACAATTAAACCTGACTACAGTCTTAGTAAAGATATTTTCGTATTGCACTTTGGACTTCATAATAAAATTTATTGTGTTGTCATAAATAGGATCTCTAAGCAGTGTCAGATGACAGTACTCAAGTAGATAGACAGTGGGAGGCTATAATAGTTTTATGGAACACAAAGATGGTTTTGTGATAGAGCAGTCTGAAATGTTTCAGGCATTGTTCTCATATTACTGTTTTATTAGTATATGTGGAAGTTTTTTTTATGCCTATATATACTTGCCTTTAAACTCAATTACCTTTGTTCTGTACTCCATAGTGAAATGAATGCAGGAATTATAAAGACGGATCAAAACTATGAAAAGATGATGTTTAAAGAAGCTTTGAAAACAGGTTTTTTTGAATTTCAGGTAAGCTGTTAATTCTTTTCATAGCTATAAAATAGTCAATGTGAATATTATACATTTCTTTTTTTTCCTCCTGCTATAGCATAATGACTCATCTTTTAAGTGGAGAGTGAAAATTTGTAAAGTCTTCAATAAATAAATTATGATTTTAAATAGTTTTCTTGGGTACTTTTTCTGTTACTTTCCTTTAATGTAAATAATTCTGTTCTTAGTTGAGCTGTGAGTTAATTGAGGTTAAATTTGAAAACAAGTCATGTTTTCCAGAAAAGCATTTTAAAATTGACTAAAAAAAAAAGGCCTAATTGTAAACTAATTGTTGTTAGTTTGAAAGCAAATGTTTTCTGAGATTTTCCACAAGGTGTCAGTATATCCTCAAGTTTGACAGTCTAAGTGCTTAAAGTAAAAATGTAGCTTTTCTCAATCAGTTTTGTAGAATATCACATTGGGATTTATGTAATTTGGCTTTCAGAGATGTGGTTAAATAAGGATAAGTGCTGAGCATATCAGTGTATCATATTTATAGGCTTTTTAATACTTAATACATGTTACTTAGAGAGTTTACCTTTAGTACCCAGTTTAAATAGTTCAATTTTTATGTCCATTACAAAATGTCTTTTTCAGGTTTTTGTTTTTTTGAGAGTTAGTAATACAAAAGTGCAATATTCTTTTGTTAGGATTGATACTTTTTTTTTTTTAACTGAAAAACAGGGTTAATCAAACATTTATTTGATCTTGTAATTAAGAGATTTCCTAATCATAAAAACAAAAGAAAGGAGCAATCAAAAAAATACTGATGAATTTGGCAACACAGATAAGAAAATCACAACTGAAATCATCTTAAAAATACACAGTTAATTGGAAAATTATTTGCAGTCTGTATTTTAGGACTTTTGACATATCAAAAAAAAAAAATACAGATGTCCAAAGAAAAATAACCAAAGGATGTGAACAAACAGTCCCCCTAAAGAATCCTAAATGGCTAAGAAGTTCTTAAAAAGAAATGTTTAATAGCAAAAGTCATCAAAGATGTACAAATTTAAACAATTAATTGTTATGGACCTAAGGATTGATACACATTTATTTTCAGAATCTTAAAAATAAAGTAAAACCTTTTCAGAAGTTCATTATGAAATTTTTAAAGACTAAGTACTTAAAGATGCATTAAAATAGAGATACTGAATTTTTTTCCTATAATTTTATTTCAAAGAAGTAGGGGGAGAGAAATGATAAATAATTCCAAATTTTATAGGCCGCCAAAGACAAGTACCGTGAACTGGCTGTAGAGGGGATGCACCGAGACCTTGTGTTCCGGTTTATTGAAGTCCAGACACTTCTCTTGGCTCCATTCTGTCCACATTTGTGTGAGCACATCTGGACACTCCTCGGAAAGGTAGTGCTACTCGTTTAAGATGTTCTGGGTGGTTTTGATTTTGGTCTCATTAAATGAATGTTGTGGTAATAATGTTACTTACAAGAAAAAGACTGAAGATGAGTACTGTTAAATATAATGTTGGGTTCATCATCTCATGATTATTGCAGCAGCTTAAATTGAAGCTGTCTCCTTTTTAGATAGAAACATCATGTATGAGTCTTTATTTATATACACACTATGTATATTTTAAAAACATGTGACTTTGTGTTGTTATCTCCTTCCTATTAGGAAACGTTATAATACGTTTGAATACATTCAAATATATATTTTGATATATGTATAACTAATATTGTTTTTCTAGCTGTTTGTTTTAAAAGGTGAAAATGTTGAGAAAGATATATATAACTGTTATAAACTACTTATAAAGAAAGGTAGAAGTGTATATTTGCATAAATATTCTTGTTTTATATAAAATTCCTGGCATATATAGGGCTGCATATTTAGGGATATTATATTAGCGTTCTTACTGTGAAGGTAAATTTAATTATTTCTCCCAGGCTTGCAGATAAACAGATTGGCTGGTTTAATAACTCCTTTCCAGCCTTATTAGCCAGGCTCTTTTCTGTTTTTCAGTGTGTGAACAATGCAAAAATGTGTTCATGAAATATATTCCAAATAGCCATACTTTCAGTACTAGATGTATTAATAGGGTAAAAACTGAGAGTGTGTGTAATTTATATAATAATGATTAAATTTAGGCAAATTAGCATTACATAATTTTCTTTGAAAGTGAGCATATGTGTGTGGGTATTAATATGCTTGTACAAATGGATGCTAATTAAGAATGTAGAGTCAGACTTCACAGCTTGAATTCTAGGGAACATTAGATCAGGGGCTGAAAGTGTGTTCTGTGTAGTCAGGTTTGAACTTTGAGCACACAGTTACAGATGGAACCCTGGTATGAAACTATAACCAAGAATCATAAAGTAGTTGTGTTGTCTAATCTCACTGAACCTGTTTTTTTTTTTTTAAGCCCGACTCAATTATGACTGCTTCATGGCCTCTGGCAGGTCCTGTGGATGAAAGCTTAATACGTTCCTCACAGTATCTCATGGAAGTAGCACATGACCTTAGACTGCGACTCAAGAGCTATATGATGCCAGCTAAAGGGAAGGTGAAGTCATTTTTTTTAAAGAGTCATTACTTAAAAGTTATTGGTCAAATAACATCTAATAGTAATGAAGATAAAGACAACTTTCATTAAAACATGTCAGGCTATTTTCATTATTAATGCAGTTCTATAATATGATTTTTTTTTTATGTTAAAGGGAGTAGTGTAATGCACTGGAAGTGCATTTCATTTTTGGTGTACATAAAAGTAAGTAGATGTTTTTTTCCTTTCTTCTGCCCTGTAGAAGTCTGACAAGCAGCCCCCTGAGAAGCCTTCACATTGCACCATCTATGTGGCAAAGAACTATCCATCTTGGCAACATATCACCCTGTCAGTTCTACGTAATCACTTTGAGGTAATTTTCTCAGTAGACATTCCCCTCCAAGCAGTGTTGTGTACTGTTCATGCTGTTTTTGTTTTTAGGATGTTGGCAATGTCTAGGGGAAGGAAGAATGGCATCCTTGTTTAATTACCTTTAGATGTGGAGTGTCCTTTGTGGCTCTTAAATGGATGCTGAGGGAAAAGCTGTTTCATTTCTGAAACTTTCATGCAAAAATACTGGATCTAGTAGTATGTAATAAGAGATGTGGAACTTTTTCATATATTGGTTAAAATTATGAAGCAAAAGAGCTAAGTTTGCCTTTTGGTTTCGTTGTGCCTTGAACACTGGGATGCACAAAATCTTAACATTATGATGTTTGAAAAATTCGAAGCTTGGTGCTTGAATAATTTAAAAGAAAGTGTCCAGTTCGATAATTACCAGTAGAAATGGAGAGTTTGGTGTTTCTTTTTTTTTTTTAAGACTGTCAGGTAAATCGCTATTAAATATGATAGTTATATTTGAAGGAAGCTCCATATTTAAACTTAATTCTAGGTTTTCCTAAAGAAAAAAATTTACCTACTTTTTTTCCTTTAATGTTCAAAATATGGAAGCAAAGTATATGTTGTGGAATTTTTGCCTAGGTATAAGGAATAGTTATTGGTGGACAGAAACCATTAAGGTGCACTTGAGAAAGAGACAAAATAGGGATTATGGCCAAAGCCTAAAGTGATAATATAGAGAAGTCCATAGCTTTGATCTTCTAGACCTTTATTGCAATTTTGTCTCACTACTTTTCATAGTTACCCAAGAAATACTTATGAGAATTTTTAGATTTGTAAAACTTGATGGAAAGAGAAGAGCAAGTGTTTTCATATTCCGTGTGAACCTGTTTTTATGGAGAAGTATTTCTTCCTTTGATTGTGTATAATAGAAAGAGAAAGTAGCTTTTAGAGTCTGCTTATAGATTTTTGACTTATGGTAAGTAAAATTAAAAGCTACTTTGGTAGTCAGGAAAATGAAATTGTGCCTCAGTGGTTTATATATTCATATCAGCATTTTCTAGGAAGCAGCAGAAGAATTCAATATGGTATGGAATATCCCAGGTATTAAAAAAAACTCATCACCACTGTTCTTTTAGAAGTTATATTTTTACTTATATTCACTGACTAGATTATATAGTTTGAAATCAACATCATCTTTTGACCAGCTTCCTTTAAAATTATCATTTGTTTTTATCCTAAAGAACTAAAAGAGTGTCAGTTTATAATCTAGAAGAATGTTCTTACGTTTAGTATGACACTTTTTTGGTGACATAGGGAAAAGGAATGTGTCTCACCCTGTCCTTTTCTCTTCCTTATGTATTTCAAAGCAACATTTTTGCCAGTGGAGAAAATATTTTTTCCTGTGTACTCTAGTAAAGGTTAGAATTGAATGTCAATAAATTATTGAAAATCTTACTATTTCTTTTACTAAATCTTACTTTTCTTTTAGATTTATTCCCAACCCTTGGCTTTGGTGCAATGCTTTTATAATAAGGAGAAAATAGGTCATCCAAAACTCTGAAAAGGCCACTTATTACTCCTCTGTTGATGTTTGTAGGAGTGAATTTAAATTTAGGCAGCACATTTGGGACTGTGTGCATATTAGTGCTTATGATATTTTTAGGTAGATAGAAATTATTATTATTTTAATTTTATTATTATTTTTTATTTTTATTATTTTAAAGAAATTATATTCTTTTTTCACATTTGTGGTAACAATTTATAAGGAAGAGTGCTCAAAAACAGAAGTTATATGCATCTTGTATGATAGTTGTATAATTAATTTTCATTTTGCTCTGACTAATGAATTGCTTTTAGAAGTTTAAAGACAAATGATATCTTTATAGACCATTTTATGACCAGGTAAGACTAATGTTACGATTCTAAAAGTGTCGTTAGTGTAAGGAAAAATTAAATAACCTGCATGCTGCACTTGTTTTTCTTCTCTGTCCTTAAACACGTGTCCTTTGAATTTAGAGGAAACGAGAGACTCTTTTCTGTATTATTCATTTACCGTTCACTTCCCCATGATGCTGGAGTGTGTCCCCTCTTCTGCTCTTCTCTATCAGGCTGGTGGCCACTGTTTCATGTCTGGCCAGTTTTTTATAGGCATATCTACTATCTTACATTATTTTAAAAATATTTTTTCTCATATTCCTCTTCCACTCTTTTTTAGAACAACAGTGGAAAGTTGCCTGATAACAAAGTCATTGCTGGTGAACTAGGCAGTTTGCCAGAACTGAAGAAATATATGAAGAAAGTGATGCCATTTGTCGCCATGATTAAGGTAAGCTGTGGATCTTGTGTAGCTGTGATCACATGGGTGATGGTTAGCTAGGATAGTAGAAGGAAGAGGAAAACTTTGGGCAAGATCTCTCTCAGGAAATCTGCTAAAATAACACTTTACAATCAGTGGTTGTGGAAATGAGTGATCATATTTGGGTTTTACCTGTGGAATTGCTGAGTGTGTTAAAATATGTATCGTGGAAGAAAAATTGGTTTAGAATTACTGCACTAAATGATTCTCTTCATGTTCTACCTGCCCTTTTCAGTTTAAGGAGGAAGCATATTCTTTGGCTTCCATTAGGGTCTTTTTACTAGATCCGATTACTGGAAACAGGATTCTACATTTGTATAGGTTTAACTTATTAACAGGATACATGTTGTTTATAGTGGTTAGACCAGGGTTTCTCAATAATGGCTCTGTTCATATTTAGAAATATTTAATATTTCTCAATAATTAGTTCTGTTCAATGGCTGTTGGATAGTTCTTGGAAGGCTGTTCTCCTGTGCACTATAGGATGTTTAATAGTGTCTTGACTTCTACCCACTGGATGCCAGTAGAGTCTCTTCCTCCCCAACTCGAGTTATGACACTTAAATGTCTCCAGACATTGGAGACATCTATCTCCTCGTTGTCTGCCCTCCCAATTCCAGCTTCCCCATTGAGGGCTTCCCTTGTGGCTCATTTGGTAAAGAATCTGCCTGCAATGCAGGAGATCCAGGTTTGGTTCCTGGGTCAGGAAGATTGCCTGGAGAAGGAAATGGCAACCCACTCCAGTATTCTTGCCCAAAGAATCCCATAGACAGGAACCTGGCAGGCTACAATCTGTGAGGTCGCAAGAGTCGGACACGACTGAGCGACTAAGCATACACACATTGAGAACCTTTGGGTTAGACTCTTAGTTTTCGTCATCTAGATAATTGAATTGATCTGTTGGATTTCTTGACAGAGAAACAGAAAGAAAACTGAATGTTGCTTAAGATCCCAGACTCTGGGGGCAGACAAATCTTGACCCCAGTCCTGTTTTCTGTTACTTCTTAGTTTGAAGGCCTTAGACAAATCACTTGAATTCTCTGGGCCACAAGGTTTTTCATCTATAAAATAGGAAATTAGTAGAATCCTTCTAGGAGTGCTGTAAGGAGTAAATCAGTTAATACATATAACACATTTTAATACTACCTGTCAAAAAGTAGGCTCAGTAAATTTAAAAAAAAAGTTAATCAGTGTCTTCCACCCTATTAAGCATGTAATGGTTATTATACTTTAGATTAATTCTTGAATCTTGGAGGCTATAGATGCCTTCCTGATAAGAAAGCAAAACTCATAGATTGTCCTGTATTAGAGTAAATTGCTTCTAGGAGAATTAAAAGGCTTTCCTAAGGACACATAGTCAACTGTCTGAGCCTTATGGTATTTGAAGTTTCAGAAATAATTTAGAATCTTGGCTTGATGTACACTAATCAAGTTATGTTTGTGGGTATACTCATAATTCATTGGTTCTCAGCTAGTGCCATTGGTCCAATGTCAGATCCATTGTTAATATGGGAATCAACAAAATATCCCATTGTTCATTGCATAGGCAATAAATTTTGGTGACATGCTTTGCAGAATCCAGTAAAACCGATTTTAAATGATGTTAGATTCAAGGGTTGGCTTTTTGAAAAACCATTCTTAGAATTTTCAAGTAGTAAAATATTTTTTCAGTAATATTGGTGATTTGCCAGGCAAATTAGTGGTTTGAAACTTTGAAAAGTATTTAATAAATCTGGGAATAAGAATGGTTTTCTAGTACTTTATGGGAAAAGAAACAACTCGGATGATAAATGAAGATAGTGAGCATCAAGCATCATGTCAGGTCACTTTCATATAAATAAATGAAACATGTTCTAGGCAGGTTAGCTGTATTTGTGCATTTGAACTTAGGTCTTAAAGGTTGCATCTTGAGCAGCAAATATTTTATTTAATGTTAAAGAAAATTAAGAATAAGGAATTTTTTTTTAAAGAAATGATTTTTTATGTTATAGGATTATCCAAGCACCCATTTAAATCAAATTTTTAAGATATTTTAAAATTTATAGGGATTTTTTTGTTTGGTTATTTATTTCATTTTGGTACTCTTATTATTTTTTTTAATATTTATTTTTAATTGATCAATGATTGGTTTATAATATTGGTTTGATTTCTGTCATATATCAACATGAATCAACCATAGGTGCACATATATACCTCCCTCTTAAGTCTCTTTTCCACCTTCCACCTGTTCCCACCCCTCTAGGTTATCACAGAGCCCCAGCTTGAGTTCCCTGAGTCATAAAGCAAATTCCCATTGGCTTTCTATTTACATATGTTTGTGTATGTATCCATGCTACTCTATGTCTGGTTATTATTAATTTACTATTCCTTGAAATAGTCTTATTGATGTGGTACCTTAGAAACTTTGAATTTAATTTTTTTTTTTTTTTAAGTTAGCTAAGGAATATTTTAACATACTTGTCGATTCCTTGTCAAAGCAAGTTCTTTGGATCTGCTTGTTAAGTCAGGCTAAATAAACAATGATGAAATCGTATTTCTTTTTTTTTTTTTTCTTTTTTTTTTTCTTTTTTCGTATTTCTTTTATAAGTCTGAAACCCTGTCCTCTAGTCTTTTCCATGCTGTCTTAATCTTATCATACTTTAAATGATAATTACTCTCAGCTAGTAATTTCATTAGTGAGCAAACATAGATAAGGGAAACCATGAGTCCAAGGCCTTTCCTTTAACTGTTCAAATTTGAAGATTTTATCACTTGAGAGACTGATTGCTTTGGCGGAAATATGTTCTTTTCAACATATTCTTAATGTGCTTTTGTTTTTCAAAACCATTTTGGCTGTTAGGAAAATCTGGAGAAGATGGGACCTCGTGTTCTGGATTTGCAATTAGAATTTGATGAACAGGCAGTGCTCATGGAGAACATAGTCTACCTGACCAACTCTCTTGAGGTAAGAGGGGCCCAGGGTTATGATAACTAACTGACTATAGTAAACAATCCAATTCTTTTGTTTTATAATAAGCCTTTTTTTGTGTGTGTGTGTGTGTTTATCATTTTATTTATTTATTTATTTTTTTTTTTATTAGTTGGAGGCTAATTACTTCACATATAATAAGCCTTTTTAAAAACTTCATCTTCTATGTTTAGTACCCTTGCCAAATATATTGTAGGGGGAAAGAGAATGGGTAGTATAGAAGTTACGGGAAGAAGAAATCATCTTTTATCTTATTTCACTTATCAATCATTCTGTATCTAAAATACTAACTGTATATGCCTAAGTTTTCTTTGCAAAATGAGGAAGAGACCTTATATTCATATACTTTCAAAATCTCGTATAGTATGGGACACTCTGAATTGCTTCTTTTTCCCACCTCCCTTTAAGACTTCAGATTGCCAGATTTGGATTAATTAAAATCCTTGATTCATGATATATTATCAGTGGTCCATGTTTGGCCCTTTTTTCCCTAGTTAGTAATACATGAACATCCACGAATCTACTGCTCAACTCAGGAACCAGAACATTACCAGTAGCTTTCACATATTTGAGTTTCTCCCCATCCCATCTTCCTGTACTAGTGACAGTTTAATATATAGATTCTAAAAATGCTGTCTCTCATTCAACTTAGGAAGAAGGAAAGATAATTTTCTATAGAAAATTGTGTTGGGGGACTCAAAAAGTGGTTCTAATAATAATGAAAACTTGGTGGCTCAGATGATAAAGAATCTGCCTGCAATGCGGGAGACCTGGCTTCATTCCCTGGGTTGGGAAGATCCCCTGGAGGAGGGCATGGCAGCCTACTGCAGTATTCTTGCCTGGAGAATCCCCGTGGACAGAGGAGCCTGGTGGGCTAAGTACATGGGTCTCAAAGAGTCTGAGCACAACTGAGCAACAAAGCATAAAAACAGAACAGGTTTAGATTTGAATAAAATTGTTTTATGAAATATGGGAATGAAAGAAACAATCATTTCTAAGTAAATACTTTATTTCATGTAATTATAAGTGTGTGGGTTTCCCAAAGAATCTGTCTGCTAAATAGGAGACACAGTTTCGATCCCTGGGTCAGGAAGATCCCCTGGAGAAGGAAATGGCAACCTACTCCAGTATTCTTGCCTGGAGAATCCCATGGACATAGGAGCCTGGCAGGTTATAGTCCCTGGGGTTGCAAAGAGTCAGACATGATTTAATTACTAAACAATAGCAACAACAATTATAATGCATAATTAAGTATTAGTAGACACCTATTTTATGTATTTCTAAATGTTCATATATATTCATGAAAGTCAAAACACTGCTTGGATATTTTCATTGGGACAGTGGGAATACTTTTTATTTAGGGTCATCTTATATTCAGATATATGCAGTTTACTACATATCTTAAGCTTTTCCGGGCTTCCCTGGTAGCTTATCTGGTAAAGAATCTGCCTGCAATGCGGGAGACCCCGGTTTGATTCCTGGGTTAGGAAGATCCAGTGGAGAAGGGATCGGCCACTCACTCCCATATTCTTGGGCTTCCCTGGTGGCTCAGCTGGTAAAGAATCTGCCTGCAATGCGGGAGACCTGGGTTCGATCCCTAGGTTGGGAAGATCCCCTGGAGAAGGGAACAGCTACCCACTCCAGTATTCTGGCCTGGATAATTACATGGACTCTATAGTCCATGGGGTCGCAAAGAATCGGACACGACTGAGCTACTTTTACTTTGAGCTTTTCCATTTATTTGAATGAAAGCTTTTTATCCTCTTTATTGTTTTCTCGTAGGCAGCAGGTAAATGTCAGATTTCCTTATAGAAGATGGTAAACACGATTATATAAATAACATACTAGGAGACATCCAAGATGAGCATTAAATAATTGATTATAGATTTCATTTAATGTTTATATGGAAAATAATAAAATTGCACAGATCATTTCATGTCAAGTGGAGAACCTAGTTTTGTTATTTGGTGAAATGAGGTGATGATTAATTTCAGTCATATTAAGTGATACTAATGACTTCCATTTTTCCCTCTCTATTTAGCTAGAACATATAGAAGTCAAATTTGCCTCTGAAGCAGAAGATAAAGTCAGGGAAGATTGCTGTCCTGGGAAACCACTTAATGTTTTTAGAACAGAAGTAAGTTGAAAGAATCTCACTGAATCATTGCATTTTAAAGCTGTGAGAGACCTTAGAGAGCTTTACATCTAAACCCGTCATTTTGAAGATGGAAGCAAAGGGAGGCGCAGAGAAGTTAAATGGTTAATTTGACTTAAGCCATGTAGTTGGTCAGTAGTGGGACTGGATTTCAGGTCCTCTAATTCCCTGGTTAGTCCAGGCCTCACTTCTCCTTACTCTACTGTTACGGTTAGCATCAGATGTTGCTTGTGATTTTAAAAACAAGCATATGATTTTCACAACCTGACTTAAAAAAAGATAGTGGACATTGAAATGTGAGACTTTTAAACAGAGAGAGGGAGCTTTCATATTTCGGATGAGTTTTGGTTTGATAATGTTATTTGAGACTTTTGGCTTCTGGCATAAACCAGATTGATGGATCATTTCATATTTTGCTGGTAGTGCTTTTTTAATTTCTTATTTTGGGGCCATTATTGGTGAAGATAAATAGGTTTTGAAGTTTGAGGAGACTGTATTTATTAACTCTTTAAGAATCCATTCAGAATGGCAGCATTTGGTAAAGTCTGGTGGAGTGCCATTGTGAGAGTCCATGAAATGCCCTACTTTTTTTAATAAGCAGAAGACTTACATAGATCCTGCTACTCTTACCACATTTCATCAAAAACCCAGCAAACAGAAAAAGTCTGTTTTGAAAGAATGATGTAATGATGATCATGCAGACCTCTTGAATTTATCATCAGATTATAAATAGTTTCATTACATTAAGATATGGTGGCTTTAAAAGTACAGTCATTTGAGCTATGGAGGTAGGTACATGAAATAGTGTTCCCTATACAAATGTGTTTATTTCAAGCTACTTTCAAGCATTCCCTTAAGCTACTATGTATTTACGTTTCATAATGCTCAGTTAATTTCTTTCACTTAAAATAATGAGTATTGTCTTTAACTATATAGCTTATACAACGTGGAAAGTAGTATGGTATAGAACTGAGTTTATGCTCAGTAAATGTGAGGCTCTGCCTCTTTCTAGCTGTGTGACCTTGGGCTGCTTTATTAATCTTTCTGGTTTTCAGCTTTTCGTCTGTGAAAAGGGGTCTTAAGGAACTGCTTTTCAGGATATAGGAATGATGTCTATAAAGTGCTTTGTACATCATCTGGTACCTAGTAGGAATTCAGTAAACGGTGGTAGTTGTGGAAGAGAAAATAGAATCGCTGTTACTATCCATCATCAGTATAGATATGTGTACTCATAGTCACCCTTATGTAGGCATTTGGCTATAAGATTGAGCTTTTGTACATCTTTTCTTTCATACTTGAGTATCCTTTGATCTTATTTTAAAGTACCAGAATTAAGTCTGTATTTCCTTGAACATTAAAAGTCGAGTAGACACTCCTCTCTCAGCAGTATTCATATTTGATTTCTAATAATAGTCATTTTCTCTTTATTTTCTTAGCCTGGTGTATTAGTTTCCCTACTGAATCCTCAACCATTCAGTGGCCACTTCTCAACCAAAATTGAAATCAGGCAAGGAGATAACCGTGATTCTATACTCAGGCGTTTAATGAAAGCAGACCGAGGAATCAAAGGTAAATGGCTTCCCTGAAGTGCACATTTGGCAGTAGCTCATGGATTTGTGAGTTCTAAGCAGCGGGAAGAAAGAAGAGTAACTGGTTTGTTTAGGGACAGTCATGTAATGTTGTGGAAAGAATATTGGCCACAGAATCAGGACACCTGTCTTCTCTTTTGGGACCTTGTGACTAGGTAGCTTGGTGACTTGGTCATGTCACTTAAGCTCTAAATTGATTTCTCTTTTAATAAAATGAGAACACTGGATTACATGTTTTTCTAGGATTCCATCTAGCTTTATTTTGAAAAATATTGATTGATTGATTTGGCTTCAGTTGCACCATGTGGGATCTTAATTCCCTGACCAGGAATTGGACCTGGGTCCCCTGCTTTGGGAGCATAGTCTTAGCCACTAGACCAGCAGGGAAGTACCAGGATTCCAAGTTAAAATTGTAATAAGCAATTTCCATCTCTCAGAGAGATTCAGAATTAAGCTACATATTCCCTTAATATTCCAAATTAACCTGCTTGACTGAATCTGTTCCTGGGGAAGGAAGAGAAGAAAAATAAAAGTTTTTATTTGTTTGCCATGTGTTAGTCATTTAATCCTTTTACAACTCTCTAACATTGAGGGTATTATTCCCCTTTTGCAGATGATGAAATGGTGATTTGAATGGCTAAATAACTTACAAAGTTCATACAGCTAGTAAATCTTGGAGCTGGAATTCAAACAATTCAAACACAGGTCTCTGCAAAGCTCATATTCTTTCTTTTAGACAATATGCCTCTGGGTAAAATATGTAAAATCTTAATTTATTAGCAAGATTGAGTCTATATCTTTTATGATTAGATTTGATATAATAATTTGTAGTTCTTTTGTAATAATTTGTAGCTGATCTTATGCTGAGAAGAGCGTGAAGGGAGTTAGTGTGTTTCTGAATTATTTTTCTTCCAAATTATGAAGACAAATTAATGTTGAGATTCCCTGTTTTGCATGATCTCTCCCTCCTCTTCTTGATGGCAATCAAGTGTTGATTGGGCCACATACCATCAGTATAAAAATTTCCTGAAAAGATTTACAAATCCCATACAGTGACCTAGTTTTTGAAACTGCATTCAGGGTAACAATATTCCGTTTACACAGAAGACTTAAAATAGCCCTGTGGAATTCATTCTGCCATGCATTTTTTGTTCTCTCGAAATTTTTGAGAGACTATTGTGTGTGGTATGTGTGCGGAGATAAGTGTGTATGTAAAGACTCCTGTGTAGGTACTAGGGGCTCTGGGGAGTCCACAAAGTATTTTTCACTAGGAGACCGCATCTCCTGAAGGAGTAGGGGTCTTAACTATTGAAGTACATAGTTATAATCTAAGAAGAAACTGCTGAGTACAGTAAGAGAGGTCCAGATACTGTTTACAGCAGAGAGAAAGGTGAGCTTATTTATATCCTGTGGTGATCAGGAGTGATTTTATGGAGAAAACATCATTTGGATGGGCCCTGTGAGGGTGAAGGGAACATGTGTACTTGCACGAGGGAAGCACTGATAACTTGTTTCACTGTGTACCAGCAATGTGTTAGGACTGGGGATTTTTTGTTTTTTGTAGACATTTAAAAAAATTGTGGTAAAATATACAAACCATAAAATTAACCACCTTAATCATTTTTTTTAAAGTGTGTAGTTCATTAGCATTAAATACATTCACATTGATGTGTAACCATCACACTATCCATTTCCAGAACTTTTTCATCATCCCAAACTGAAACTCTATCCATTAAACAATAACTTCCCATTCTTCCTCCTTCTAGTCCCTGGCAAGAGCTCTTTTATTCTGTGTATTTGACTCTTCTAGGTACCTGTATAAGTGGAATCATACAATATTATCCTTTTGTGTCTGTCTTATTTCACTTAGCAGAATGTTTTCAAGGTTTATGTTGTAGACATTTAGCATGTTCCCTCAATAAACCAGGCACTGTAGAATGATAGTGCCATCCTTTCAACTTATAGGCAACAAAAAGCAGAACTTGAAAATTTTGAAGTGTGAACAAATAGGAAGCCATTTTGTGGCCTTCCTTTTTGCTGTTTTATATTGCATATATTAGTCATGAGAAAATTTTGTAACGGGAAGAACTCTTAACTCTGAAGAACAATATAGTATCTTCTGAAGAAAATAGATTTGTGTGCACCCACTGGGTAGGATAATTATGAGGTTGTAGTGCATGATAGGCTTTATTCGTGTATTGGAAGTTGGATTATATAATGTTAAATCTGATTTCCCTTTAAATACTCTCAGATACAGCACTGACTAGGTCCTTTGGAACTGTACTGGTGTGTTTTCTTTAGCTTGTCTTTTCTCACTGAGTTTCTGGCATAATTCTTACTTCCTTTGTTATTCTAGCTGTGAATAGTGTTATCATAAAGTGCTTTAAGTTTGATATTAGTAGCTGCTATGAATTTTGGAAAATAGATAGAGAAACATTAGGGGGAGTTTGCAATTGATATTCCTCCAAGTATCTACAGAAGAGCTCTAAACTTAAGACTTTTCCAAAAGCCCTCAGGATACTTTGATATCTAAGGGAACTGAGTATGTGAAATGAGAAAGGAGTGAAATTCAATAACATACTTCTCTGTCTGCTATGATAGCCAGCAAGTTGTCCAATTAGTGCCAGTTGTATTGAGGGTGATTATGATCTAGGTCCAGGAGGAACTAGGAACTAAAATCATCATTTCACTCCACAAAGGCTGTGGAGTAACTATTTGATGATAATGACTTTAAATCACTCAAAACCCATGCCACATATGAACTAATAATTTGGAGGTGAAAAGCTCCATTTCGCATTATCAATCCCTAGGGACTTTCAATCATTCTCATCTTTTCTCTAAGTGCCTTAAATCTTGTGTAGTTGGAGACTTAAATTTCAACATTTTCAATGATAAGACAGGTCTGGGATAAGAAAAGATAGTAAAGCCACTAAGAAAGCCCCAAGAATTTTATTTGCAGTAATGAAGTACATGGGGAAACATCAAAGCAGATGTGTTTTGTCACTTAGGAGCCTGATTGGGTATTAAGGCTTCTTTGAAATAGTTTGATTCAGAATTGCTTGGAATGATGAGGGAGGTCTGTTTCAGAGAGATTGAGACAGAGAGACAGAGGCATATCTGCAGTAAAAAGCCTTGTGCATAAAATCTGCTGGCAGGACTTGTCATTGCTTCTGTAGGGAAATAATCTGATACCACTGATGTGCACATTGAATTACAATAGCTATTAAAGTGAACTGTGTTCTTCCGCTCAAATAAGACCATGGCTGTCATGAAGACCGGGCCTCTCCTTTCTCATTTTAATTTTCAGGGCTTGTGCTGTATCTGGGGATAGATTATATGGCTTCTGCAGAACCTCTGTAAAGACTCTTAGGCAGGATTGCCTTCATGGTAGTTGCAGGTAATTGCTCTGTAAACCCTGAGATCCCTGCTCTAAGCTTATCATCCTTTAGTCTTTGTTTCCCAAGGATAATAGAATGCCTGGATAACTTGTACTCCTCGAATAGCTGCCAGCTGCATTAATGTCTCCTTTTATCTTTTTTTAAAATCTTATCCCTCTCATGCTAAGAGTCATAGTCTCAAGGCAGCATGAGGGAGTGTAGCTCATGGACCACCCAGCAGTCTACTTTAGAAAAGGGTGGGAAATAAGTCAGAAGATATCTTCAGTTTCTGTAGATCAAGTTAAGCATAAACTAGCCGTGCTATGCTTAGAATGAGCAATAAGCCCAGAATCAGCATTTGTAGTCATTTATGGTGTTTTTCCACCTTGTAAAATAAAACCATTTGATGTTGAAAAGTCTCAGAATTGCTGAAATAAATACATTTCTTTTGGGCTCAGTTGTTGGCAGGATTGTTGCATCATAAATTTGTTCAAGGGACAAGCGCTTTCTTTGCCAGGAGCCATCTTATCAGCTTGCACAAGAGCAGGTCAGGAAAATCTCAAGCAGGGGAGGGTTGGAGCTCAACCAGAAGCTCAGAATTCTAAAGTCTGTGCCCTTTCCCCCTGTTCTTCTCCTTTCCTTGTCTCTCATCAGCTTGTTAACACACCTTTCATCATTAAAGCAAAACGAAAATCTGATAATGCTGTTTCTTAGAGTAGTAATTCTTTTTCCAAAATTATCTTCCAGAAGAAAGCTACAATTCTTGCACTTTTAAATATTCCAAGAAGCAAGACAAGGAAAGGAAAAAAAGTCTTTTAGGTTTTTTAATGTTCTGAAAAATGGTTAATTGAAGTGTATTAAAAGTGATTCGAGAGAGCATATAGGAGTAATGCTCAAAAATATACTCAGTACCTCCCCTTGGTTTATAATTCCAGAAGATAGATGTGTTACACAGAAGTTCTGCCAGTTTTTGATCTGGGTAAAAGCTGACAGAGGATGAAGATTTGTTAGATTTATCTTTGCTTTCTGAGTTTGGGTCTTGTTTAATAACCTGATAAAAATATTTTTTGAGATAAAACAATGAGTGTGTTTAAAACATGAATTATGAGACTCAGGCATGGGTTTGAGCCAGTGACTGTAATTAAATGTTCATATTGCTACTTTATTTTGCCGTAGACCTTTCCAAAGTGAAACTGATGAGATTTGATGATCCAGTGTTGGGGCCTCGGCGAGTTCCTGTCCTGGGAAAAGAGCACGCTGAAAAGACCCCCATTACTGAGCATGCTGTTTTCCACGTGGATCTCATGAACAAGAAAATTCATCTTACTGAAAATGGGCTACGGGCAGATATTGGTGATACAATGATCTATTTAGTTCATTAAACAAAGGCACAGGAGATTTATCCTGGTTTCTGAGGATATTACTGCTATGATTGTGTCTGTAGGTGGGCTCTGAAGAACCTTAGGCAGGACCTAAATAGATTTAATTTCTGACCATCAAATTCTGCATGTACTCGTAACTATACCAAGTTTTCTTCAATTCCTGGACCTAATAAATTTTTTTTTTTCCTCATTGAGGCCTCAAATAGAAATAGTTTGTACCATACTTTGTTCTTTGTTTTTGTTTTTTAACAGGTGTTTGCTGTTTCCCAGAAGCTGTGAGTACTTCAGGTTAATGCAAAAATGTCAGTATGCTTCTTGTATGAGGTGTACTTCATGTTATATATGAGGGCTAAGGAGTAGCTAGCAACTTTTTTATTACATCCATTATGGAGTTAGCTGTTTTTCTTTTTTAAAAAGAAGAGAAATTAGACAGCCAGTTTTGCTTTTTAAAAAGAACTCTCATGATGATTTTAAAAGAACAAATGAGAATATTTTGATTTGATTGTGATCACTCAGTATTTTGTATAAAGAACAAATAGGTCTTAAAATAATTTTTTTTAGCTTTGATATATTCAGTTAGCCACCAGTAATATTTTCTCAAGGGTAATATTGATAATTTATAAATAGTTATTTGATTTATACTAAATTTAGATGTTTTAAAGGAGAGGATTTTTTTCTGCCCTCAGAAATCTGCATTTATCAGATTTGCCTTTAGTCCAGTTGTGTTTAAAGATCAAGCCAACAGTATTGCATATTTATTTTTTTATTCTTTCTGGAATGCCTTTAGATATTGTCTGTGTCATCTCTTTTCATATGAGGAAAAAATATTAGATATTGACTGACAGACAAGAAAAAATTTGCATTTCTTGAAGGATTTCATGTGGAGAAAGACCACTTCTGATAATCCTAGGAAACCTGAATTCTAACTTTCAGATCATGTGAAGAGATTTTATTGAGCTTCCTTAGTTTGCTTCATACAATTTGAGATTACAGGGCCTAGTTGAATACTTTATTACAGATTCATTAAGACAAATCATAGAATGTTAGAACTGAACAATCCTTTAGAGGTCAGTAAGAACATATCATTGTTTATCTGCTAGGAGGAGGCAGTATAGCAGAGTAGATAAGATTACATGCTCTGAGGTCAGACTAGCTAAGTTAGATTTCCATTTCTTCCACTTGCTACTGGTATGCTTTTGGCCAATTACTCAACCCATTTCTTCATCTATAAAATGAAATTAACAATGTACCTACTTTCTAGGCTTATTGTGAGATACTCAGAGGAAACAATCTAGGAAAATCTTACATATATATTAATAGCCTAGTGCCTGGCAAGTGGTAAACCTTCTGAAATGCTGCTGCTGCTGCCCTTCAATGATTGGTACTGAATACTACTGTACTACTATATCAGGGTATAGTAGCAGGAGTAATAATCGACTTAGGAGTAATAGGATTACTATGGCTAATAATCATGTCATATTTGTTTGGTTCTTTTGGGGCAACTAATTCATTTGCCCTCCATTAGATTCTTTTGTTGCTCCCTCAATCTGCATAGCTATAGTTACTCCCTAAATTAAAGTAATCCTTCCTGAGGCCTAAACAAAGGCTACTTAGGTTTAGCTTAGCAAATTAAATGAAGTGTGCTTGGTCAAAAAAAGAAAAAGAAAGGAAAATAATTTTAGTATTGTGAACTATTATGCCTGTTTTCGTAAATGAGGCTATGAACCTATGCTTCCTTGGATTACAGGTGAGTTGGGATTCATGGATTCTCTGTTCCCTCAGTCTCAATTCCAATCTCTCTCTCTCAGAATAGATGTCTTGCTAGACTGAATATGTTTTTTGTGTTTAAAAATATGTAAATTTTGTATAAGGAAGCCTCTAAATGTAAGCCTATTATTTTATTTGATGTGCAACTGAAAAAAACAGCAATTAATTGAAATACTGAGGGAAAAACAAGTTGCATTGGCTTATTGTATTAATATCATAGGAGGTGGTTACCTTCCTAAATGAACAATGAAACAGAGTTCATCAACAAAGCAAAAACCTATGTAATCACCACACAATCAAGGAATAGCACAATACCAGCACCTCAGAAGCCTCCACCCATAAAGATAAACTTATGGCCCAGTGTATGAACAGTCTTTATACATGTTCCATGTGAGATTTTAAAGAATGTTTATTTGGCAGTTGTAGAGTTCTACATATGTGCATTAGGTCATAGTTGCAGATTGAATTGTCCAAATCTATATCCTACTCTTCTGTTTTCTTAGTGTACTCTCCATTTTGGAGACGTACTAAATCTCATGACCCTGGATTAATACATTTCTCCTCTAGTTCAGACAACTGTTGTTTTATATATAATATTTTATGCTGTGTTTGATGCTATATATAAAATTTTGATCTACATAAAACAGTTTTTGTTTTATATATAATATTATGATGCTTCTGATGTTATTCAGACGACTGAATATCATCAGTCTTCTTTTGGTTAGTGTTCATATAGAATATCTTTTTTTATCCATTTACTTTTAACCTTCCATAGCTTTATTTTCTTTTTACATTTAATTGTGCCAAATTTTAAACCTATCTAAAAGTTAAAGTAATCAGCTAGTAAACACCCATATACCTATCACTGAGATTCATCAGTTATTAACATTTTGTTTCATTTGTGCTCTCTCTTTAAACATACATTTTAAAAAATTTATTTTGGAATAGTTTTAGCTTTATAGAAAATTTGCATCTAATGTATGGAATGGAGAAGGCCCCCCACTCCAGTACTCTTGCCTGGAAAATCCCATGGATGGAGGAGCCTGGTGGCTGCAGTCCATGGGGTCGCTAAGAGTTGGGCATGACTGAGCGACTTCACTTTCACTTTTCACTTTCATGCATTGGAGAAGGAAATGGCAACCCACTCCAGTGTTCTTGCCTGGAGAATCCCAGGGACAGAGGAGCCTGGTGGGCTGCCGTCTATGGGGTCGCACAGAGTTGGACATGACTGAAGCGACTCAGCAGCAGCAGTTGCAGCAATGTATGGAAAGTTCCAGTACACCCTTCATTAGTTTCCCCAATGTTAACATTTCATGTAACCTTGATTCAGTTGTTAAAGTAATATTGGCATTGCTAATAATAACTAATATTTATATAATATATTTAATATATAGTTATATATATATAATTAATAACCACTAATAACTAATATTTAGTTAATATTAGTAATATTAACTAAAAGCTTCACTAGGACTTTACCAGTTTTTCCACTAATGCCTTTTTGCTATTATAGGATCCTATGCATGATACCACCTTGCGCTTAGAATATACTTTTTAAAAATTTTGAGCCATTTGACAGTAAGTTGCAGAAACCGTGATAATTCATTTTTCAATACTTTAGCATGAACCCCTAAGAACTAGGACATTCTCCTGTATAAAACACAATATACACATATCTTGCCCAAGAAATGTAACATTGGACATATATTTTATATGCACAGTATAGTTTAGCAATATTAGGTAATAAGTATTCCTAATACATGAAGTAATAAAATTTCCAAAATACCTCATCAATAAATTTTTTTCAGGATCTATTCAGAGATTAAGCATTACATTTTGTGTTCATGTCTCTTGATCTCCTTCACACTACAGTAGTTTCTCAGCTTTTCTTTTTTAGTCTTTCATCTCAGTAAAATTTTTGATGGGACTCTATGCCAGTTGTTACTAAGTTTGCCTCACAATCTAGATTTGTCTGTTTTCTCCTGGTTGAATTCAGGTTTAAGTCTTGGCAAGAGTACTACATGAGTGATATTTCCCATTGAATAATGTATTCATGATTGCTAGATTCATATATTGTTGGCATATTCCTATTACTGATGATGATGTTAAGTTTGATCATTGATTAAAGTAGCATCTTCAGATTTCTTAACTGAAAAAGTGATCTTTCCCTTTTATAATTAATAAATAGCCTATAAGGTGATATTTTAAAACTTATGTGAATATCCTGTTTGCTGGCAGACTTTGAGGAAATGGTAGCACTCATGGATAATTTTTCTGCCAGTAACTACACTGATAGGAGAGTTCTTAAAATTTTACGATTTTTTCTCCATTTATTAGGTATCATTCTTCTGTAAAGAAGAGATTTCCCCTTTGTTCCCAGTTTTTGTCTTTCTTCATTCTTACAAACCACTATGGACTGGTGGATTCTTTTTTCCTATGTGCCATAACCTATTACTATTGTGATGCTCTGACTGCCCAGCTTTTCCTGACTTATTACCCAATGGGAGCCCCTTCAAGCTAGTTCCTGTGTCCTTTTGCTGTCTCCTCATCAGTCTTGGAACATTTCTTTGCTTACTGGTACAACAAGAAGTTTCCAGCTCACCTTGTATTGTCCTGTCCCGAAGCAGGAATCAGTTTTTTTCTCCTAGGAGCCCTGCTTCATTTTAATGGAGAATGGTATTAAGAAATCAAGATCTGGGTGTTTTGTGTGCTCATTGCTCCTAAATTTTTTTTTAGGCCTTTCCAGTGGACAGAGCTAAGAAATATATGTATACATATTTTTAAAATCATAATTTAATCTAATGCTGCAATTCTTCCTTGCCTTCTCCCTGAAAATATTTGTATCTTCTCACAGAGTGAGAACTCTGGTTCCCAAGAATGTCAGTATATTTACTCATATGGTCTGTTAATAATTTTAAAATTACCAATCCAGGGCTACTATGAGTGACAAGTTTACTAAGTAGAGTTCAATATGGATTTTTTTGGAAAAAATTTGCAGTTCTTTATGTCCTTAAAATGTTTCACACTAAAACATATAGACAAAGTTCAAATGTTACCTGAATGAATTCCTTTTCATTTGTGGTTTTAATACAATCATTTGTTTCTCTTTTCATTCAATTTTATGCTTTGTTTTTTCCCTTTTTATTTACTTTTTGAGTAATTAAAATACTTAACACTGTTCAAAAGTGAAAATTACATCCATTCAGAAATTTTTACTTTTTTGCACCACCTTCCCATATTCTGTAGCTAACCATTTCATTAGTTTCTAGATTATCTTTCCTGTGTTTCTTTATCCAAAAGCAAGCAAATATTTATTTTTATGTACTTTACTTCTTCTTTTCTTATTTAAAAGTAGACGTTATAATTGTTTTATACCTTGCTTTTTTAGCATTATTTTTTGATTACTATATATGTAAGTGTTTTTCTGTTTTAGTTCATGGAGGTCTCTTTCTTTCTTTGTCCTGCTCCTCCTCTTCCTTTGTCCCCTCTGTCCCTCCTCTTCTTTCCTTTGTGTTGTAGTGTTATAAAGGTGTACCCTAATTCATTCAGCTAGTCTCTTATGGATGGGCGTTTAGGTTGTTTATAAGTTTCTGATGTTTTATAGAATCTGTATAGAATTATATAGTGACAAACTGTGGATGTGTAGTTTTGTGTTTGTGGAAGTGTATCTTAATAAATTTATAGCAGTGAGCTTGTACATTCAAGAGTAAATGTATGTATAGTTTTGTTAGCAGATAATCTGGGCAAAACACATTAGGCAGAGGGTACAGCGGGTGTGAAAGCTCGTAGGCAGGGGCATGCGATGTGTTCTAGGAATAGAAAAGAGGCCACATGAAGACCAGGCCTCGGGAGAACAAGTGACCTGTCCACATCCCGTACACCAGTGGCAGAGCTGAGTTAGAGTCCTGGCCTCCGTGTCTCCAGTCCGTTGCAGCACACGTATTAGACAAGGAATGCATGCATGAGAGACGAGAATGCGTTTGACCAGGGCCAGCAGTGTCAGGGCTGTTAGGTCAGAAGAGGGAAAAGTTTCTTGGATTCGAGTCAGATAAGACTTGGCAGATGAGGTGGGACATGAAGGGTGATGAGGATTGGAGTAGCAGCTAGGAGAGGTCAGAGCCGTGTTTCTAGCTTTTAGAACTATGTGTGGATGACTGCTTGGAGGTGAAAGTAAATGCATGGCTTGTTTGGGAGATGATGCCAGGAATGGAATGCTTATCTTGGCAGAATGTGGGAGAAATTGGAAATAGATAAGTTAGCAGTAAATTGGGCCTTATAATGATTCTTGGATTCTAGGTAGATACTCGAAGTTGATTTAATTACCTCAAGAATCATTGTAAATTTTTGAGATGGGAATAAGATGACATGTTCCTTCATGTCTTTTATAGTTTGTGGTAGTTGTGTCTGTTTTTCTCTTGAAAAATTCATTCACTTAGTCGTTCTAATGACTGTTTACTAGTTATCTGTGTGCCTGGTTCTCAATGTTAGCTGATACTTTGGTATGCTGTTTTCTCTTAGTTTCTTCACATTTGTCTTAGAGAATACTCAGTTGCCACCCAAGATTTCTAGCATCAATTAAGTTTTCTAATTGCTCACTGCTCTCCTTAGAACTTAATTGGTTTTAAGGTAGGGAGGAAAAACCCTGCACACTTGAAAAACAAACAGGATAGGACATGATCCTTGCTCCTAAGTAAGGGCTTGAGGAATGTGACAAAGGAGTACTTAATGTCTTTTCACTTTGGAGAAGTAAGTGGTAGTTTGTTGTATCCCTTGTTTTCCTTATACTGGAGTTAGGTCTAGAACTGTGCTGTCCAATCATGTATCTATAGAGGACTTGAAATGTGAGTAATCTGAATTGAGCCGCGAGGTAGAAGCCTAGAATACACTTCAGATTTCAAAGACTTACTGTGACAAAGAGAACATAGAATACCTCAATAACAATTTTCTTTTATGTTGATTATGTGCTGAAATAATATTTTGAATAAATTGGATTAAATATATTAATATCATTGATTTTGCTTTACTTTTTAAAAAACGGCTACCAGGAAATTTTAAATTGCATATATGACTTGCATTTTATTTCTGTTGGACAGCATGGTCTGTAGATAATGAGGTTTAGGTTAAACATTACTTCCTGTTGTCCCAGTCTTAGTGATGCTAAATTTTATAATTTCTTCAACCCTTCATTTTAAAGATACATTTTGATTTTGATCACTTGCAGAACTTTCCATTATAAAGGTATATATTTTTTAAATCACTTTCAGAATTTTTGTTGTAAAGATACATTAAAAAAAACAACAGCAACACTTTATAAAACTTTCCATTGTAAAGATACATTTTGAGTATTTCTCCAGAGTTAAGATCGGATTTCTTTTACAAATGCAAATCTGTAGAGTGATGATTTGGCATCTTGGGAATGTCCTATTCTCAATTTTTTGTCTCATGGTTTTATTACCCCAATCCTTTCCTGAATAAATTATGTTGGAGACTGTGAAAAATAGTGATTTTTTAATGCCAAAATATTACCAAACCAAACTTGGATTTGCTTGTCTGCTGTGCAGCAAAGCCAATTTACTGACACTGGGTGTGGTGAAGGGAAGTAAAGCATTTATTTGTGGGGTGCCAGGCAGGGTTAATGGGCTTCCCTGGTGGCTCAGATGCTACAGAATGTGTCTGCAGTGCAGGAGACCCAGGTTCGACCCCTGAGTCGGGAGGATCCCCTGGAGAAAAGATTGGCAACCCACTCCAGTATTCTTGCCTAGAGAATCCCATGGACAGAGGAGACTGGTGGGCTACAGTCCATGGGGTCACAAAGAGTCAGACGCGACCGAGTGATTAACACACAAGCAGGGGTAATGAATGGGCAGCTTGTGCTCAAAAGACTGCAACTCTCTGATGGCTTTTAAGTAAGAGTTTTTAAAGACAACATTTGGGGTGAGGGTTGTAGCTACTTCACTTTCCTCTGATTGGTTGATGGCGAAATAACAGGCTAATGTTTTGGGAATCTTAATCATCAGCTTCTCGTTCCAGCTAGTTTCAGGTTTCTATGCTTATGGTTAGCAGATAATCACCATCTTCTACCAGGTTGGGGACGGTGTCGGGGGGGTGGCTTAGTTTCTGCAGAAAAACTCGAAGATATGCATCAGATTGTTAGGTATATCCTTTGAGGAGCTAAGACTCTGTTTTCTCACTGAACTGTTTGCTTTTCCTTTGTTTTTGCATTCCCTCACTTCCCTAATTAGTAATTGCCTTAGTCTACTTAGTGGGAAGGCCTTCGAGGCTAAAGGCATTTTCTGCAAATAAAGAACAGGGAACATGGAGGGATTTCTGTACCTGAGAGGCCCCTGCAATATCCTGCTCAATATCAGTCCCCCCTTTTCTTTGATACTCCTTAATCCTGAGGGGAAGAGGGGCTGAACAAGAAAAAAAAGGCTTTTTCATAGCGTGGTAAGTCATGAACTGAGCAAGGGAACTCTGTTTTAGGGGATTGGGTTTCAGCTATCATTTCTTTTCCGTAAATAGTTGTCATTCTTCTATAAAGAAGAACATTCTTTTTTCTTCTTTCTCTTTTTCATTTATTTTTTTTAGGTGAAAGAGCTGTGTGGCATTTGGATTGGTCACTTTATTCGACAAATGCTGTGTGTGCTCAATCGCTCAGTCGTGTCCAACTCTTTGCAACCCCATGAACTGCAGCCCGCCAGGCTCCTCTGTCCATGGGGATTCTCCAGGCAAGAATATTGGAGTTGGTTGCCATGCCCTTCTCCAGGGAATCTTTCCAGCCCAGCGATCCGAGCCCAGATCTTCCACACTGTAGGCAGATTCTTTACCAACTGAGCCACCAGGGAAGCCCTGTACAACAGATGTTTGATGAGAGAAGCTGGGACAAATGAAATTTTAAAATATGGAATTAGCTTATGTTGCTCATTCTTCACAGGAATCTTATTCTAATCTTTCTGCAACACCAGTACTCACTTCTTAATTTCTGTTATTCTTATAACCTTGAATTTTCATAGATAGCACATTTATTCAGCAAATTAATATCGTTTCAGACATGTGTTAAGCACTTGAAATAGAGTGGTGAGCAACGTGGCTGTCCTTCATGTAGGATTCATCCTTACAGTTAACAAGACAATGAGAGCCACCCGGACCTAGTGAATGAAGGCAGTCATGAAGCTATATCTGAAGGATCTGATTGGGAGGGATTACATAGGCTTTTGCTAACAACCATGTTCATGTAAATGCTTTGAAGTTCAGAACCCTAAACAGTCATTCTTTATGGTTCTGATGAGAAGAATGTACAGTGTAGTTGGCTCCTGGTGTCTTTCTAGTGTAACACTGAATTGTGATTGCAGACCTTTCCCCTCACTGTGCAATTTTCTTGAATTTTTCTTCTCTAGGAACATTTTTCTAGTGTTTCTGGTGTCCATGTCTCTGCAAGGTGTGCTTCAGAGGCTCCTAAGACTCTGAAGATGGAGAGCAGTAGGGAGGCAATCACCAGCCAAGCCCTGCCTTGTTCACTAGATTCCATTTGGGCCATGTAGGGAAGAGGCAATACCATTCTCCTGCTGTAATCAAAGAAGTCCATGGAAGAGTAAGAGACTTCTAGAAATTGTGAAAATCCTTAGAGGCTTGGAACAACTTAGCATAGCTTAAACTTTAGAAAACCATCTTTTATGAGGTGGTTTCAAGCATGATCTCTGGGCTTAAATACTTTCTGTCTCTGGTCTCTGCCTCTGGGACTCGTGTCTTCTTGCTGAATTGGACCAGCAGCCTTGGGGATGATGATGATGAGAGGCCCCTCCCTATCGCTTCTCAGCTACAAGGCATGGCTGAAATCTGTAACCTCTGAGTCCCCTAAGGAAAGGACAAATGATGCTTAGCTAGATAAATGTTTGCTAGAGTTATCTCTTCAAGGGATTTTTCCACCAAAGAGAAGTTTTATTTTTATTTAACTTACGCTATATCTTCAGCAGGATCTCCTTTCATGTTAGTAAGATGGCCTTGCCCACAGTTAGGTGTGTACCTGTCTTTAAAGAAATAAGATACCTGTCAGTTACACTGCTATGACCTCAGGTTCCAGAATATCAAGGCAACATTCTTTAGGTGTTTCATTTTGGATTGAACCTAAGTTTAGAATCAGTCAGCTTATTGTTGAAGGGAAAAAGGATATCCCAAGTGACAAGAAAATACCTATTAACTATGGATTGGTTTGGAAATTACTTCTCTAAGTTTCCTGAGGATGTTTCCTTTTTCAACACACATGCACCTCTGCTGCTTTCACTCATATCATCTGAAGATGAACAACATTTTATCTCCAACTTAAGGTAAGAAGTAGGGTGATTTTACCCCCAGCTTTCGCTATTTGGTTGGAATATCAAATCAATCTCTTCTTATAAGGAGCCAGGAAAAACAAAACTGGGCTCAGGAAGAAAGTAGCCTCTATCATTTCCCATGTGGACTTGAAAGGGGGGCAACTGACTAGTTCTTCCTGGCCTTGCTTGGCTGGTGAAAAGAGAAGAGCTGACTTGGATGAAAGGGTGTCTGTATATTCTTAACTTAAAATGATGAGCCCTGATCAAGTGAAACTTTATTTCTGGTGGCTGCCAGTAATTTCCACCCTTTTGAAATCAAAACTCAAGAGTCTTGACTTCAGTTAAGAGTTTGAAATAATCAAGGAGGCCTCAGTGGAAGGCAGAATAGATTCTTAGTGCTGCAAGTCTCAATAAGGAAGATGGTGACATGACCACCACCACCACCCCCTCCCGCCTCCAGTCAAAGCACCAGATGTGTGGGGACATGCGGTGGGGAGTGTTTAGCGGCCCGAAGCGGTGAAGGTTAGAGTGAGGGTGAGATGGGGAGAGGCTGCGTATGTCATCCAGCTCTTCACTCACTTATTAGCAGCTGGTAACGAGAATGACTGGAGTCAGCCTCCTGCCTTTCACCAGTTGAAGCCCTCTCTGCTTCTTTCCCTTTTGGAGACCAACCCTCTTGGTCTGCCTGGGACTGTCCATCCTGGGAAAACCCTTAGGCCAGGGCAAACTGGAATGATTAGTCCCCCTGATTGAATTTTGAGGTATTTGGGTAAGACATGTGACCACTGAGAAACTGCCCCAGGTCCGCTTCCTCTGTTACTAGTTTCTCAGAAAATGGTATATATGTGCAAGATCCTTAATTTAAATAATAACAGTAACTGCTATCTACTATATGCCAAGTACCTGGTGTTTAATCCTCAGCGCAACTATGTAAGTAGGATATTTTAAATCCAGTTTTATGCAAGAGGAGATCAGAGCTAAGGGCTGGGGCAGTTCGTGTTTTCCAAGGTCAAACAACTAGAATGCAGCTGAACCACATTTGACTTTAGTGTGTCTAAAACTAAGCTCTGTCCCCTTTGCACTAGTTGAAGAAGTTGCTGGACTTGATGGCAAATGGTTAGCTGCTCAGATTGAGAAGCTCTATGACCATCAGCTTTACCCACTGCTTCCAAACTCGTTCCTCTTAATGGTAGTATAAGATTCTACCTATAGAATATAGAGTAATATACAGAGTTACAAGCTGTGTGTGCATGTGATGTGATTAGTCATGACCAATTCTTTGCAAAACTTTGGACTGTGGCCCTCCAGGCTCCTCAGTCCATGGGATTCTCCAGGCAAGAATATTGGAGGGGATTGCCATGCCCTCCTCCAGAGGATCTCCCTGACCCAGAATCTGAACCCATGTCTCCTGTGTCTTTTGCATTAGCTGGCGGGTTCTTTACCTGCTGAGCCATTTTGTGTGTGTGTGTGTCTGTCTGTGTGTGTGTGTGTGTGTGTGTGTGTGTGTGTGCTCAGTCACATCCAACTCTTTGTGACTCTATGGACGTGTGTGTGTGTGTGTGTGTGTGTGTGTGCGCGCTCAGTCACATCCAACTCTTTGTGACTCTATGGACCATAGCCCATTAGGCTCCTCTGTCCACGGGACTCTCTAGGCAAGAATACTGGAGTGGGTTGCCATGTCCTCCTCCAGGGGATCTTCCCTACCCAGGGATCTAACCCTTGTCTCCTGTGTCTCTTCCATTGGCAGGTGGGTTCTTTACCACTAGCGCCACCTAGGAAGCCCCCACTTAGCCACTGGGGAAACCCAAATTCTGTGTAGTTCAGTTCAGTTCAGTTGCTCAGTTATGTCTGACTCTTTGTGACCCCATGGACTGCAGCATGCTAGGCCTCCCTGTCCATCACCAACTCCCGGAGTTTACTCAAACTTATGTCCATTGAGTCAGTGATCAGTGATGCCATCCAACCACCTCATCCTCTGTTGTCCTCTTCTCCTCCCGTCATCAGTCTTTCCCAGCATCAGGGTCTTTTCAAATGAGTCAGCTCTTCGCATCAGGTGACCAAAGTATTGGAGTTTCAGCTTCAACACCCAGGACTGATCTCCCATAGGATGGACTGGTTGGCTCTCCTTGCAGTCCAAGGGACTCTCAAGAGTCTTCTCCAATACCACAGTTCAAAAGCATCAATTTTTTGGCCCTCAACTTTCTTCACAGTCCAACTCTCACATCCATACATGACTACTGGAAAAACCATAGCTTTGACTAGATGGACATTTGTTGGCAAAGTAATGTCTCTGCTTTTTAATATGCTGTCTAGGTTGGTCATAACTTTTTTTCCAAGGAGTAAGTGTCTTTTAATTTCATGGCTGCAGTCACCGTCTGCAGTGATTTTGGAGCCCCCCAAAATAAAGTCTGTCACTGTTTCCACTGTTTCCCCATCTATTTGCCTTGAAGTGATGGGACTAGATGCCATGATCTTAGTTTTCTGAATGTTGAATCTTAAGCCAACTTTTTCACTTTAGTCGTGTCCAAAATCTGTGCAGGAAGCTACAATAACTACTTTAGTTTGATACCTGTAGCAGCCCCTGAATAACTATTTAATTTTTAAAGGAACTACGAAGTAACTGGCACATAGCAGATGCTCAGTTAAGGGTAGCTATGCTTCTTATTTTAATTTTGACACATGAGCTATTATATTGAACTGAAATGTTTTAGCTAATGCATTTCAATTCAAACATAAAAATGGCCAAAGATTCAGAATATCCAAGGAAAGAAAATAATACAGTTCTTGAGTTCAAAATTAAGCAAAAACATATACACAAAAACCAACTTTTTTTTCCCCCACCAAGGAAAAGCTGTCTCAGTTATTTGATTTGGAATAGAGAAGAGGCTTCCTTGCCATAATGAGGTGTTACACGTATAATGCTGAGATAGAAGCCGAAAATTCTCTTCTAGGGCTCCAAGCTACAAGTACATTTCTGGGGAAAATCTAATCTAGGGGCTCAGCTTTAAGAAATTCCTTTACTAAAATCATTGGAAACTCTTAGTGTAATAATGGAAGTCCCAACTTGTAGGGATCACATTAAGAGGTAACTGCACTGGGTTGTGTGGAGGCATGTAAGAAGCTTTTAGGTTACTCTTAATAAAATCTTGATGTTTTTATGTAATCAGTTCACACCTGAGAGTTGTGCCTTTACTAGAGGATGAAACACAGTTATGGTCACATAATTTATAGTCCTCAATTTGAGGAGGACTCATATAACAGATATAACTTGTTGAAGGTAAAAGAGGACAGTGAAAAGGCTGGTTTATAACTCAACATTCAAAAAACTAAGATCATGGCATCCAGTCCCATCACTTTAGGGCAAACAGAAGGGGAAAAAGTAGAAGCAGTGATGGATTTTCTTTTCTTCAGCTCCAAAATCACTGGACAGTGACTGCAGCCATGAAATTAAAAGACACTTACTCCTTTGGAAGGAAAGTTATGACAAACCTAGACAGCATGTTAAAAAGCAGAGACATTACTTTGCCAACAAAGGTCCGTCTAGTCAAAGCTATGGTTTTTCCAGTAGTCATGTACAGATGCGAGAGTTGGACCATAAAGAAGGCTGAAGGCTGAAGAACTGATGTTTTTGAACTGTGATATTGGAGAAGACTCTTGAGAATCCCTTGGATTGCAAGGAGATTAAACCAGTCAATCCTAAAGGAAATCAGTCCTGAATATTCATTGGAAGGACTGATGCTGAAGCTGAAGCTCCAATACTTTGGCCACCTGATGTGAAAAGCCAACTCATTGGAAAAGACCCTGACACTGAGAAAGACTGAAGGCAGGAGGAGAAGGGGATTACAGGATGAGATGGTTAAATAGCATCACTGACTCAATGGACATGAAATTTAAGCAAACTCTGGGAGATAGTGAAGGACAGGGAAACCTGGCATGCTGTAGTCCATGGGGTTGCAAAGAGTTGGACACGACTGAGCAACTGAACAACAATAACAATATATAACAGAAGAGATATGTGAATTCAGTTTTATGCAATTCAACAAATGTTGTGTACCCACTAGGTTTCAAGGAGTGTGCTAGAGCCTGGGGATACAGGGAGAAAGCACAGGTGCCCCCTGACCTCAGGGAGTTCACATGGAAGCAGAGGAGATAAGATACACATAGAGGTAGTTTTTCTAGGACCAGTCTGAAGTCTTCATAGGGCCTTAGTCTGCTCAGACTTTCATAACAAAATACCACAGACTGGGTAGCTCACAGAACAGATACTTTTCACAGTTCCGGAGGCTGGAAGTCTGAAATCAGGGTGCCAGCATGGTTGTGTCCTGGTTTGCAGTCTTCTCATTGTGTTTTTACATGGCCTTTCCTCTCTTATGAGCCAATAGTCCTAATGGACCAGGATCCCACCTCTATTCCTCAAACAACCTTAATTGTCTCCTCAAAACCCTGTCTCAAAATGTGGTCACATTGGAGGCTAGCTAGGTCTTCAACATATGAATTGGGGGGGATATAATTCAGTCTATAACAATAGGCCCTAACCCACATCATAATGGATATATTAAAATGTACCCATACCAAATGTTATACCCATTATTATTATTTTGCTGCATAGTAAGGGAAAGAATTTTTATAATTCTGCTTTTGAAATTATTGGGCTGTGAGTAATTTATGATTGGCTGCTACTGCTTAGCAGTCAGTCATTCTTGGAATTTTTTTTATTTTACAAAATTAGAAAATCATCAATTGTTTTCAAATGTAATGAAATAACGTCTGAATTCCAAATTTGACCTTAATGAGATAGATACGATACTAGATTTTTATGTTTAATTGAGCATTAACTAATTTATATTTTGCAGTTTTTATATTTTGTAGCCAATATATTTTTCCAGGTCTCAAATACTTCTGTAGGCTCTTGTAAAGCTTGCTAGGCCAAATGCCTTGTCTGTAATATCAAATGGACGAAAGGGTGGGGATGTCTCTTAGCTCTGCTTCACACTCCTAGGTAGGTCACTCCTAACTTTCTTTGCTCTTCCAAACTCTGGTGTGGCATTCCCAGCTGTTGTGTCTCACTGGTACTATGTCCTGGCTGTGTTTCAAGCACCCTTGTCCCTTCCACCCTACCTCATAGTTTGTTGTCCTTGCCATCTCTGTTACATTGACATCACCATCTACCTTGTAGGAGACTCAGAAGTCATTGCAGTGATCTTCAGTCTCCCAAGTCCCCCTGTTTCAGGTTGCAAGCTGTTATCAGGATGACTACATGGGATTTGCCTGGAAACTTTGAATACCGATTTCTATGCCTCATCCCTGCAGTCCTGTGTAGTGGTCTTGGGGCTTGGGTATAATAGGGCTTGGGAATTTTTTTTTAACAAGCTAATGTGCTGTCAGGTTTGAGAAGGTGTGGACTTGGGCAGTATTGGTGGAATGAAACAAGAGATGTGGATCTTCATAACAAGAACAATGTTCCCTATATTATGATAACATGAAATCCCATTGGCTTTAATGTTCCAAATCAGAGGTTCTCAAAGGACTCCCCAGCTGTTTCCAAAATGCAACCAGAGTGTTGCTGCCTTAAGGATGTTCAGGAGCATTCTCTCCTGGCCTCTCGTCTTTGTGTTCCAGAATAGGAAATGGCAGCCCACTCCAGTATTCTTGCCTGGGAAACCCCATGAACAGAGGAGCCTGGCAGGCTATAGTCTGTGGGGTCACAAGAGTCAGCCATGATTTAGCGACTGAGCATGCACGCCCTGTAACAACAGCCATTACAGGAAGAAATTCTGCTGTCTCTTTATTTTCTCTCAAGTATGAGGCAAGCTCTTTATTTCTTCATAACACATCAGAGACCAAGTGCAAACTCATAATGAAGCTTGCCGAAAGAGCAGAGCAAAACGGAATAACTCCTATTATGTACAGGCTCAGATGCATTTTCAGCCGCTCTACCCTGCTCTTGACCCGCCCCTTCCAAGGCCAGACAGCAGCTTATCCTTCACTCTAGTACTCATTCCAGATCTATCCCTGTGGTAGGAGTTCAGGCAAAACTAACTTTCAGTCCAAGAAAGAGACGGAAATTTTTTCTCACCTTGCTGTTGAAGCCTGTCCCCTGGGCCTGGTTTTTTATTTCAGAATGATTGAGCAGAATAGCTGTGCCCTTCAGGGAAAATCAAACCAAAGTTGTACTTTGTGGCTGCACTAGGACAATCATACATACAGTACTTTGGTGTCGAGATATATTTTGAAGTCCAGATTATTCACTTAAATGATACCATCTGTTCAACTTCAATAGCCTCATCCAGATTTAGATGTATGTACGCTTAGTCTAATTCTTTATTTGTCTTTTTAATAAAGGTTCAAAATCCTTGCAGTATAGCCTTACTCATGGTCACTTTGTTACACATGCTCTGGGCACAGTAAATGAATTATGTGTCCGTCAGTTGATGTAATAACTGTATATGGTAGTTTTTTCTTTTTAAATTTGAACAAACAGAAAGCAGAGAGGTTAAGCAGCTTAACCAAGGTCAAGCTTCCAGGAAAGGGCACACTGAGGTTTGAACTGAGGCCCCTTGGTTCCAAATCTGTGAATCTAACTACTATGAAACAAGGAGAAGTGCTGAGGTAGTAGCCTGAATATTGAATTTGAGTAATGGGACTTGGAAGAGTAATGCCATTAATTTAGTTCAGTTCAGTCATTCAGTCGTGTCCGACTCTTTGTGACCCCATGAATCTCAGCACACCAGGCCTCCCTGTCCATCACCAACTCCTGGAGTCTACTCAAAGTCATGTCCATCGAGTTGGTGATGCCATCCAGCCATCTCATCCTCTGTCGTCCCCTTCTCCTCCTGCCCTCAATCTTTCCCAGCATCAGGGTCTTTTCAAATGAGTCAGCTCTTCGCATCAGGTGACCAAAGTATTGGAGTTTCAGCTTCAACACCCAGGACTGATCTCCCATAGGATGGACTGGTTGGCTCTCCTTGCAGTCCAAGGGACTCTCAAGAGTCTTCTCCAATACCACAGTTCAAAAGCATCAATTTTTTGGCCCTCAACTTTCTTCACAGTCCAACTCTCACATCCATACATGACTACTGGAAAAACCATAGCCTTGACTAGATGGACCTTTGTTGGCAAAGTAATGTCTCTGCTTTTTAATATGCAGCCTAGGTTGGTCATAACTTTCCTTCCAAGGAATAAGTGTCTTTTAATTTCATGGCTGCAGTCACCATCTGCAGTGATTTTGGAGCCCCCCAAAATAAAGTCTGACACTGTTTCTACTGTTTCCCCATCTATTTGCCATGAAGTGATGGAACCAGATGCCATGATCTTAGTTTTCTGAATGTTGAGCTTTTTTTTTTTTTTTTTTTGAATGTTGAGCTTTAAGCCAACTTTTTCACTCTCCTCTTTAACTTTCATCAAGAGGCTTTTTAGTTCCTCTTCACTTTCTTCCGTAAGGGTGGTGTCATCTACATATCTGAGGTTATTGATATTTCTCCCAGCAATCTTGATTCCAGCCTGTGTTTCTTCCAGCCCAGCGTTTCTCATGATGTACTCTGCAGATAAGTTAAATAAGCAGGGTGACAATATACAGCTTTAACATACTCCTTTTCCTATTTGGAACCCGTCTGTTGTTCCATGTCCAGTTCTAACTGTTGCTTCCTGACCTGCGTATAGGTTTCTCAAGAGGCAGGCCAGGTGGTCTGGTATTCCCATCTCTTTCAGAATTTTCCACAGTTTATTGTGATCCACACAGTCAAAGGCTGTGGCATAGCCAATAAAGCAGAAATAGATGTTTTTCTGGAACTCTCTTGCTTTTTTGATCCAGCGGATGTTGGCAATTTGATCTCTGGTTCCTCTGCCTTTTCTAAAACCAGCTTGAGCATCTATGGGGGAAAAACTCGGAAGAGGGTGTGATGGAGGAGGAGGGAGGGAGGTGGTAAGGTCAGCTTGGGCTCTGGAACAAGAGCCACTGGGCATCATTGGGTCTTTGTCTCTCTATCACTGTGTCCTGGCTTGAGGATTATCTTTCTGAATCATCTTCTTTGTTTCCAAGTTAATCACCATCCTTGACTCTCTAGGAGCCGTGCACCAGCCCAGGCTGTGGTGAGGCAGCCTGTCCGGGGAGCCAGCGGCAGGACGGCAATCACAGCCATTGTGCGGACTGGTGGGGACTGGAGCACCGGCCTCTTCAGTGTCTGCAGAGATAAGAGGATCTGTATGTTTTTTCTCTTCCTTTAAGTTCTTTACTATTTTCTTTCCTGAGACACCAGTGGGTAGAAAAACTATGTCAGGTGCAAGGACAGAAATTAAATGGTTTCAGACTAGTTGAACTAATATTCTGGTGACTCCAATATACTCCTTGGCAGGAAGGATTTTGTTTTCAGTTGTGTGGATGTTTTGAAAGAGTAAGTGGTGACTTAAATTTTTTTTTTAAATGACAAAATCCACTGTAAACAAAGATGCACAAAATGGGCTCCCTTGTCTGCAGCTGATGGAACATAAATTATTACAGGTTTCTTGGTGAATGGCTCGTAATGCCTGTAAAAATGACCTCAAGTGTGATGTAGCCTTTGACCTAGTAATTACATTTTTAGTCATTTAGTCTAAGGAAACAAATCATATGCAAGGTTTTAGCAGCATCATTAAAATTGGCAGCACTGGTTATTGTAGCAACAATCTAGAACAAACTAAGTATTCAATGGGGGCTTCCATACCATGAATTATTATACAGCCATGAAAAGTCATAAGTATCACAGAATGATACTTACTGAGATGGAAAAATTTTGGGATACATTTTTAAGTTAAAGAATCAGATTGTAAAACCACACACATTAGACATTATTTGGGGGAGGATATTTAGAGAAATATCTGGAAGGATACAAATACAAATGCTTATAGCAGTTGTCTCCAGATGGTATGCTAATGAATAATTTTTCTTTTCGCTTATTTCTAGTATTTCTGTGAGGAAAGTGTATTACTCTTATAACAGTAAGACCAATCATAAAAAGAAGCTCCCTTTGTTGACTGAAATCTTTTCAGATGCTGGTTTAGCTGTGAAGAAGTACCAGCAATACTGTCCTCTACTGCATGATTTTCTCCTGGGTTAAAGTTCAAAGCACATGGATTCTATTTTTACCTTAGGACATTCTGACTGGTCCCTGGTACCGCCTGTCAGTATCCTTTCCCAGGACCTGATGCTCTTACCCTAAGGAGTAACTTAGTCACAGAATCTTCTTTTTGCCGGGGAGTGGTTTCCTTTCTGATGGATGAGGGCTAGTCTCTTAAATTCAATAGACTTTAATATTTTCAAAGAATATGGCTTCCCATCCTGTAGAGGCTCTGGCAAGATCTGAATTTGTCCTAAAGCCTCACAGGATGGATCAGCCAGAGACCTCTGAGCCATCATCCAATCCAAGGCTTATTCAGCTGGGTCTTGCTGAGTCAAAAGCTCTAAACCATTTTTGGTGTTCTGATCATCCACGCCTGAGCCTTCAGTTTGCCTGGGCCTCACAGACAAGAGACCTCCCAGCGCTAAACCATAACTTCTGTCGCTGTCCCTTTGACCATCTGACCCCGAGCCTAGCAGATTTCTTCCTGTCACTGCTACCCATGTGAACTCCTGACCAGACAATTATGGCAACTCTTTTCTGATTCTCTCAGGATGCTTCCTGGTTCTTGTCCACACTCTCTGACCTTGGTTGTTACTCAGTATTGTAGTACAGAGAAGGCAGAATAACCATAGGGAGATACAGAGACCTTACCCCAATTTGGGAACTGGACGATTTTCCTTTCATAGCTTGTAGCTGGTGATTGGGAGTTGGGATATCAATGCATTTCCAAGTAGAGCAAAACTTGATATATAATGTAGTGGCTAGGAGAACATATTTGTGTTGGGTATAGTCCTCGCCTTAATCTAAACTCTTAACTTAAATCTTAACTCTTAACTTAATCTTAACTCTGCCTCTTACTGGCAATTTGACCTTGAACAAATTCTCAGAGTTTTCATTTTTCCACCTCTAAAATGAGGGTAAATAAAGGTGCCCACTAAAGATTGTCAAGGTTAAAGCAGATAATGCATAGAACCCACTCAAGAACACTGGTCTGGAACATAACTGGATCAGAGTCTTTCTTGGTTGCCTACTATATTGGGTTAAACACTGTCCCCTCAAAATTCCTGTCCACCTATAGGCTCTGCATGTGGCCTTATTTAGAAACAGTCTTGCATTGTTGTCAAGTTAATAAGAGGTTATGCTAGATTGGGGTGGGCTCTAATCCAATGACTGGCATTCTTAAGGAAATTTGGACAGACACACAGCAAAGATTGCCATGTGAAGACAGGCACAGATTAAATAATGCATCTATAAGCCAGAGACTGTCAAGGATTGCCAGCAACCACCAAAAGTTTGGAGACAAGAATGGAAAAGACTTTCCCCTAGAGCTTCCAGAGGACCAACTCTGCCAACACATTGACTTCAGACTTCTAGCCTCCAGAATTCTCCAGTGAGAGAATACTTTCTATTGTTTTGAGATGTCCAGTCTGTGGTATTTTTTTATGGCAGCCCTAGAAAATTAATACTGAAGCAAACATTTAATTTCATTAGGCGGCTATGGGGGGCAGTTCACAAAATCAGGAAATAAACAAAAACTTGCGCTTACAAGGGACAAGATGCATTATCAGGAGATAGTTGACAAACTGGTTAACTCCAAACATTTTGATCCTTATGCTTTCCTGTCTGGGAATTACTCTGTCAGCAATGGAGCCCGTTTTGCCTAGCCTAAGTCATGCCTGCTGCTTGACCAGCCCAGGGCATTTTGAGTGACAGTTCTCCCACTACGGCTGGCAATAGTGAAGGGGTATTTTCCTAAATTCACTACTGGGGTGTGTTACCTTGAACACCCCCGCTCCCCACTGCAATAATACACAGTAATGACCTTAGTAATCTCAGGTATTAATATTGTTATTATAAGTTTTTATCTTCCAGCATGTTGAGAGCAAAGAGTAGAATCAGGAGAGTTAGACTAGCTGCCGCCTAATTCCAAGAGTACTTAAAAAAAGTTGATCGAAGAAAGGACGGTTCCCCACCCCCTCCGCCTTAAACCCTGCACACTGGGTCTTCTGGGTCCCTGCTTGTCCATTTGAGAGCCCATTCTAGGGGCCAGGGAGGAAGGAAGGACATGTGAAGAATACAGTATTCTTTACAGTTGGATGTGACCTGCACAGGAGAGGCCATGGATATTATAGTACCAGGTAATCGCGAATGTTCTGTGTCGTAACTGATCTTCCCTGGATGGGCCTCTGCTTCGTGACTGCTCATAGAGTCTCCAAGCTCATTGTCTCACCAGAAACTTTAAAGGCAGTATGACCTCATACACTGGCTGTCTGCTCCACAGTTCCCAGGACGCAGCTGGAGCACTAGTGCCATGAGTGGTGGATTTTTTTCCTTCTTTGTTTAAAAGGTCTACTTCAACCACAAAGTTTTATTTCAAGCAAATCACTGTGACAGTAGTTGTGGCAAACTTGGAAACAAAAGGGAGATCTTCTTTCCATGACTTTGTTTCACATCAGGTTCCATCAGGGAACCGTTTTTTGCATTAAATGTTGAGAATGACTGCTACAATTTGTCATCCATTAAGCAAAGGGTACATTATGAGCAGTGATGATTTTCAGTTGTTTTTGACATTTTGATTCTTCATTTAATTGCGATTCTATTTTTTAAACTGCCTCCCTCTTCCCACCTCAGCTCTTTCATCTGAATTCATACTGCACAGGGATTAGAAATAGGTGCTTCTATGTCTTTGGAAGATGCGGCTTCTGAAAGCTCAGATGAGAACATGAAGCCAAGATGAAATAAGTGGCTGCAAAATGGCTTCATGGGTGAAAGCCTGGCCGTTCCAGCTGGGGATGTTTGTGATGTTGTCTCAGAGGAGGTTGATGTGGAAGGTATAATCAACCTGGGTTTATAATTCAGCCAGTATTTACCTATGTATAGTCATGTGATAGGTGCTGCAGACATAATAGTGAATAACACAGAGATGGTTTCTGAGAAGAGATAGGCAATAAGCAAATAGACAAAATAATTGCAGTGGTGCTAAATGCCATGGAGGAAATAAACAGGGTGTTCTGAAAGGAAATTATAGGGGGTAAGTAAAGGATGGCATCTCTGGGGAACTGACTTAAGCTGATTCCTGAAAGACGGGAAACAGCCAGCCACTAAAACCACCTTCCCTGTGGAGGCACCACCAGTGTCAGGCAGCAAAGAGCTTTGTGTGGACGAGGAATCATCAGATGCCCAAGGTGGGGAGGGGGAAGCAGGCCAGGAATTTCTCTTTGGTTTTCTGGAAGAGGAAGAGACATGAAAAGGCCCCAGGCTGGGAGTCACATCCCTGAACTGTATTTTGAGTGCACTGTATA
Organism: Cervus canadensis; assembly: GCF_019320065.1. Lineage (NCBI taxonomy): Eukaryota > Metazoa > Chordata > Mammalia > Artiodactyla > Cervidae > Cervus > Cervus canadensis. The sequence goes on from NC_057389.1 coordinate 51,612,995, forward strand.
CCATCTGCAAGCAGTGACAACTGGTCGTGCTCACTGGTCTTGCCCAGCAGAGATCTGACTAACAGGAGGCACTTATGAATATTTCCTGAACGACAGACACATCAGTGAATGAATTTTAGCCTGTATTCTCACTTGCTTCCTTCTTTCCTGCACTTCACTGAAACAATCATACAAACAGAGTCAGGAGGGATATTGAAGTCACCTGGTCTGGGCCCTCAGCAGCTTGTCTAAGTTCTTCCTCCAGGAGGCGTGGCAAGGACCTGACAGCCTTGGCTTTCTGAATGTTTCTGGGGAGGAGGGCTCCTCTCCCTTGGAGCCAGCTCAGTGCTTAAAAAAAATGATTTTGAATAGATTACCAGGCACATGGTACAAAATTCAAAAGTACCTGTCCCTTTAGTATATGAAGAACAGGAAGTCCATCCCTCTTCTCCCGTGCTGCCCAGTTCTCCCCGAGCCCATCACTCTTGCCTGAGCCCCAGTGCAGTCTGTAAAGATATAAACCATTCTAATGAAGATAGATTACTTTTTTATTAGAAAAGTATCATATAATCATGGGAATAAAGAAAAATATAAAAGGTTATAAAAGAAGAAAGCCGTACCCTATAATTCCAGCCATCGGAGATAAACATTGTTAATATTTCAGTATCTATCCTTCCAGATTTTTTCTGTATATGTGGTATATATAATTGATGCAAATAATGGAATTATAAACACACAATTCTGCATCTTTATTTTGTTTTAATTTAACAATATAGGTGATCAGACCCTATCAGCTCTTCTGGAGCTAATATTTTAAATGGCTGCATAGATTCCATTGTATGAATGTACCATAATTCATGTATCCACAAATTCTTATAAGCAGACCTTTTTGTGGTTTCCAGATGTTTTGCTGTTCAAACCAGCGCCCTGTGAGTGTACTCGTGTAGGTGCCATTTGGTACGTGTGTCCGTTGATCTGTGGGTAATTGCTGAGGAGATAGTAATTGCTGACCTGCTGGTCAGATGGCATGTCCCATTTTACATCTCAACCAAAGTTGCCAAACAGCTCTCCATTTAGAAGTAGCACTAATTTACACTCCCACCCACCTCAATGTATGAGCACGCTCTACTCCTTTTTTAAGAATCTTTTTTTGTTAGGTGATTCTGCCTTAACTGATCTGAAATGTGCCTCGCTGCAGTTTCCACCCACCTTTCCTGCTTCTGCTCCCTGGGGCTCCACATGGTTCTGTGTGGTTCCTTTTTATCTTGACTCCCCCTGTGAATTAGAGGGATGAATAGTGAGCCACATTCCGTGCTTGAGGGTGGAGTTCATGTCAGAAAACAGGCCAGGAATATTTAGGCTGTGGAAGCTGACATAACCACCAGGCCTTTGAGTGTAAGAGGAAGAGGCTGAATTTATGGCTTGGATCTTTCTTGACCCCTGAGTTTCTTTTACAAAGAAAAAAAATATACGTATCTATATCTATATGTATGTGGCAACCCACTCCAGTACTCTTGCCTGGAAAATCCCATGGATGGAGGAGTGTGGTAGGCTACAGTCCATGGGGTCGCAAAGAGTCGGACACGACTGAGCGACTTCACTTCACTTCACTTTATTGGAATATATAGGAGAAGGCAATGGCAACCCACTCCAGTGTTCTTGCCTGGAGAATCCCAGGGACGGTGGAGCCTGGTGGGCTGCCGTCTATGGGGTCGCAGAGAGTTGGACACGACTGAAGCGACTTAGCAGCAGCAGCATTGGAATATATATGTGTGTGTGTTTGTATATATATACACACATATACTTGCATATACAAATAACACATGAATATGCTTATTTCATTTAAAAATGGAACATTACAGAAAACAGAACTATGTCACTCTTTTTCATTTACATATATATTAGTAATATATACTACTGCTTTGTAGCTCTTTAAACAAAGCATAAATGGTATTATGCTATAATATTATTATGCAGTTTGATTTTTTTTAACTCAAAATATATCTTAGAGATTTATCCCTGTTGTTACTTAATTTATTTTTTACTGCATTCTTAATCATTCCCTAGTATGATTTACACCATCATGGTTTATTTATGCTTTCGTCTATCAATGTACACTTGTTTTAAATTTTAAGTCACAAATAATGCAGCACTGGATATCCTTGTACCTGCCTCTTTGTGTGCATGTGTAAGCATTACTCTTATTTGTGGAATTATTGGATCCCAGAGTATTTAAAAATTTTACTCGATTCAGCCAAGTTGCTTTTGAAAGTGACTGTGCCAATTTCCACTCCCATCTGTCTGGGGAGTACCTATTTCTCTATGGTGTCCCACAACATTTGATATTAAAAAATTAAGAAAAATTCGGCATTCTTATTGGTAATAAATGGTTTCTGATTGTCAATATGCAATTCCCTGATTACTAATGATGTTGAACAACTTTTCATGTTTGTTATTGGCCATTTGTGTTTCTTGTTTAGTGAATTACTTATTCATGTCTATGTTCATTTTCTTCTTTTGTTTAGTCCTTTATACATTGATTTTTAGGTTTTCTGTATATTCTGGATACTAAACCTTGGTCTGTGATATAGGTAGCAGAATTTCCTCTGCGAGTCTCCTTCAGACAAACGATTCCATCATCCTGCCCTGAGCAAGGATCTTTCATTTCCTAAAGAAGCTGCGTGATTTCAGCCTGTCCTACAGAAATAAATACCAAGTGGTGGTAGTGAGGGCACTGTCTTGGAACACACAACTCCACAGTTGTTTACTAGATAAATACATAAAACATGAGAACATATGGCATATGTGTTATGTGTAGTTTTTGAGACTTTGGAGTCAGACTTATTTGAGTTCAAACGTGGCCTCTGCGCTTTCCTAATAAATGTATGAACTTGGGCAAATAGCTTAAATCCTCTGGGCTTTAGATTGCTCATCTTTAAAATGGGCCTAGTAAGAGTAAATTTTATAGGATTGTTGTAAGAATTAAGTGAGTTAATAGATGCAAAGTACTTTTAGCAGGGCTTGGCACATGGTAAAATCTGTATAATTACCAGCTATTATGTAATAAAACTTTGGCTTTTATAGTGCTTTGTTTTTATTATATCTGGCTTCTGTCCCAAGGTAATTGAATTTTGGGTGTGTTTCCTCAGTATCTGTTACTGCCTCATAATGAACACTAAGATAATGTGGCTATACAATGGGAAGGCTTAAAAATAAAATTAACAGCATGTGTTATTTAAAAAGACATATGAGTCATAAAAATAAGGTACAAGAATTCCAGTGCACAAAACAACATCTTTACAAAAGGCTTATGAAGGATGGTGGGCATTTCTTTGTCAGTTAAAGTGGTACGGCGCAGGCAATTGTATAAACACAATTTATTACTCATTTAGCTTGCCAGCTTTATAATTATGCAACTTTGATTAATTTTTTCTTTGCAGAGATACACACTACTGTATTTTGTAATTCATGCATAAAATGAGTTTTGGTTGACTTCTATGTACCATGATTTCAAAGTTCCCTAAATCAGGGCTACATACCATAGTACCACTCTGAACTCACATTAAGTTCATGGGCCACTTGCTATCATCTGACCTGTTCATACCAGTTGTCAGTGCTGTGTGGGGCCTGCTGATCTCGCTAGGAGTAATGATTTTTTAAATGTGGGATGAAACATCCTAGACTTAATCAGGGCTGAATTTAGTGTTTGCTTTGGGCCAAGTGATGACTGCAATACATAATCTAGAGATTATCTCAAGATTCCTGATGAAAGAGAGGAAATAGACCTTCTGTTCCTGGAAGGTAGGCTGCTCCTTGTCCTGCTCCCACCCCAGCGCCTTGCCCTTTGTGCACATGTGCTCCCTCACCCCTTACATGAAATGGAAGAAGTCCAGAATTCAGGCACATCCCCTGGAGGTTCTAAGATAAAACAGCATTCCTAGATTTCGGCTTCTTTGTTACTGAAACTGGGAGTGGGACTCTGTACTCCTGACTGTTGAAGAGGGAGGGAGGGATGAGGAGTCAGAGACTGGTCTTTGACAGGGTATTCTTCTTCTTTTTAAAAAATTTGTTTGTTTATTTTAATTGGAGGCTAATTACTTTACAATATTGTAGTGGTTTTTGCCATACATTAACATGAATCAGCCATGGGTGTACATGTGTTCCCCATCCTGAACCCCCCTCCCATCTTCCTCCCCATCCCATCCCTCTGGGTCATCCCAGTGCACCAGCCCTGAGCATCCTGTCTCATGCATCGAACCTGGACTGACGATCTATTTCACATATGATAATATACATGTTTTAATGCTATTCTCTCAGATCACCCCACCCTCGCCTTCTCCCAGAGTCCAAAAGACTGCTCTATACATCTATGTCTCTTTTGCTGCCGTCACATATAGGGTTATCATTACCATCTTTCTAAATTCCATATATATGCGTTAGTATACTGAATTGGTGTTTTTCTTTCTGGCTTACTTCACTTTGTATAATAGGCTCCAGTTTCATCCACCTCATTAGAACTGATTCAAATGTGTTCTTTTTAATGGCTGAATAACATTCCATTGTGTATATGTACCACAGGTTTCTTATCCATTCGTCTGCCGATGGACATCTAGGTTGCTTCCATGTCTTGGCTATTATAAACAGTGCTGTGATGAACACTGGGGTACACGTGTCTCTTTCAATTCTGGATTCCTTGGTGTGTATGCCCAGCAGTGGGATTGCTGGGTCATATGGCAGTTCTATTTAGAGTTTTTTAAGGAATCGCCACACTGTTCTCCATAGTGGCTTTAGTTTGCATTCCCACCAACAGTGTAAGAGGGTTCCTTTTTCTCCACACCCTCTCCAGCATTTATTGTTTGTAGATTTTTGGATAGCAGCCATTCTGACCGGCGTGAGATGGTACCTCATTGTGGTTTTGATTTGCATTTCTCTGGTAATGAGTGCTGTTGAGCATCTTTTCATGTGTTTGTTAGCCATCTGTATGTCTTTTTTTTTTTGGTATGTCTTCTTTCGAGAAATGTCTGTTTAGTTCTTTGGCCCATTTTTTGATTGGGTTGTTCATTTTTCTGGAATTGAGCTGTAGGAGTTGCTTGTATATTTTTTAGGTTAATTCTTTGCCCATTGCTTCATTTGCTATTATTTTCTCCCATTCTTAAGGCTGTCTTTTCACCTTTCTTATAGTTTCCTTCATTGTGCAAAAGCTTGTAAGTTTAATTAGGTCCCATTTGCTAATTTTTGCTTTTATTCCCATTGCTCTTGGAGGTGAGTCATAGAGGATCCTGCTGTGATTTATGTCAGAGTGTTTTGCCTATGTTTTCCTCTAGGAGTTTTATAGTTTCTAGTCTTAGGTTTAGATCTTTAATCCATTTTGAATTTATTTTTGTGTATGGTGTTAGAAAGTGTTCTAGTTTCATTCTTTTCCAAGTGGTTGACCAGTTTTCCCAGCACCACTTGTTAAAGAGGTTGTCTTTTCTCCATTGTATATTCTTGCCTCTTTTGTCACAGATAAGGTGTCATAGGTGCGTGGATTTCTCTGAGCTTTCTATTTTGTTCCATTGATCTGTATTTCTGTATTTGTGCCAGTACCATATTGTCTTGATGACTGTAGTTTTGCAGTATAGCCTGAAGTCAGGCAGGTTGAAAATGGAATTATCAGTTAGGAAATGGATATATGATTTATAGCACATTTATACATTGGAATTACTACTCAACAAAAAGAACAAAGTATAGATGCCTATAACAACATAGATGAATCTCAAGAAACACGAGGTTGAACAATAGACAGTTATGAAACTAAACATGATCCACTTATATGACGTTCTCAAAGAGGTAAAACCCCTCAATGGTAATAGAAATCAGAACAGTGATCATGTCTGGAGTGGGGTGGGAGGACTGGGATCACCCAGGAAGGGGCACAAGGGAGCTCTCTGGGGTGAGTGTTCTACACGTTTGGGTACTTTGGTGAATGTGATTGTCACAACTCATCCAACTCAATGTTTATGATCTGTGGATTTTCTTGTATATAAATTATGCCTCAATTACATATTTATTGAATACATTTTTAAAGGTTATGGTTTTTTTTTTTGCTCTTTCACAGTTCAGATTACTTGTATTCATCAATGTTGTCATCTCTTGCAATGATGTTAACATCTTAATCATTTACCAGGGGTTTATAACCTGCGGTCCAATGATAGCTTTCAATGGATCCTTGAACCCTGTGAAACTGAATGCACAATTTTGCATTTCTGTGTGCATGTATTTTTCTTTTCCCTTAAAAGTTCATAGCTATCACCATATACTCAAAAGGGTCCATGACCCCAAAATGTATTTAAAACAGAACCTCTGTGTTAATGGTTCATGCAGGATGTGTAGGGAATGGTATCAGTAAGTTAAAGATGAATGAATGAATAAATGATCAACTGTTTCCAGTACATGTTTGAGGAACCAAGCCTCTGCTAGTTTACAGATTAAAACTGGTAGGTGTCAGTGACTCCATGAAACTGCAAACATTAGAGAAACCTTCAGGCCTGAGAAATAGAGTAAAGTCCTGATAAGAATAGCAGGCAGAATCAGTGTATCATAAAAGAACTTTCAATCACATATATAAAAAAGACGCCTGCTATTCAAAAGTATTATATACTGTGTCTATTTTAAATATTGGAATTAGATAGATGAACATAATAGAAGCAACACATGTTTCAACTATAAAAATTATTTAATGCTTTTCTCTTGACAGTAAAAACAATTAGTAGTGAATGTTAGCAGAATTGTAGCAGACTCAGCTTCGCCAGTGTTTAACAAAAGAAGACAATTTTGATGTGGCTCAGTTATGGCAATTTTCATACACTGGGTTTTGAGAATTGGTTATTCATCCTCAATCCCTGATTGTAGGGAGACAAAGCAGCATTAAATTGATGGCATAGGGTTGTAAATGCTCTTTGAGATGTGAAGTGGCTCCAAGCACCTCTGAGAACCTTGACTTGCTTTTATGTGATTATTGACAGGTTTCTGTGGTCTCTTTTGTCCCCTGTGTCTTGAGTGTGACATCGCCAGGCATTATGGAGAGTGTTTTTGTTGGCCACTGTTACCTGGGTCCACCTTTGCACTGAGAATTGGCACCAGAGAGAGACATAAAATACAGGTAAGTGTGTTTGGATGTGTATGTTTATGAGAACCTGGATGGATGCCTTTCAAACCTATGGTTATTTTTATAAATGAGGTGTGGGTGAGGATATTAAAAACACCATACATAGTGGAAGGCTTTGGGAAAGGAAAGGGAAGAAATTTCTGATTTCACTTGTTACTAGGATGTATATTAAACCAAAATTCCACATTTTGGAGGGTATTTCCAAGGGAGACCTATTATAATTAGATTGTTGGCCAATGAGCCACTTCTGTTTCTCTCTTATTACATCAAGAGAAGACAGTTGTTGTTTAGTCACCCAGTTGTGTCCGACTCTTTGTGACCCCATGGACTGCAGCATGCCAGGCCTCTCTGATCCTCACCATCTCCCAAAGTGTGCCCAAGTTCATGTCCATTGCATTGGTGATGCCATCCAGCCATCGCATCCTGTCATCTCCTCCTCCTGCCCTCAATCTTTCCAATAATGACAGGTAGACATGCACCAAATTTGAAGGATAAACTTGGGATAATCTCACTTAAAATGTAGACTCTCTGGCATACACAGAATTCACTTAGGGGATTCCCTGAGGACACTTCAAAGAACCAGACAATTTATAGCGTGGTTGAGACTGAGGTACAAGGAGAGACTGAGGATAGACAAGTCATACCTACTCAGATGTGGACAGATAAAAAGGCATCTTTTTATCTATTCTTATGAAATGATCCCTAAGATGTATATTTAGCAAAAGAATATATATATATATATATTTAAAATGTAATGTGTACATATCTGTATGTATCTGTATGCCTAGACTTAGAATTTATCTGGAAGTCTATATAAGAACTGCCCACAATGGTTGTCTCCTGACAGGTAACTGGGTGACCAGGGGGATTTACTTTTTACTTCCTCTCCCTTCTTACTATGGGAATTTTGGATCATATATACTTATTACTCCAAATAAGTAAAGAAAATAATTATAAATATTAAGTTCTAAGAGAAAAAAGAGATGTTGACAGAGGATTTTCTGTCAGTTAGACAGTGTTTTTCAAGTATGAATCCCCAAGGGCCGGTCTCTGAATTGCAAGGATTGATTAGCCGTCGAGGTGTTTGGCACCTGTAACCCCGGTGGATTTGTGTCCATGGGCAATGACTTCAGGGTGATGGTGGATCTTGGGAGCAGTGGATGGGATGGGCCATGAGGTAATACTGTGGAGGTCTCCAGGTAGCGGAGCTGAGCCTGTGTGATGGCCCCAGAACACACGCGGTTTCTCCCCTAGGGCACCCTGTGTGAGGACTGGCTGGCGGTGTACTGCTGCTGGCCTTGCTCCATCTGCCAGGTGGCCCGGGAACTCAAGGTGAGGACCTCCCAACTCTATGAAATCTATACGGCCCCTTTAACCAAAGAAACTTTTATTTGATAGAGCAAGAAAACTCCTCCTTCCTCACTTCCCCACACCCTCCTCTTAAATCCCTCTTGGTGGAGAGATTGTTCTTAAGTTTTCACTGAAGTAGTACAAAAATAAATGGTTTCCCACTACTGTGTTTACTGTTGTCCTTTCTTCACACACCCCCTGATGAAGACACTTACTTGTCTGAAGTTGCTGTCCCAGCTCAGCCATGTTAGGCAGGTTAGAGAGGTAAGCTTTGTGTCCTCCACACCCTGCCTGGCGTTTGGAAGGTTGAATCCCCCCCCCCCACCCCGCCCCGCCATCTTCCCCTTTCACAAGGGATGTCTGGGAAGCTGGAAGAATTGTTAAATGGCTTTCTTATGCTAAGCCTCTTTTCCCAAAGTATCGATGATGGGGCAGAAGATGGTTAATTTAATTTTTGTTTTATTTTCTTACTTTTAAATTTTTATTGGAGTATGGTTGACTTACAATGCTGTGTTAGTTTCAGGCGTACAGCAAAGTGAATCACATAGGACCTGGACGGGGCCCTAAACACCACTGTAATACAGGAGCACTGTCCTTCCTTTGTCCTGACTCCTTCAGTCCTGACTGCATAAAGGAGACAGCTTCAGCTTGTTGCTGACTTTGAACAACTCTCCAGAACTTATAACTCTTTAGCCCCAGACTCAAAGCCTTAGGTGGGCAGCTGTTGAATTGTGCCCCTCCCCCAACCCCTTCCTACCAAAGATATGTTTAAGTCCTAACTCCTGGTGTATGTGAATGTGCCCTCATTTGGAAATAGTCTTGCAAATGTAATTAAGATGAGTCAGTAGGATGGGCCCTAACCCAATATGGCTATTGTCCTTACAAGAAGAGGAGACGAGACACAGAGGTAGAGACACACAGAGAGAAGATAGCTCTGTGAAGATGGAGGCAGAGACTGGAGTGGTGCTACCACAAACCATGGAGTGCCTGGGGGTACCTGAAGGTAGGAGTTGTTGTTCAGTCGCTAAGTTGTGTCCAGCTCTTTGCCACCCCATGGACTGCAGCACGCCAGGCTTCCCTGTCCTTCACTATCTCATGGAGTTTGCTCAAACGCATGTCCACCGAGTTGGTGATGCCATCCAGCCATCTCATCCTCTGTTGTCCCCTTCTCCTCCTGTCCTCAATCTTTCCCAGCATCAGGGTCTTTTCCAATCAGTCAGCTCTTCACATCAGGTGGCCAAAATATTGGAGCTTCAGCTTTAGCATCAGCTGGGAGAGGCAAGGGGATATCTTCTCCTAGAGGTTTCAGAGGGAGCATTGCCCAGCCAACATCTTGATTTTGGACTTCCAGCCTCCAGAACTGTGAGGGGATAAATTTACGTTGTTCTAAGCCATCCAGTTTGTGGTTCTTTGTTACAGCAGCCGTAGGAAACTAATTCACCCACCATCTACCACGTGAGTAGAATACTCTTGTTCTTGTTAGCGTGGCAGCATAGAGCAGTGCTGAGGACCCTGGGGTCTGAAGCTGAACTGCCTCCTTCACTTACTAATTGTGTAACTACAGGCAAATTTGTGAATCTGTCAGTACCTCAGTGTCTTCCTCTGTAAAATGACAGTACTGACTTCACAGGGTTGTGAGGATTTTAACAAGTCAAGACACTTAGCTCAATGTTCAGAAAGGAGCAAGGACTTGGTAAATATTAGCTACTATTACTATTACCTTATATTCATAGTACATGATATACTCTTCCATTTACAGTTGGGATATAAAGTTTTCTATCAAGTTTTAGATGAAAATTAAGTTAATTAGAAGAAGAACATTAAGTAAATGATAATATAAATGGTTGGTGGATAGGGCAAATATTATGAAGGTGGTAAAACATGAATTGAGCGCTTGTAGGTGCCAGGCACTGTTTCAGAACTCTACATATTTTAAGACATTTAATCCTTAATATTCGTCAGGAAAGTGCTATTATAGTTCCATTTTCCAGACAAGAACTTGAACCACAGAGAGGTTAAGTAACTTGCCCAAGGCCACACAGCAAGCAGGTGACAGGCAGTCAGACTCTTGAGGGTGTGGACTAAGCAAGCAGAGAAGGTTTCTGGCCAAGAGGCTGTCTTGGCCCCTTGTGGTTTGACAAACCAGCATTTGTTCTAGGGAGGTGAACTCAGCCTGGTGAGCGTGGAAAGGAAGTGTCACTCACTCTGCCCCTAGTCATCCCCACTGAAAATAGGCAATTCCTGTCTGACAAAGTCACTCCTCTCCTCCCAGCCCTGCTTTTGGATGTCCAGGGAAGCTGCCAGCAGCCAAAGCCCTTTGGGAACAACAAAAGGCTCAGTGTTGACATTTAATACATGATAAAGTACTCCCCTCTCCAAGTCAGCTACTGAAAAAAAAAAAAACAGGCCTGAGGGATGAGTCTATTAAGTGAAAAATAAACCTCTTTTATTGTTTTGAGCGAAAACACATACTGCATTTCACAAGCTTATATCTGGGAACAATATGAAATTTTGGCAAAGGAGACTGGGGTGACCTCTCCTCTCTCACATGATGAGCCCTCGCTGCATGAAGAGTAGATGGCATATCATGCACTGGCTACTGGCCCAGGGCTTCTCTCGGCTGTGGTCAGAGGTGGTTAGAGGTGTGAGTGAACCTCTCCACAAGGGAGCCCCCCCTCCACCCCCACCACTTTCCCTTTGCTTCTTCTGATCAGCCTGAGTGGTAGAGCAAACTTAACACTTCTTTAGAGCCACAAATCCAAACAAGTGGGCTCTGGGCTCTAAAGGTGTTGAGTCTGCCAATGAATCATGGCATATCAAACAATTAATACATGGATGGTTCTTTGAAAATGGATGGTGGAGAGTTGTCCTGAAGCAAGGTGGCTTAAGGGCCATGACTTCTGGTTTCCCCTAAAACTTGTCAAATCTGTGAAGAAAGAAATTAACAAAAATTTGTGCTTCCTTCCCAGGAGAAAAGTTATCCAACATCCAGTGTTTAAGTGAGAGACAACAACCTTGATCTTAAGCTGTCTATTTCCTTGGACTTACAAGACACTGTCAGTGGTACAAATCTGAGTTACTCAACGGTGGAGGCTTCTTCTATGTATTTTTCTTCTCACTAGAAAATTCCTTTTGATTTTCTAAGACACAAAATGTGGAAAGGATCTCTGATAACTCCTTGTGGGCAAACAACACCCACACATAAGCAACAGACATTTCAAAGTAATCCATTCAGATCATTATAAATTACAAAACCAGAAAACAAACACATGACATCCCACCACACCTTTTGGGTTTCCAGTGGCATATACTAACAAAGAAATAAGCTGCCAGCCCTGGAACTCTCTATGTTTTAGAACAAAGATATGAAAAGTGTCCACGGTCCTATAAAATAATTTTTATATGTTTATATATTTTACATATATATAAACATATAAAATATGTTTATATTTTACAGGTTTATTTATACAATTGTCCATAATGACTAACATGTAATACCCCTTCTATAAACATTATTCACATACATATTACCTCATAAAAATTTTCTTTTGGTCTATTAAAAAACACTGTACTGAAAAAACAAGCAGAGACACAAGAGTCTGTAGATTTTCTGCTGATATTTCCATGGAAAGGTGAAATTTTCTCTTCTTCTGTTTTCTCTTTCTTCCCTTTTCACCTAAATAATACCCTCTCCCCTGACCCAGTATAAGAAGCAATAATTCCAGAAGATGAAACTCAGAACTAATGATTAGCAAATTGTTCTCAGGTGCATTTCTGGCCTGACCTCATTCTAATCACTCAAATTCATCTGAATCTGCCTTCCCACACCTCCACCACTTTTGACCCATAGCCATTTGAAATCTATATCCTGAAGCTGACAGTCCAGAGATGAAAACTTTAGGGAATGGGGGAGCTTTTCTTAAGCTTCTGAATTTGGCTGGGAACAAATCAGGTTCTTTAATTTGTGCTTTGGGGAAAAAATATTTGTTTTACTGGCTAACCAGGTTCAAAGGAAAAGCTAAATCTTCATGAAACCCTCCATGAAACTGTAAGCCATGAAAAGATTCCAGAGATGAAAAAAACAGTATGTGTAAATATTGGGAGTGGTGGTTTCTTGCTGTTCTAAATGTGAGAGGCAGAGGCCAGTCTAAGAAGAAGCAAATCTGAACGAGAGAGCCTTAAGGACATATTTATAATTAGCCAATGTGAACTAATGGTTTCTGGGCATTACAAGTTGTATTGTTTTCTCCAATCCAGTTTATACAACTTGCTTTTGTGTGGACAGCTTGCCTATACCTAATGTTTTGGTATATCATCTATAAAATTAAAATTCCTCCCAACTCTGACATTCTATGATTGCCCTGAAAAGTGAAGTCATTGAAACCTATCTATAGGTGAGCTGTAGGGCTTCAAGGTTGTAACAAGTAGATTCCAGAATCTGAAGGCAGCATCTCCATATTCATTGCTTCCAACGCTCAAGAGCAGCCAACCAAACCCGAATTCATACCAGAGAAAATGGAACCAACATTTAGTCACGGTAGTTGAGAGAAGAGATGACTGACAGCTGGTGGCACCCTCATAGCCCACGTGTGAGAAGGAGATGTCATTGCTGCATCAGCCTTTCTGTGGGCTCACTGGCCTCTTGCCTCCTCACTCACCTCTTGGCAGATGAAGCCAATGCTGTGGGGCTTCTAACAAAAACTCTCTGGATCAGAAAGTGTCAGGGTGAAAAGGCAGAATGGAATTGGAATGGAAAAGAATGCAGATGTGGTGGAGTGATGCAGCGTGTGTGGTCAAGGGAGGGGGTGAAGGCTGGGGACAGTGTGAAGAAGCCTGGCCTCTGTGGCTTGAACACCTGAGAGGAGAATACGATGCCACCCCCTGCACTGCTCCAATCCGAGCTGGAGCGACAGGCCAGACACATCTCTGGGAGGCACTCGATGTCTGGTCTTTTCATTTGTCGGTTAGGTGCCAAGGTGTGAGAAATTGGCAAGAGGAAATTTGGCTTTGACAGCAGAACAGAAAAACGGGAGGGCCAAGGGTCTGGTGTAACCTGTAAAGTCACATGGCTCATGTGTTTCCTCCAGCCTGGCCCACCACCCATTGATATTGTGGGAAGACAGATTTACTTTTTCTCCTATTCCCCTTCTGTCTTGGAGGCCAATCTATCAGTATTCCTGTACCGTCCCTGATGTCCAGGGAGTATCACATGGCCCAGAACTCTGCACCGAGGAGTTTCCATCCAAGCAGACAGTTTGTCTCTTCAGTATCCTGTTATTACTACTCCTCCCAGGAAGGTTTCCAAGGCGGGATCTGTGAAGGTGAAAAGGATTTTAGAATCTATTTTGTGTAAATGCAGCCAGGTTCCAACTACAGTTCTTTAACATTGTAAAGTCTTTGGGGAAGGAATATGTCTTTTCATTTCACAAGAGAGATACGGTGTTGTCCATCATATCAGGAGACACATACTCTCTACTTTCCCATTTCTGTGGATGCTAACTTTGATCTTTGGGTTAAGGTGATTGTTTACCAGCATTCTCCACTATCAAGTTGCTATTTTCCACTTTTTGATTAATAAGTATCTTTGGAGGAGATACTCTGAGCTCTTCAGGCTTTCACCCACTACTTTCTATATCCATGGGTGAGTCTTGCCCAAGCCAGTGGCTAGTGTAGTGGTTACCAAATGGTGATTTTAAAAAAATTTCATCATTCCTTCTATATTTTGTAGCTGGGACTCTACTGTCAGGAAGAGCTTTTCCTTCTCTCTCATTACTCTATGTATATAGTATAGACTCAAGGATTCCTATTTGATTACTTGTAAGGATTATTATCCATTGCTGCCAAAAATGAACAGTCTGAATCTATTGAAGAAATGCCAGGCAAACCCTAATTGAGAAACATTCTGTAAAATAAATGGCGTATGTTCTTTGAAATGCCAGAATCATAGCAGACAATGACTCAAGGAACTGTTCCAGATGAAAAGAAACTAAAGAAACAAATGTGTGGTCCTAGACAGGACATTAAAACCTTTCTTCTCTGTAGAGGAATAGGACAATTGGATAAGAGCTGTAGATTAGTTAATAGTGCCATATCAATGTCAATTTCTTGATTTTGGGATTATATTGTTGTTAGGTAACATCTCTGTTTTTAGAAAATATACACTGAAATATTTTAGGGGAAAGTGAATATTTTTAGCCTGTTCTCAAATGGTTCAGAAAGATTTTATATATGTAATTTATATTAAATTTTAATTTGACATTTAATTAGTATATATGTATATACATATTTAAAAGAGAGAGGGTCAAAACACACATAGGAAAATGTTAATATCTAGGGAACCTAGTAATGAAGGGTATACAGGAATCCCTTGTACATTTTTAGCAACATTTCTAGATATCTGAAATTATTTGAAATAATTTAAAATTCACAAGGCCTCAGAATTTCTCCAAAGCCTGAAATACTGTATTTTGATTTCCAAACTCAGCTTGCATCCCTCTCACCCCCACACATGTAGCCAATGTCCTCCCCTCCCCGTGTGTCCCTTGGGGCTGCTTCTTCCTCAGCACATTCAGGGGGAAGTGCAGCCAACACTTCCGGCTTTCCCTTGTCCCGGTGAGGGCAGGCAGTGTGGATGGGCATCACAGGAGCTGGCTGCTCTCTATGACTTTGCTGCCAGTGCTTGGCTCTTGGCCCTTCTGAACGCAAATGAAGTCCCAGCTGACTATGCTGAAGGGGGACAGGAGAAAGCTAAGAGGGTAACGGGAAAGTGGTCCCAGAACATTGAGAAAGACTTGTTTTCTAAAAGACTCAGGCTCGGGGTTTGTCCACAAGTGAGTTCCACGAAAACCCAGTAAAACAGGAAATAAGTAGGAGAGGGAATTTTCCATCTCCTGTCCAAGGTCTTTCCTTTGGAGCCTGATTTCTTTTCTATCCAAGGACTCCTGCTCATTTAACAGGCCAGTTTTCTCTTTGGGGAAACTTTTAGTGATGATCACAGCCTCACTCTTTTCAGGGTGACATGGGACAGTTGGATCTTGCAAGCAAAGTTTATGGGAAACAGCAGTCTGGGGAGTCGAACTCCCAACTCTCGAAAGGCTGAACTATGATTTGTTGTTACACAGAGTGTACTGAAGGAGGCTGAGCTTTCAAGCAGGCAGCCACATCTAGGCTAACCACTGAGCTTCTATACCCTCTCAGGGCCTCCCAGTGAATTGCAGGACTTACTCCTTTGTTGATGTGCTTCACTCACCATAACAGCAGGTAAGAGCCATGGGGGGCTTAATGGGACTGCTTCCTATTCAGTGGGAGAAGCAGGCATAAATACAGAGTCTGCCTCCCATCAAGATAATAAGTTACACAGGATCTGGAGTTATGCTGTCTCCATTGTCCATCCCCAAACATGGGCAGGAGTTTCAGCCTGCTGTTCACAACTTTTATTTATTATTTAAAAATTTTTTATTATTATCTCTTTTGGTCAAGCCATACAGCAAATGGGATCTTAGTTCTCTGACCAGGGGTCGAACTCATGCCCCCTTCATTTGAAGCACAGAGTTTTAACCATTGGATCACCAAGTAAGTTCACAACTTTTAGTCCTTAAAAGGGACAGTGCCTGTGTTAGTCATATCCTGCTTCTTTTACCTTTGCCTAAGTGGGTACTGGCGCTGATGCTGGGCACCTGCCTTTGGACATGGGTCAACCCATAGCTATCCCAGTGGGCCCAGAAATGCCTGCTTTGGTCTGCACATCAGGCCTGACATCAGCAGCTGGGAGCATATCCCTCTGAGACTGGAGGCAAGGTGATTTGAGTCAACTGCTTCTCCATCTCAAGGGAGTAGTGGCGGTTTGTTAGCTCTTTAAGTACCTTTACTGTGATGCAGCATTTCTGAGAGTCAGCAGAGGGACAGGGTAGTGATAGGAAATAACTGCCAATGGAGGGCTGACTGCCACATGGATCTGACCTTCCAGATTGTGCTAAGTGATGTAGAAAGAACTTCAACTCTATGATCCACTGACATCTTAATAGACACCTCAAAATCCTATCAGTGGCAGGAGGTGTGGATTTACCTGTGGCTGGCGTTGTGCTGTACTGGGTAGCAGCTCATATCAGTCCTGTGTCTACAGGCCAGGGTTTTAGGATTAGGCAGGTGATGATTCTTTGTTTATTAAGTGATCAGGGGACAGGTCTACTTGAAGTAGAAAACCCTGATGTCTGCAGGAAAACTTTGGTGTCTCATCTTAAATGAGGTGGCAAGTAGCTTCCAGTGAACACTAGAGTCCAGTTGCCTGGATTTATTCCTAAGCTCCACCAAGTTCCAGCCATGTGACCCCATGGAAGCTATTTAATCTCTCTAGGTCTTAGTTTACTTATCTGTAAAATGGGCATAGTGAAAGTGTTTACTTTGTCTGGTTATGGTGAGATTTTAAAATCAGTCAATACATCTTTTTCTTCTCTCATTGCCATGGCTAAGACTTCCAGAACTATGTTGAATAACAGTGGCAAGAGTGGGCACCCTTGTCTTGTCCTAGAAAAATGGTGCTGATGAACCTATTTTCAGGGTAGAAATAGAAATGCAGATGTAGAGAATGGACTTGTGGACACAGAGGGGAAAGAAGGTGGGATGAAATGAGGGAGTAAGATTGACGTATACACTACAGTGAGTGAAATAGACAGCTGATGGGGAGCTGCTTTATAGCAGGGAGCTCAGCTCTGTGCTCTGTGCTCTGTGATGACCTAGAGGGGTGGGATGGGGGGTGGGAGGCTCAAGAGGGGGGGACATACGTGTACACGCAGCTGATTCACACTGCTGTACAGCAGCAACCAACACAACATTGTGGAGTAATTATCGTCCAATTAAAAATAAACAAAAGATGAAAATTTAAAAAAATCAGTCAATATAAGTAAAGCACATAAAAGAGTGTCTGGCACAAGGCAGGGTGTCTGTCTCTCATTATTGGCTCAAAAGTATTACTATAAATTAAGAGACCTCTTCAAGGTTATGTGTTAAAATCCTGCTTCTTGATTATCTCAAAGAACAGAAAACCATACAAGTGGATACAGATCATTAAACTGGCTCATGATCATACTCATTACCGGAGTTTCTTTTGCTTTAAAAACCTAAATAGAGTTATTAAAATCTTATATCCTAATCAACAAAATGAAGATAACAATAGCTCAGTATTTATTATACTTTATATGATTGTCATGAGATGGCCTCTATTATTCTTCTCACTATATAGATGAGAAAACTGAGACTCAGAGAGGTGAGATGACTTACCCAAAGTGACATAATGAGTCACATTTGAGGTACACGGGTGTTCTGATTCTATAGCCTGGGCTGTTCACTGCCATGCCAGAGAGAGGACAGCGGAAGAGGGTGAAGGAGCTGGGGGTGGGAAGGGGGAAGAAGGGAGGGAGGGAAGGGGAGAGGGGGGCTGGCAACTGATAAGAAGTATTCTCGGAATGAGTAAGTGGGCGTGGGAATTCAATAAACGTATCCTAATGATAACAAAGCAGATGACATTTCATGCCTTGTCTACATAATTCCAAACAACCATTTGACCGCTTAGAAAAATGAGATTGCTTTTTGCATGCTGCAGAATCATGGCTTTAAAGAGCTGCGAGGGCCAGTCCCTTTGGAAGGTGAGTTTTTGTGATCCTGCAATCCTGGAATGCTAATGCCTGATCCAAGCCCCTTGTTTGAGGGATGAAATGGGGCTGGAGAAAAGGGAAGCAAACTGCCTCTAAGTTTGTGGCATCTCCTTTAAGTTTATTCTTCCTGTGAAGATCCTTCTTGGCAGGAAAAGGGAGGATTCATTTATTCTCCAATTGTTCATTCAACACATAATTGATTGATGACCAAAAATGTTTGATAAATGAATGAATTTCCTTGACACTTTGAACTTGTTCCTGTTCCTCTCGTTACTGTGCATGTCTGAGTTCTTCTCAGCCTTCGAATCTCAGTTCAAATCTGGCCTCCTTGGAGAAACCTTTCTTGTCCACTCTACCTAATGTCACTCATACCTCCCAGTCATTGTCTGTCCCACCAGTTTGTTTCCTTCATAGCATCTGTCATATAGAAATAATCCTGTGTGTTTAATCATTTTCCATTTATTGCCTTTCATGAAGGCAGGAATATTACTTGCTTTGCTTTGTTCACTGTTGTGAACTGTATGGAACTGTATGGAACAAAACCTCACACACAGTAGATGCTCAATCAATATTTGTTGAATGAAGATGAATGAATAAGTGAATGAGGTGACATTGATTTCTACCCAGGAAGAAAACATTCTGTGACTTTAAATGGAGATGGAGTGAGAGCTAGGATGTTGGCCTGGAGCCCCTTGGTCATAATGGCATGTCCAGCAGGGGTTTAACTAATCAGCACATGCATTTCCTGAATTACAAAGTATGCCAGGGACATTTAATTTCTGTTAATTGGCACCGAGGAGGAGGGGTTGTTATCAAAATCACCAGCCAGCTGGAAGCATGGCCGTTGCAGACCTGTTTGCAAATCAGAATGGACATTTCATAAACCTTGTCAACCTTGTGAGGCCGCAAGTCCCCAGAGGGGCCGCACCAAGGTGCTCACTAGCTGCATTCAGGGTCATAGACAACCTTAAACCTCAGACCTTCAACAGATGGGAGGTAAGGTGTAGGGACAACCAGAAGACCAAGGACTGATGAGGGTTATGGCATGAGATGCTTTTAAAAATAACTGTCATATTGCCTCAACCCTGGCACCATTCACCAGCTGATCTGAAAAGTGAAGAGAACAAAGAAGCTGAGAGTTTCTAGTCTCGCAGAGCCAGCCCCACTGCTTCCTTTCTGTGACCTTAGACAATTGATTGATCCTCAGAGCCTCAGATCTGTTTGATCTATAAATAGGGGACAATAACACCCAACTTATGGGATTGTTGTGAAGATTAAGTGTGAAAAGGCATGTAAATAGTCATGACAGCTAACATCACAGTGTTTTCTATGAGCTGGGCATTGTGCTAGTGACTTCACGTCCCTTATCTCATTTAATCCTCACCAAACCATCAAAGAAAGCACAATTAGACCCTGCATTTTACAAACAAGGGGACTAAAGGTTGGGAAGATTAAATGACTTCCCCGTGGTAATACAGGGAAGAAACGCGGAGTCTGGATTTGAATCCAGGTCACCTGACTCACTATGTTTGTGACCTCCCTATAACAATCCTCTAAGGCAGTGGCCCCCAACCTTTTTTGACACCAGGGACCAGTTTCGTGGAAGATGATTTTTCCATGATTTAGGTGCAGGGGGATGGTTTTGGGATGATTCAAGTGCATTACATCTATTGTGCACTTCATTTCCATTATTATTTGGGTTCCCTGGTGGCTCAGCTTGGAAAGAATCCACCTGCAATGTGGGAGACCTGGGTTCGATCCCTGGGTTGGGAAGATCCCCTGGAGAAGGGAACTGGCTACCCATTCCAGTATTCTGGCCTGGAGAATTCCAGTCCATGGGGTCACAAAGAGTCGGACATGACTGAGTGACTTTCACTTTTATTTCCACTATTATTACATCAGCTCCACCTCAGATCATCAGGCATTAGATTCTGGAGGTTGGAGACCCCTGCTCTAAGGGATTAGACCAATACCTGGCATTTAGTACACATGTAATGAATGGCAGCTAGAAGGATCTATTCTTATTCTAGCATTTCTCCTGATCTTGCCATCACGCCTTTGTCATAACTGCAAAATTCACTGCTAGGGTCCCTTTTGCACACCAGCACCTGGCCTGTCTGTCTCACTTCATCTTCTCAATGACTTTGTGAAGTACTGATTATTGTTTTCACTCTTCACTTGAGTAAAGAAAGTCTCAGAGAGGTTAGTTAACTTGCTCCAAGATTAGACAGCCACGAAGTAGTGGGGCCAGGATCTGAGCCCAGGGACATGTGATTCTAAAACCCAGGTGGTTTCCTCTCTATCTAATAACCATTCTCCATGCTACCGTCTTTCAGAATATCTTCCTGCTCAGTGGAGCTCTCCTGACAACTAAAACACTCCTTCCGGGACTTCCCTGCTGGTCCAGTGGTTAAGATTTCACCTTCCAATGCAGGGGGTGTGGGTTCGATTCCTGGTTGGGGAGCTAAGATCCCATATGCCTCGTTGCCAAAAAACTGAAAACACAGAACAGAAGCAATGTTGTAATAAATTAAATACGTGATTTCGCTCAGTTGTGTCTGACTCTTTGCGACCCCATGGACTGTAGCCTGCCAGGCTCCTCTGTCCATGGGATTTTCCAGGTAAGAATACTGGAGTGGATTGCCATTTCCTTCTTCAGGGGACCTTTCCAACCCAGGGATAGAACCCTGGTCTCCCTGATTGCAGGCAGACTACCGTCTGAGCCACCAGGGAAGCAATAAAAATAAAAATTGGTTCATATTAAAAAAAAAATAAAAACAAACAAAAAACCCCACTTTTTTTATCATTCCTCTCTCGCACATCTGTCTGTTTGATCAAGACTAGCTCTTTCTTATACTCCATTTCTGAATTGTGCCTCTCTATGTATGTATGGGTAATAGCTACCATTTATTGAATACTTTGATGTACTGCATACCACAATCGGGGCTGTACATGCAGGATCTCGTTTAATCCTGCTGAGAATCCAATGAGGTGGAGGTTCTGATTTCCATTTTATAGATGAAAAAGCAGGTTTAGGGAGGTGGTGTAACTTTTCTGAGTTGCTTTAGTCATTTGCCAAAGGAAACATAACTAGTAAGTGACAAGCTGGGACCAAACCCCAGGCAATCTGATTCCAAAACCCACCACTCTAGCTATTATGTTTTGTTGTTTCTCCATATCTTATTAAGTTCCAGTGGACTGGGAACACAGCTAGAATAGCTACCACCAAATCCTTGTTGACTGATGTTTTAAAATTTAGTTCTTTACTGGAGGTCTCCATGAAGAAGGTCCAAGCTATCAAATTTGCCAACATCTAAAATGAATGTAAGCTTAAAAAAGAATTCAATTTATAAATAGAATATGCAGGATGGAGTATCTGGAAATGTGGTTCTGATGTCTAAAAGAAGCCTTCCTTTCCAAACAGTATGATCCCGTCTGTCTGTCTGACCGCTCTGTCCTTTGTCATGGAAGCTGCTGCCATGACTCTTGAGTGGTGACTGCCATGTCTTCCTCAGGGAGTGTGGTCCTTTGGGTCTCTTCTAGACAGAGAAGAAAAACATCTCCCAATGAACCAGGCAAGAATGAGGTGGGAATCCAGGTACGATCCTTTGAAGGTGATATTTATTTGAATTCCTCTTTGGTCCTTCAGGTGTTTTTGCTGCCTCCTTATGTTTTGATTCAAGTTTGCTTTTGCTAATTTTGAGAGTCTCCTGACTGCAAATAGTTCTCACAATCCACTCGGATGGTCCAGGGAGGAGTTCTTGTTTTCATGGGAAAGATGTTAGGATGGCTCTGGCCTCTAGGACATGTGTGGCCTACAGCAGTCAAACTCTGACATTGCAGATGGCCTTCATCAAGTCAGTCGGTCACGCTAGCAGTTTCTAACAGCATTAACCAAGGGTACACAGAGTGGCCTTTGCAAATGTGTTTTGCCTTTCTCTCCGGGTCTTGGCTGGCATCACTTTAGTCTTTACCAGACTGCAGCTCTTGTCCATCCAGCAGTGACCCTATTTGCATAATTAGCTTGCATCTGTGGGTCTGTATTTACTCCCCCAAAGCAATTGCCTTTGAACTTTGGATAAATACCAGCATGGAACACTGGAAGATGTCAGCTCACTGAGCCCTCTTGTTCCCACAGAGAAGATGAAAGTGGGGGTAATTTTGGAAATCATAACCCCCTTCTTCTGAACTGTGTATCATTTAGAGTGAGGACAGGCAAAACCAGAAATAGACTCATGAAGAGGGAGAGATCTAGAGACCTCAGAGTGGTCATCGTGTTCTGATGTCAATGATCCAGAACCACATTGCAAGCTTTGGTTCTTTTTCAAGTTGTTGGCTGTGTCTGGCTGCCCTTGCAACAGGGGTAGATGTGCTTCTCGGATTTCTTTGTACAGAACATTCTCAGTCACCTTCTTTCCCACCCCTACTTCTTGGTTGATAAGACCCGTAACTTATTCTCTGGGAGGTTTCACCCGAGTTAAACCATCCCCCGACTCCCATCTCCGTCTTCATCCCTGTGGTTTCTGCAGGACACACACACTTTGCCTCCTCTCCAACTTCCACCATGTTACGTGTTTACAGTTGCTGCTGAAGAAGAGGGACATGGTGATTCTTTTTTTCTTTTTTTTTAAATGGAGCTTTCTGGGTCAGGGATTGAACTTGTGTCTCCTGCATTGGCAGGCAGATTCCTTACCACTGAGTCACTGGGGATGCCTGGGACATGGTGACTTAAGATTACGGTTTGGATTTAAGAGTTCTGGGTTCTAGTCCTTGTTACCTTGGACAGATCATTTGACCTCTGGGCCATAATTCTAATCTCTAAAGTGGAATAACAGCAGTACCTGCCATCACAGGGTTGGGTAGGATTGGATGGCATGACACATGTACACAGCAGGTGCTCAGTAAATGGTAACAATTATCACTGGATGAAGAGTTAGTAGTCTCCCTTCCATTTCAAACTCATTATGTGACCTTAGTCAAGCTGCTGAAACATCCTGAGTCTCAGTTTCTTGATCTGGAGTCTGTGGACAAAGACGATTTTTCTCTGAGCATTTCATGGAGTTCTTGGAAGAATTTGGCAGCAGCAGCAAGATGTGTTTTATTTTCAAAATCTGAGAAGCTACTCTGGTTTCTGCAGTTGGCTACCCAGAGGCTCCAGGCAAGGTGCAGAGGAGAGCTGTGTTGAAAACCCTATATTCAAGGAATGTAGGCACAGTCACAGCCCATATTTTCCTTATTCAGGAGCAACAGGGTCTCCTAAAGCAGCTGTACTTGGAAGAATTCTTGTAAAAGCCCCTTTAAACTCGAATGCCTCAAAACCAGACATGCCGGTGCATCAAAATCTCAAATCCCAGCAATAAATCAAAGCGTTTGAGTCCCAGTGACAGAAACCAGATGGGAGTTTAAATATTCAGGCTGGGTGTGTATGGCCTCAGGTTGCAGTATCTTTTTTGACTAGTGTTTACTGAGTACCTCTATGAGCTGTGCTGAAAGTTCCATATGGTACATGAATGGGATATGTACACAGGAATGATAAACATGGGATTCAGGATAGAGGTTGTGAGGGAAGTGGGAGGTGGGGAAGGAAGGAATGAAACTGGGAGAAGCACATAGCAGGTTTCAATTATTTTTTAAAAAGCTAGGTGGTAGATAATATGGTTATTGGTTTCATGATCCTATATAATTATGTCTATAGGACATTTAATTATAAAAGGGGAGAAAAGCAGAAAGAAGCCCCAAATCCAGAAAAGAAGTAGTAAGAAATACCATTCTGTGGGAGCCATATGTATTTTATCTATCCTGTTTACTCTCCCCTTGTTGCCTCTCATAGAGCCTGGGCCAGGGTGGTGGTGAATTAACTATTGTTGGATGGACAGATGGGTGAATCTGTAATGCTCCTCCATGTCCTCCATCCCATCATCTTTGATCCCACCTCTGCTGCCTTCCATTTGTCAAAGTATAGGTCGATCAGCGGAAGGGCTTCCTGGGAACATTTTGTTTCTACTCTGGTCTAGGACACGATACTACAGCTTGGCAAACAGCAGATGGCTTGATCATCATTTAACATTGTTCTATTTCAGGCAAAACGTCCTTGTGAGTTTTATCCTCAATGACGCCAACCTGCTGTAAGGCTCTCTGGAGTTAATTCCCCCACTTGGTCTTGCCTGCTGAGTGACTGTCTTTCATGGTCACCTAAGAGGTTTCTGCAAGTGCTAACATTCCCTTCACTCAACCCGAGGGGGAACTGGGGTCTTCACTCTCAAGACATGAGCGAGAGAAGCCTCAGTGGCAGCAGCTGCCGCCCCGGGAGGGCCCAGCTTGTTAAGCACGTGCTCCCAGCTGGAGAGGCCCTTGTTATCCTGCTGCTTCAGCTGCTCGCTCCCCGGGCAGGGAGCCGGGCGCTGTGGGGCCGGCCGGTGTGAAGAGGCGGTGAGAGGATCACGGCGGGGGCCCGTTCACCTTGTTGAAGTAAAGTACGTGCCTCCTTACCTGCCTGTGAGGCAGCAGAGGAGCTGGGACACTGAAGTGCGTCATTTACACCTAGGAAAGTCTTAGCTGAAAAACACAGGTGAACAGGCATGGAAACTCCTGTCCTCCAAATCAGCTCCTTGCCTCAGCTGAGGGCCTACAAAGGCAAATGTTAAGGGCTGAACAGTGGCCAGGATGGGGGCCAGGAAGAGTGTTGGGCTTGATAGTAGTGCTCTCAACTTCTGAGTGACCTCTCTGGGCCTTACTCTGTGCAACAGGGTAACAGTCCAGACATCTCAGAATCAGTATGACATAGTGAAAGTGTTAGTCGCTCAGTTGTGTCTGACTTTGTGCGACCCCAGGCTCCTCTGTCCGTGGGATTTCCCAGGCAAGAATACTGGAGTGGGTAGTCATTCCCTTCTCCAGGGGAATCTTCCCAGCCAGGGGTCAAACCCAGGTCTCCTGCACTGCAGGCAGTCTTTATTGTCTGGGCCACCAGGGAAGCCCAGTATGTCATAGGCACCAGCTAATCAGAATGAAGAAGGGTTTCATTGCTGCAGATCTCAACTGCAGCTGGCCTTAGCTTTTTAGCTTTTGGATGGGAGAGCGATGGGGAGGACCTGGAGAAAGAGCCAGGGTGTGGGAGCGGGGAGAGGCCCTGGGGAGCTCAGAGAATCTACTATTCACCTATCAGTACAGGAGGCTTTCAATATATTGACAACCAGTGTGACCATATTCCTGCTGAATGTCAGAGCCAAGTGTCAGCACTGCTATACCGTACAAGAAACGTGAACTTACTCTCCTTTGTTATGTACCTCTGAATCACTTGGGGAGCTTGTTGAAAACACATATGCTTAGTCCCCACCCCAAAACTACTGAACGGCCTCCTGTAGGGCCCTGGCAGGGACCACTATGCTCCTGAGACCTGTGTGCCTGGATCAGCTGATGTCTGGGGACCCAGCTGTATGTGGAAGGGGTTTAGAATGCTTCTGTGATGAAGTGGAGCACAGTCTGGAGGGGAACATGCCCAGTTCAGGTGCAGGTCATGTGAGTGAGTGAAGCAGGCTGCTGGGGTCAAGGCAAATTGAAGAGCACGTGTCCATTTCACTGAAATCTTGACCTTGCCGCAGCCCCCTCCGGATGGCTGCCCGTCGGGAATGTGGGCCTGGTGTAGATAGACTTTCTGAACGTCCCAGGGAAGCTGGAAGTCTGTGAGTCGGAAGTCTGTGAGTCAGAAATCAGTGATTTCATTCGGCCTCTCACTGAGTCACAGGTGGGGCCACTGCTTTAAAATCTTCCTGCAGAATCTCTGTCTATGGGAGGGGGCGGGGGAGGAGGTGTACCGGCCCAACGCGAGCCGGGAAGGAGACAGGCTTTAAGTGAGGACCTTGATGCTTGTTTGTGTGCCTGCTCAGTTGCTCAGTCACGTCTGACTCTGTGCAACCCCACGGGCTGTAGCCCACCAGGCTCTTCTGTCCATGGGATTCTCCAGGCAAGAATACGGGAGTGAGTGCCATGCCCTCCTCCAGGGAATCTTCCTGACCCAGGAATTGAAGCCAGGTCTCTTATGTCTCCTGCACTGGCAGGCAGGTTGCTTTACCACTAGCTGCTTACGGCGACCATTTCCTCAAGTGTGGTCCTCAGAGTCTGTCCTCAACTGGTTGCGCCCCTCCTTCATCTCTCAGGTGTCCCCACCTCTGTTCCTGCCCCAGCAGAGCCTGCTCACAGCAGCTTTCCTTGCACTGAGGTGTCAGGGCCGATCACAGGGTGAAGGCGGGCCTCTTCTAGGGCCTCCGAGTCTTGGCTGAGGGTATAGAGGTCTCACAGGAATGTCTGGCTTCAGACGTGAGGTGTTCCACACCCACCTGGGATCCCTGGAATGTTCCACACAGGAGCGGATTCTTTGTACTTGAGGACAAGAGAACTTGACTTGGTTGCTACATTTAAACCCACTGCCAGTGCTTCTTACCCCACTTGGACACCCTTTCTCCCATCCTTTTGCCTGCCTGACTCTTTCCTGTCCTTCAGGTCTCAGCTTAGCCTGTGTCTCGACTGCCATGACTAGGTTACTTGGTCTCCTTTCAGCACCACAGCCCTGGGCAGGCCCTTATTTAGACTTTCTTGCCTGGAATTTCAATAACCCACTTTCTTAAAAACATTCAAGGCTAACCTTTGTCAGGTATTCACTATGTACCAGCATGACTTCAGCCGCTTTATGTTACCTCGGTTAACCCTCACAATTACCCAGTGAGGCTGGCACTGTTATCAAGGCTTTTAAGAAGTCAAGGCCCAGAGAAATCAAGTACCTTGCCCAGCATCACACAGCTAGCACGTGGTAAATGAGGACTGGACCTAGTCTGTGTGCATCAGAGCCGGCAACTGTAACCAATGCGCTGTGCCGCCTCTCCATGGTCTGAAGTCGGTAAACTCACAGCAAGGATGGTCTTTTGGCTCATTGAGCATAGTCCCGAGTTAGGCCCTGAAGTTAGATAGCTTGAACTCAGGGTGAGGGCAGCTATCAAACTTGCTCTGCCACTGTCTGTGGTTACCCTACAAGCCGCAGCTTCCTAGGCTCTATAATTGGAATTGTTACATTTGCCATATAAGGTTATGGTGGACATTATAGGAGAGGATGTAGTATCCAACATGGTGATGGAATAAATGACAGGAAGTGGCAGCGAGTTCAGCTTCTACCATCCTTTTCAAATCCTCAGGTGACTCAGCAGAGATGGGATTTGTTTCGGAGAGAGGGAATTTGCTGCTGAACAGGGGGAAGGGGGCTGGATGGAATGGGAGTGGCCAGTCTGGCATTGCTTACAATTCTCAGAAAGGTTACTCTATAGCGATCTTGGGCAATGGGATGAATATTCTGTTTCATTTGGAGGGCCTGGATCCTGTCTTCATTACACTCAAACAACCTGCTTTCAGCCACAACAGTTAAAAATTAACTGGCTCTAGTGCTACTGAGGCACAGAGTAAATATTTGGTTGTCTGGGCATGTCACATGTCTGCCGCTCTGGGGGCAGATTGCTAAACTCATTGCGAGTACTTTTTGGGGTAAATATGAGGGGTAGGTACTCATATTTCATGATGCCTTTCTGTCTTGGTGACTTTTCTCCATTTCTCCATCTGGATGACTATTTTCACCTCACTGAATCATGCAGTTGGGGTGACAATTTTGTGGAGTAGACATGGGTCAGTATCTCACAGAAGCACCAGAACATGTTGCCATATTGGCCCTATCAACCCCAAAGGTCTGACATGTGCAGTAGTCCTTGGCAGGATGATGGTTTTGTTTGTGTTTTATGAAGGTCTGGAAAAGTCTGGATAATTCAATATGCCAAGTGTGTGGTTGGTATGTAAAAGATAAATGTTTTTAATCCCAGGATCTTTAAGAACTGTCCAGGGAGAAGGTCTAATTAGACTTGTCTTTTTTTTTTAAATGATATCCAGGCTTAGGATTAAATGGCATTCATGCACTGAAGTGCCCACATTGATGGGCATGCAGTAAATGTTAAATCACAACAATTAAGTTTAATGAGAATTAATGGTTTGTCTTACAGCATTGTCTCTGCTCCCTGGGCTGCCCTTTAGCCTTGTTTACAAGGCTCTGCCTGGCTGTCCCACTCAGTCAGCCCCCATCTTAGTGGGATTGCCTAGCTTTGCAGACTCCGCCCTTCTTTCCCCACCTGCCAAGAATGTCAAGGTCGATCTCCTCCTCTTTGGTCTTCTTCCCTGACTCATTCCCTAACCCTCTGTCTTTCTCATTCTCATCATCTCCTCCTTCTTACTCCCTTTCCTCTCCAACTTTATTTGTCCAGTTCCTTTTTACAGACACTTTCCTCTAGAAGGGACCCCCACCCAGCTGTGGATTGCCATCTTCCCCATAATATTGCTACCTTATCCTGCAATCCAGGAAAACATCTAGTCTGCCCCAAATAGAAGAAACTAGTGGAAGTAAAGACTGTTTGCAGTGCAAACAGAATGAATATCTAAACTCAAACCCCTTATGAAGTTGTTTCTAAGCACACTGTGTTTTCTTGGGGAAGTCTGTCTAGAGCCAGGGATGAATGATGGTCCACAGTACCATACAGGACCCTCTCCGTAAGTACATGCTTCCTGCTTATCTACTGTGTAGGGCTGTATGTGGGCAAACAGATTGAGAAGCTTCAAGTATGACTGCAGTCAGCTTTCTCTCTGACCTTGTCTGGAGCAAAGCCAGGGAGCTGACTCTCTTTGGTTTAGAGGGTTCTTGGAATGTTCGCAGCATTCATCTCACACCCTTCCCAAAAGTTCTCCCTTGGCAGCCAGGATTGTGACTCAATGGAAGGGAAAAAGATACAGTGCCTACTAGTGGCCTGTATCCAGGCCCCAGAAGATGGCAGAAGCTGTTCTAAGATGTTGAGGTCAAAGAAGTAATGCCAGCATTCTACCACTGTGACCCCCAGGCTGAACCCCCATTTAGAGCATCATAGAAATTCTACACAGAGCACAGGGAATGAGGGGTGCACACTCCACACTGGGACGAGATTGGGCGGGATGAGCTCCCATTCCTTGGTCTGGGCAGTTGTCTTGAGACATCGAATCATTATGTCTGCAAGGTCACCTACCTTCCTAGCCAAGGTGGGAATCCCCGCTCCCACCTGTCCTTTCCTGGAGCTAAACAAGGCAGAACAAGGACCCATGCTCGAGTCCGCAAAGAACAGCAGGACACCCTCAGTGGAGGCATACTATATTTAAATGCAATTCACCTCTTTGGGGTCTAGGAAAAGCCGCCTGTAGATTCATTTGCTGGGAAACGCCGTCTGCGTGGCCGAGGCAGTGGACGCCGGGGTCACGGTTTTGCTAAAAGCTGACTTCCTCCGGAGGTCTGTCTGCTGTCCAGAGTGGCAGCCGCTTCGGTGGGCGAACAGGATGGTCATCTCCGGGCCCACGGGGGCTGCCTCAGGCTGGGACCCCTTTGGGGTGGCTGGCTGTTCAGGCTTCCCGGAGGTGTGGTGTTTGGTGGGAGGAGGGCTGTAGTTCTGAAATCTCACGGTTTTGACTTGCTGTAAGACAGGAGAGAAAAGGGTCATGGCTGAGGTGTGAGAACTGTACTGTTTCCCCCGGACTTGGCTCACACGGTTCCTTTACCCTCGTCCCTTCTGGGAATGCCTCATTCACGTGTTCCTCCAGCAAATGCTTGTGTCTGCCATGAGGGTCCACCGGGGATCACCACTCTGTCAGGTGCTATGTACAAATCCAAGAGTGAACAGCACTGCCCTGACAGATGACAGGGAGAACCAGTGCTTCCGTGGGGAAGAATAAGATGCTAAGGGAGTGGGTAGGATTATCCAATTGAAGCTGGAATGGGGCTTGTCAGGGAAGGCCTCCTAGAGGCAGAGTTATTTCAATCAAGAACTGAAGAATGACTGGGGATTATCTAGCAGAAATAGAAGGGGCAATTACCGACCTAAGAACAGGGTCCTGGGCAAGAGGGTATGATCCTTTCGAGAAGATATAAGTTCACCTCCCCTGTCTCTTCTCCACCTGCCAGTATAGCCTGTCTTGAGGCCCACCTCTTCCCTGAGGCCTACCTGCTGACTGCATCACGTTCTGTGATAAACTTATAAATCCTCAAAGCAGAGCCAGCAAACCAGCTCCCTGTCTATGTGGGAGTCACCACCTCACATTTGCATAAGACTTTCCTCTCTCCCTTCTTTCCTAGCCTGTTACAGGACCTGTCTGGTACAATCGTGTTTACCTTGCCATTCTCTGTCTTTTGTTTGTTTGTTTAGTCACTAAGTCATGTCTGACTCTTTTGCGACCCCATGGACTGTAGCCCTCCAGGCTCCTCTGTCCATGGGATTCTCCAGGCAAGAATACTGGAGTGGGTGGCCATGGCCTTCTCCAGGGAATCTTCCTGACTTAGGGACTGAACCTGCATCACCTGCATTGCAGGCAGATTCTTTACTGCTGAGCCACCAGGGAAGCCCCAAAACTAAACGATAACAGTCACCTAATTTTCTTGTTACCTCCTTCATCCCACCATCCTTCTTTCCTCAAGGATATTACTGAGAACATAATAGGTTTACAGAAATTCTTATGTCTTCTTATGGAAAAGCCATAGAACCACAAAGGTCCTGTTAACAGTCAATGGAGCAGTTATAACTCTGTGTGACCTTGACAAGTCACTTACACTCTCCTGTGTCTGTTACCTCTTCCATACTGTGAACAGGTACACATTGTTCCCTGTGTAAGCACTTTACTCATCTCATTTAATTTCCACTCCAATCCTGTGAGGCTATGACTCTTCTTACTGCCATTTTACAGATTAAGCAAAAGAATCTCAGAAAGGTGAGGTGTTTTAACCGGAGTCACCAGCTAGCAAGCAGCAGAGCTGGAATTCAAAACAACATTGTATCTGAGGCCAGAGCCATGCTTTTTCAAGTCACCCCTGGGCCTTGAAAGCAGGATGTATGAGATATTCTGGAAGCATCAAGGAGATTCAGTAACATGTCCAGGGAGGATGGAGGTGGTATGACGATGTGGAGGGGGTTGTGTGTGAGGATTCCTTTGACTCCTTGTCCATTCAGAGTTGAAATCTCAGGAGCTGGGACACTGTGCAGTTAGGGGTCTAAAGAATCAGGTCCCCCTCATGTCACCTCATGGTCATGCATGCATGTTCAGTTGTACCCAAAGCTTTGTGACCCCCATGGACTATAGCCTGCCAAGCTCCTCTGTTCATAGAATGTTCCAGGCAAGAATCCTGGAGTGGGTTGCCATTTCCTCCTCCAGGGGATCTTCCCAACCCAGGGACTGAACACACGTCTCTTGTGTCTCCTGCATTGGCGGGAGGATTCTTTACCGCTGCGCCATATCACCTACTCCTACCTTCTCGCTGCTTCTTGAGTTTTCTGGCTTCACCAGGATGGAGGGTGGGGCAGATGCAGGCGGTTTGGGGAGAGGCTCACTCTTGATGGGGATTTCTTTGCCTTCCATGATGAGGGAGCTGGCTGCCGTGTGGGTCCTGGTGTCGCTGCCCCTGTTGACGCATGTGAGGGCAGGCTCCCCGGTGGGAGTGGGCTTGGGTCCCGGCTCTGCCACCACCGTGGAGGCTGAGGAGGGGGCCCCCTGTGGCTGGCAGAACTGGAACTGCTGAGGCTGGACCACCATGGTGGGGCTGCGTCTGAAGGAGCCCACCACGAGGGTGGGGATCCCCGACTGGACGGGTCTCTGCAGAGATCCATCTGGGGAATTACAAGACAGAGATATCAGCCCTGGGGCGGCTGACAGCAGCTGGGGGTGGGGGGGGGGCGCTGGGGAGGCAGTGTGTCCTGATATCCCAGAATAGTTAAGTGCTTTCCCAATTTGACTGTGCTCACATTCTCCCAGGGTCTTTCAAAGGTGACCTTATTCTTTTTTTGGTGCTGTCTGCCGATGCCGGCAGCCAATGACTGGCTAGGTGAATGTTGGTGGGGGGTGGTGTCAGAAGGTGTATTACCTCCATTTGTCCTCTGTCTGTCTCTCTGTCTCTCTTTCTCTCTCTCTCTCTCTTTCACACAAACACACACACACACTCCTATGTTCTCCTTCCAGGCCTTTAAGATGGGAAGTGAAGAAGACAGTCCTAAAGAGAGGGCTTCACAGTGAGAAGAGAAGAGAAAGGTCATACAGACCAAAGAGGACACAAAAGCAGAGACAAAGCAAGTGACAGCAGACATTGAGACTCACAAGGATGAGTCAGTTGAGAGGCATGAGCAGGAGGGAGAGGGCAGGAGAGAGCGGAGGGGACTCTGACCAGCTTCTTGAAGAAAATTCTGATGGAAGCATTAGGCCTGTAGCGTGGGGACCTCTGCTCTTCATCGGGTCTGTGGGGAGGAAAGCTGAGTGGGATTTAGAGACCATGTGTACTGGGCAAATGTGACAGTAGTTGGAAGCAAATCTGGAAAGGCTATTTCCGAGTTAGGGTTGGGAGCGGATGAGCTTCAGGAAGTCCCATGACACAGGCTCTGGAATCTGATCTCTTCTCAAGGAGCCAGGGGCCAGTCAGTCACATCACCTTCCTGCTCCTCGGCCCCCCTGGTTGTAAACTGGAACTAACAACAGTACCTCATGGGCTGGGGTAAGATTATATTTTATGATGCATGCAAAGAGTTAGGATAGGATAGTGCCCGGAACGTAATAAATGCCCCCATGTTTTAAAACTTTTTTATTTTTTCCTTTTTAGGTAAAGGAGAAACAAACTATAAAAATGCATGCATGGTCCAGGAGTTTGGTTTTGCTCCTTTCACTTCCCTGAGCTCATTCCCTTTTTTTTTCTTTTTTCTTTTTTCGGTTTTAATTGAGATGAGCCTCCTCTGTAAAAGGAAGCCATTCCTTCCCCTCAAATTCTCCAGAAGACAGGAGATCCCTACCCCTTGAGCACATGTCCTGTGGGTGACCTGGAGAATCAGCAAGTTATTGCACTCTGAGGGGGGTAGTGGGAGAGACACCCTGAGCCGCATTTTGGGTCATTTCTCCATAAGGGTCTCCCAGCATTTGCAGCCATAGCAGAGACGTCAGTCCTCTGTGACACTCTATGGACACGTGTGTGAATCAAAGTTACGTGTGTGCGGTACAGAGGGCCCATCCAAGGCCATGTTCTGTGTCATGACCCTTCATCAGGATGGGTGTGAACATGAAAAGCAGACACTCACTCAGGAGCGTCGGTATTCTCAGCCGCCGCCGGCAAGCCAGCCACCGCTTACACGAGTCTGACCTTTCAATGTCGACATTTTTTTTTCCACTGACAGCCCTGTGTGGTGCACATAGTCAATTCTCTGTCATTTCTCTTTGCTTTGGGGAGATTGATAGCTTGACCAGCCTCACCTTGGGGAAAGGGAGAGAGAGAGCTTCTGGGACCTAGAAAAGTCAAAGCCACGCTGGGCAGACCTGTCCTTGTCCTGTGCTTCGTCACTCAGTCCTGTCTGACTCTTTGTAACTCCAAGGACTGTAGTCCGCCAAGCACCTCTGTCCACAGGGATTCTCCAGGCAAGAATACTGGAGGAGCTTGCCATGCCCTCCTCCAGGGGATCTTCCTGACCCAGGGATCGAATCCAGGTCTCCCATATTGCAGGTTGATTCTTTACTGTCTGAGCCATCAGGGAAGCCCAGACCTGTCCTTAGGCTCTCGGAAATGAGTGAAAAATCAGTTTATTGCCATATCTGTTTATCTTATGGGTTCCTAATTTCCAAGAGATTCAAAACTCCAAGTTGATCAAGATAGATGTGAAGGAAGAGAGGCAGTGTCCAAAAGTAAGCGGGAAACATTGCCATGGGAATGTTCTTCTCGGCATTCATAAGTGTGAACATTTCAGCACTAAGTGAAATGATACATTCACATTATGGGTGGACCTAACATGATCTGCTGAATCGTAAGAGCTCTGATAATGCTGATATGACGCTAATGCTATAAAAGTAGCTATCATTTCTTGAGTGCTATTGTGTGCCAGGCACAGTGTCATTACTATTAAATGGATTCTTTTATTACTCTGATGAGGTAGGTGCTATTTTAATTTTCATTTTTCAAACGAGAAAACTGAAGACCCAAGAAGTAAGTAACTTGCCCAAGGCTATTGTGGTGGGATTACTTATTGTGTGTCTTGCAGGGAGAAGGGGGAGGAAGGCACTGGAGGGTGCAGAAGGGAAACACGATTGGCTCGAATTAAGAGGCAAGACTGCTGGGATTGGTAGTCAAGCAAGCGACTGGAAAGCACTGAGAAAGAGTAGAGCCAAGATAATTGCTTTAACTTTCTGGGGGCATTTTCCTGTGTGGCATACTGCCCCACATGTGAATCCTTTGCTCTGACTAGTACTGCATTTTCACCTTTAATCATTTTTTTAAGATCGAAGGAGGGATGGCAGAGTCCAGTCTAAGTCAGGGGATGTAGAACAAATCAAGTTGACTTAGCTTGGCTTGTTGTCTTCTTCTAGAGAGGTGTACAAATATAGAGGTTTGATGTGTTATATAACAATGGGTCTCAGAAACTTTTTAGAACCCCCCCAAATGAAGTCTTATGCAGAGGTTCAATATATTAGAAGATAAAAGCATGACTTTTAAAATGAAGGAAGTTATGTAACTGCCATGTGTGCAATGTGGATGTTATATAAAAATAAAAGCAAGGTGCAGAACAATGTGTTAAGATTACATGGTATGCATGTACATGGACGAGAACTTGGGACTGGGGGTGAAGGATTGGAAGGATATATTTGTACAATATAATGTAATTTTGTACAATATAATTTTTAAACTTGTACATATATTAGTTAAAGTGGGATTCAGGGGCTCTTAGCATCAACTCCTCTTTTCCTCCTCCCCTGCATCCTTCATTTCCCTTTTGGTACCCCCTGAGGGTTTCCACAGAGCACAGTTTGAGAAACACTGATCCAGCAAGTACTTTGGTCATTCTGTCTTAATAAGAACTAGCATCCAACCTAGGCCATGTTCTAATTATACGTTGGTACTCAGGGCTGGTATCGTCCCAATCAATGTGTATGTATGTAGTGACTGAGGGCTGTGACCCTGAGATTGTCTGGCTTCATCTAATAAAACAACTTGATATTTGGGAAATGTAAAGCAACCTTAAAGCAAAGATCCTTGTTTTTGCAAAACAAACAAACAAACAAAACCAAACCCCAAAACCACTCTGTTTGCCCAGAGTGAGATCGCTCCCATCCTTAGGTCTAGGCACGTACCTCTCTGCCACCACTTACTCTTTCTCATGCTACCTCGTCCTTTGCGGAGAGAGCCCCGCCCCAGGGTCCCCAGGCTGGCTGGGCTCCGCACAGGGTTGACTATGGCCGTGGGCACGAAGACGGACTTGAAGGGCCGGCTCTGCCGGGGATCACTTTCTGAAATACTGCCTTGGGAGGACACAGAGGAGGTGGATAACGTCCATGCGGTGTAGAGGCCAGGACTTCGGGAGTCTGGAACGCTAGATGTCTTTCTGGTTGTGCAATTTTTTTTTTAAAGAAGAAATAGAAAAAGAAAAAGTTCAGTCAAGAGTCCAACCGTATACCACAGTCAGCTCCCAATCATATACCACCTGTGGCCTCTCCTCACCTACTGCTACCCATATATACATACCACACAGAGTCTTCACTACAGAGGCCTCAGCTCCCACACCTGGATAACTGTGTGGGTGCGCCGAGGGAGGGAAGAGGTCTCCTGCTGAGTCCTGGTGGGACGAGAAGATTTGAATTTCATCTTCTTTCCCTCCAGCTCTGATCACTCCTCATCCCGTGTTCCTTCAGCCCTGAGTTTAGGGCATAAGACCTTGAATGTGTTCATCTCACTTTGGAGGGGCAGTTTCTTGTTTGTTCAGTGACTTGTCCACTAGATTCTGAACTCTTTGAAGGCAGAGATCTTATATGACTTATTTTATATCTTCTGTGTTCTGCATATATTGTTAAAGTGTTGAATGGCTGCCATAATGCACTTAGCACTGAAGCCAGTCATTTTGTGTTACACATATTGAGCACTTAGGCTCAGATGGTAAAGAATCTGCTTGCAATGCAGGAGACCTGGCCTAGATTCCTGGGTTGAGACGATCGCCTGGAGAAGGGAATGGCTACCCACTCCAGTATTCTTGCTTGGAAAATTCCAGAGGAGCCTGGAGGGCTCCATGGGGAGTCCATGGGGTTACAAAGAGTTGGACGTGACTGAGTGACTAATACTTTCACTTTCACTGTATGTCTGGCGTTGGCCAAGTCCTTTGCCCACATTATCTCATGGGTTCTTTACAACAGCCTTCTGAGTTAGCAACTAGAAATACTACTGTTTTGTAGATTAAAAAAATACAGATTTACAGTTATTTGAGATTTGAACCTAGGTCCAGGCTGGCCCTTGTCACCCATGCTCTTATCACTGAGCTACACTACCTTCTGGCTAGTCAGAGCATTCATCATTTGGAAAACCCTGCATCCTGCTTGAAATAAACAAACCAAAGGAGCTGGTAGGCCCTACACATGCCTCCACAAAACCTAATCCTTTAGCCTTAGGCTCTAATTTTTAAGACTAGTATTTAAATTTTGAAAACAGCAATCTCTTGCCCACCGCTTTCCAGCCTGCAGCTCCCTGAACCCCGTGGGGAATGGCTGTCACTTTACACACTCCTCTTGTCCTTGTCCCATCCTACCCCCATCCTCCTCCAACCCCAGAGGAGTACTCCATCAATCACCTTGTCACTCTGTTGATTCAGTAACCTCTGCTAATTCCCTGAAGCTAACCAACTCAACCAAGGTCCTGACACAAAGATGTCTCCATGTAGTTTCCTTCCTGTCAATGCCTCCAGGTTTCTCTTTGGGTAATTTCCTCTTATTTCTCCTTTTTCTCTCCCTCTTTTGCTTAAAAAAGTGTATGTAGTTTAATAATGAGCCACCCGTGTTGCACGAGACGGGAAAGGCACCACTTAATGTGGCCAACTCTGCCCATGCAGCATATGCAGCCACATGCCCGGGGGACAGATGCTTGTGGTGAGGGGGTTTCTGGCCACAGCTTTCATTCTCCTCTGGTCTCTGGGGATGCAGTTAGGGAAGTGGAGTGGGCTGGCCACCAGTCAGAGCTCAGATTACATTCTGGAGATGAGGGCTGGGCTGAGAGAACTCCCCAGCTCTGGCTTTCATGGCAGAGTCTGCATCTGCCTGTGTTTTAAACAAAGACCTCAAAGTGTAGGATGCTGCAAAATGGACCAGCAACAGGGAAATCAGGTTCCAAAATGGTTGGCAGTGGCAGCAAGTACAGAAAACAGTTAATGAGGCCTGAGTCAAGCTTATTCCACCAGTCCTTTCTTTGGACAACTGTTTACAGACTGAGGTGCAACCTCATTTTTCTGGGCCCAGCACGAGGCTGGATTCCAGAAACTCCTAAATTTCAAGTCCCCTTCCCAACACAGAACCCCTCTATGTTTTTTGGCAAAAAGGTCAACATGGGCTTCCCTGGTGGCTCAGGGGCAGCGAATCTGCCTGCCAGTGCAGGAGACATGGTTTGATCCCTGGTCCACGAGGGAGCAACTGAACCCAAGTGCCACAAGTGCTGAACCAGTGCTCTGGAGCTCAGGAGCTGCAACGACCGAAGCCTGAGCACCCTAGAGCCTGTGCTTTGCAACGAGAGAGGCCACTGCAATGAAAAGCCCATGCACCACAACTAGAGAGTGGCTCCTGCTCACTGCAACTAGAAAAAAGCCCAAGCAGCAACGAAGAAGACCCAGAGACCCAGCACAGCCCAAAAAATAAAAAATAAACTCAGCACTTACCCAGCATGCTCTTCTAACATCAAAATGCTGTGCTAACATATATTCATTAATCCCCATGACACCTGAGATCTGCAGACGTTATGACCCCTGTTTTCTAGATGGAGAGACTGAAAGGCATTCTGGGTTTAAAGGGGAGGTGAGCATGTTGCCTCTGATTTGCCCCACTGCACTGCTTTGAGTGTGTCCCCCTTTCTACCTGAGATACAAGCCCTTAAGAACTTGTGCAGTACATGAAAGGGGCATGACACATGTGCCGTCTACCCTGCTCAGTAGTGGCAGGAGCCTCTTGGTAAGGCAAGAGCTTGCACTGTGACAGTCTTTATACAGTTCTGTGTAGCAAGTTAAAGGCCAGTGAGTGGTGGCCCACCTGTCACTTTTCTCTACCCCTTCGGCAACGGGATGGCATATGAGTCTGCTGAAGGCTGCCTGAAAGAGAAGTATCCCAGCTCACTGGGCAGAAAGGCGTATATTGGGAGGACAGAAAGGAGTGGGAAGAGCTTGGAAACAGGATCGTAAGGAGGCTACTGAGAGTGGCGAGGCAGGAGTCTGAGGTGGGGAGAGTCTGATCAGGGGCTGCTGCTTGAGTACCCGCTGTGAACAGCCTTCAACTTGGCCCATGTGCCTCTCTCCCTTGTTCCTCCTGATCCCATTTCCAAGTTCTGAGAGGCTGAGCCTGTCCCTCAGCTGTGGTAATGAGCTGAGGAGGCTGGGGAGGAGAGGGAGGTGAGAGGGAGAGTGAGGAGGAGGAGAAGGAATGGGGAGGAGCTGGTTTCTGCAGCCTCTAAAATGGGAGGGAACATTGAGACTGGGTGTGGAGGAGGAAACCCAAAAGCATGCAGGTGCTGCTACAAAGGACCTGAATGAAAACGTGACAAGTGTTGTGTACCCCCGACCCATGGGCTGTCTCTGGGATCTGGGGAATAGGTCATGGTGGCAGAGATCTAGGGGTGGTCAGCACAGCTGGGCAGGCCGGCATTCCCCAGAGCACAGAGCACTGGGGCTTCACACGGCATAGCAGCCTCTCCTCTTTGGTAATTCAAAGGCTCGCTTGCGAACCATAAATCAAAACCCTGGCATTTTGGTCAACTCTAGTCTCTCAGTTGATCCCCAGGCTCTGTCTGGCTCAGTGCATTAGGAGATGCTGATTAAGAGTGCTGCTGATCAAATCTCAGGGGGCACCTCACACCTTGGAGGTCTAGCTGTCTTAGAAAAGGCAGTCCTGTACACCATGGGGGCTGGAGGTAGTGCAGAGCCATCCCTGCAAGCACACAATGAAAATGGGGGAAAACCTCTCACCCACACAGAACCGAAGAGCAGAAAGGGACCTCGCACATGTAGTCCAACCCACTCAGTAGCAGAAACTCTGCTGACAAAGGATGGCCTCATTCAGCCCTGAGAACTGGGAGGAACCAAGCCTCCCGCAGTGGGAAGGGTTGTTAAGAACAAGGGTGAGCTGCCCCCAGATAGACAAACTGAGCATGTCATCTGCATCCAAGGTTTCGGGGATGGAAACTTTCTCTGCATCTGGGAGGCTGTCAGAGAAAACACACACACAGGGAAAGCATGGATCTGCTGTCAATTAATATCCCTAGGGAGATTATACTGTGACAGTGACTTTCCTTTCTGGAAATGCTGATTTCCTGGAAGCAAACACTCCCATCAGCAGCATCTCAATATATGCACAGAGTCAGGTTTCTATGAGCCAGGGGTGGGGAGGGACTCATGGCCACCTACGGTGCTGCTGAACATCCATCCACCATCTGACACACAGCCACCTCGGATAGAGTGAGTCCAGAAGCTCATCATTTGCCCAGGAATAGATCTACCTTGGAGAAAAGCCAAGGAGAGAATAGGAAGCTGGAGCCTTGAGCTACATTGGAACAGAGTCCCATGTGCATTCAGTTAGGGTGATCTTAAGTCCAGATTTTCCAGGGAGAGTTTGTTTACACCTGCTCTCCTGGCAGTGTCCCTCTTCTATCTCAAAAATGTCCTAGTCTGGATGATGAATTATACAGTGACTCTTACTTTAGTGGTTTTTTATGGAATAATCAGGACTTCGGGCTAAGGCCTGATGCAAATGCCCCAGTAGAGTAGTAGAGATGGCCCTAGAGAGTTCATGATAGTTTCTTCCGTGGAAGACTGTTCATGAGTTAAAGTAGGTCTTTGCTCTTCTCTGTCACTCCTGAACTATCCTCCCACTCTCCTCAAGACTTCCCAGCTTGGAGTCACAAGAACAGACTCTACCATCTCCTACCCTGCCTTGTTGCAGGCATCACTTTCCCTGTTTCCTTGGGGAATTAAGCTCCCGGCTCACGGTCATTCTCTCCACCACAACGGATCCTACCTCGGTGATTTCATCTAGTCTTTGGGCTTTCATCTTAAACCTAGACTTCTTTCTTAAATGCTAGACTTGAATACGCAACCATTTACTAGGACTACTAAGGCATCTGAGACAATGTGCTGCAAACCAGGCTTTTGCTTCTCCTCACTAACACCTCAAGACCTGTTTGTTCCTCTTTTGGATTTCAACTCCATCTCAGTAAAAGGCAACGTTGTCTTCAGTTACTCAGGACCCACTTTGAGTCCTCTCTTTTTACACTCAGAATTGGATTTGTCAGAAAACCCTGTTGTTTCTACCTTTAGAATAAACCAAAATCTAACCACCGCTCCTTCCCTCCTTCCACAGCCAGCACCTTCATTCATTTCACTGTCAACATCCCCGCCCTCCCCCCACTCCCACCCCCACCCCCCAGATTCTTACCATATCCGCTTAACTAGTCTCTCTTCCTCCACCTTTCCTGTCTACAGTGTACTCTCAACCCAGCAACCAGAGGGGTTCTGATTACAACACAAGATAGGTCATGTCACGCTTCTGCTCCAAGCCCTGTAACATGGTTGAAGTCACATTCCTCATTATGACTGAGCAAATTCTGAACCTGAATCCCTGTTACCCCTCTGGCCTCATCTCTTAAGAGTCCCTCTCACTTCCCTAATTCAGTCCTCTCGGCCTTCACATCAGTATGCTCCTTCCCTGGGGCCTTTGATCTGTTCTTGCTGTTCCTTGGGCCTGGAATACACTTCCCGCATCCCTTCCTTCTTCCTTCTCACTGCTCTGCCAGCCCACCCCTGACCAAACTATTAACATTGTAATCACCCCCACGTAAATTCTATCCCCCTTTCCTGACTTATTTTTTCTTCTTAGACCTTATCAGCACACCACTTATATTCCTTATACGTCTTATTTATTTTCTGTCCATCCCACCAGAGCATAAGCTCCAGTGGGCAGAGATTTCTGTGTATTTTGTTCACTGGTGTTTCTCCAGTGTCTAGAAGGGTGCCTGACATACTGTGCTCAATATATATTTGCTGACTAAACGGATTAAAGCATCAGTTATAGGCATCCTTAGTTTGCCTTTGGAGATTTTGCAAATGTCTAACAAATTCCAAGAACCACTGAAGGGAGTAACTGACCCTCTATTCCAACTTTCTGGCATGCAAAGAAATCTTTTTGTCTGGATCTATTGGTACCCACACTTTGCCTGTATTCTATCTAGAAAGGGGATCCGCCACCTCAATAAAAGCAAGTGCAGTCATTTATTGAACCAGAATCTTCTAAGCTGTATTCACTGGTTCACTTTCCCCTGAGGGAACAAGCTTACTTCCTGGTCTGCACAGTCTATTATGGTCTCTCTGACCCTTGTCTTCTGCACTCAAACAATCCTATTGTCCTTCTAGGTTTATCCAGTGATGTAGCTTCTATTTCCTCACCATTGCAGCCCTCCTCTGGACACACTGCCCACCTACAGGAAGGTCCCCCAAACTGGCCATATATGACTCCTGCTCTGACCCCCATAGAGAACAATGGGATTATCCCTTTCCTTGGAGTTATGACTCTCTGGTATGTCATAAAGGTAGTGTTTATGTGTGGTAAGGGGCTTGGGGCCTTGTGATAGGCTTTGCCTGGACTCACAGGGGGTGGAGGTAGCACTGGACTTACAGGAGGAGCCACGGATACTTTCGGGGGCCTGTGTGTACTTGTGGTTGTATGAGGTGCTGGACAAACTGCGCAGCAGTGCAGCTGATGAATGTGCCAGAGAATGAAGACGGCTGGGAAAAGCTGTTTGGAAAGAAGACCTGCAGGGTAACTAGCACATGACTGGGGGATTGGATGTATGGGTAGTGGTCTGAGTCACGAAAACTCTGCCTAATGGCCCCACGTCCTGGGAAGTCTCCCAAGGTGGTCCTAGAGGTCTTCTGACCATTGGGCTTTCCCATTGTGCTACGATTATGGAGTGTCTGGGTGAAGACAGTGAAGTGTGATTTGTGGGGGTTGTACGGTAGAACTGAAATCTAGTTCTTGAGCAGGCTGGTTAACTGCACATCACTTTCATCATCTGTAAAATAACACCCACCTATTGGGATACTTAAGCATAGCCAAAGAGCTAAAAGATGCAAAAGTATCAATACTTGTAAAATGTGAAGAGCTATTTAAAAGATAACTATTTTACTATTTTTTTAAAATTAATCATTAGGAGGATAGTGAAGCAAAAATTGTTTCTTGGCCCACACTCTGAAAGGATTGAGTCCTTCAGCCATTCAACTCAGAGATGGACTCTGGCCTAGATGATCCAACCCTTTGATGCCTGAGATTGGAGAGGACGCACCTGAAAATGGGGATGACGTAGTTGTTGGGGAAGATGCCAACTCGCCCGGTCACCAAGGAGACGCCCCTGAGCCAGCCGTCCTGGTACTTGCCCAGGACCCTGACGCCTTCTCCCTTCTGTAGGTCCAGTTCCTCGGGGCCATGGGCTGAGTAGGAGTGCAGAGCTACAAACCTGGGGAGACACAGGGAACTGGTGAAGTACACTGGTGAGTGTGCCTAGTGGAGGGCATGGAACCAGCAAAGGGTGAAGGGAGAGGAAAACTCAGAGTCCATGACCCAGTGGTTAGCACTAAACATCCTTTAAGAATTGAAACCTCACTATGTAAGGCAGATGGAAACAGTGGAACCTTGTTGAAGTTGCAGTGGAGGGGCCCAAATCCCTGCCCCCTTCATCTCCTCGCTCCTCCATAGAGTGCCCTGAAGCTCCAGGTCACTCACTGAGGTCACAACAGCATTTTGACATTGGGGAAACTGGCCAAGAATAGAGAAAGGAGTTGGTGACCAGGAATCAGTGGCAGAGTCGGGTCAAAAGCCTGAGAGTGATGGTTCTATCTAGGATGCTTGTTCACACTGCTTAGAGTACCCTCAAGACAGTGGTCATAGACATCAAGGTTCAGGGAACCTAGGGGTCAGCATAGAAGCCTCTCTGATCCATTCCCTCTCCTGAGGGTAGTGACGTGTCTAACCCCCAAGATGCTAGCTTAATGTAGGCAGGAGATGGACATGGGGAAGTGGGAGGCAAGGGTTA
Source organism: Cervus canadensis (assembly GCF_019320065.1). Classification (NCBI taxonomy): domain Eukaryota; kingdom Metazoa; phylum Chordata; class Mammalia; order Artiodactyla; family Cervidae; genus Cervus; species Cervus canadensis. Next base: position 51,656,274 of record NC_057389.1, read on the forward strand.
ATTTCATTGTTTCGGCACACAGTGGAATGAATATTGGCTGCATTGTGGGATGGAGGAGAATGGGCTTGAAACGTGGTAGAAATGTTCTTGGGTTGGAGCAGTGACTTTCAACTCTGGAGTCCACATAGTAGGTTGGGTAGGTAAGATCCAGATATGAGCTTGGGGTAAAGACCCGGGGGAGTAGTTAGGCTGTGGAAGGAGAATAATTATCCAACTAAAGGCATTAAAAATAACCCACTTTGGTTTCCCAGGTTTGGGGTTAAAATTTTATGGCTTCGAGCTGGATAGACGCTAAGGCAGCAGTTTCCAACCTTTTTGGCGCCAGTGGGATGGTTTCAGGATGATTCAAGTGCACGTTCAAGTGCACAAAGTACATTTATTGTGCACTTTGTCTCTATTATTATTATACCAGCTCCACCTCAGATCATCAGCATTAGAGCCCAGAGGTTGGGGACAACTGCTCTAAGGACTTTGAGGCACTGACAGGTTTTATCAAAGGGGCTAGGAGAATGTTCTCATCTGCAAGATTTCTTTCCCTCCTGAAATGTTATATTTATTTCTCACTTATACAGCAGCATCTATTGATGACCAAGCATTGTGACTCTAAACAAAGACAACAGAAATCACTCAGTACCCAATCTCCCTGTAGGGTTTTGGTACATAAACTAGTCTCTTTCTGCTTTTGTAAAATAATGAGCCAGGATGATGTAGCTTGGTAATTTGTATTTTTCATTATTATTTCCTTTGGACATTGTAAAGGAAGGGAAGCTGTTGTTTCTCTCCATGGGATGGTTGGGGACAGGGGATGCTCGATGACAGAGGGATGGCAAAGATGACCCCTCTGTGCCAGGACCAGGAGTGGAGGGTTGAACTCATTTTTTTTTTTACTCACATGTTAGCTGAGAGGTGTTGCTGGGAGCCAGGAAGACTGACAATGGCCGTGGAATGTCCTAGGGAGGCAGGTGCAGGGTGATAGGTGCTGACCTGCAGAAACAGCAAGCATTAGGAGCCAGACCCACAGCAGAGCTGCTGCATTCTGACGCAACTAAAAACCAACAGGCACGCCCAGCACCACCCATCGTGTGCCTTTTTCTCTGTGGTTTGTGGCTGTGGGCAGAGCAGAGTGGTGGGGGATTGGTTTATGGTCTGCTAAGGTGGTATGCCAGGGTCACATTCCAAAAGACGGCTCAGATAAGGCCTGGGGTGAAGGCCTGCTCACTTTACAGCCGACAGAGCACTGCCAGCTCTTCCTCATGTCCCTGGCCCTCCCCACCCATTTCCTAGTGCACTCCCCTCCCTCTAAGAAAACCTGTTCTCGAAAAATGATACGATGGCTAATGTCGAGAACGCTCGCCAGGCAGTTTTAAGTGCTTCGTAAGTATCAGCTAGTTTAATCCTTGTTAAAGGAACTAGTATCATCCCTATTTTTGGATGAGAAACTGAGGGAAAGAGATAAATCACTCAACTAGAATGAACCAACATTTAGAACCAGGTACTCCAGGTCTGAGCCCACACTCTCACTAATGTTAGTATTCACACACACACACACACACACACACACACACACACACACACCAGTTTATCCTGTGACTTAGTGAGGGTGAATCTGCAACCTCTTCACTTTTCCAGGCTGAGAGAGGGGGCAAAAATTCTAAAAGCATCTGGAAACTGCCAGCTATCCTGAGGCTTCACTTATTATCTAATGTCTTACCTTGCTTATTTTCTTCTTGGCACATATCACAGACTGTGATTGTTTCCTTGTTTATTTACTGACCATCCCCCATCACTAGACTACAAGTTCATGAGGAAGGGACTACATCTTGTTTATCTTTGTGTTTCTTATATGCTTAATATGTTACTTGTAACTTAATGAATGAATGAAAACATCTTTCTACCCACTACATCAAATACTAATGAAACCTCAACTATCTCCATGCCATCCAGAGTAAATACATTCAATCAGTCTTCAGTTATCTACCTTTAAGTGATGGTAACTACATATATGTGCCTTTTTAGGACTGTGCTTTGTGGGTACAACTATTATTTGCAGAATGTGTGTTTGAGCAGTTGTGAATCCATTACTTGAGTATGTATGTACAAGTGTGTATGTTTATTCAGAACCTGTGACAATTGTATGTACATGTTTGATGACACTGGTCTATTGTATGTCTTATGTTCATGCATGTGGGTCAGATAAGCATGTATGCTATGTGTGATATATGTATGTATGGTTGTGAGTGTCTATCCGGAATTCTGTGTATATGTCTATGAACTCTAGAGGTGTGTGCAAGAAGACATGGATATAGTTTTGTGTGTGTGTCTGTGTCAATGATTGTGTAAATGTATGTATGGTTGTGTATGTATGTGTGATGTTTCAACTCAGTTATAGGATCAGAAAACCATTCCAGTTAGATAATAAGAAGGGTTAGCAAGAGTATAGAGAAATCTAAACCCTCATACAGTGTTGGTGGAAATGTAAAATGGTTCCAGCCTTTTGGAAAGTAGTTTTGCAGCCCCTCAAATAATTCATAGATTTACCATATGATTCACTAAGTCTGACATTCAAGAGAAATGAAAACATACATCCACACTAAAGCTTGTATGTGAATTTTACAGCAGTATTATTTATAATAGACAAAAGGTGGAGATAACCTAAATGTCTACTGGCTGAAGAATGGATAAATAAAACATGGTATATCCATACAATGGAATAATATCTTTACAATGGAATATTATTCAACCACAAAAGAAATGAAGTATTGATAAATACCAGAACATGGATAAACTGTGAAAACATTATGCTAATTGAAAAAAGCAAGACACAAGAAACATTACATAGTTCTGTTTATATACCTTAAATGGGTTAAATGTAAAACACATTTTATGGTATGTAAAATATGATATGGTATATAAAATATAATTTAATAAGCTTTTAATAAAGTCCCAAACCATATGATTATCTCAATAGATGTACGAAAAGCTTTTTACAAAGTTTGACATCCATTATGATAAAAACTCTCCAGAAAGCAGGCATAGAAGGAACATACCTCAACATAATAAAGATTTGCCATATATGACAAACCCACAGCTGGCATCATATTTAATGGTGAAAAGCTGAAAGTATTTCCTCTAAGATCAGGAATAAGACAAAGAGGTCCATTCTCACTACTTCTGTTTAACACAGTTTTGGAAGTCCTAGCCACAGCAACCAGAGAAAAAAAGAAATAAAAGGAATCCAAATTGGAAAGGAAGAAGTGAAACTGTTACTGTCTGCAGGTGACATGATACTATACATGGAAAATCCTAAAGACACCACCAGAAAAACTACTATAGCTCAGAGCTCATCAAGAGCTCTAGTAGTAAAGTTGCAGGATACAAAGTTCATATACAGAAATTTGTTGCATTTCTATACACTAATAATGCAAGATCAGAAGAAGAAATTTAGGAAACAGTCCAACTTGGTGGGGAATCAATATTATTAAAATGACCTCACTACTTAAGGTAACCTACAGATTCACTGCAATCCCTATCAAAATATCAAAGGCATTTTTTTTAACAGACCTAAAATAATTTAAAAATCTATATGAAAACACAAAAGACTCCAAATAGCCAAAACAATCTTGAGAAAGAAGAACAGAGCTGGAGGGATGACAGTCCTTGACCTCAGATTATAGTACAAAGTTACAGTAAAAAAAAATGGTACTGACACAAAAACAGACACATAGATCAATGGAACAGGTTAGAGAGCCCAGAAATAAATCTATGTACTTATATTCAATTAATCTATGACAAAGGAATCAATATACAATGGAGAAAAGACAGTCTTTTCAATAAATGATGCTGAGAAAACTGGACAGCTACATGTAAAAGAAATTAGAACATTGTCAAATACCATGTACAAAAATAAACTCAAAAAGGATTAAAGACCTAAATGTAACACTGGATACTATAAAACTCTTAGAGTAAAATGTAGGCAGAAAACTCTTTGATATAAATTGTAGCAGTATTTTTGGATCTGTCTCCTAAAGTAAAGGAAATAAATGCAAAATTAACAAATGGGACCTAGTTAAAGTTTTTGCACAGCAAAGGTAACCATTGACAAAATAAAAAGACAGCCTACTGAATGGGAGAAAGTATTTGTAAATAATATGACCAGTAAGAGATTAATATCCAACATATATAAATAGCCCACACAACTCAACATTAAAAAAACAAAATGATATGATTAAAAAATGGACAGAAGAATGGAATAGACATTTTCCCAAAGAGGAAATGCAGATGGTAAACAGGCACATGAAAAGATGCTCAATAGTGCTAATCATTAGGGAAATGCAAATCAAAACCACAATGATATATCACCTCATACCAGCCAGAATGGATGACTATCATCAAAATGAACACAAATAACAAATGTTGGTGAGAATATGAAGAAAAGGAAACCCTCATACACTATTGGTGGGAATGTAAACTGGTGAAGCCACTGTGGAACACAGTATGGAAGTTTCTCAAAAAACTAAAAATAGATCTAACATATGACCCAGCAGTATGACTCCTGAGTGCATGTCCAAAAAAACCAAAAACATTAATTTGAAAAGATACTCTCACCCTAATACTTACAGCAGCATATTTTACAATTGCCAAGATATGGAAACAATGTAAGTGTACATCAACAGATGAATGGATAATGAAGATACGGTACATATACACACACAATGGAATATTACCCAGCCATTAAAAAAGAACAAAATTTTGCTATTTGCAAGAACATGGATGGACTTGGAGGGCATTATGCTAAGTTAAACAAGAAAGAGAAAGACAAATACTATATGATATTACTTAATACCCTTTTCCCTGTATAACTCTATTATCCAAATCTCATCACTGCTGCTGCTTTCTTGTGATTTTTTTGGGGAAAATGTATGTATGCATATACCAACATCATATATCTATATCTGTTTATTTTTTAATTTATAGAAAAATGCCACATTATGGACACTATTCTATTGTTTCTTCCTTGTATTAATACATTTTAAGATTTTGGGGGTTTCCCTGGTTTCTCAGTGGTAAAGAATCTGCCTGCAGTACAGGAGATGTGGAAGATCCCCTGGAGAAGGAAACTGCAACCTATTCCAGTATTCTTGCCTGGAAAATCCTACGGACAGAGGAGCCTGGTAGCTGACAGTCCATGGGGTTGCAAAAGATTGGGACATGACTTGGTGACTAACAACAATAAATAGTGGAATCTAAAAAATACAATAAACTAGTGAATATAACAAAAAGAGGGCAGACTCACAGATACAGAGAACAAACTTGGGGCTGCCAGTGTGAAGAGTGGGGAGGGACAATATAGGGGTGGGGGAGTGGGAGGTACAAGTTATTGGGGTATAAGATAGGCTACAAGGATGTACTGACAACATGGGATATAGCCAATATTTTGTAATAACTAAGTGGAATGTGACCTTTAAAAATTTATTTAAACCCCCCCCCCCCTCCCCGCCAAGACATTCCTTGGTCATCCATCTGAAAGTCTCTAATACTTTCATAAAGTGTTGTGAACTTTGCAATCAAACATTGTCACACTGGTTCCCTCAAACAAGCTGCTGGCTTTGGGCTAGGCTGCTCCTCCCCTGCAACTGGGCAAGATATAATCCTTCTGGGATTGGGAGATGTGCCAAGGGAGAGCCTTGTTATGTGAACAACTAATCTTATGTTTGTGAAGGCTGTTGGATCACTGATTGAGCAGGATGAACTTCACATAACACCTGTGACTTTCCATTGTTATGCTTGAGTAAAAAGTCCTACTGTCCATAAGCACTATTAATCATTTAGGGAGGAGGAAGATGCCAGAATGCAAAGAAAACCATCCTTCCATTACACCTAAAGAAGTTCTCTTTTTACCTCTCTAGGTCTTCAGCTGGAGAGATGGGTATTTTGCTCCTAATTGGAACAGGGAAACCTGCCAGAACTGAAATCACTGGGTTTGTGTTGGATTTCTTTCTAAGGTGAAATGGGAAGGGAGGCCAGATTTTCAGTCAGGGAGGAGAAGGGAGAATACAAGTGGGGAAGGAGAAGGAGGGAGAGAGGGAGACTGTGGACAGCTCCAAGAGTGGGGGAGGGAGTCAGAGTCTGGGACAGAGACACACAGGGGAAAGAGAAAGATCCAGAGGGATAGAGGAAGGAAGAAGAAAGGGGAGATAAAGATTGGGGAAACTCTTATAACTCATTCAGAAGACAAATAGCCCAATTAAAAGATGGGCAAAAGGGACTTCCCTGTTGGTCCAGTGGTTAAGAATCCATCTTGCAATGCAAGAAATGTGGGCTTGATCCCTGGTTGGGGAACTAAGACCCACATGCCACGGAGCAACTAAGCCCATGGGCTGCAACTACTGAGCTGGTGTGCCACAGCCAGAGAGTCCATGTGATGCAACGAAAGATTCTGCGTGAAACAACAAAGATTCTACATGCCCACAACTAAGACTGACTTCAGCCAAATGAATTTTTTTAAAACGGGCAAAGGACATCACAAAAGATAATATCAAGTGGCCAGTAAGCACATGGAAAAATGTTCAACATCAACAATAATCAGGAAAATGCAAATTAAAACCACCGTGAGATACTACTACAAACTTACGAGAATGGCTGAAATTAAAAGGACTGACCATACCGAGTGTCCGTCAGTGAGGATGTGGAACAACTAGAATTCTTATCTGCTCCTGGCGGGTGCCACAGGACAATGAATTGGCCATTTTTTATTAAAGTAAAACATACATTTACCACACTGCAGTCCTACTCACAGGTTTTTACTTAAGAGAAATGCAAACTTATGTCTATACAAGGACTTGTATAGGAATGTTCATAGCAGCTTTATTCGTTTTAGTCAGAAGCTGAAAACAACCCGAAGGCCAATCAACTGGTGAATGAACAAACGGTGGTACAAACACAATGGAAAACCCCTCAGCAATACATGCAATGATGTGGATGAATCTTAACATCATTCTAAGTAAAAGCAGCAGGACACACAAAACTACATATTCTGTGATGCCATTTATGTAACATTCTTAAAAAAAACAAAAGTATAGTGACAGGTTAAGAATTGCCAAGAGCCAGGGAAGGGGAGAGATGATTCATTGCAAAGGGGCACAAGGAAACTTTTGAGGGTGATAGAAATATTCTCTATCTTGGTTTCAATAGTCATCACATGCCTTTTAACATCTGCCAAGTCATTGAGCTGTATACTTAAAATCGTTGAGCTTTATTGTATGTAACTATAACTCAGTAAAGCTGTTAAAAAATATGACTACATTATCTAGTTGGCCGGAAGTGACCTTAGCTTGACCCAGCCCAAGTGCTGGAATTAGTCAGCAAAGGATATAGGGGTGATAGGTTAATCTAACAGTGGGCTAGTGATCTTCATATGGCAGGGGGCCACCTGAATATGGGAAAAATCAAATGTGGATACCTAGGGACCAGACAGAGATTCCACCAGTAAGGTGAAAACAAAAATGAATGAATGTATGGAGTGAGAGTAAGAAAAAGCCAGGGAGGAAGGACAGCCAGAACAAGACAGAGATGAAGGCCCCACCCGGTAAACGAAGACAGCCAGGTAGATGGCCAGCTTCTGAGGAAGGCAGGTCTGTTCCTGTCAGTGGTATTCAAGACACAGGCCCAGCCTGGCTGAATGAAAGGGCCTCCAATGGGTGGTTTCCTGAGGTCACCTATGACCTCGGGTCCCTGTGCCACAAAGGGTTTGTGAGGCTACCTTTGAGGTCCTCTAGGCTCTGGTGCTTCCTGGGGTAGGATCCAGGGATCTGAGCAGGATGAGAGAAAGTGCTGGTATTCCAGAATGTGGGTGGGAATTTCTGCTGTGTTATAAAAGCATTTTTTCCTCCTTTTGAAGGAAATGACTCACTGAAAAGAAGTCTTTATCAGGAACAGAGGAATGCACAGCTGTGTGGCCTCTGGGCGTTTTCAGGTGTTAAGTAAGGGAGGAGAGGGGGCTCAGGCCTGGCGGGAGCTGCTGCAGTATTCTGCTGGCCCTGGCCTCCCAGATCACTTGGCCTCTGGAGGCAGCTCTAGCCTACTCAGGCTTTTGGCTCTGCGGCTCGAGCATTTTCTAGCATATGTGATCTTGGGCAAGGATCAAATTCTGTGGCTCCTCCATTTCCTTATCTGTAAAATGGGGGCAATAATTGTATTTCTCTCCTAGAGTTGTTATGAGCATTGAATAAAAGAACCCATGTGTATTATTTAGCACAGTGTAAGTGCTCAATACATATTGCTTATTTAAAAAAATTTTTTTTTCTATTGAAACAGAGTTGATTTACAATGGTGTGTGAGTTTCAGGTACAGAGCAAAGTGATTCAGTCACGTGTTAGGTCGCTCAATTGCATCTGACTCTGTGACTCCATGGACTGTAGCCCGCCACTCTCCTCCAGGCAGGAATACTGGAGTGGGTTGCCATTCCCTTTTCCATATCTTCCCAACCCAGGGATTGAACAGGGGTCTCCTGCATTGCAGGCAGATTCTTTAACATCTGAGCCATCAGGGAATCCCTGTTCAGTTATATAGAGATATAAATATATATAGATATAAATATATATAGATAGACATAAATACATGTGTGTGTGTGCTCAATCACTAAGTTGTGTTTGACTCTTAGCGACCACATGGACTGTAGCCTGCCAGGCTCCTCGGCGGTCCATGGGATTTTCCAGGCAAAAATTCTGGAGTGGGTTGCCATTTCCTCCTCCAGGGGATCTTCCCGACCCAGGGATTGAACCCACATCTCCTGCATCTCCTTCATTGGCAGGCAGATTTTTTTACCACTGAGCCACCTAGAAGTATTCTTTAAAATTCTCTTCCATTATAGGTTATTACACGAAGTTGTATAGAGTTCCTTGTTGTATACAGTGGATTCTTGTTTTCTGTTTTATATATAGGAGGGTGTATATTTTAATTAAATATTCCTTATTTTGAGCTACTAAGAGATTAGCTGCTGCGCAGGGTGTGGGTGGTGTGGGTGGAGCACCTCCTTTTACGTGACAGCCCTGCCAAGTCTTGGACTGAGAGCAGGACCCAGGAGTGAGGTGGGGATGGGAATAAGCAAGCCTCCTCTCTTCTCTTCTAGAGGTGCTTTCAGGTTCCTGGCTTGCCAGAATATGTTTGCTGTCCCCCACCCCCGCCCCTGCTGTGGTACTCAGCTGTCTTCATGCCTCTCAGGAGCTTGCTGGGCATGGGGCGCGCTCCTCCTCAACAGAGCGTGAGCCAGCCCCTGTGGTCCAGCATCTCAGGAGGCCCAGGAATGAACAAGGGCCTGAACCTATGGAATGTTCACTCAGGGCTGGGAGGAGGGCTGCATTTTAGAGACAGAAAATTAAGTATTATATGGTAGTTTCTAAACCACCACTATGGATAATCTAGAGTTGACCATCGAACTTTATAGAGTTAAAAATTCCTTCTGCTCTTTTATTACGAGAGACTTGAGCCATATTCAGCAGTTGCAGTGTGTGGGCCATACTTGGTCCCCAGCGGTGGAGCCAATGGAACGACCAAGACACATAGAGTTCCTTCCTCAGGTGGACCTCACCCCGTATACCGGGGAAGGCGCTTAAACCCACAGTTACATAAACACAGCACATGTTGGCACGGGGGACAGGGTGGGGCTCAAAGTGCTCTGGGCGCTGCTGGGAGAGGCTTGCCTTGGTCTCCAAGACGTGTTTCACTCACACGCTGCAATTCCAACGCTAACTTATGACACACAGGCCTCATTTTTGTCATCCTCATTTCTGCAGATAAGCTGAGATGGAAAGATTACGTGATATTCAGGCGCACGTGGGTGGTTAAGTTGACACCAGGAGCCCTTTTAAGTGTTGACCAAGGTTAGCACTTGGGGCTTGCCTGGTGGCTCAGCTGGTAAAGAATTCCCTTGTAATGCGGGAGACCTGGGTTCGATCCCTGGGTTGGGAAGATCCCCTGGAGAAGGGAAAGGCTACCCACTCCAGTATTCTGGCCTGGAGAATTCCATGGACTATTCCATGGGGTCGTAAAGAGTCGGACACACCTGAGCGATTTTCACTTTCAAGGTTAGCACTCAACTCCATATGCCTAGAGAGCTCACGTCTGTGAGGCATGCTTGGGGATCCCAGGAAAAGCCTTCCAGCCAAATTCAGCATTCATTTTTTAAAGAAAAATAATTGTATTTATTTATTTATTGGCTATGCTGAGTCTTCACTGCCATGTGGGCTCTTGTCCAGTTGTGGCAAACAGGGGCTGCTGGCTAGTAGTGGTGGGCGGGCTTCTCATCGCAGCGGCTTCTCTCGTTGCAGAGCACAGGCTCTAGAGTGTTTCAGTAGCTGCGGCAGGTGAGCTCAACAGCTGAGGCTCTCAGGCTCTAGAACACAGGCTCAGAGGTTGTGGCGCATGGGCTTATTTGCTCTGTGGCATGTGGGATCTTCTCAGACCAGGGATTGAACCTGGATCTCCTGTTTTGGCAAGAGTATTCTTTACCACTGAGCCACCAGGGAAGCCCTCAGAGTTCTGTTTTTAGGGTCACAGGTATGTCATGTTCCTGATGACCACTGTTCCTGGCCAGCGTCTCCTGTAATAGACAACAGATCTGGAGACAGGTAGGCTATGAAGTGGTTTTTTGTTTGTTCGTTTTTCTTCTTCATTCCCTGGTAGAAGCGAGGTCCTTACAGAGGCAGAACTCTGTTTACCAGACCGCTCCCCTTCCTTCTCTAAGCCGGTCTCAGAGCCAGCCCAGCCTGCAAGCCCTCCCTGTTCTGGATGAGCAGGGAGCAGCTCCCCAGTGCTATGATCTGTCCTGAGAATAGAAAGGTCTGAGAAACAGAACTCACTCAGGAGCTGGCAGCAGGTTACTTTGGGTCCATCTCAAAAAGTATCTTCTAGGGGACTTCCCTGGCGATCCAGTGGTTAAGACTCCTTGCTCCCAAAGCAGGGGGCGAGGGTTTGATCCCTGGTCAGGGAACTAAGATCACACATGCTGTGAGACATGGCAAAAAATTAAAAAAAAAAAAAATTTAAAAATGTCTTCCAAAGTACATAGTGAGGTCAGTAGAGGTAATCCTGTGTAATGCTGTGAAGACAACGCCATTTCCATCTTCCAGGGGGTCATCGAAGCTTAGAATATTCTGTGATCTGGCTCCTGCCCCGTCTCCAGCCTCACCTTCCTCCCACCCCCCACCCTCCCCCCTTCACTTCCTTCAGCTGTGGGTCTTTTTTCAGCTCCTTGAGCAGATCACACTGTTTCTGTCACCCCTGCCCTTTCCAGACCCCACCCCACCTCTGCTCTGTTATGTTCCCTTGTTGCTGACATTTTAAATTTTATATATATATATACACACTATGATGAAATGTGCATATAATTTTTTTGTTATTTAAAGAAGAAGAATGAAACTAACATCTGCTTACACCACCACCCAATTCAGAAAACAGAATAAAAACAGGAATTGAACACTGTGCTTAGAGGCCCTCTGCATATTCCTCTGTAATCAGATCTCTTCCCTACTCCCAGAGCTGACAATGCAGAAATTTAGCTAATGGTTCCGGCACTTTTCTATGCAACTTTGACCATGTCGGAATACATCCCTAAACCACATGTTGTTGAGGTTTGCCTGTTTTTTCTGAACACAGGGCATATGGATGCACGTTGCGTGTGTTCTTCTGTGACGTGCGTTTTTCTGCTTTAACACTAGGTTTTTGTGGTTGGTTTTCACTGCCGTCTCATATTTCATCATGTGCACCTACCACCATCTAATCATCCTATCATTTATGTGACATTTGAAGTGATTTTCAGCTCGGGGCTGTCCTGAATGATGTTGCTAGGAACATTCTTGTGTATGCCCCCCGTGCACACGTACAAGAGTTCCCCTAGGATCTATGCCTGTGTGTAGAATTGATGGGCTGTAGGGTAGGAGCCTGCTCAGTTTTATTAGGCAATATCAAACTGGTTCCCAGCATGGCTGTAACAATTTACACCTCTACCAGCAGTGAATGACAATTCCTGTTACCCCAGTGTGTGGGAATGCTGAGCTTTTTAATACCTGTCTGTGGTGGGTGTGAAATGATATCTCATTGTGGTTTCAAATGAATTTCTCTGAGTACTAATGAGCTTGCGTTCCTTTTTGAATGTTTATGGGCCATTCTTGTTTCTTATATGAAATGCCTGTTCATTTTCTCTGTATATTTTCCCCTTCTCTTGGGTTATTTTCTTATTAAGTTATGGAGTTCTAATATTTTGGATAAGAATTTTTTTGTAGCTTGCATTTTTTACTCTGTGGTGTCCTTTGAAGAGCTGAAGTTTTTAATAGAGTCAAATTTACAATATATTCCCTTATGGTTTATACTTTTGAAGAATCTTGAATATGATTTTTTTTTTATCCCAAGGTCATAAAGATATACTTCTATATTGTCTTCTAAAAGTTTTATAGTTTTGTCTTTCCCATTTAAGTCTTTAACCCACCTGGAATTGATTTTTTGACAAGGGAGAAATCCAATTTCATCTTTTTCCACATGGATACCCAATTAACCCAGCACCATAGTTCATTCTTCCCTTCTGATCTGCAAAGCCTGCTCTGTCATAAATCAAGTCTTCATGCTGCATCTGTTTCTAGGTTCTCCAGTATGTTCCATTGGTTTAATAGAATCTCTATGCTAAATCCAGGCCATCTTAATTACTATAGATTTAAAATAAAATTTGATATCTGATAGGGTAGGTCCCATTCTTCACCCTAACCAAATTCCATCTTCTTTCTTAGAAGTATCTTGGTCATTGGCTTTTTGTCCTTCCATTTGAATTTTAGAATCACCTTTTGAGTTCCACACAAAGAGCCCATTGGGATTTGAATTTGTAAAAAAATTTGGGGAGAATCAACATCCTAAAAACTGTGAGTCTTTCTATCCAAGAGCATAATTCTTCATTTATTTTAGGTCTTTTTTTACAATTTTATTTAAGCATAGCTGATTTACAATCTTGTGTTAATTTCTGCTGTTTAGCAAAGTGATTCAGTTATACATGTATGTATTCTTTTTCATATTCTTTTCCATTATTATCACATATCAAATATATTACAGTTCCCAGTGCTATACAGTAGGACCTTGTTGTTTATCTGTTCTGTATTTTGCACTGGCTGATCTCAAACTCCCAATCCTTCCCTCCCCCAACCTTTTTTAGGTCTTCTTTAATGTCTTTTAGTAAAGTTTTATACATTTTCTCCAAAAAGGGCCCGCATATCTTTTGTTGGACTTATAAACTGAGTTGCTATGGTAAATGATATATATCTTTTTAAAAAAAAATTATTTTTCTGTGTGTTTCTTTTCAGGATACAGAAATGCAGTGAACATTTTTGTACTGATTTGTATGTAGTAACTTTGCTAAGTTCTTATTTATTCCTAATACACTTTTCTAGATTGTTTTGAATTTTCTATATAGACAACAATATCATCTACAAATAGTGACAGCTATGTTTCTTCTTTTCAAATATTTAACCTTTTACTTTTTTTTTCCTATCTTCCTTCCTATCTTTCCTTTTTTTCCAGGTGCTCTGGGAGGGACTGTGTTGAGTTGAAACATGATGGACATTTTATTCTTTTTCCTAATCTTAAAGAGAATGCAACATTTTACCATTATGTATGATACTTGCTGTAGACTATATAAATTCCATTTATCATGTTCCCTTTTACTTCTAGCTTGCTAAGATTTTTAAATACGCATAATGAATAGCTATAGAATTTTATCAAACCCTTTTCTATATCTATTGAAAAGGTCTTTTTTTCCCTTTAATTTGTTAATGAGATAGATTACACCGACTAATTTTGTAACATTAAACTAACCCTTCAGTCTAGGGAAAACGCCAACTTAATCATGGTATATTCTATTTCCAGACATTTTTGGGTTTACTTTGCTAATAGACACCTGAGGAGTTTTGCATCTATGTTTATAAGTGAGGTAAAACTCAAATTTTCCTTTCTTATGTTGTTGTTTTCTGGTTTTTGAAATTACGAATATCTCAGCCTCATGAGATGAGTTGGGATATATATTTTTTTCTTCCCTTCTTTAGAAGAGTTTGTAAAAAGGGAAACTATCCCCTCCTTGAAAGTGTGAAAAAACTCACATGTAAACTTGTCTGGGCCTGGGGTTTTCTTTGCAGGAAGATTTTAAATTTCTTTAATGGTTATAATATGATTCTAGAGGCTTGCCAAGAGCTATGTCTCAGATGTAAAATATTTTTCATAAACCTTGTTTGCTGGAGATAAATTCCTGCTTAATTTATTTGCCTACTGGCCTCTGCCGGGGCTTCCTTTGTGGCTCAGCTGGTAAAGAATCTGCCTGCAATGTGGGAGACCTGGGTTCGATCCCTGGGTTGGGAAGATCCCCTGCAGAAGGGAAAGATTACCCACTCCAGTATTCTGGCCTGGAAAATTCCATGGACTGTATAGTCCATGAGGTCACAAAGAGTTGGACACGACTGAGCGACTTTCACTTTCACTGGCCTCTGCTGGGGAGAAATGTGGTATCGGAACATCTGTATAGAAGCTTGGAAAACCACAGCTGATGTGGTCCCCCACACTGTCAGTTCAAGCCCCTAGCATCTCCAGGGTATCACCGCATTACTCAAGAAGAACCCCATGGGGACAGTCACTGATTCAGTGGATTTCTGTATAACTCCTTGAGACACTATGCAGCTATAGCTAAGAGAATGGACTTCAGGGGCCGTCTGAACTGAGTTTGAAATTTGGCAGTCTAACCGACTCTATGAGGCTCAGACATATTTCCTCCCAGCCTTAGTTTCCTCATCTATAAAAAGGGGCGATAACAATACCCACGTCATCAGATTCTCATAAGGATTCAATCAGAATGTGCGTGCAAAGTACTTTGCACAACGTTGGGCTCATATGAAAAACCCACCTAACTGTAACATTGATACTGTTATGAGCAGGGAGACATACAGAGCAGAAATGTGAGAAGCAGCAGGAGACAGGACTTCCTCTGTGTTGTAGGTGCCAGGGGCTGGGGAGTGGGGGGTGAGGACTGGGGAGCGGGCATGCGGAGTTAGTTTCTAACGGGGACAGTTTCAGTTTAGGAAGGTAAAAAATTTGGGGGAATAGATGATGGTAAGATTTGCATAATGGTGTGAATGTATTTGTTGTCACTGAACTGTACAGTTAAATATGGAAGCAGTATGTTTTCTATTCTATTTCTAAAACAGTATGTTTTCTATTATGTGACTCTTACCCATTTACCACCATAAAAAACATCAAAAAAGAAGAAGAAAATAGGGCTTTCTCAATGAGACTGGATTTTAAGGAGGAAATATTCTTTCTCTGGGACTCAAGGGCCAGCTTCAATAGCCCAGATTGCCTCTGAGAAAGACCCAGTGATGGGTGACTAACCTTGTATGTGGGACATGTATTCAGGAGTCTCTTTCCTAACACTGGACTGGCCTGTTCTCATGCATGCTGAGGTTCCTGTGAAGGAGGGCTCTGGCACCTCTCCACAGCTGGACTTTGCACTGACTTCTTGAGAAAATGCAAAAACAACCTAGAGGGGTGGGATGGGGAGGGAGGTGGAAGAGAAATTTAAGAAGAGAGGGGACATATGTATATCTATGGCTGATTCATGTTGAGGTGTGGCAGAAACATCACAATATTGTAATTATCTTCCAATGAAAAATAAAATGAAATTTAAAACAAACAAAAAACCCCACACCTCAAACCAGAAAGGCAAAATCTTCTTTTTTAAGTTGAGTCCTCTATTTGGGCAAAGAATGTCGCCAGCTCCGCTACTCCCCTTCTGTTTTTGACCTCATGTCCTCCTGAGCCCAACAGCTTGCTGCCTGCAAGGCAGGATTTTAGTACCAAAGCAGAGTCTGATGACTGAGTGCCACCAGTACCTTCTGAAATGCTGGGCTATACCAAAACCTTAATTACAACTCTTGCCCTCCTAGTCATAACAGTCCATTTGAAGAAGTAACTGCTTGGCAATAATTATAATTAAATCCTCTCACTGGGCTTCCTTAGGGGCTATAAAAACCTAAACGAGCAAAGTTCCTCTTGAGTCTGCTGTGGGTCCTCTCATGGTCTTTATTCACAGGAGATGCTTGTCAGGCATCTACTGAGTACCAAACTTTGTGTCAGATCCTGGGGATGGATGACAAAGGCCACTGCTCACCAGGATAGCACAGACTGAATGAGAACTCTTCTGTCTGTCCTACACCTGGGTCCTGCCCTCACATCTTTCAGACAAGAGCATCCCAAAGAGGAGCAATTTCTAAATATCTAGAAATTCACATGTTCTCCCTGCCTCTGATACAGACACCATGTCTTAGAAAGTGGCTTTTTATGATGGAGAGAATGGAGCAGACAGTTATATGTTGAAATAAGAAAAACAGACCCACAGGAGAGCTAGATGGAGAGAGCAGCAGAAGACCAGTCAAGAGACAGCCTGGGATCACTGTACAAAACGTGGGTTCTGAATGCAAATTTTCCTAGGTATAGCTCCTCACTTTATTACTCTTTCAGCATGTTACCCTGGGGAAGTTATTTTACCAGCCTGGCCCTAAATTCCTTCATCTGTTTTAGGTGAGGTTTAATAGGATTTTCTCTAAGGACTGTCAGTGTTTATAGGTTTACTTTGGGAGAGTCAGTGGAGAAGGAAATTGAAACAGGACTTTTAATGGTTAAAAAAATTTCCTTCTAAAGAATTTAGTGAAGGGAATTCCCTGGTGTTCTGGTGGTTAGGACTTGGTGATTTCACTGATGAGGGTCTGGGTTCAATCCCTGGTTGGGGAAATAGGATCCCACAAGTGGTGTGCTGCTGCTGAAAGAAAAAAAAAAAATTAGTGAGCCCAGGAATCATGTGACAATGTGAAGTTCACTTGGCATCTTCAGAAAGCTGATTACTTGCCACATATCCATTGTCTCATTATTTTAAAAATCTCTCAAAGGATATCATAGCAACCCTAATGGATATTTTTAAGAAGAGAAAAAAGATAATCACTCACTACCCCTCCACATTATTGAAGTAGTTGTCTTTGCTACTTCTGAGTAATTAAGTCCCCTTAGTAAATGAAGGATTTACAATCTTAGAAACTATAGGATCTAGAGTTGTCATGGTACCCTGGAACACTGCCTGATGTATTTTGATTGACCAGTCAGCTTTCCTCTTCTGGATTATTGTTACAGGAGACACTTGGGAGACTTCTGATGTGGTTGTCAAACTAACAATTTTTCCCTCCCATGGGGTTGATAGAATGTGGTTGTAAAGTCCACTGAAATCCAGAGGTCCTTTCTTGAGACAAGCTCAGGAATCTACAGTGAGTGAAAAGAACATGTAGGATTTCCAGAGCAGGAACTTATAGCCCCTTTCTGGACAGCGTGCTTGTTGGCTTTATAAGATTCTGTAGAAATCAGAAGAAACTTGTCCACTACAGTCTCAACTTAGATTTCAGTAGTTCTGGTTGTCTGCCCAGAGGGCCCAGTCTGTGGTGCCTCCACAGACTTTGGCACAATTCTGTGTGTCCTGAGTGGACCACACCAGCTTATAACCCTAGGCTGTTTGCACACCTGATGGACCTCACCTTTCAGGGCACTACATCTGACAGGAAATAAAGGGAGAGCACAACCTTTCAGACAAATTCCGTTTCCAGGTGTCATATTTTCTTTTTTTTTTTTTTTTTAAATTTTTTATTAGTTGGAGGCTAATTACTTCACAACATTTCGGTGGGTTTTGTCATACATTGATATGAATCAGCCATAGATTTACACGTATTCCCCATCCCGATCCCCCCTCCCACCTCCCTCCAGGTGTCATATTTTCATCTCACTATGGTTGGAAGGAATGAAACCATGGACTTGCACTAAGAAGGAGGCCCTTGCTTAGAACAACTGTCAACTTATTGGTTTTCCCAGCCTGTAGAACAGTGGCTTAGCACTCAATAAATGTCTGCTGAGTCTGCTTCCAGAAAGGTCCATGTCTGAACCATCTGGGAAAGATGTGAAGATACTATCCTCCCAACTCTCTTTTCTGTTGGCATTTAGAATTTGTTAAAACCAAACAAAAGAGTCATATAGATTTTTTGGTGTGTGAGGGGGAAGTTTTATTTTTTGTTCTTTATCTTCTCTTGATGTTCCTTAGCTCAGCCTCTTCTCACAAACTGAGTCTCAGTGTCCATGGAATTGGACTAACAGGCCTCCTGTACCATTTGAGGATGAATGTCTGATGCCTTTTGATTGTCAAGCTTTCTGAGTGTTCCCAGCCTTGAGTGAGGCAATGAGAGATGGGTTGAAAAGAAGGCACAATCTTTGCCCTAAAGGAGTGTCTAATCTCACTGAGATAAGATAGAGAACACCACAACAGATCTTGGAAATCACAACCACCTAAAGGGCTAATATTTAAATTGCTTCCTAGGGATCCCCCATTCCTAAGCACCCTATTAGCCCAAGTCCTCTTCACAACACACCAAAGGGCTAAGTATTAGGCTGGTGCAAACGTTGTGGTTTTTGCTCTGTTGAAATTTGCTGTTTGATATTGGAATACATTCTTAAATAAGTGCAGTATTTTTATATGTCATTTTTTTTTTTTTTTTTGGGGCGCCCGCCGCCGCCGCCATGCTGCCCGGCCAGCGCGCGCACAGCGGGCGGGGGCGGGGCCCAGTATTTTTATATGTCATTTTAATGTGCATTTCTCGCTTCATGTTTTTTTGCTAATGACTTATTATTTGCTGTTTATTTTTATATTTATTTTAGAGTATGGTAATGATGTTAGACAAAAAGCAGATTCGAGCGATTTTCTTTTTGAGTTCAAAATGGGTCGTAAAGCAGCAGAGACTACTCGCAACATCAACAACGCAGTTGGTCCAGGAATTGTTAATGAACGTGCAGTGCAGTGGTGGCTCAAGAAGTTTTGCAAAGAAGATGAGAGCTTTGAAGATGAGGAGCACAGTGTCCTGCCATCAAAAATTGATAACAACCAATTGAGAGCAATCATTGAAGCTGGTCCTCTAATATCTACATAAGAAGTTGTTGAAGAACTCAATGTCGACCATTCTATGGTCATTAGGCATTTGAAATTGGAAAGGTGAAAATGTTCGATATGTCAGTGCCTCATGAGCTGACTGCAAATCAAAAATTTGCCATTTTCAAGTGTCGTATTCTTTTATTCTATGCAACAACAATGAACCATTTCTAGATCGAGTTGTGACGTGTGATGAAAAGTGGATTTATATATGACAACCGGTGATGACCAGCTCAGTTTTTGGACTGAGAAGCTCCAAAGAGCTTCCAAAAGCCAAATTCGCACCAAAGACAAGGTCATGATCACTGTTTGGTGGTCTTCTGCCTGTCTGATCCACTACAGCTTTCTGAATCCCTGTGAAACCACTATATCTGAGAAGTATTCTCAGCAGGTTGATGAGATAGACTGAAAACTGCAATGCCTGCTGGCACTGGTCGATAGAAAGGGCTCAATTCTTCCCCACAACAACACCCAATCGCATGTTGCACAACTAACACTTCAAAAGTTGAATGAATTGGGCTACAGAGTTTTGTCTCATCCACCACATTCATCTGTGAAAGTGTTAGCCACTCAGTCCTGTCGGACTCTTTGTGACCCCATGAACTGTAGCACACCAGGCTCCTCTATTCATGGAATTCTCCAGGAAAGAACACTGGAGTGGATAGCCATTCTTTCTCCAGAGGATCTTCCTGACCCAGGGATCGAACCTGGGCCTCCTGCATTGCAGGCAGATTCTTTACCGTCTGAGTCACTAGAAAGCCCTATATTCACCTGACCTTTCACAACTGACTGCCACTTCTTCAAGTGTCTTGACAACTTTCTGCAGGCAAAATGCTTCGACAACCAGGAGGCAGAAAATGCTTTCCAAGAGTTCCATGAATCCCAAAGCATGGATTTTTACGCTACAGGAATAAGCAAATTTATTTCTAGTTGGCAAAAATATGTTGCTTGTAGTGGTTCCTATTTTGGTTAATAAAGATGTGTTTGAGCCTAGTTATAATGATTTAAAATTCACAGTCCAAAACTGCAATTACTTTTGCACCAACCTAGTACTATTATTATCATAACCAGTCCCATTTTACAGATGAAAGTCAAGGTAAAAATCCATTAAAGAAATTTGACCAAGACCATAGAACTGGCAAGTGAGCAGAGCTGGGGTTCAAACCTAAACATCCGGGCTTGAGAGCTAGCCCTCTCAGAGCTCCCTACATAGTGTTCAAAGCAGCGTGTGCAGTTGGGAGGTTGGATCAAGAAGCTGTCAGGGCTGGAGGGTCCTGAGAGTGCATGAGTCAGCGAGGGTTGATGTCTGTACCTTATCTGCAGGGCTGAGCCAGGACAAGTTTGCCTGTTTTCTGGGAACCCTGCAAGCATGCCTGGGAACAGATCTCCCAGTCCTTTCTCTCCCAGGGTTTCATGGCACACAATTATGGCTTTCATAAGGCATAGGCAGTGGGACATAAGGCGGACTTTGGCTTTGGGTGGAGGCTTGGCAAAGCCTGAAGGGGAGGAACAGCTGCATTTGGATAGTCACACTTGATGCTCAGGTGGCCGCTGGCCAAAACAGGGATGTCACCACACCCAGGTCACTTTATCCTGATTATGAGCCAGATGGAATGGCTGTCCCTTATGTAATAGTCAAAGCTATATATATATATATATATATATATTTTACAGTTGTGGTAAGGGGACTGAGGTTCTTATTAACTATATTTGAACCTTGGAAAACCTGAAGCCCAATCCACTTGGCTTTATTTATTTATTAATATTTATTTTTATTTATTTGACTGTGCCAGGTCTTAGTTGTGGCATGCAAACTCTTAGTGGTGGCATAAGGGATTTAGTTCCCTGACCAGGAATCGAACCCTGGCCCCCGGTATTAGAAGCTTAGAATCTGAACAACTGGACCACCGGGGAAGTCCCTCCTCTTGGCTTTACAACTCTAGAATATGAGAGCTGCAGCTTCCTTGGTGGCTCAGAAGGTAAACAATCTGCCTGCCAAGCAGGATACTCAGGTTCGGTCCCTAGGTCAAGAAGATACCCTGGAGAAGGAAATGGCAACCCACTCCAGTATTCTTGCCTGGAGAATCCCATGGACAGAGGAGCCTGTCGGGCCATAGTCCATAGAGTCACAAAAGAGTTGAACATGACTTAGCGACTAACCAAGGACAACAACATACGAGAGCTGCAAGGGACTGTGGAAATAGTCTAAGCTAATCTCCTGAGCCTCTGCAGGGGAAACGGCATGCTGAAAGTCACACGTGGGATTTGGTGGCAGAGTCAGGTCAGGTCCCCACTGTGAGAAGGATCCTGTGATGGTAGCTGGTTCAAGTGGTTGGTTTACATGGTTTGTTTGCCAGACTATGTTTCATTCATTTAGCCAAGTATTTTTTGAGACTTCCCTGTACCTGGCTCTGACCTCAGGGAGTTTATATTCTAATGAGGGAGGAGACAAAACAATAAACACAAAAATAAAAAATTAGGCAAGAGACTCAAATATATGTGCTAGGAAGGAAACAGAATAATGGGAGGGGCTGGCACTGGAGAGGGTGTTTTTGATTCCAGTCTTCCCACCTGGTTAGGATGACCTTGGCCATGAATGTTATCCAAATCGACAGGCTGCCCACCCTTTGCACCTGGAAAGTGTGCCTTCTGGGGCCCTCAGCTTTGGGGTAGGTCCTGTCCCCTGCAGTGCACAGAGGGTTGGGGCTGAGGACACATCCTCTGAAGGCATATTTTTTTCCATATATGGGAGGCCACAGTCTGGGAGGCAGTTGTCTGGCCCCACGCCCAGGGGCACAGGTGTTTTTGTCCTCTGACAGAAGCCCTAGACACTAAAGCACTAAAGCATGGGCACACCCTCAGCAAGGGAGGGTGTTGATTAAGTGCTAAATCCCCAGGGCTGGCAGGGCATGAGCAAGCAAGGCACAACGGGATCAGTAGACTGGGCGGTAACACCCTTCATCCTCTTTACATGGCATTTGTAGGGAGCCCATCACCTACCTTCACTTGTACGCTTATTTCTCCTTTTCTCTTCAGCTGTGCCATGGGGGATCTTAGCTCCCTGACTAGGAATCGAATCTGTACATTCTGCAGTAGAAGTGTGCAGCCTTAACCACTGGCCTGCCAGGGAAGTCCTACACTTAGTTCTTTGTTCAGTTCCTCACTCTTATAAGCATTCCCTCACTGATACACTCATTCACATCTCCTTCCTTTCATCCAACACCCCAATCACTTGATCATTCCTTCATTCATCCATTTCTCAATCTCTTGTTTATGTTTATTGATTCAGACACCTTGGTACACTCATTGGGTTTCATTCACTTTTTCACTCCACATCAACTAACATTTCCTAAACACGTCCCCATGCTGGGCTTAACTAGAATTAACCCTGGAGGGGGTCAGGAGGCCCCAGTTACCTTATGGTTAAGGAGTTTAGGGTAAGAAGACAGCAGTTTCATAAAAGCCAAAACAAGATGTGAGGTGACAGCTATACACCAAGAGGCAGAGATGAATGGCTGAGGGGGTTCAACCAGCTGGCGCCTCTGGTGTCTCCCAGGCATCTGAGCTGCCTCTTCCCTTGTGTGGCTGCAAGTGACCAGGTACATGCGTTCTCACCAAGGCATCAGGACCTCAGAACTCACTAGGAATAGTGTTAGTGTTAACTGCATCTGACTCTTGGCGATCCTATGGACTGTAGTCTGCCAGGCTCCTCTGTCCATGGGTTTCTCCAGGCCAGAATCATGGAGTGGACAATACGGAAAGAATGAGTGGGGCTGTAAGCCAATATGACTTTATTCTGGGGGATTTCCCTGGTGGTCCAGTGGTAAGACTCTGCACTCCCAATGTGGGGGAGCGGGGTTGGGTTTGATCCCCTGTCAGGGAACTAGATTTTGCATGCCTCACAGCATGGCCAGAAAGTTAAAAAAAAGACAAAAAGTCTTGAGTCTTGGATGCTGGAAATGGGATTTCATTTAATTTTTATACATCATGGAGTACTCTTCTTTTGAGCCTCTCCTACCCCCAACTAATTAAACCTGCAAAAACTTTCGCAGCTATGGACCATACAAAACCAGGCTGAAGGCAGCATCTGGCCAGTGGCCTATAGTTTGCCATTTAAACTGCTCCCCCAAATAAATGAATAGTGGATAATTTCCAGGTGTCAATAGCAGAAATAGTTTGTAGAGTATAGTCCTTCTCTGGCAACTGAGAGATGAGGGCCCAGCAAGAGCCTAATCTTAGGCATGGGGAAAATGATTTTGAACATCAAGGGCAGACATTCTCCAATCTCATTCATGTTCTGCCCACTTGAAAGGGATGCAAGAAAATGACTAAAAAATCGTGAATGCTCTCTATGACCTGGTATACGTTGCTTCAAATATATTAACAGTTGGTCTTCCCAAGCCTTGCCCAGGACTTAGCACGTGACAGGAAGTCAGCAAATCTTTATTGAATGAATGGCTGTCTGGCATGTGGTGGGCACACCATGTTTGTGAACAGGATGGGGAAGGCAAGGAGCCTTCCCTAATCAGTGGCAGCTCAGGTCAAGGTCAAGGCCAGGGCAGCAGGCAGAGCAGATAGCTCAGTTAGGCAGCTTGAACTAAGCCCAGTGGGAGGGAAGGGTCTGTTCCTGTGACTCTGCCCTCTCTTGTCCTCAGAGCTGCCCTCGACTCAGCTGTGAGAAAGCACATTGCCCTAGCTGATGTGTCTGGAAACAGACAACCTGGTGTTTGCAATGTTCTCTGCACATGTAAGCAGGTTTTAGTATGTATTAGTTGTGCAATTTGCCACCAGGGCTGGACTGTTTAGGAATGGGAAGAGAGGGAGAAGGATGGGTATGGCATCTTCCAAAGCTTGTGCTTTGAAAATACAATAAACAAGTTTTTTTCTATGGAAAAAAAAAATGGCCCATTTCCCCAGAAGTTTCTCTCTCCTTTTCTTTTTTGAGTACATGATTACTCACTGAAAATAAAATTCCTCAAGCATTAACAAAGGGCTGTGATGGGGCTTTTATTTTGTTTTTCTTTGAGAGCAATTTGTTAGGAGCAGGTTCCTTGTGCCCTCTGTGGAAACCCTCACCTACGGAGAAGGCTTGCTTTTCAGCTATGACTTGAGAAAGCATGAAAGCAGTTAATTTGCTGAAAAAACCCAGATGTACCCCTAGTCCAGTACAACTGCAGATCATGCCAGCTAGGATGATACAGAATCACAGAATCTTGGATTATGGGCATGTACATGGATGGCAAATACATGTCACACCTGCCTCCTTTTCCTACTCCTGGGACCATGATAGACATTACTAATCAATCCCATCATTCCTTCCCAATGAGCCTGGTTGCTGCCCTCGATTTGCTCTTAAACTGTCCCTGCGAATGATCAAGTTGGTATATGAGAAGTCCCACTCCTGCCACCTGGGTGGGGAAAGAGTATGGGCTTGGAAGAGAGTCAGACCTGAATCTTCTAACCCAAATCTTGAAATGTACTTGCTGGGTAGTATTTAGCTAATTACTTAGCGTCTCTGGGTCACAGTTCCTCCATCTAACATGGAAGTAATTACATCTCTTCATAGTGCTCCCAGGAGCTGGTCTGTATGTAGGACCCTGGCACTGGGCCTGACACCTGCTACCCATGCCACAAAATTAGCTCCTTCCCCTCCGAGCTGAGCAGAGTGGAAAGTGTACCCGTTCCAACAATCCAGTCAATACGCAGGTTCCCTTGAGCCTCTCCATCCCGGGCACATGAGTTTCCAATTGCACATGTCCAGTGATGGCACTGGCAGGTCTACCCCTCCTGCCTTTGGAAAGTTCCAGGTTCCTCCAAAGCCCTTATATTCTTGGCATGTGTTTGGGAAGAAGGGGCTGCTATTCAGAAAGGGCGTTTGCCTTGCACAGACCTCATGTTAGCTGCCATTAAAGGAAAAAAAAATTAATTTAATTTTGTTTTGTTTTTTTGGCCCACATCACTGTGGGTCTAGTTCCCCAACCAGGGATTGAACCTGTGCCCCCTGAATGGGAAGCGCAGAGTCTAACCACTGGGCCACCAGGGAAGTCCCCTTAGCTGCCATTTATTCTGCATGTACTATATGCCAGGCCCTGGCATCAGCAGTCCACAGTTGGGGCTGATTTTGACCCTCGGGGACATTTGACAATGTCTGGAGGCATATTTTGTCGCCACAGCCGGGTGGTGGGTGCTCCTGGCATCTAGTAGGTAGAGGCCAAGGATGCTGCTAAACACCCTGTGATGCATAGGAAAGTCCCCACAACAAAAAGTTATCTAGCTCCAAATGTCAGCAATGCTGAGGTGGAGAAATCCTGTGTGTGAATATCTCATTCACTTTCGTAACAGGTCTGTGTGAAAGGTGCTCTTACTGAGTCTTTGCAAGTTTGAGCCACATGGACAAGGTCCCTGTGCATTAAGGACTGTCCATGATCTCACATTTCTGTATACAACCCTCCTTGTCCCTGACTGTACCCCACTTTTCTCTTTCTCTTGTCCTTCTATTTTATTTTTCCTCTCTTATTTTTCCTTCTTGCTGAATTCTGTCAGTGTGTGTGTGTGTGTGTGTGTGTGTGTGTGTGTGTGTGTGTGTGTTTATGCGTGCTGCAGGCCCCGGTGGCCTTGGGGATCAGTTACCCTTGCTCCCGGCTCCCAGAGCTATAGCGTCTGTGTTAAAATGTCTGCAGTGCAGGCTGGGCCACTCCTTTTTTCACCCAGGCAGGGCTGGGGCTCCAGGATTAATTGGGCAGAATGATGATGTAAAGTTTAAACTCTTGTTGGTGAAATGCTGAATCAAAGAAGCAAGCCGGGTTAATTACTGAACTTGCTTTGGTCACCAGAAACAAGAATGGTTTTTCCCCAGGGACCTCAGGGAACCTAGGCAGGGCTGGGATCTGTGACTGCAGGCCTCACGGGGCACCAAGAGCTGCTGTTTAACTTCAGGATAAAGTTACTGGGACCAAGGAGAGGGACTCAATTCAACTTCTCCTTTCCCCTGGCCTACTCCCTTTATCCTTCAGGTCTCCACCTGAAGGTCACAGCCTCCAGGCAGGCTCCCCTGACCATGACGAGTCTCTTCACTTCCCATCCTTCAACCTCACAGCACTTTGCACATCTACAACCACGTAATCAGGTATTTATAGTATTTTGATTAGTATTTGTCTTCCCTGCTGGTCTGGAGTGTCCATGAGCATAGGGACCACATCTGTCTGGTCCACTGTATCACCTGTGCCTGGTGCATGGCGGGATCCGACTGCTGCTTCACTGGCTGCTTCACTGGTGGACCATGAGGCACTTGGGCAACCAGATCAGGTAAGGATGCGGCTTAGAGAAAAAGCTGAAAGGTACCAACAGAAGATGGTGGAAACAAGACCTTGCCTCAGTCTCCACCCTGGTCTCCTCCTTTGTCCAGTCTTTTTTCCTGGCTTTTCTCCTATGGGTTCCCCATGGAGTTACAGTTGAGAGGCTGAGCTGAGCAAGTACAATTGCCCCAGGGGCATCCTGGATACAAGCCCAAAGCCATACTCCTGCACTACTTCCACAATTATCATTGCTTATCAATGAAACACAGGGACTTTTGGAAGCCTCTGCACTCCCAGGCAGGCTCTGACAGAGCATCCTTCTGAAGCGTGCTGCTGGTGAACGACATGTTCCGCACAGGCCAGCCCCGGGGCATGGGCATGGGGACCTGACCCAACATTAATCACACAGTGAACATTTATTGAGCCATTTGCTCCTGCCAACCCCTGGCCATTAGCTCATATACATGCATCACATCATTTTATCCTCACAGCAATCTTAAGAGGTTAAAAAAAAAGAAAAAAAGAATCACTACAGAAGTTCCATTTTACAGATGGAGAAACAGAGGCCCAGAGAGATGAAGTAACTTGCCTGATGTCACGCTGCTCAGTAAGAAGCAGAATCGGAGCTGGCTGACCCCCAAAGCCCTTACTTTCATTCTCTCACTCTGCTACTTCTCCTTAAAGTACCAAGAAGCTCTTTGTTAACAAGCTCTTAGAGAACTCTACCTGACACTTACTGGGCCTGAGAAAGCTTTGCGGTAGCCAGAAAGGAAACAGGACTCTTGTGTAAAAGTGTGCTTGAGGGAAGACTGGAGGACCCACAACCATGACCATCATTAACTAAATAACAGGAACAGTTCTTTGGGTGCCATTTACCTTTTGAGTGTGCTATTCACTAACAGAGCAACAGAATGCTCAGGTCTGTTTGATTATTCCACCTAGAAGATGAGAAAGCTGGGACCTAGAGAGGCAAAATGCTTGCCCCAGGGTCATGCGGCTGGATGGGAGGGAGCCCTTGGGATCAGATTCTTAGGCCTAACTGGTGACAAAGTGGCATGTCGGGTGGTGAGAGCATGAGTGCTGTGCCAAGAACTGCTACTGCAGCCTGGGACTACATGGCTCAAGGGTGAGGCATTAATGATGCAGTAAAAGGACTTTTAGTTTGGTCTTAAACTGCAATTAGTTTATTTTATTTCGGGGAAAGACATTGACTCTTAAGGAATCACCTCTTCCTGCCGATTTTCTTACATATAAAATGAGACAAGATCACTCTCATGTCGGCCAGGAGTTGTGAAAAATATACCTTAGGGAATTCAGATTGGGAGGGTCACCTAGATCTTGGAAGATGTCTCACTCATTGCCGGGTTTAAGCCAGGGGTCCTCCTCAATCACACCAAATGATGCTATGTTCTAAACCAGGGGTCCCCAGCCTCCAGGATTTAATGCCTGATGATCTGAGCTGAAGCTGATGTAATAATAATAGAAATAAAGTGCACAATAAAAGTAATATGCTTGAACCATCCTGAAACCATCCCACCCGCCTCCCGCCTCCCGCCTCCCAGGTCTATGAAAAACTGTCTTCCACAAAACTGGTCCCTGGTGCCCAAAAGGTTGGGGACCCCTGTTCAACATGCTCTGCTTGGAAGCAAGCAGGTAAAAGCAACGGCGACAGCTTAGTGGGTTACGGCTCATCCCTGCAAAGACCCTGGGTGGAAGGACCTACCCATTTTGCAGATGAGGACTTGAGGCTCGGTGGGGCAAGGTACTTAGTTCATTGTCACTTAGTCATTAGGAGGTAAAGCCATGGCATGAAGCTTTGAGAAGGACTCAGAGCCCTTCTATTCATACTAAGAGCCTTTCCTCTATAGGGAAACATAAAAGCCACCCCCAAATCTAACAGCAGTCTCCATAGGCTGCTGCAGCATTTTCAGGGCTTGGTTTCTAACAATCTATGCAACGGGAGAGATTTCTCCTTGACTCTCATGAGATCTTTCCTGTGCTGTTTATATTCCTTCCCTCTTGCAGACACATGAACACCAAACCAGTCTCTAAACCCACGTTTGGAAACATAAAGTCATCTCCTTATCCCCACAGCAACCCCGAAGCCCTTTCTTCTCCAGGCAGACCAAACCTGGTCTCAGCCCAGCTGGGAGAGCTGATCCTCAGGAGGGTGAACACACGGCTGCAGAGGCCAGGTCGAGGAGGCGGCCTGAGGGCACTGATAAGGCTGTAAACAAGGAGACTGGCACAGGCAGGCGGGGGAGATTAGCCTAGCTGGCAGCGACCAGTGGAAAAAGGGGTAGCAGTTCAGGAGTGGCCAGAAAAGAGAAGGTGCTGAGAAATGAGTCCTGTCTTTGAACCAGGGGAACGCCCGGGAACAAACAAGGAAGACAGACAAAGACAAACAGGGAGCAGGTGGTAGAGAATAAATAAATAGCGGTTAACTTTGGAGTCCCCAGTAGACCTTGAGGGCCTGCAATATGAAAGTTTGGAGATCATTGTGAGATAATTTATTTAAAAGTCACAGGAAAGGATCTTATACATCAGCAGCTCTTAGAAAGTAGTAATCATTCTTAAAGAAGCATTGTAGTTTAAAATTCAGGAGGGCTGCATCAGCAGACGAATGGATAAAGAAGCTGTGGTACATATACACCATGGAATAATACTCAGCCATTAAAAAGAATTCACTTGAATCAGTTCTAATGAGATGGATGAAACTGGAGCCCATTATACAGAGTGAAGTAAGCCAGAAAGATAAAGACCAATACAGTATACTAATGCATATATATGGAATTTAGAAAGATGGTAACAATAACCCTATATGCAAAACAGAAAAAGAGACACCGATGTATAGAACAGACTTTTGGACTCTGTGGGAGAAGGCGAGGGTGGGATGTTTTGAGAGAACAGCATCAAAACATGTATATTATCAAGGGTGAAACAGATCACCAGCCCAGGTTGAATGCATGAGACAAGTGCTTGGGGCTGGTGCACTGGGAAGACCCAGAGGCATGGGGTGGGGAGGGAGGTGGGAGAGGGGATCGGGATGGGGAATACATGTAAATCCATGGCTGATTCATGTCAATGTATGACAAAAACCACTAGAATATTGTAAAGTAATTAGCCTCCAACTAATAAAAATAAATGGGAAAAAAAATTCAGGAGGGCTGATAGATTTAGAATGTCACCTTTTTGCAACCCCCAATAAATGGTCATGAATGGCTCCTCATGAATGGAGGAGGGGAGTGTGTTGACACTGCATAGCCATAACCAGTAATACCCAGAATGTGGAAAATGCAACAAGACAAATGACTTGGCTCTTTTGTACATGTCCATAGCAGAGGATAAATAAGAGAGAGAGAGAGAAGATGAAAGCAAGAGGACGTGTAGAATAAAAGAAATCTAACAGACTCATCAACCCAGTGCAAGGTGTTTACATCATTTAGATGCCATTGAAACAAATCATCTTATAAAAAAACATGTATAAAACAAATATAGAAATTGGAACATGGGCTGAATAATGCTTTAAAGAAATTATTGTGATAATGGGATTGTGCTTGTGTTAAACTCTTAGGGAAAAATACTGATATTTTAAAAGAGACACTGAGATGTGTACAGATGAAATAATATGATGTCTGAGTTTTGCTTTAAAATGACTGATGGGGAAGCAGGCTCAGGAGTGGGGATATGGCCGAAATAAGATTGATCCAGGTGTGGATAATTGCTGAAACAGGGTGATACGTACTGGAGGGTTCATTGTGTTTTTTTTTAACTTTTGTACATTTTTGAAATTTCCTGTTACAGAAAAGTTCCAAAAATTTACAGGAGAGTGATTTAAGAGAAATCTAGCAACTAACTACCAAGAAATTTTGACTGCTAACATTTTTGATAGTAATAAAAATGGAAGCCAAACACTTTATACCCATTTTACATCTTTTGATTTTCCAACAACTTTGTGAGGTAGGGGTTCTTCCTATTTTCTTGATGGAAACTGAATGAAGCTTAGAGTGTCTCCTGACTTGTCTGAAGTCTCACTGCTGGGATGGGGGAGAGGCATCTGGGTCTAAGGCTGGAGGGGTTTCCCCTACGACACTGCTTCTCTAGGTGGCTCCTGACCTTTACCCAGCGGATCTGGCAAAGCAGAGGGTGGCAGAGGCCCTCTGGTTCTACTCTGTGTCTTTTTTTTTTTTTTTTTTGCTTTCAGATGTCTGCCAGGGAAGTTCTGCTAAGGCATGAACTGATAATGTATGAGAACAGTTTAAGGGGCTGTCTTCACCCAAGGGGTGTGCTCTTGACCATTTAATAAAGATATCTCAAGCACCTGTTAGGTTCCATAGAAGGTACTTTGGGGCAGATAATGAAGACATGATACAGAACAGTTTGAGGGGCCAAGTGTCCATTTAATGGAGCCTCCCCACTTTCCATCCATGACTCTTTGAGGCCAGTTTGGCCAGTTCAAGAAAGCTCCGACAGCATCATTGTGAGTAGGGGTTTGCTGTGTGAAAATTTTAAAGACGAAATTTATATTGGGAGATATTCAAAATAAGAATATAAATATAGGGTTAAGCTTATTTCTGTAAATTACCTTAGATGGAGGATTAGCTAAGAATCTTAAACATACATTAGCACTGAGACTGTGTCCAAAGGAAAAAAAAAGATGTTACTACTCAGTAAAAAGCATCTCTCATGGCCATCCTGAGTACTGGAAGTTCGGGTAGGGAGACTTCTTCAAAAGGTGAAGACAAAGGGACATAGGAGATCTGGACTTAGAGTTGAAGCTCCAAGAAACTACTTCATTCAGGATATTTAAGATATTAGATCAAAAGGAGAGTCAGCTTTATAGACCTCAGAATTCCCTAAGGCACATGACAGCTCATCTTCCCAGGAGCCAGGGAAAAGATGCTTAGACTTGCCGTTATCAGCCTGGGATGGGATGGAGGAGGCCTGGGTGTGGGAATCACACACTAAGGAATGATTTCAGTGACCTGCCTTCTCCTCTCTGTCTTACCTCTTTTGTTTTCTGGGTAATCAGAAGAGTGAAAGGGGATTGGTAGTTACTGGGTTGGCAAAAGTTCCCTGAATGAAATTTTTGGCCAACGTGATATTTAAGTAAATCAGAGGCCTCTGTCTTTGTTTTTGATTCTTGAGGCAAAATATGCTATTAGAAAACTTATTGGGGTTTTGGAACATCAACAGCAACATACATGAATAAAACTCCAATTCTGCCCCTAAGAAGTTTGCCATCTAGTGAACCTTTAAGATACATACGAGGTACTTCCAGCACAGAGAACCCAACTGTAGACAATATGGTGTGAACACAGAGGAAAAATGAATTCTGCAGAAGAGGAGTGGCAGATGTTTCCTTGAAGAAATGGTGTGCATACAGGACTTGGGGTGCGGATGTGTTTGTGACAGGCCATTGCACCAAAAATAAATTCTAGGAGGAGCAACATTTATTTATTTCACGAACATTATTCATTGCTTAGAATAATGCAGGCACTAAGCTGGGTACAAGGGCAAAAAGCCAAGAGGCAGCCCAGTGTCCGCTGTACTCGTGAACGTTGAGGGATCACTGCAGCTTTCGTGTGTGTGTGCTCATGTGTGGACTTCCCAGGTGGCACTAGTGGTAAAGAACCCGCCTGCCAACGCAGGAGATGTAAGAGACTTGAATTTGACCCATAGGTCAGGAAGATCCCCTGGAGGAGGGCATGGCAACCCACTCCAGTATTCTTGCCTGGAGAATCCCATGGACAGAGGAGCCTGACAGGCTACAGCCCATAAGGTTGCAAAGAGTTGGACACAAGTGAAGTGACTTAGCATGCAGGCCTGCATGCTCATGTGTGCACGTATGGGGGAGAAGTGGGGAGGCTGGAAGATTATAGTCAGATCAGGGAGGGTCTAGAATGCCCTTAACTATTTAGGAGAGAGAGCACAGGTCTGCCCTCAAATCCTGGGTCTTTCCAGCTTTAAGGCTTTGAAAAAGTTTCCAAATTGTTCTGTCCCATAGTTTGGGCTGCTTGGTAAGATGGGCATATGAACACCTACTCGGAAGAGTTGTGAGAAGACTCATAATGTCTGTACTTCCTCTCCTATAATTTCTTTTTTCTTTTCTTTTTTTCTTGAGAGTTATGTCTTATTTGGCGAACATTTTTAGGGCTGAAGCAGCATCTCAAGTAACCCTGAGAGAACTGCAAGGGAGGAAGTCTTATAGTCTCTTGACTTTCAGTGGCCATTTAATTAATGGCAGTATTACTGCCTCTGAAGACTGTAGAGAACCACTGGTGGTCTGGGGAGGAGAAGCAGTGTATCAGATTTGGGTTTTTAAGAGCATGGAGGCGAAATGGGGAGAATGAAGCTAACGAATGCCCTCTTCTCTGCGTCCGTAGCACTTCACACGTGTCTTAGTTCTGCACGTAATTACTCTGGACTTCTGCTTTCTAAACTATATTGCTTCCCATCCTTATAGATTTTTGCCATATCTACTTCCCACTTGTACCTTGTTAACATACTGCTCTTTAAAAAAAAAAGCTTTAAAATTTTAATAAAGCAAAATTTTTTCATAGACTTCTGCGAACATAAAACTGGCATCTCTTACATGGTACAGAGGATAACCATCCAACAACATGATAAAAATATACAGTGTTATGAAGTTCAGACATGGGCAACTGGTGGCTGAAGCCCGGAGCCTGATACCTTGCTCTCTCTTCCTGATGCAAGGAGATTAGCACCCTGGTACAAGATGTTCCAGAAAGACCAGCACCAAACTGAGACTTTCTGATATCACCAAAAGGCTTGGGGGAAACTGGAAAGGGAATACCTGCCTCTACGACAGTTCTTGGTTGTAAAATTCCAAGTATCTTCATGACCAAAGTCAGTGCAGGTACCAACAGGGTCCTCATCTCATTTCAGGAAGTCCCAACTCCACTACAGTCAATTATGTTTTATATCCCTGCTAGACTGTGAATTCCTTGGGGACAAACACTCCTGCTGCCTTCAGTGCTGCACATAAAACTTGGGCACAGTTGGTAGTTCATAAAGGAACAAAGTGATATTAAATGAAGACCTTCTTGAGGTACAGAAGGCGTAGGGCAAATTCTTTACTGAGGGGTGGGCAGGGATGAGAATACTAGAAGGCCTTGGGGTCTACAGGGAGTCAAATGAAGACATGCAAGAAAAGGGAGGCTAAAGAATTTCAAGATTTTGCCTGATGACATCTTTGCTGATGGCATAGTGGAGTGACAAGAGTCTATGAGCCAGAATCACATGATTCTAGGGTCAATACAGACTCCTGCTGTTCACTAATTACATGAACTTTGGCCAAACCGTTTTTCTCTCGGGACCTTAATTACTTTGCTATAAAGCGGTAACAATACCTCTCTTTCAAAGGCTCTTACCATATTTTAGAATGTGGGGCAGCACTCAGGAGACTGGCACTTCCCTCCCTCCTTCTGTCCTTCCTTCCTTCTTTCCCTCCCTCATTCCTTCCTCCCCTCCTTCCCTCCCTCCTCCCTATCCTTTCAGTTTCAATAAATGTTTGCGGTTATTATTACTGTTCTTATTGTTTTGGTATAGAATACCAAATTCTATACCTAGGTATAGAATACCTAGGACTTGCTATGGTTACCAGTACACTGTAAGCACTCAACAGATGTCTACTGGCTGGAAGAGTTACAATGACCTGTGGTCTCTCTGTAGAAAACAATTCCTCCTCCCGTCTTCCCTCTCTATGTATATGTCACCACTGTCTGCCCAGATGCTTAAATCAAATGTCTTGATTCCTTGATTTACTGAGAACCTACTAGGGACTCTGTACCATAGATGGTGCTGGGATGTGGAAGGAAGGAGGGGCTTGAGAAGTCAGATCCAGTCACAGCTCTGAAGGATATTAGAGACAAAGGAAATAGGAGACCTTGTCACTGGCTCAACTTGCTTCTCATCTTTAGATATAGCTCTTAGGTGGGACATTTTACAAGGGTGTTTTTGACAATATCTGGGCAAACACAGAAATACTGATAATCCAGTGCTATCTGAATCTAGAAAAGGCTATCAGTACTGTGCCGTGGTTCCTTGGGGACAGGATACGCCAAAGCTACACTTTGGAATTCTCACCATTTGTGAAAATTAAGAAGAAATACTGTTGGACTGATCAAGAAGTTCAGTTGGGGTTTTTCATAAGATGGTACAGAAACCTGAATGAACTTTTGGGCCACCCGATACCTGGGCTTCTCAGGTGGCACTAGGGGTAAAGAATCCACCTGCCACTGCAGGAGATGCAGGTTCAGTCTCCGGGTGAGGAAGATCCCCTGGAGGAGGGCATGGAAACCCACTCCAGTATTCTTGCCTGGAAAATTCCATGGACAGAGGAGCCTGGCGGGTTACAGTCCATGGAGTCGCAAAGAGTCAGAGAGAGCTGAGAGCAGTGTTAGTTATTAGTTAATGCTTGTTTGAATCCTGCTAGGATTCTCTACTCTGGTCCAGCCTCTCTGTCTGTGAGGTAAATTGACCAGGACAAAGAGTTTAAAAAGCACATGGAAAGTGACTCTTGGCCAAATCCTTTGGAAAGCTAACTTACGGCTGAGTGAGCTAGCCTAGGTCTCCTGGATGTGGGCCGTACTTCATATACCTATATCTGTATAGAAAGAATGGTTTCAGAAGATTCTGCTGGTTTTTCACTTAAGTATGTCACTAGGTCCCCATGTTGGAGTGTGTGTGTGTGTGTGTGTGTGTGTGTGTGTGTGTGTGTACAGGGAGTGTTGAACTTTGGGCACAAACTGTGTGTGTACTTATGAAAAAGTATTTGGAGTGTGTGTATAGGAAGGGAAGGAAATTCACGATTTTTTAATGAAAGAAGAGTGTATAAGCAGGGGAGAGTGTAATTGTGTGTGTGTGCGGTATGTATGTAAAGCAAGTGGCGGGCAGAATGACATCCACAGCCAGCCCTCTAGAGGTGCAGACAGTGGCATAAGGTCTGAAGTGCTGTTGGAAGTGATTGTTTCCCTTTTAGACCAGCTCACAGGTCTTTGAGGAGCCCTTGACTTTCTCCTCCTCCTTGACTTGTTAAAAACGGATTAGAGTCCAATTAAGTTCATTTAATCCCAAGGTAGAGAATCATGTTTAAAAACAAGATTTACAGCTTAAAAAAAATTGCACGTTGAGGTCTATCCTTTCAAGTTGCCACCTGCATGGTTCCAAAGAGTGTTTATAGCAGAATACCCGACATGCAGTTCTTAATTACTTTGCCTCATACCTCCGGTCCTTCATCTTTTAAAGCATCCTTCAACCTAAATAGCCTCATGCTGTTAGAAGTATGTCTGCACTGCTGGGTGGTCAGGATTGCCTTTTGGCTTATCTCCCTACAGTAGGCAATTCAGGGGCCATGCTTAACAATAACAGTGGTAGTATCAATAATAATAGTATTAAGAGCTAATGCTTATTGGGTACTCAGTATGTGCCAGGCATGGTACTAAGAACTTTATATATATTATCTTATTAAATGTGTCATAGAAAAGCACCACAACTGGCTTCATGAGTGTGTGACATGTATAGTCACATGGGGCTCTCTGCTCCGAAGGGCCCTTCACTTGGTTTGATGCTCTGCTGTTGCCATCTTGAAATTCGTAATCATTTTTGATCTGCATTTTCACTTTTCATTGAGCCATGTAAAGTATATAGCTAGTCCTGAAAACACCCAATAACCCATAGTTTCTCTTTCTTCTTTTCCTTCCCTTCCACGTGATGTCTGACACATTGCCAGAGGATGAAACAGTGAATGTCAGACTGTGATCCCAGAAAACATGCTATTATTGCTCAGGAGGGATGTTCTCTAAGGGGCAGGAACCATGCCGTGGCTCTTAGCATGGGAAAGCAACCCTCTGCCTCTAAACCTCTGTCTTCTCATCTGTGAAACGGGGGTAACAATAATAATAATACCTAGCTCATAGGCTGTTTCAAGGGTGAAATGAGATCATGTAAAGACAGTTCTGACATATAATACATATGACATTAGTTATTATTAATGCATTCATTATAAGGGCTTAGCAGGTACTGAATATCCAATACTGCCTGTGACATGGTGTGGACCACTTGCCCAACTCCAGGGTGGCCTTCTCCTGGGGGTTTGTTCCCTACCTGTCCCACGGAGCTGGGGGAAGCATCCACTTTCTCCACGTGCTGGGTAGTCACAGAGGGGTTGCTGGAGCTGATGAGCACTGGGGTGCTGATCTCCACCATGTGGCGCCCCGAGGGAGAATGCACCATCCTGTTGAGGGTGTTCAAGGCTGTTGTGATGGAGAACTGGCCGGGCCCCTTCCTCCTGGATCCCGGGCCCCTTCGGAGGGTGGGCGTGTTGGTTGCCTTGCCTCTGCAGGGGGAGGACACCAGGGACAGGTTTTTCGTGTGGGACGATGGACGGCCTTTGTTCTTCTCTAGGAGGTGTCTTGCGGTGAGGTTTGGCTGAAAAGATGAAAGATCCAATAAGAATTTAGTCATCCTGACTTCGTGTGAGCAGCTATATCTTCCCCAGGCTAGTCTGAAGCCAGCGCCAATGCCACCACCTCAGGTGTCACTCCTTGGACAGTTTCCATCTTTTATCCATAAGTCCCAATCCCTCTCCTGTATCAATCAATTCTCACAACTTGCTTGCAACGTAGGTACAACTCTACTGAGGGCTGAAGAATTTAAAACAAGCCATGATACTCTGCTCTGATTTGCCCATCTCTCTCAGCATCATCGCAGCTTCCTTTACCTGGAAGACCCTTCCCTTTTCTTCTAGCTCCCCCTGAGTCCCCCCTCCCCCAACCTTGATTCAGCTGCTTGTCTTTCTCATTATTCCTGCAGCCCCCATGCGTTCCCACTGTACACTGTAATCATTCACCTCCCCTTCCTTCACTGGACTGTCAGCTACCTGAGGGCAGGGTGTTCTCTGCTGTATCCCAGGGTGGGTGTTCCTATGGGTTTGTGGAAGAATGGGTGGATGAAGTTGCTCAAGTTCACACATTTGATAAGTTTGACCAGAATATAAATCCATTCAGGACCCTGGATCATCTAAGGCTAAGACTATCTTTTACTACTTCTTTTAAATACTTTGATCCCATCTCCATTCTCTCTTGTTCTATACCTCTTAGTGCTGGTACATCAGAATAACAGACAATCCCCTTACCATGATTTGTGGTGTAAATATCTACCAGCAATTTAACCACTGTCTAGCAAGATTCCTGTAAATCTAACACCAGCCCTTGCTATCGAGTTCCAGCCAGTTCTAGCACTAGCACCACCACTGACTGTACTGTATTTTTTGAATACTCTGCCTGTCAAGCACCCCATGAGTTCATGTTCTTCAGAAATCGGAAATATGCTGACAAAGGGGATGGTGTGAATAAACTTTCCAGGACAGTTAAAACGTATCTTCATCATGATGCTTGTCACCAGTCGCTCTCTAAAATTGCACATTTCATTCTAATTCTGAAATTCAGTGATAGAGGGAAAAAGGAATTTGCTCATTTACGAACTGTTTTTTCATTAAGAACTTTCTAATGAAAATGTTCAGATGATTAAGATGATTAATAGAGTTGAGATAGAAAATTTTAAAGGAGAGGTAGTTTCTGCCTCCAGAAGCTTATAATATTGGGGAAAAAAACCATCAAGTGGGAAAGGGGCATTATTACTTTAAAGATAAGAGAGTTGAGGCCCAAAAGGGGTGATTTATACATGGTAGAGCCAGCACATAAACAACTAAACAAGAAAATATCAGGCAGGGACTTCCCTGGTGGTCCACTGGCTAAAACTTCCTGCTGCCAATGTAGAGAGAATGGGTTTCATTCCTGGTAATATTATAGGATCTATTCATAGATCCTATAAGCAGCAATTAAGAGTTAGCCTGCCAAAACTAAAGATCCATTTGTCACCACTAAGACCCAGGACAACCAAATGAATAAATAAATAAAGTTCAGGCAGTAATAAATGCTCTGATGTGTCAGAGAGTGACAGGGGGTGGAGGCTACTTCAGATTTGGGGGGTTTGGTGAGGTGTCAAGGAAGACCTGCTGAGAAGGTGACATTCAAGCTAAGACATAGATGCCAAGAAGGAACCAGCCATGTGAAGATGGGGATAAAAATATGCCAGGTAGCAGGGTAAGCTAGTGGAAAAATCCCCAAGAGGGGGCAAGCTCAGACTGTTTGAGAAAAAGACGTGAAAGAATCAGAAAGGAGAATGGTCTAGGGCGAGTGAGGAGCAGGTGGCAAAGAGGAGACCACGGAGACGGGCAGGAGTTGGATCACACCAGGCTGGGAGGCTTCAAGTTTATTCTAAGTGTAACAGGAAGCATTTGGCAGGATTGGGGTAGAAGGGTGACATGATCTGATTTATGCCTTTATTTAAAAGCTCATGCTACGGTTTGGCAGTTTCTTACTTAGCATCTGACCCAGCAGTCCCACTCCTAGGTAATTACCCAAGAGAAATGAAAGCTTAGGCTCACTCAAAAACTGGCATGCAAGTGTTTATAGCTGCTTTAGTGTTAGCTGCCAAATAACTGGAAACAACCGCAATGTCTTTCAACTGGTGAGTGAGTAACCGACTCTGGCACTTCCCTACCGTGGAATGTGACTTGACAATAAAAATGGATGAGCTTCATATACATCCAACAACACGGATGAACCTCAGAGGTGCTATGCTAAGTGAAGGGAGCCAGACTCTGAAGGATACATTCTATTCTATTCCATTTCTATGACCTTCGGGAAAAGGAAAACTGCAGGGGCAGAACACAGATCAGTGGGGTGTTTGGGAGCAGGAGTCAGGGAAGGAGCTGACTTCAAAGGGGCAGTCTGCTTTTGTATTTTGGGGGAGGTATAGGAACTATTTTACATCTTGATGGTGGTGTGGTTATACTGTATGCATTTATCAGAAAAGCAGAAAGACCTATTAAGAGGCTACTCCATTGCTTAGTTAGAAAATGACTGTGGCTTTGACTAGTAGATTGGAGACAAGTGGACAGATTCCAGGACCTTTCAGGAGGTAGATCCACAGGACTGGGAGTTTGACAGAAGCATGGGGTGGGGAAGAGGACGTGGTCATTCATCATGTC
The DNA here is from genome assembly GCF_019320065.1 of Cervus canadensis. Taxonomy (NCBI): domain Eukaryota; kingdom Metazoa; phylum Chordata; class Mammalia; order Artiodactyla; family Cervidae; genus Cervus; species Cervus canadensis. The sequence goes on from NC_057389.1 coordinate 51,695,680, forward strand.
CCACTTTCTGATTTGTGTGCCTAGGTCAGCAGTAGAGCCATTTGCTGGATCAAGTAACATTTGCTGATGGGGAGCAATCATGATGCTTAGGAGACGATGGTTAAGTTGTCCCTTAAAAGAGCAAATTTTACTGTATGTAAATAAAAATAAATACATCAAAAGCTCATTCTGGCTGCTATTCAGAAGTGTCAGGCTGGAAGGAGGGTGATCAATTGGGAAATCACTGAAGTTACTTAGGGCAATTCTAGTGGAAGCCTGGACCATGCCTCACGTCCCCCCAGAGCACACCTCCCGCTACTGTTCCCCCGGGAAGAGGATAATACACCCTCTGAGCTGAATGAGTAAAGTTCTTTCTGGTCATTCACAGCCACAATGAAATAAATATATATTTTTTCTGGTTCTACCTAATTTTTCTGTCCCTAGGTGAGCAACACTGTGAGTGTTTTCCATCAGCAACACAGACAAAGAGCCCCATGTGACTGTAGGTCTTCCCTGTCCTCTGCCAGTGTGATTAATAGCTCAGTCGGGAAAGGACTGCAGAGCTCTTCAATTTGCACTCACTCATTTGAAACAATATCCTTGAGGTTCATTGGGCTGAGCGAGGTTCACATGACCCAGGCAGGCCCCACAGGAGGAGTCCTGACAAGAACTGGCATAAGCTTGGCATTTGTTTTATCACCTTTTATCCAGGTGCAATTCAATAAGTCAAATGATACATTAACAAGAAAAATTCTGTTGATGCCAAAAACGCCCCACTTTGCTGCTCCCAGAAGGAAGCTCTCCTTCCTTCCAGTTGTTCTGCATGGCCTTGGTGGTTCAAAACTTATTTAAAGAGTTCTCAGCAAGTGCTGGTCTTAATGAAATGACTGGAGTCAACATTTAAGTGCTGCTTTAAAAAGCTCAATTTGGATTTCAAGTAATTTTTGAAAACCAGGTTCCCAGATTAGAGCAACCACTTGATTATCTTTCCCCCTCCTAGCAATTAGAAGAACAAATGAAGCGATGGCTAGTTTGATGATGATCGTGAGGGTTCTTGTAATCACTAATTTTAGAGGTGGAGTGGTGGGGAGAGTATCCAAATGAATAATCATTAAGTGTAGAAGTTTTGGGAAGGAAGGGTATCAGAAATGGGTAATAAAATCAGTGATGCCTTGTTTTCCCATACCGATGAAGAAGCTTCTTGAAATAATACAAGGGACTATGTAAGCTCTAATCTACAAAAATTTAAGCACCTACTATGCATCCAGCTAGGGATTAGTTGAGGGGCTTCCCTGGTAGCTCAACTGGTAAGGAATTCACCTGCAATGCAGGAGACCCCAGTTCAATTCCTGGGTGGGGAAGTTCCTCTGAAGAAGGGATAGGCTAGCCACTCCAGTATTCTTGGGCTTCCCTGGTGGCTCAGATGGTAAAGAATCAGCCTGCAGTGCGGGAGACCTGGGTTTGATCCCTGGGTTGAGAAGATCCTCTGGAGAAGGGAAAGGCCACCCACTCCAGTATTCTTGCCTAGAGAATCCCATGAACAGAGGAGCCTGGTGGGCTACAGTCCATGGGGTTGCAAAGAGTCGGACCCGACTGAGAAACTAAACTCAGCACAGGGTTTACTTGTAGCTGATCTCTGTCCTTGGGGACATAACCACCATCTCCCAAATGTCCTCTTCACCAAGTGTTGCTTCATCCAGCAGATGGCCCTACCACTGACCTAGGCCCACAAAGCCAAAAGTGGGATGTTATCCTTGACCACTTCCTCGCCCCTGTCCCCCACTCCTGTGGATCTACCTACTCAAAGGTCCTGGAATCTGTCCACTTGTTTCCAGTCTACTAGTCAAAGCCACAGTCATTTTCTAACTGAGTGATGGAGTAGCTCAGTTGATCTTTCTGCCTTTTTTTTTTTAATCCCTCCTGCTCATATATTTTCCCCACTGCATTCAGAGCAATCTTTAAGAAACCCCAATCTGGATTTCCCAGGTGGGTAAAGAATCCACCTGCCAATGCAGGGCACATGGGTTTGATCCCTGGTCTGGGAGGATTCCGCATGCCATGGAACAATGAAGCCCGTGTGCTATAGCTACTGAACCTGTGCTCTAGAACCCACGAGCCGCAACTACCCAGTCCATGTGAAGCAACAAGTGAAGCCTGTGGGGCTAGGTCCTGTGCTCCCCAACAAGAGAGAGGAGCCCCTCTCTCTGCAGCTAGAGAAAGCCCACGTGCAGCAGCGAAGGCCCAGCACAGCCAAAAAGTAAAAATAATAATCAAAAAAAGAAGCCCAAATCTGAAGGAGCCACTGCCTCATTTTAAATATTTCAGTTGTGTCCACTGATTTCTGGGTCAAGTTCAAACTTCTTATGCTATGGCAGGAATGCTCAGCAAATATTTCATGTGATCCTCTATACTTCTCAGCTGGCTTCAGGACAGAAGGGACTATGTGACTCGTTCAGGCCAATGAACTATGAGTAGGAGTGACAAATGTCACAGAGCTGAGGCCTTTGCTGGTATACAACTCCCTCTTCTTTATTCTTCCCCTGCCATGAAACCTAGGAAGTCCATGTGTTCCCGATGGCATAGCTTTAAGATGGCCCAGCCTCATCCTGCAGGGTTCCTCAATGACTATGTGAGCACGGCCTCTCACCACTGTGTGGTGAGCAAGTAATGTGGATTGGATATAACTTTTCTTGTGACGCCACTGAGATATGGGGGCTGTTTATTACCATGGCATAACCTGGCTCATCCTGACTAATGCAGGAAGGTTTACAAGGTCCCCTCTGGTCTGGTTCCCATTTGTTTCCCTGGCTTTGTTTTCCTGTCTCTCTCTTACTCTCTAAGCTCCAGCTCTAGTATTTTTTGGTTCTTTGGAGGCTACCAAACTTCCTTATCCTGCAGGACATTTGCACATATTACCTCCAGTCCCTGAAACTCTCTTCCCTCCATTCTTACCTAAACAACTCCTAATCACTTGTCAGATCTTGGTTTACAAGGCATCTGCTAACACCCTGCTCAAGTAAGTTGCACATCGTACCCTCCTCCCCCCAATAATTCCCTCTCCTTCACTTTTTGCATCATTCATCACACTTATAATTACTTATTAATGTCTCCCTTACAGTCCTTGAAATTAGGGATCCATATCTGACTTGTATCACTAGAACTTAGCACAAGACCTGACATAGCAGGCATTCAGTGAAAAATTAGTTGAACGATTGAATATATATTTAGGATGAGGGATGAGGTCATGTTGAAAGGATGGTTCTCTGAGGTTTTTTTCCCAGTCAGTTGGAACACTTCCCAGATATTTTTTCATTCATTTGCTTGTGAAGCTATTTTTTTTTTTTAATTTTTAAACAAAGTATCTGCTCTGTGTTGGGCTAGCCTGTGAAGTACAATGCACATATTCATCAGGTGTTCAGAGAAGAAAGAGACGGCTGAATGTTCCAACTAGTTACTGGAATTTTATGGAAAAATAGGTTTCTAGTTGAGCCTCATAAAATGAGTGACATTGAACAAGTAGAGAACTCAGTGGGTATACCTGGATGGGGCTTCAACAAGAGAAAAAGCACTATCGCTTGGTGGTGAGAGTAGGAGGCCCAGCCTCTCTGGACCCTCCCTCTTCCCTCCCTTCCATCTTTCCTTCCTTCCATACAGACTGAGTCAGGGGTGGGACAGAGGGAACCTCAACACCTGGGCAGTGTTCTGGGCGCTCCACGCACTTCACAGCCTGCTCTGGCTCTTCAGATGGAAATACTGGTCCCTTCTCTGCAACTCTGCCTCTGTTTCATTTCACCCCACCCTCCTAGAGGGCCAAGAATACACCTTTAACTTCTTTTATAGCTCAGCATTGCTCGCTTTTAAAGCTTTGTGCTTGATAAGCGCTCAACAAATGTAGTTAAACAATGAAACCTCTCTTTCAAATTTGTAATAACCTGCTTCAAGCTGGGGTGAGGCTGACAGCTAGAGAGGTTAGAGGCTATAGATGATATATTATCTGGAGAAACAGGGAGACAACCTAACAGGTGTTCTTTCTTTCTTTTAAAGTAGATTAAAAAAAATAGAAGTAATATGTGCTAATTTCTGAAGATTTACAAAATACAGGGTGGGAGAAGAAAATGGAAATCATTTAGAATCGTACCATCTGGTGATCACCACTGTTAATATCTTGGTACATATTCTTCCAGTCCTTTATCCATTTATGAACACGCACACACACATACATACACACACACACACACACATTTATAAAGCTAGTTTCATGCAGTTACTTTGTTTTTTAAAAATTGTGGTGAAAAAATACATAGCAAATTTACCATAATCATCATCTTTAAGTGTACAATTTGTTAACGTTAATTATAGTCACAGTCACATTGTTGAGAAACAAAACTCTAGAACTTCATTTTCTAAATCTGAAACTCTACAAGCATTAAAATTTATTTTAGCTAACAATCCTAAGTGATCAGTGCAAAGAAATAGAGGAAAACAGTAGAATGGGAAAGACTAGAGATCTCTTCAAGAAAATTAGAGATACCAAGGGAACATTTCATGCAAAGATGGGCACAATAAAGGACAGAAATAGTATGGACCTACAGAAGCAGAAGAGATTAAGAAGAGGTGGCAAGAGTACACAGAAGAACTGTACAAAAAAGATCTTCATGACCCAGATAATCACGATGGTGTGATCACTCACCTAGAGCCAGACATCCTGGAGCGTGAAGTCAAGTGGGCCTTAGGAAGCATCACTACAAACAAAGCTAGTGGAGGTGATGGAATTCCAGCTGAGCTATTTCAAATCCTAAAAGATGGTGCTGTGAAAGTGTTGCACTCAATATGCCAGCAAATTTGGAAAACTCAGCAGTGGCCACAGAACTGGAAAAGGTCAGTTTTCATTCCAATCCCAAAGAAAGGCAATGCCAAAGAAAGTTCAGTCTACCACACAATTGTACTCATCTCATGCTAGCAAAGTAATGCTCAAAATTCTCCATGCCAGGCTGCAACAGTACGTGAACTGAGAACTTCCAGATGTTCAAGCTGGATTTAGAAAAGGCAGAGGAACCAGAGATCAAATTGCCAACATCTGTTGGATCATCGAAAAAGCAAGAGAATTCCAGAAAAGCATCTACTTCTGCTTCACTAACTATGCCAAAGCCTTTGACTGCATGGATCAGAACAAACTGGAAAATTCTTAAAGAGATGAGAATACCAGACCACTTTACCTGCCTCCTGAGAAATCTGTACACAGGTCAAGAGGCAACAGTTAGAACCATACATGGAACAATGGACTGGTTCCAAATTGGGAAAGGAGTACATCAAGGCTGTATAATGTTACCTTGCTTATTTAACTTATATTCAGAGTACATCATGTGAAATGCTGGACTGGATGAAGCACAAGCTGGAATCAAGACTTCTGGGGGAAATATCAATAACCTCAGATATGCAGATGACACCACCCTTATGGCAGAAAGCAAAGAACTAAAGAGCCTCTTGAGGAAAGTGAAAGAGGAGACTGAAAAGTTGGCTTAAAACTCAACATTCAAAAAATTAAGATCATGGCATCCGGTCCCATCACTTCATGGCAAATAGATGGAGAAACAATGGAAATAATGACAGACTTTATTTTCTTGGGCTCCAAAATCACTGCAGATGGTGACTGCAGCCATGAAATTAAAACATGCTTGCTCCTTGGAAGAAAAGCTATGACCAACCTAGACAGCATATTAAAAAGCAGAGACATTACCTTGCCAACAAAGGTCTATCTAATCAAACCTATGGTTTTTTCCAGTAGTCATGTATGAATGTGAGAATTGGATGTAAAGAAATCTGAGCACCGAAGAATTGAAGCTTTTAAACTGCGGTGTTGGAGAAGACTCTTGAGAGTCCCTTGGACTACAAGGAGATCCAATCAATTCATCCTGAAGGAAATCAGTTCTGAATATTCATTGGAAGGGCTGATGCTGAAGCTGAAGCTCTAATACTTTGTCCACCTGCTGCAAAGAACTGACTCCTTGGAAAAGTCCCTGATACTGGGAAAGATTGAAGGCAGGAGGAGAAGGGGATGACAGAAGATGAGAAGGTTGGATGGCATCACCAAGTCAATGGATATGAGTTTGAGCAAGCTCTGGGAGTTGGTGATGGGAGATGGTGGTGAAGCCTGGTATGTTGCAGTCCATCGGGCTGCAAAGAGTTGGACATGACTGAACTCCTGAACTAACTGAACTGAACAATAAATCACAAACATCTTTCCATAATACCAGATACTCCCTGATATTGAGTATTATCTTTTAACATTTTATTTTTAATGGGCTTGTATTTTTCCATCACCATAATTAAAAAAACCCCTAAGTCCTTATTACTGTGTAGTTAGATTATTTCTGACTTTTCACCACTATACACAATGCTATGGTAAACATTTCTGTGCATTTTGTACATACTTCTTTGCACATTTGTTTTATTATTTCCATATAATCAACTCTCAGGTGTGGAATTCATGACTCACAGGAGATGTACATTTTCAACATCCTTGATAGAGTTTAAGTCTGGAGATGAGAGGTGATGGTGATTTGTATTCCCATCAGCAGAATGAAAAGGCCTATTTTCCCACACTCTTGCCAGAAATGGGTATTTTGTAATAAAAAAATTTTTTTTGGCCTCACAGCATGGCATGTGGGACACTAGTTCCTGGACCAGGGATCAAACCTGTGCCCCCTGCATTGGAATCATGGAGTCTTAACCACTGGACCACCAGAGAAGTTCAGAAATGGGTATTATGGACTAGCATCTTTTCTTTCAAGACTTTAGTTAGTTCTGAAATAAGCCTCATATCAAATAGAAATTGCTCTCAGGCATCACTGTAGCCTGTGTATAATTCTAACCTCACATCAGATATAGATTTGATAGTCACATACCTCTACAAACAAGATTGGGAAGATACCGACTTTATCTCCCAACTTGCCTTCTGCCCAGTTCTCATCCACTCGGCTGATCACAGTGATGATATCATCCTGAAAGACAGAAAGTCTCCTGGTTAACTTTTACTCTCAGTTTTCTGGGAGGGAAAGCTTTCCATGGAGATCAGCTTGGAGTCTCAGATGGTGTAAGGTGCAAGTAAGTAACTCTTTCACAACCTATTTACAAAATCTCTCTTCTAAAATACTCTTTTCTCCATAAAGGGCAGTATTTGGGTCACTAAGACCAAAAGAGGAGTAGAAATAATCTGGAGCATCAAGGAAATCCATTAAGAAAACTTGGAAATGTCTCTAATGTTCCATCACCAGCAGAATCAGGCCTTTCATTTAAATTAATCTGATGAGAAATCAACATGGAAGACGTAGGGAGACAGACTTTTGGCTTAGCAAAATGAAGAATGTATTGTACTCTGATTTTGAACACTTTTCAGAACCCGTTCAATTTTTAATGTATCAAACATAAAATGGCTTTTTATTCAAGTTTTTATTATCAAAGGTTATATGGAGATTTGTAGAAACGTTTGGAAACGTAAATAGGCAAAACAAAGAATTCTATCACAATATAGATACAATCAGTGTTAACCTCTTGGTTAACATGTTTTTCTTCCAGTTTCTTTTATATGAAGATAAAAAATATATAAATAAATATATAAAATTATAATATATTTTATATTTAATATAAAAATTAGAAACTAAAATTTTAAAAACTTTTTCTAAAACATGTATACAGGCATACAATAAAGCATAAATATTTTAGAAGTAAAGCTTGATGAAGTTTTAAAATTGAATATATCTACAAAGCCCCCATCTAGAGCAAGAGATATGAATATTTCCAGCACCTAGATGGCTCTTGTGCTTTTCTCTGACACCTAGCAAGAGGTTACCTCCACTCTGACTCTAGCATATATATTCATTTGGCTTCTTTTGTATTCATTCAAATGAAGTCATATAGGATACATTGTTTTTTTCCCTTAACATCACGTCAGGAACATCTTTCCATGTCCACACCTGTTCATCGATCTAAGTCTGAATATTCATCCATCTAAATCTGAATATTCATCCACTGATTTCTCTGATCTATGTCCCTTAGTAATGTAGATGAATCCAAATCTAAATTCATTATGGCACTATACCATTTCTTAGATTTCTTCGTCCTTATTATAATCTGCAATTACACATGTTTATGTTATGATTGCTATAATGTCTGTCTATCCCATCAGACCATAAACTCTATGTCTATAGGGCCTGGATCTATTTTGATCATTTTTGTCCCCAGGACCTTATACAGTGGCTTCCTTTTAGCAGTCAACCAATCAGTTTTTATTATTATTTTTTTTTTTATTGAGGTATAGTTGATGTACAATATGTTTTAGGTGTACAACACAGTGATTCACAATTTTTAAACAATTAGTATTTCTTGAATGCATGCATGGGTGAATGAATGAATGCATGTGTGAATAAATTGGAAAATTTACTGAGACAGAAAATACCGGGAAAAGAGTAGCTTTGGGAGAAAAGACCTTGAGTTTTTTTTAGACATGCTGAATTTAGGAAGACCATGAGATTTCCTAGTGACGTCTCAGTCTATGATAGCCTTCTGCTGTGCTCAGTCATGTCAGACTCTTTGTGACTCTATGAACTGTAGCCCGACAGGCTCTCTGTTCATTGGATTTTCCGGGCAAGAATACTGGAGTGGGCTACCATTTCCTCCTCCAAGGGATCTTCCCAACCCAAGGATCGAACCAGTGTCTCCTGAATTGGCAGACAGATTCTTTAACGATGAGCCAATGGGGAAGCCCTGATAATCTTCTAGGAGGGAGCAAATCCTCTCTTCTGAGGCCTTTGTCATAATTTCCCATTTATGTGTCTGCTCCTTCCACTAGATTGCTGGCTCCATGAAGATATGGACAATGACTCTTCACTGTATCTGCATAGACAGCCTGGTACATGGATGAATTCAATGAATGAGCAAGTTCTTGGGTAAGTGTCCCGGTTTGCAAGTTCCCAGAGAGGGGACACAAAAGCAGATATGCTCCCTGCCTATGTCTTCCTCTGGCTGTATCCCCAGAGCTCAGTGCCTAATGCCAGGCACAAAGTAAATACTCAATAAATGCGTGTGGAATTGAACTGCTGTCCTCTGGCTGTAGCCAAAGCATAAAATGTGCAGGTTGGCTACAGAATGGTATTCTTTAGGGGACTCACTCTGAGGTGTGAAGACAATAACAAAGATCAGTATTTCATAATATGGAGGACAGTGAAGTTATCTGGTCTGAGGGAATCTGAAGCAAATCTCATTTCAGGGAGTGATGGAAGAAAAATGTTTTACAAAACAAAAGACTTTCTCTGAACTTACTGTAGCAGTGCTACTTGCACCTGTATTTGACTTAAGTTGCAAAGAATAAAAATTACCCCAACTTTGGCTTCTATGAGAAAAATTAAATGTTTAGGGAAGAATAAATACTGAATTTTGTTGTTGCTCAGTCGCTACGTCGATAACTCTTTGCATCTCCATGGACTGCAGCACACCAGGCTTCCCTGTCCTCCACTACCTCCCAGAGGTTGCTCAAATTCGAGACTTAGAGTACAGTTGACCCTCTGAATCCATGGACTCTGCATCCTCAGGATTCATTGTTTCCTGGATCCACCCCCTCACCCCAAATATACAGGGATGGCTATCATCTAGACTTTAGCAGACTTGCTACTTACAAATGGTGAAGAATCAGCCAATAAAAAAGAGAGGTTAAAAAAAATCGTAGGTAACTGATGTCTTTGGAAAATGTATCTTGTAAAAGGTTATTTGTGTGTAAAGATATAATTATGCTATTGTGTGTGTTTGGAGTGGTTTTTAAAAATTTACTTATTTATCTATGGTTGCGATGGGTCTTTGTCGCTACACACGGAGCTTCTCTAGTTGCAGAGTGAGGGTCATTCTTTGTTGTGGTGTGCAGGCTTCTCATTGCGGTGGCTTCTGATGCTGAGGAGCACAGGCTCTAGGCAGGCAGGCTTCAGTAGTTGCTGTTTAGAGTGTTTTGAATGCAATATCTACAGACAAAATAGTGTTGTAAACAAGCAGTAGTGAATTTGGTCAGCAAGAATATCCTTACAGACACTCAATGAAGAGGTAAGATCTGTAGTTCTATACAGCATGCTATTAAACTATGTTTACAATTTTCTGTCTGACTATCTGTTTCTCCCACTACTCTGCCCAAGCGCAGATGCTGTGACTTGTTCATGCTATCTCCCCAGTGTCTGAAAAGAACAGGTGGTCAAAAGTGACTGCAGAATGAATGAATGAGTGTATGGATACTTAGTTTCATAATTGCAATACAAATGTTTGAGGACTGCCATCAAACTCCTGTTAGATTTCTCTGGTGACTTCACCTCCATATAGTTTGAACTATACATACACATAACATATATTGGCACACGTTGTTCATTGGTGTTTGGTCACTAAGTCATGTCCGACTCTTTGAGACCCCATGGACTGTAGTCCACCAGGTTCCTCTGTCCATGGAATTCTCCAGGCAAGAATTCTGGAGTGGGTTGCCATTTCCTCCTTCAGGAGATCTTCCTAAGCCAGGGATGAAACCTGCATCTCCTGCATTGGCAGGTGGATTCTTTACCACTGAGCTAGCAGGGAAGCCTGTATAAAATGTAATTTTAAAAAATCAACAAATATTAAACAAACAACTTAAGTTCTGCCACAGCCTTTATGTGATCACTGGTGATCACATTGGTGGCTGCCCAGAATCTCACCTTGAGGAAGGTCAGGCAGTCCTGGTTCTCACTCCTGTCCTTGTCGCGAAGGTCGAAGTTGTAGAGGGCCCGGCAGAGTGGGGGTGGCTGGGGCAGCTGCTTGATGACCTCCACGGAGCTGGCTGGGAAGACTCCACTGACTCCATTAATTTCCCCCTGGTACCAGTTCTCATCCAGCTGTCTTCGGAGGAGGATGACATCTCCCTTATTAAACCTCAGGTCACCGGGATTCTGCCCTCGGTAGTTGCATAAGGCCTTTGCTCGAGGCACCTGCAGTGACACAGATCAAGAAAATATGTATGGCTTAGAGGCTGGAGGGACCAAGGGGTCACATTAGGTACTAATTACAGAGTACCTTCCATGCACTAAGTGCCAGAGGTGGATTTCCTTGTTTGACCTTTGAGACAGACAGTATTACCCCCGTTTCTTAGGTGGAGAGACTGAGGCACAGAGGGTGTAATAATTCACTTAAGGTGGCACAGCTGGGAAGTGGCAATAGGGGGCTTGAACTCAGACAATCTGATTTTAGAGACCCTGTTCTTAATCACTATGCAGGGAGCAGGACTTTGGACTTGACTGCAACTATGGGAACTTGAGTAAGACCGTGACTCTTGCTAGGAATACTGATTTTGAATTCTGGCTTCACCTCTTTGCTCCTGTGTGACTACAGTCAAGTTATTTCATCTTTCTTAAACCATGTTCACTTATAAGATGAAGTGATAACAATATCTACCTTATTAGAGTTGCTGTGAGGACTAAAGAATATTAATGATGCATTTGTGTATTGTTTCATATTTTGCATAGAATGTGCTCAATAGATGACACCTCTTAGAATGATCATCTGTAATGTAGGGCTACTGATATCAGTTCTATCTACTCCTCAGTGTTAATGGGAAGAAAACTGAGGTGAAAACTCCCTGAAAATAGAAAGTGCTATGTGAGAGTGATACACCATGATTTGTCTTTAGCCTTGTCTAGAAACTGAAAACCCCATGTGTGTTTGGATCTTTAGCAAGCACAACTAAGACAAATTAACAGTCAGAAATCAATCATCACTTAAAAAAAATCAGCTAAAGAACTGTTATTTGTCAAATCAGTTGTCAGTCTAAATAATTATTTCAGTCAAATGCATTTTTTCCCCTAATTGAAACTGGTTTCTCCACAGAGAAATGGTCTCACTCTGGTCTTGCTTGAAGTCAGTTTGACAAATGGGAAGTTCTAGTAACTTGGGTTTTATAGAAAGCCCTTCAGTGTCACCTGCAATTATATTGTGTTTTCCTTAGTCATTGGGTGGAGTAGCCCCTCGGCTGGGGACAGTCTTGCTATTTATGAGGGGGAGGTAAGGAGACATTAATTCAGTTCTTCAAGGACCTTCTGAGTCTTCAATGTTCATTTAAAAATGAACTGCAAACAGCTTAGGGATCGAGATAAGACCTGAACAGCACCATATTGCTAATGGGATGGCAGACCAGTGCTTTTCTGCTGGTCCCTGGGGAGTTAGACAACCACAGGAACACAGCTCATCTGGTGGACAAATGAGCCAAGATGTATGTATTAGGAGGTTTAACCCAGTGTTGTGTATAAACAGAATCAGTTGAATAAATTATGATACACCCATACAATGGAAAACTCTGCAATCATTAAAGTTGATGATGTTGATTTATAATTAACAACATTGAGAGTTACACATATTGTTAAGTATAACAGAAGAGATTAAAAACAGTTACGTACACTAGGCTTTCTTTATAAATATATATATATGTATATATATTTATACATATGTATATATATTTATACATATATATATTTACCTGGGGAAAATGTTAGATGGCTGTACACTAACAGTTGAAAAGTGGTTATTTCTAAATGGTGAGATTTTTGAATATTTAAAATAAAGTTCCCCTAAGTGCTTTGATGAGTTTTCTAACTTTTCTACAAGGGAGTAATTGTGTTGTCTATTAATATTGGATGGTAAAAAGAAAATGAATGAAGCTGGGGGATGAGAAGTGAAAGGCATGGGAGGAATTTAAGAAGAAACTAAGCCAAGCTAAGTAGGATTAACAAACCATGGAACTACCTTTTGGAGAAGCTGTTCCCTTACATGAGAAGTAAGCAGGAGGAAACAGAATGACAGCAGAGGATTTCTGGGGAATGATCTAAATCTGTTAGACTCCCAGGGTGAGCTATATCAGGGAGTAACGGTTGTCAGTCTCTATGCCTTCTCTCAGTTTTATGTTGTAATATAAATCACATTTTTCTGGGTACGTCAGCATCTGGCACACACAGGTCACATTTACCAGCTCTGCTGAAGCTGAAACTCCAGTACTTTGGCCACTTGATTCGAAGAACTGACTCAGTGGAAAAGACCCTGATGCTGGGAAGGATTGAAGGCGGGAGGAGAAGCGGACGACAGAGGATGAGGTGGTTGGATGGCATCACCGACTCAATGGACATGAGTTTGAGCAAGCTCCGGGAGATCGTGACGGACATGGAAACCTGGCACGCTGTAGTCCATGGGGTCGCAAAGAGTTGGACATGACTGAGCGACTGAACTGAACTCAACTGGCAGCTACATCTGGCCAAAAGGATATAAGAACATTTTAGGAAATGTCCTTACTGAGAGGGACTGACTTTCTTTTCCTTTGCTCCATTTTGTTATGGGGAATGTGGACATGATTGCTGGAGCTCTAGCTGCCATCTTGAACAATGAGGATGAAAGTCTCACCTAAAAAGGGGGGGAAGTAGTCTGCATTGTAGAGCTGCTAGGCAAGTCCTGGATTACTTTACTTCCCAATTTTTATCTGAAAGCTAAATGAACTTCCATCTTGCCTAATACACTGTCATTTTTGATTCGTAAAAGGAAAGGAAAGCAAAGGAAGGAGGAATGAAAAATTAGGAAAAAAAAGAATTTAAGCCCTTTGACTTTGCATAATAAGGATGATATCAATAACTAATATTTATTGTTTCTTCCTATGTACCAGATACTGTGCTAAGCACTCCACAATATCTTTTATTTAATTCTTACCACCTGTGATTAGAAAACTGGGGATCAAAGAGGTTAAAAATTTGCCTAAGTTCATGAACTGTTTAGCTGCATTTTTATGACACTTTCCCACCCATCCAAGTTTGATGCCTCTGGTCTGAGTTACATTTTATTCTAACTAAAATAGGAGCAATGGAGATTCAATGTAGGTGTTGTAAATGGGCAAGTTGCTTTTTTCCTTTCTTTTCTGGAAGACATTCCCATACACGTGGCTTATATATTTTAATGACCACTGAGCAAGTATATTAAACTAAAACTGCACAAACTGCTTAAATCTCTTTGAAGAGACATAAACTTTGAAACCCTGAGATAGTACTAATTGTCTGACCATCTTCATCTTATCTCCATATCCCCTCAGTAGGGATAAAGGATTGTGGAAGCAGATTGTAAATTCTACTTTTAACATGAAAATATTTTTCATCACCTTTTCTCTTCATTCTCCCCTTTTATTCTCAGTTCTACATTCATACTTACAGGAAACATTGGCTTCTGTGTTGTAAAGGTGGTGGAGGTGGGGGTAGGGATGGGGAAGAAGAAAGAGAGAGAATCTGAAGAGGGGAAGGAAATGAACATTTATTGTGGTTCTGGCAAGCCATAGAAATTTGTCTTATTGCCCTACTGTGGGCTTCCCAGGTGGATCAGTGGTAAAGAGTCCACCTGCAGTGTAGGAGACATAAGAGATGTGGGTTTGATCCCTGGGTCGGGAAGATCCCCTGGAGAAGGAAATGGCAACCCACTCTAGCATTCTTGCCTAGAAAATCCCATGGACAGAGGAGCCTGGCAGGATACTTACCATACATGGGGTTGCAATAGAGTCAGACATGACTTAGTGACTAAGCAACAACAATAATTGCATTTTCCATGTAGTGTCTCATTCATATGATCTCAAAACCTGTGAAATAGTTTTATCTTAATTTTATCAATGATGAAACAGAAGTTCTGAGATGTTCAATGTTTAGGCAAAGTCACACAGCCAATGACCAGTGGCCCTGAGACTGACTTCCATTCATTTGACCTCAAAGCCCTGACTTTTGTTTCATCCTCCTGAAATCACCTAGTATGTTATCCATCATAAAATTCATTTGGGGTGTTGTTTTATAATCAAAATCTGAGCAGAGTTTGAATGTGATTTGCTTGCTGCTGGTCACATTAGCATGAATTATTGAACTCCAGAGCCCTCATGTAAAAGTTAAGCAGCTGGAGAGACTCAGCTGGACCAGATTCTATCTGGTCCTCAAAGGTTCTCTCAAGGGAAAATGACTCCAAGTTCCACATCAGCCATCACCTGGTGTATGGCTGGAAACAGCTTTTACCACGCTATTTTCTGTATTGACAGGGGCAGGTGGGAGGGGCGATGAGGATAAAGTGAGTGTGGAGGTTTCAGAGTCAGGTCATAACCAAATGTTTTTCCTGGTGCTTTTCAAAAAGCCAGATAATCCAATGGAAGGCTGAGTGTGTGGCTAACAAGCTTTCCTTTTCTGAGATTCAAAAGGCTTAATAAGTCAATGTGCCAGTCTATTGATCTGTCACCTCAGTAGGGTCTGAAAGCCTGGAGGGCCATTCTTTGAGGGAAGATAAAGCATAGGACACTGAAATAAGGAAACAGGGGCATGCAGAGACATTCGTGGTAAAATTATGTTGCAGTATTTATGTGTGTTACTAGTAAAATGGCAGGCGCCCCTTCTCTGAGGATCCAGCGGTTTGGTCTCCATCTTCTCAGAGGCATGTCATTCACTCTGGTCACACCACATACACATGGGTACGTGGCCCAGGCTGGCCACTAATAAACTGAGTAAGGCCCTGTGGGGGCCTTTCTGGGGACAGGACTAACCCCTATTCAGTGCCATGTCCTCTGCTTTTTGTTTATATGAAAAAAGTTTTAGCCTCCTAAGGCTTCCCTGAGTTTCAGAAAACAAATTTAAGATGAGAAAATGCAGAAACAAGAACAGCCAAGTAAGACACAATAAACCGTTTAGCCATAACACAAAGTCAAGGACCTTTCGTTTCTCATCAAGCATGATAGATAATATTCTGAGCCATGTCCTTGAGTTGTTTTATAGATACTAAAATCCCCATCAGGTGAAAAAAGTGATGACCACATACACATAGAACTCAGACTAGTCAAAACCAAAAGGTTGATGATGTTAACTCACCAAATACCACCCAGTTACCTCTCCACCAACCAATCAGAAAAATATCCATGAGCTGATCAGGCATCCTGCAACCCTCTCCTTCATCTTGCCTTTAAAATCCCTTCCCCGAAATCCTATGGGGAGTTGGGTCTTTTGAGCATTAGCCACCCATTCTCCCTGCTTGGTGTTCTGCAATTAATGCTGCACTTTCCTCACCACAACTGATGTCAGTAGATTGGTTTTACCGTGTGGGTGAGTGGACCCAACTTTGGCTCAGTAACAGAGTGCCCAAATCCTCCTGGTATAATGCTGGTACAGGGCAGGCATGTGCTCCAAATAGGGTCAGTTAGAATCTTCTTTGATGTGTGATATATAGACACCCAAGAAGAGAGTGTTTCTTTTGGATCATGAGCCTGGAGGTGGTGAGCCTTGGACTACCAGTGATGATACTTCCCAGACACCAGACACACCTTCTTGAATGAAGGTGCAGAAGGCAGAAGAACTAGTGATATCATGAGATAAACAGGTAACTATAATAGGTATTGATGGATAGAACCTTGGCAATAAAATTTGAATGCCTACATCCAGCTACGACTCAAGGATACACAGTTAAATGAGATAATATTCTCAATGTATTGTTTATTATTGAAATTGCCTGGAATTGTTTTCTGACCCCTGAAACTGGAAATGTCTTGATTAATACATATTACAACCCTATAGACAGTAAAACTGCAAAACAGGGAAATAACCAAATGGCAGAATTCAAAAACAGCAGCAGGTCTATCTGCCAACGAGCTCTGAGCTTATTTCCAATTGGAAAATAAAGAAGGAGGCAGGTGGATTGGTAACAGGGTAAGAGAAAAGGAGCCCAAATTGAGTGGAACCATCACAGTGAGTGCAGACAAGGGAAAAAGCTTTGCGGCAGTGAGCATTTAGCCTTCTCCTGGGTAATGAGCTGTTTACCATGCATGAGTGGCACTCCCCACTTGTTTAGAAAGAGGCTGGCCTGGTTTTCTACTCCTGGCATTGGGTGGGGCCAAAACCAACGTGCTGACCTAACAGCTTACCTCCCTGTGCTGGTCACAAGATGGCCCATCATGGGAGGATGGAGCCAAGAGAAAAACATCCTGGCCTTTGGCTCAAGTTGTCAGTCACCAGGCTATGAATTCCCTACCGGATAAATTAGGGTTCATGTCTGAAGCACCTCTGAAATTCTATCTCTGAGGCCTGGACACAAACAGGTATTTAATAAATGCTTGGTGAATGAATGAATTTGTGAATTAATCCAGAAACATCCAGGAATTGCCATTCTTGGAGGGAAAGAATGCATATTAGATTACTAATTATGACTGATAATAATTATTTGAAAGATCTGTTGGCATGAGCTAGAAAATAAAAGAAAAAAAAAGGAGAGTTGGGGTCCTATTTTCCAAATTGCGCTGAATTTTAACAATTTAGTGCTACACATACTCAGAAAGGGTTCCATACTCAAATAGGCTCAGGAATCACTGAGTTGAACAAAGTCATTCAGGCTTGCTTGCTGGCAGGCTTCTCAGAAGCTCCACTCCGCTAGTGTGACTTCGTGTTGCCATCTGAACCACTTTGCAGATTGGCAGGACAGGCCCGGGGAATGCTGGGTAAAGTAAACGTAACTTCCCCGGTGACTTCACTCTGCTCATGAGGCAAAGGGTCAAGCTGACTGGCCTGGTCCTCACTTCCTAGTTGCTTTCTTGGCCAGCTGAGCCATCCTGCCTCCTTCCCTCGTGGTGACAATCCTTTGGGAGCAGATATTGGAGGCAAGGGAGTATATTTAAGAAAGTGTTTGCTGGCCCTTGTGTTCATGTATCTCTGGTGAGGAGGGAGACCCCCACCCTCCCAGCACTCACTCAACAACATCATATCTGGCTGGCCTTGATCAATCCCAGACCATCTGTTGCTGGGGGCTTGAGATCACCAGAAGGTCTGAATCTGGACATTCCTATCTGAGGCCAGGCTTATGAGACATACTATGAGAATTTCTTTTTATCACAGAGAATTTCACTTGTTCAGGGAGTGGTATTAGGGTGCAATAGAACACATATGTTAAAGGCAAGGAAGACATTGGTTTGCATTCTGGCTTTGGTAACTGTGGCCAAATCACTTAGCCTTCTTGATTCTTAGTATGAATCATTCATAAATTGGGGCTAATACTAATACTTCTTTGTGTAGTAAACTCGGTAAATCTGTGTTAGCCAAACTCTGCAGATTCCAGTGGAAGATTTGGCCCATTCACCTGACATAACCTCTAAGTTCCTGGAAAATCCTGCCTGACAAGAGGAACTGTTTGCTTGGAGCCTTGGGACATAGCAGATAGTCTAGGTGAACAATGTGATTTATGTTGGGGGAGAGGTTGGGTTATACAGTAAAATCTTGACCTCTGGAGGGGCTGGAGACTAAGGCCAACTGCATGGGAAGCCAGTGACACCTACCTGACTGACCCCCCAATAAGAACCCTGGACATTGAGTCATGGGCAAGCTTCCTTGGTTGGCAGTACTTCATGTGTGTTGTCATGCACTGTTACAGGGAGAAATAAGTGCTGTCTGTGCCAGGTCTCTCCCGGATTCTATCCTATGTGCTTTTCTTTTTTTCCATTTCTGACTTTAGTCTGTAACCTTTCACTGTAATAAACTGTAATTGCATATAAGGGGGTTCTCTAATGGCTTAGATGGAAAAGAATCTGCCTGCAATGTGGAAGACCTAGGTTCAATCCCTGGATTGGGAAGATCCCCTGGAGAAGGGAATGGCCACACACCCTAGTATTCTTGGCTGGAAAATCCCATGGACAGAGGAGCCTGGCGGGCTATGTATAACAGATTTGCTCAGTTCTGTGAGCCCTTTTAGGGAATTACTGAATCCTGGGGATTCTTGGGGACCCTGAACACACTTTCTCATGGGTTTGCTGAGAGACCTAATGAGATAAATTAAACAAAGAGTAAAATTCTTAGCAAATAAGAAGTATTTAAATTAGAGTGCTTGGAGATTTTTTGCCCAAAGGAGGAGAGGGGAGTAATGAGCTTGCTGTTATACCTTCTGGACTGACTTTTCCAGTCCTACGTCTTACTCTTTCTTTCAAGAAGTATCTTTTTAAAATATTTATTTGGCTATACCAACTCTTAGTTGTGGCACATGGAATCTTTCAGTTGTGGCTTGTGAACTCTCAGCTGTGACACGCAAACTCTTAGTTGCAGCATGTGGGATCCAATTTCCTGACCAGGGATCGAACCTGGGCTACTTGTATCGGGAACACAGAGTCTTAGCCACTGGGCCACCAGGGAAGTCCCTTACGTATTTTTGAGTGCCAACTATGCCAGGTGTTGTCTAGTTGTAGGGGGACACAAAGATCAAACTTACAAGTAAATAATTATGTACATAACTAGAAGTTGGAGTGTTATAGAGGAGAATAGGGAGGTGAGAGACACTGAGGAATAGAAGGTGAACCAGTGCAAGGAAGGTTCTTATTATTGGCTCTATAGCTAAACATCTCCATTGTAAAGCAATTATCCTCCAATTTAAAAAATGTCTCTTCTGTCCTGTGACTTCTGTCATGTATCTGTCTCCTCTTTCCCTGAAGTCTTCTGTCTCAGGCCTCTCCTGCTTCTGGGCAGAGAGCTGGGAGGGCGCAGACCCACATCTGCCTTCTGTATCTCCAGCCACTGTGAGTCAGTGGGCATGGCATTTCTTTCTTCCCCCCTAATCAAATATCAATCAGGCACCCGGAACATGCCAGCCTTCTTTCCCCTGGTCCCTCCTGCCTCCTTCCTGAGTTATCAGGGATCCTAAAGCAGGAATTAAATTAAATTCACCCATTCCAGTCCATTTTAGTTCACTGATACCTAAAATGCTGATGTTCACTCTTGCCATCTCCTCTTTGACCACTTCTGATTTATCTTGATTCATGGATCTAACATTCCAGGTTCCTATGCAACATTGCTCTTTACAGCATCAGACTTTACTTTCATCACCAGTCACATCCATGACTGGGTATTATTTTCGCTTTGGCTCCATCTCTTCATTCTTTCTGGAGTTATTTCTCCACTGATCTCCAGTAGCATGTTGGGCACCTACTGACCTGGGGAGTTCATCTTTCAGTGTCATATCTTTTTGCCTCTTCATACTGTTCATGGGGTTCTCAAGGCAAGAATACTGAAGCGGTTTGCCATTGCCTTCTCCAGGGGACCATGTTTTGTCAGAACTCTCCACAATGACCCATCTGTCTTGGGTGGCCCTACATGACATGGCTCATAGTTTCATTGAGTTAGACAAGGCTGTGGTCCATATGGGGGCTTCCCTGATAGCTCAGTTGGTAAAGAATCCACCTGCAATGCAGGAGACCCTGGTTCGATTCCTGGTTTGGGAAGATCCCCTGGAGAAGGGATAGGTTACCCACTTGAATATTCTTGGGCTTCCCTTGTGGCTCAGCTGGTAAAGAATCCACTTGCAATGTGAGAGACCTGTGTTTGATCCCTGGGTTAGTTTGATTAGTTTTTTGTGATTGTGGTTTTCATTCTGTCCACGCCTGAAAAGGAAAAGAGGCTTATGGAAGCTTCCTGATGGGAGAGACTGACTGTGGGGGAAACTGGGTCTTGTTCTGATGGGCGGGGCTATGCTCAGTAAATCTTTAATCCAATTTTCTGTTGATGGGCAGGGCTCTGTTCCCTCCCTATTTGACTTGAGATCAAACTTTGGTGGAAGTAATGAAGATAATAGCAACTTCCTTCAAAAGGTCTCCTGTATACACTGCCGCACTCAAAATCACTGCTGATGGTGACTGCAGCCATGATTGCTCCTTGGAAGAAAAGCTATGACCAACCTAGACAGCTTATTAGAAAGCAGAGATATTACTTTGCTGACAAAGGTCCGTCTAGTCAAAGCTATGGTTTTTACAGTAGTCATGTATGGATGTGAGAGTTGGAATATAAGGAAAGCTGAATGCCAAAGAATTGATGCTTTTGAGTTGTGGTGTTGGAGAAGACTCTTGAGAGTCCCTTCGACTGCAAGGAGATCCAGTCCATCCTAAAGGAAATCAGTCCTGAATATTCATTGAAGGACTGATGCTGAAGCTGAAACTCCAATACTTTGGCCACCTGATGCAAAGAACTGACTCTTTGGAAAAGACCCTGATGCTGGGAAAGATTGAAGGTGGAAGGAGAAGGGGATAACAGAGGATGAGATGGTTGGATGGCATCACCAACCTGATGGACATGAGTCTGAGCAAACTCCAGGAGTTGGTGATGGACAGGGAAGCCTGGAGTGCTGCAGTCCATGGGGTCGCAAAGAGTCAGACACGACTGAGTGAACTGAACTGAAAGCAGGAAAGGGCTTCCCTGGTAGCTCAGCTGGTAAAGAATCTGCCTGCAATGCAGGAGACCCTGGTTTGATTCCTGGGTTGGGAAAATCCCCTGGAGGAGGTCATGGCAACCCACTCCAGTATTTCTGCCTGGAGAATCCCCGTGGACAGAGGAGCCTGGCAGGCTACAGTCCATGGGGTTGCAAAGAATCAGACATGACTGAGCGACTAAGCACAGCACAGCAAAGCAGAAAAAGGGGGAAGAAAGCAGGAGTTCACAGCAGTGGTCAGAGACAGAACCACCCACAACCAGCAGCCTCTTTTCAGGGTCACTATTAGCATGCTTTCATTTTTCCTTCCAAACATTTCTCTGAGATTGCTTTGGGGGGTGATTTCATCCCCCCAGCACAGGAAGTAATCCCCAACACATTCATAGCCATATCCCTGGCTCCTGACATCAGCTGGTTTTTGATACACAGCTTGGGGTTGCTTTTGAGATGAGCGGGGTCTCTGGTCCTGAAGCTGTTGGTGGCCTTGTCTTCCTCCAGGTAGGGCACAGGGGACCCTGGAGGAAGGGCTGGAGGTGTGTGGGAGCCTGAAAGACAAAGGGAGGAGCCATCTCACCCATTCTGGGGGGCCATTCTGCCCTCATTCATTTTTCCCATTCCCCGAGAGAGCTTTTCCTGTAGGTGTGGTGCTTGGTTTATGAGTGTCTTTCCATATGGTTTGAGAAGCTGAGCCCAAGCCACCACACAGAGGGAGGAAAGATGAGGCAAATGGCCCTCCCACCATCACTGCCACGACTCCCCTGGGGGGGAAGCTTTGCTCACATGTACACTGGCTTTCTCCCCCAGGTTCTTTCTATCTTTTGCCTCCGCGTGGAGGTTTCTGGAGTGGAAGGAGCAATGACGCAGTTAAACAGCACAGTGTTTCTGATCACGGAGCTGTCTGGTCTGGGCACTGGAGGTGGCCCCAAGATGTGACACCCAACTTATAGATTTGGTCCTTGAAGCACTGCACCTCTCTGGGCCTCTGTTTCCTTAACTGCAAAGCGAAGAAGGTGAATTTTACCTTTCCTTCCAATGCTCATGATAATGGGAGATTAAGTGGATGATTAAAGCTCCAAGAGGATCTCTGTTTTTTCCCTTTTTTATTAAACTTTTAATTTTGTATTGGAGTGTGGCCGATTAACAATGTTGTGATAGTTTCAGGTGGACAGCAAAGGGACTCAGCCATACATATATACACATCCATTCTCCCCCACACTCCCTCCCATTTGGGCTGCCACATGACATTGAGCAGAGTTCCCTGTTAGAGGAACTACTTTAGAATATACCAGAATATACCAGAAATAAGGGCAATGGATGAGACAAAACCAAATTGGCAAAATGTTGCTAGCCATTGAAGAGTCATGGGTAGAGGCACTTTATTCCACCACTCTCTCTGCTCTCGTGTATGTGTTCCTCCAGAGAATGGCTGGTGAGTAAAGGTGCCACACAGGATAGGATGTGAAAAGGAATGAAGGGATGTGAGCGCCCCAGACCCTCAGGGAAAGTGACTTTGGCAAGCGGGGCTGAAGTGGCTGGGCTTGTCTTCTGCTGTCCCAAAGTTACATCTGGGTTTCAAATGCTTTACTTCTTAATCTCCCTCCTTTCAGCCCCGGGTGTTTTTGCGTATGTGTGCCCACTCAGACGTATTGGCATCTTAATCTGGTGATACCCAAAGAAAAAGTCTGCATGACCTTTGCTGAAAATAGACAGCCCTGGGAAGTTAGAAATCTCCGCTCTCAGTTCAGCTGTCCCTGAGACAAGACTGTCACCACCAGGACCTTCTGCACCTCTGCAGTCGTGTCTGCCTCTTTGAAATCAAACTTCACAGCATCCCTCTCCTTTTTATCAAATGGAACAGATGTGACCTTAGAGGAGAGTACCCTGCTTGCCTACAGAGCTGGACCTGATGTTAGGAGTGAGTGACTGGACATCAGAGAAATATTGAAGACCCACAAGTCGCCTGTCACACTGGGCCCTGGATCATTGGAGTGGGAAGCTTGAACTTAGGGAAATCCTCTGAACGTCCCTGAGAAATAGAAACTGCTTCTGAGGGCTAAGCCATAGAAGTATTCCAGCAGTTATTTGCAATCATATTCCCAATAAGATAAAGTCTGTAGTCTTCCTAGGAATATGAGATGTTGCAGAATACATGGATGGTTGTTTTTTTCCATAAGGTCTTGTCAAATAGATGCCAATGTCTTTGGCATGGAGTCTATGTCTTCTGCATCTCGGTCTCTGGGAAGCCTTTGCTGTCTCATCCCACAAGGCTGAGTTGAGTCTCCTTTTCTGTGGGCCACTGCACACTACACTTCCCCCGGCACAACACTCATCCCCCTGTGTCGTAACTGCCGGTTTACTTGTCTGCTGTCCACCAGATTTGAGCTCTGCCTCAGCACGGTCTACAATTTGTCCATCTTTAAACTTCCCATGGGCTTCCCAGGTGTCAGTAGAGGTAAAGAACCCTCCTGGCAATGCAGTAGATGTAAAGAGGTGCAGGTTCGATCCCTGGGTTGGGAAGATCCCCTGGAGAAAGGCATGACAACCCACTCCAGTATTCTTGCCTAGAGAATTTCATGAATAAAAGAGCCTGGCGGGCTACTGTCCACAGAGTCACAAAGAGTCAGACATGACCGAAGCACCATGGTGTGTACAAAGCAGTCACACCTGTCAAAGCAACGCCATCGACTTATTATTCAACACAAATGGACTGAAAACCTACACTAGTTAGACAGATGCTGTCTCTGCATTTACGGGACTTACATTCTAGAGGCACCTAGTAACTCAATATTTGTATTTGTTGAATGAAAGCATCTGTTGGATGAATGAAAGAATGAATATTAAGCCACACCACTGCCACTTAAATTCAACTCCAACCTTGATATTTTGCCGTCTCTGCTCCTGACATAAAATTCTAGCAGGCCCAACTAGCTATTTTTCCAGGATTGAAGAGTATCCAGGCATGCTAGCCACAGATAAAAACAGTATTTCTCTAGGTCATCCTTAAAAAAAGGCCCCATTACTTGAAATGTGCTTTGAGCTATGTCCGCGTCCCCATTTTGCCAATGTATACCTGCCTTGGAGCCTCCTACTGCTAAAGACTTTTTCTTGCCCACATGTCCTCTTCATCAAGGGTCTAATCTCCACTGCAGGAAGCCATGATGAGTGACAAAAAAATGCCAGCTGGCAGCCCCAGGAAAGGGAGCAGAAGGGAGCAAGGAGGTATCTTTTTCTGCCTATTCAGAACATTGAAGTCCAATTTCTCACTGGCCATATGAGCCAAAGACAGCGGCTCCCAGCACCTGTTGATCTGAGAGGCTCCGGTCTCAGCCCTGTGACCTGGGCGTCACTGACACTCCTCATCCACGTCTGAGAGCAGGCTGGCATGAAAGGGTGGCCCTGCTGTTCTCTTCTGTGAGGGCTGGATTTGGGTGGGCCTGCTTCAGATTGCAGAAAAAAACGAGAGACCCACTCTGTGAAGGATCTTTCTGGTTGTGGATGGACATTCCTTGATAATTGCTGCCCCAGGGTTCCTCATGTTCCCATCCCTTTCCTCCTCATCTTGGTGGTGTGCTGGTTAACAAGCTTTCCAACAAAGGGGAAAAGATGGCTCTGATTTGTAGTGTTTGCCAATTTCCATGGTGTAAATACCCTACCTGGGCTACCAACCTGGCATCGCTGAACATGGAGTTGGGAAGACAGGAGATGTGTGTTATTGCCTTTCATGGGCCCAGAGGAGCTGAGTTCAATGCCGTGACATAGCCCGATGCCAGGACATAGCTCTCTAATTCACACTGGCTCCAGGGGTAAAAGACTGTACAGACCAGTACAGTTGTCTTTCTGCAACTGCAACTTTAGGCTATGGGTGGAAAAATACTCCTGCATCTGTTAGGTCATTGGGCTCTAACCATCACGCTGCATGGTTAGAGTTATGCTTATTTGGTGAGGAAGAAATTGAGGCCCAGGATGCTAGGACTGGCCTCAGCTCCCAGAGCTGTATTTGCTCAGTCCCTGTCTCTCCGCTCTTCACCCTGGTCGTTCTCCTCCCACCCTGACCACTGCGGCCCAACCGCATCGTCCTGTACTGCCAATGCCACATGCACGCTTACTTCTAATGTTCTTCCAGGATGTTCTTTCAGCATTCCACCCTCTTCTTCTCCTGCCCAACTGCTACTTCACTTTTAGGTCAGCTTAAACTGTGTGTCCATGAAAGTCCACGTCAGGGGCAGGGATCTCTTTGAGGTACTTTAATGACACTCCCTAGCACCACCCCCATCACAGTGTTGTTCAAACGGCTTGTTTATGAATCTGCCTCCTCCAAGACTGTAAACTTGGTGAGGGCAGAAACTTTTTTTAAAGTTTTTGTTTTATATTGGAGTACCATTGATTAAAAATGTTGTGATAGTTTCAGGTGTACAACAAAGTGATTCAGTTAGACATGTGTCTTTTCTTTTTCAAATTCTTTTCCCATTTAGGTAGTTAATAGTATTGAGCAGACTTCCCTTTGCTGTACAGTAGATCCTTGTTGGTTATCCATTTTAAATATAGCAGTGTGTACATGTCCATCCCACACTGAGGGCAGAAACTTTTATTGGGTTCACCATTGATCCTAGTGCCAAACACAGTCTATGGCCCAATAAGTATTTTTAGAATGAATGAACCCATGAACGATGGTCTCCTAACCCTACACTCACAGAATGTTTTGCTTTCCACACTATTTCCTACCAGGATCCCCAGAGAATCCATTTTCTCATAGATTGGTTGAGGCTTTCTCACGATTCTGGTGTGGGGTTTCTGCTAGAAAGCATAGCCAGCCAGACTGCTCGCCGTCCAGAGCAGCCGCCCCCCTCCCTGCCCCGGGCTCTGCCTAGTGTCACTGAAACAAGCTGAGAAACCTGTTTGGTGTGCTCTGAAATGTGCTCGTTACACACATGCCAAGACAAAGACACAAGGCAGGAAGAAGATTCCAGACAGAAGCAACTGCCCCTCTGGGAAAGGAAGAATGGTCGGGAGTATTCTGGAACCAGCATGCCCTAGAACTGCAAGCCTGAGCCTTCCGGCTTAGCCTTGATTCCCACAATTTCCCTCTGAGGAGGCAGGGTAGGGTCAGGGCTGCTAGTGCGCTGGGAGCTGCTGACCTTCTAGCATCACGGAATCTCGTAGGTAGCTGCGTGTCTCATTGCAAACATAAGATCATTGTCTGTAAACACAGGTGGCTGCCACTTAAAACAGGCAGGGGTGGTCTGGCACATGTGAGTGACTTCTCTTGTTACCTAAGCCTGCCTACTAATGCAAACTTTGGGGTGGGCATCTTTGATCTTGAGCACAAATGAGGAAAAAATAATTAAACAGTCATAGAGGATATGATGATGTCTCTAGAAGCATTCTGTCCAAATGTCTGTCTGTGATGATGGAAATGTGCTATTCTGTACTGTCCAATACAGTATCCACCAGCCACACATGATTACTGAGTACTGCCATATGGCTGTTGTGAAGGAGGAACTGGATTTTAGATTTTATTGATTTTTAATTCATACAAATGTAAATAGCCACATGTGGCTAGTGGCTATGATACTGGACAGCACAGCTCTGGATATAACAGTTAAAAGAAATACAGAAAGGGGAATTCCCTGGTGGTCCAATGGTTAGGACTCTGTGCTTCACCGCGGAGGGCACAATCTTGATTCTGGTTGGGGAACTAGGATCCCACAAGCTGCGTGGTGTGGCCAAAAAAAAAAAAAAAGAGAGAGAGCGAGAAATACAAAGAACTGAAGAACATATTAAATGACACAACAAGGATGCAATAAAAAAATTCAAAAAGTGGGAAACTATAAGACAAATGACTGAATTCCTCTAATGAGAGATAAGAGAAAGTGTTGTATATGTGTGTGAAATAGAGAGATTAAAAGACATGTAAGAAGTATATCAATCAAGTGGTAATGTGTGGTCATTGGTGGATCCGGATTCAAACAACACAATCATTAAAAACTTGTGAGACACAAGAAGCTCAAACCAGTGCTCTGTGACAACCTAGAGAGGTGGAATGGGGTGGGAGGTGGGAGAGAGGTTCAAGAAGGAGGGGACACATATACCTATGACTGATTCATATTGATATATGACAGAAACCAACAGATTATTGTAACACAATTATCCTTCAATTAAAAATAAGTAAATTAAAAACAAACTTCTGAGACAATTGGGGAAATCTGAACACTAATTGGATTTTTGATGATATCAAGGAATTTTTAGATGTCATAATGGTATTGAGGCTATTTTTTTTTTTTGAGGCTATGTTTTAAAAAAGAATCCTTTCTTATTTTTTTAAGCTATTTTTTTCATTTATTTTTATTAGTTGGAGGCTAATTACTTTACAATATTACTTTGCCATACATTGACGTGAATCAGCCATGGATTTACATGTGTTCCCCATCCTGAACCCCCCTCCCACCTCCCTCCCCATCCCATCCCTCTGGGTCATCCCAGTGCACCAGCCCTGAGCACTTGTCTCATGCATCCAACCTGGACTGGTGATCTGTTTCACACTTGATAATATATATGTTTCAATGCTATTCTCTCAGATCATCCCACACTCACCTTCTCCCATACAGTCCAAAAGTCTGTTCTGTATATATGTGTCTCTTTTTCTGTTTTGCATATAGGATTATCGTTACCATCTTTTAAAATTCCATATATATGCGTTAGTATACTGTATTGGTGTTTATCTTTCTGGCTCACTTCACTCTGTATAGTGGGCCCCAATTTTATCCATCTCATTAGAACTGATTCAAATGTATTCTTTTTTAATGGCTGAGTAATATTCCATTGTGTA